>NC_072429.2:17430000-18064107 GCF_028878055.3 Symphalangus syndactylus
TAACAGCCAAGTCCTCTGTCCTGGTACTTCCAGCCCTCAGGGCCAGCTTAGAGGACAGGGACAAGCTAGTGAATCATGGGGTCTCTCTGGGTCAACCACGGTGATGTGGCCTTTTGGGGAAACACAGTGCTCTCCTGGACAGACTAAGGAGCAGCTGAGTGGACTCACCTCCGGTGGACCGGTATAGCCTCCACGGTGCTGTGCAACTCTGAATGGATTACATTACCTCTCTGGGCCTCATTTTCCTGAAAGTAGAATTCCTGTATGGTCTTAGTGGTTTTCTAAGTGGTTATAGTCCATTGGGGGAACTGTCAGTATCCGCCTCCCTAGTGTCTAGAACAGGGCCTGGTACACAGTAGGTTTTCAGCAAATGTGTATTCAATAAAAGAATAATGAGCCTCAAAACTACAAGTCTGTCTTTCGTTCTTACAAGTGAAAGATGGGCCATTATAGATCTGCATTCTGGCATATGACTAAGGGATCCTTACTATGACATGAATTATTAAGGGTATCTAAAATTTGGATTTTATGAACTAATATTTTTTGCCTTACTAGAGTTACCAAGGACTCCTGTTGAGTGATCTACTCTGGAGTCTGATTGCCAGGCATTGCTTAGCAACCTTGCAAAACTCCTACTGTGCACATGCCCATGAAAAGAGCTGGAAATCCTGAGCATTTAAATCACAGGGCTTTCTAATCAGGAACTCATCAGCGTCATCCTGAGTGCTCTGTGGGTTTTTATTGCTGCTCTTCTTGTATTAATTGATAGGTTCTGCTTTTGTTGATCATCTGGATTTTCTATTATTCCTGTGTTTTTGCCATTTTGATTGTTATGTTGTTTTCTCTCCAGTATTGTTTGCTGTTGCAGAGTTCTGTCTCACCTGGAAAGTGAGAATGAATAGTGGGTTGCAGCTGTAGAATCTCTTGCCTTGGCAATGTGGGCTATGGCAAGAAGGTTCCCGACCCCTGAGCATTATGGTTAGGGCAGGCGCTCCAGAGACAGATGACTCTGGGTTTGAATTGCAGCTCTGTTACATCTTGCTGTTGCACCGTGGGCATGTTACACTATTGCTGTGGACTGCAGTGTGTTTAATTCTTTTGTACCTTATTTCCACACCTGTGATGCCAGGATGATAAGCGCACTGTCTTCATGGGGATGCTGTAAATGTAGCCTGAGGCAGTCCCTGTAATGTGCTCAGCACGGTGCCTACCATGTTGTTCACTCATTGCTGTGATTGTTTATCCCTCCATGATTTCTTAACTGTAAAATATGTATGATGAATCTTCCCCATTGGGGGGATTAAACGAAATAATATACAGGAAAGTGCTTAATGCAGTACAGTCATATGCTACCTAAAATGATGTTCTGGTCAACAGTGGACAACATAGAGGATGGTGGTCTCATAAGGTTAGAATGGAGCTGAAGAATTCCTATCGCCTAATGACGCCATAGCTTTTGTAACATCATAGTGCCATCACTTTATTTTTAATAAATTTAGTACAGCCTAAGGGTATAGTGTTGATAAAGTCTACAGTAGTGTACAGTAATGTCTTAGGCCTTCACATTCACTCAGCACTCACTCACTGACTCACCCAGAGCAACTTCCAGTCTTATAAGCTTTATTCCGGTAAATGCCCTATGCAGATGTACCATTTTTTATCTTTCATACCATATTTCGATTGCCCTTTTCTATGTTTAGGTATGTTTAGAAACACACATACTTATGATTGTGTCACAGTGGCTTACGGTATCCAGTAGAGTAACATGCTGTACAGGTTTGGAGCTTAAAAGCAGTAGGCTATCCCATATAGCCTAGAGGTGTAGTAGGCTAGACCATCTGGGCTTGTGTGAGTGCACTCTGTGAGGTTTGCACAATGACGAAATCGCCTAATGATGAGTTTCTTAGAACATATCCCCATCATTAAGTGATGCGTGACTGCACCATAGGAGCCCTCCCCAAACTATTCATGTTAGTGACCATGGCTATTACTTTTATATCTTCATCTCAGGCCCTATCCAGCTGGAAGGTTTGAGATGCCCAACCCAGAGCCCTGTGGAGGCGAGTTCCTTGCCTGCCTGTGGGCTGTGCCCAATACCCTCTTGGCTAAGCCCCTCTTTTTCTCTCTCTGCTCTTGGTCCTGCCCCCACAGCAAAGCCCAGGTTGGCCTCTGTTCCATAAAAAGGGAATTATGGTGAAAGTGGTTTATATCTTTTCCATGGGTGTGTTGCTTTGTGGTATATTTAAATAAGGAATGCATTTTATTTATTTATTTTTGGGGGGTGGGTTTTCATGGGGAATTTTTGGCCCTGACTTTTTTTTTTTTCAATGCTCATTCCTTCTATCTTTTCCTAAATACCTCCTTTTACTGACTTCCCATGTCTGCCTCTATTACTGCTTTTACTTGAAACAGCTGTATTTACTAGCAGGCTCCACCCACATTATGTAAGGTGGTCTTAACCCTTTTTAGGACTGCTGAAAAGAAAGGAAAAACAAGGGGTGGAGGCGTTCCCCCAGAGCTCATCTGGACCACTGCTGACCCCAGGCTGGATGGCTGTAGAGGGTGCCCTGGCACTGCGCTGAGCTCCCCGTGCTCTGGACCACTGCTGATCCCAGGCTGGATGGCTGTAGAGGGTGCCCTGGCACTGCACTGAGCTCCCCGTGCTCCCCGTTCTTCATTGTTCCCCATCCTTAAATTCAAATCAGCCTTGCCCAGGTTGGATGCTCATGATGGGAATCCTCTACCTCTCTGCTCTGCAGGCCTGGACCGTGATCTGTAACTACTGTGACTGCTGGCCTGTCAAGAGGCCAACCTTTCTTCCCCACTCACTGTGGTCTTCATAGTTGTGTTGTCAGTACCGTGTTTGATACAGTGAAACCCTGGAAAAAATTGGCCAAAGAGTGCATGACTAGAGCCTTCTGTACGGAGTGGACAGAGAAGATGGGAAAATGTGGTACTAGAGCCAGACTCTGGGGCCCAAATCCCGGTTCTGTCACCTACTAGCTGGATGGGCCTCAGTTTTCCCATTTGCAAAATGGAAATAATAATAATACTCCCTTCAAAGCATACTGTATTAATCCACATAGGCTGCCTGGAACCAAGGGCACCCTCCATCAATATTCCTATTGTTATTGTGATCAAAAGTCTTACTGAGTGTAGACCTCCTATCAGTGCATGATCAGGATGAAGCTTCATTAAGAAAAATATGGATCGTCAGGGCTGGAAGAGGTCCTTTTGTCCAAGTTCCAACCACACGAAGGTTGGTCTTCCATCAGCACAATTTAGGGGAAGTTGATCAGTTAGCCTCCTTTGCTTAATGACATCTAGTGACGAGGAGCTCAGTTCTTCCTAAAGCAATTTCTTCCATTAAAAAAGCAGTCCTAATAAGAAAATGTTCTTTGTGCGGGGGTTGGACTTATCTCTTATTGATTGTCCTTACCCAGAGCAAGTATAATCTTTTTTCCAAATGACAGGTTTTCAAAAGTCTTGATGCTGTGGTATTTCTCACCACACATTTACCCGAGTCTCCTTACATTTTTACAATTGCCTCAACTATTCTGTATGTGGTACAGTTTGGGCATAGGCCTGGTACTCCATCCCTAGTTCTCTTCCTCTAAATAGGTTCCAATCTTCTTGGACTGCATTAGTTAGAAGGAGCCCTTCCATGCCCTCACTGTTTTATTTGACTTCCATCAGCCAGCACTTTCAAAAGAACTTTTCACTTTGGACAGCCACAGCCCTGGGTGGGCTCATTTTGACCAAGCTGCCTGACATCCCCAAATCTCCCCAGCCTTCCCTGCTGTTAGCTTGTTGTCCCCCCTTCTAGACTTGTGCAGTTGACTTTTTGGAGTCTAAGTGCAACACTTTGCATTTAACCTAATTAACTTTTGGCAAATCATTTCATTTCATCAGCTTTTCAGGAGCATTTTCTATTTCGATTTCCTCATCTAGCAATTAACTACTCCTTTCCCCATCTCCCACTATTTATTTCCTCTGCAATTTTAATGAGCTTGCCCTATGGATCTTTATCCAAGTTGTCAATATAATCAGCAGAGTTCTCTGTGCATTTTTTTCAAAATCTTTCACAATCTGGCATGTGGATTACATAAATATATTGCCCTGTTCTTTCCGGCTGGGATGGAAAACAATGTTGAGGTCTTCTTGGCTTGTAGCATCTTCTTTCCCTGGGGTTCTGTTGGTTCATATTTTCTCTGGAATAATTTCCTATTAATGCTTAATTCTTCAGCTTGCTAAATTTTCTCTGTACTTTTGGTTTCTCACGGAACTTTCCATAATGCTTTAGCTTCATTTTTGTCCTATTAGGCTAGTACCACAAGTCCTACCAACACAGGATATGATGCATGTATGTGTGTATATGTTGAATGTATATGTATATGTGTGTTATTCTCTCCTGGTAAAAAGTTCAGCCTGAGGGAACTACTGGCCTTCCTGCCAGTAGCAGAGCTCAGGTAGCTTCAGGTTTTTAAACACAGTGATTTCCCTTAGCATCTTGGGTACCCATTGGCATTGGGCACATTTTCTGGAGTAGTTCTGGGAACAGACATGATGGAGAATGAAGCATAGGGGACCGAGGCCTACAGGGTCCCCAATCCTCTGTAAACAACAATAACAACAACCATCACCACAACAATAGCTGGCATTTATTGAGCCATTCTTTGCACCTGGCACTGCTCTTACACTTTACATGCATGGAGTCATTTCCTATTTGAAGAGTTATGTGAAGTAGGCAGGAGGACTGTCTGCGTTTTATAGATGTGGCAACTACATCAGAGAGGTGAAATGACATCCCCAGTCAGGAACAGGAGAGGCAGGGTTCATCCAGCCAGGCTGGTCTCAGAGGCTGCACTCCAACCCCCAGTCATGTCATTCCTTCCAGAATCTTTCAAGTCAGCCTCCTTTTCTGTCTTCTAAACTCTATTCTCAAGTAACAACTAGAAGAAGACAAACATGATGAGTTCAACTTAAATCAAAGAGCCCCTGTTTGATGCAAAGCATCAAGAGGAATGTCAAGGATGTGATCTGGACACCTGGTGAAACAGAGCCATCATGTCCAATTTGGGGAAATAGGTGGCCTTTGTACTGGAGCGTGAGGACTAATAGGATCCCTGTACGTAGAAATGGGAATGTGGTACAGTCACAGAAATTCATGATTAGATGCTCCTGAGCCCAACTTAAAATGATGGCAGCTGCACTTTGGGAAGTTTTATCTCATGGGGATGTTTAGAACAGAATCCAAATCTTAGGAAAAAATCTCCATGATATGTGTCCACTGACTGTTTTTTAAATTTCTGGTTTGAGGGGATACACCCTCCAAGAGTAGTTCTGATGAACCTTGCTGAGTAGTGTTTTCCCCCTCAAGCATCTACTCAAATGTTGGCAGGAGTCGTCTTCCTTTGCAGTTAGACTCACCACTTGCTTTCTCTTAGCGGGGATTTCTGGGCTCCTCCCACCCTGGCATCAGGTCCTGTTCCAACAGGATGTACATAAGATGTATCCTGTGGAGTCGAGTGTGACTGCACTTATCACGGCCATATCACCGCTTGTGTGGGCTCAGACTCCTCTTCTCTTGTCCTAAGTGCCAGTCTGGTTCCTGACCCCTGATTCATTCTGCACTTTGGCAGCAGTGTATCTTGTGTCTCCTGGGAGTCTGCCAGCACACTTAACCACCCACCTTGCCTCCCTCTTGGGTTTTTCTACCTTTTTAGCTCCCATCTGTTACCAGTCATACCTATCCTTTGCCCTAGCACATGCCCTAGTGTATTCCCTAGTGTACACCCTAGTGTATGCCCTATGTATGCCCTAGTGTGTGCCCTAGCAGATGCCCTAGCATGTGCCCTAGCGCGTGCCCTAGTGGGTGCCATAGCATGTGCCCCAGTGTATGCCCTAGCGTGTGCCCTAGCATGTGCCCTAGTGTACACCAAAGCGTGTGCCCTAGCGTATGCCATAGTGTGTGCCTTAGCGTGTGCCCTAGCATATGCCCGAGTGTGTGCCTTAGCGTGTGCCCTAGCATATGCCCTAGTGTGTGCCCTAGCATATGGCCCAGTGTGTGCCCTAGCATATGCCCTAGTGCACAACCTAGCATATGCCCTAGGGTATGCCGTAGGGCATGCCCTAACATATGCGCTAGTTTATGCCTTAGCGTGTGCCCCAGCGTATGCCCTAGTGTATGCCCCATTGTATGCCCTAGCGTATGTGGTACTATATGCCCTAGTGTGTGCCCCAGCGTATGCCCCAGCGTATGCCCTAGCGTGTGCCCTAGTGTATGCCCTGGCGTGTGCCCTGATGTGTGCCCTGGTGTGTGCCCTAGCATGTGCCCTGCCGCGTGCCCTGGCGTGTGCCCTAGCAAGTGCCCTAGCATGTGCCCTAGCATATTTCCTAGTGTGTGCCCTGGCATATGCCCTAGTGCATCCCCGCGTGTGTGCCCTGGCGTATGCCCTAGTGTACATTCTAGCATATGTCCTAGTGTGTGCCCTAGTGTGTGCTCTGGCGTATGCCCTAGTGTACGTTCTAGCATATTCCCTAGTGTGTGCCCTAGTGTATGCCCTAGTGTGTGCCCTAGCATATTCCCTAGTGTATGCCTTAGCGTATGCCCTGGTGTATGTTCTAGCATATGCCCTAGTATGTGCCCTAGCATATGCCCTAGTACGTGCCCTAGCATATGCCCTAATGTGTGCCCTAGTGAGTGCCCTAACTCAGGTACGTCTGCATGCTGTGGAGTCCATGATCCTCTTCTAATCAGAGTTTTATGACTTGACCATAGAATTGTGCATGTTTGCATCTCTCCCTGAGCTTTAGCTACTCCTGGCTCCTGGCTTAATCCTTCTAGCTTGGCTTCTTGCCCTCTACTGCCCTCTATGTAGTTCTCCATAGCCTTAGTATTGAATTTGGACTGTCACGAACCCCAGGTCCTGAAATTGGATTTCATGGCCTGGACCTTCACTGGAGACTGGAGACTTGCGAGAACTCAGAGTTCTGCCCTGGAAACAACCTCAGACTTCATCTTTATGGCCATCTGAAATCTTTTATCATGTCCAGGGTAGCATGTAAAGGTGCCCCAGGGCTGGACTCTATAAATGATGAATTACTTAGACATACTCCTGAACTCCCTGTACCCCAATTAGGACAGATCATTTTGTAATTAAAAAGCACAGCAGTGATGATCTCATTGGAGAGCTGTCCTGCTCAATAATGTGTTGCAGAAATTTGTGGACTATCTAGTACTTTGCTGACATTCTTTCTCTCCTCTTCTTCTCTCTCCAGCTCTAGAATGTAAGTAGAAAGTGTTCTGAGTATGGGGATTCTAAGTGGAATTAGTGAGAAGCCAATGGGGAGTACAATTTGGATGTAAGCCGAAATGTGTAGAAAGACCTAGGCTGAATCTTGGCTTCTGTCCCTTTCTAACTGCCCGACCTGTCTGAGTACCTCTGCGGTCTCCATAGTCTCATCTATAACCTTTGGAATGGGAGAAATAACACTCATCTCAGGGGGCTGATGCAAGGTTTAAATGAGATCAGATGTCTCCAAATGCCTTCTAAATTTAGTGCTATGCGAATACCTTAATGAGTCCACCCACAATATCTGAATTGAACCACTAAATCCTGTATCTGGAAGATGATCAGGGTATATTTTAGAAGCTTTCATTTACAGATGAAGAAACTCAGGGAACTCCAAAGCCTTGCTCAGAGTCACCCATGTCTTCCAACTCTTGTTCCAGTTTCCTTTTCATTTAACAAGATGCATCTTTTACAAATTAAAATATAACCTCATACCAGCCATGTCAGCAGCTTAACCAGGTGGAGTTTAGAGGACTGGGTAATTAATAAGTGACAGTGTCCAAGACAGTAGGACCAAATAAGGGAATCCATGAAGGATGGAGTAATTTAAAGGGGCCATTTATTGTCTACCACAATGAATAAAGCAAGTGAAATGTTCTGATAACTAGAACAGCTCAAACTAACTTCAGAGTTAGTCTGGACTGTCTCTCCCTTGAAATGACTGACAAGGCAAAGGCTACCATGCTAGGTTCAGAGCAGGGAGATTTATGGGTTGGGAGAAATGCTAGAACCATGAAGGATGTAGCACCAAACCCTCAGGAATCATTGATGAAAGCAAGCCCCCTCATCCCTTTTAGTGGGTACAAATATGTAGAAAGCCTCACACATCGCAAAAAAAAATAGTACAAGTGGAATTAAAAAAAACTCAAGGGGGAAATATTAATCTGAGAACAGTTGTATCTGAGAAAGCATTCAAGTATGCCTCTGCAGCTAGCTGGCAAACAGCACAAGTTCTGCATTTTATTAGAGTCCTCACTCTGTGTAGAACACTGACCTTATTTGAGAAGCATTTCATAAACACTGACACACAGCACAGCAGCATTTGAGGCCATGAGGAGATACAGGGACTTCTTTAGGGGGCCAGCTTCCCTTCCCCTCCTGGGCTGCAAGGGACCCCTAGGACATTGTTTCCCTGAGTGGTAATATCTTTATTTTTCTCTCTTAGGTTTAACTCAGCAGGAGGAATTTTCCTAGGGGAAAATGAGGGAGGGGGATTTGGAATAAAATTTGCACCTTGGGCAAGTTTGCCTAAGCATGGGGTAGGCGATGGGGAAGACCCTGCTCTGGGAGAAAGGGTCTAAGAACCTTCACTTGGCCAGTGGAGTTTCTTTTTGGGGATCTCACCTGGTGCCTGGAGACCTATGCTGTGGCCATGTCACAGGCAGGTTCTCAGGCAGCATTCACCAGGTCCTTTGGAATGCAAGACTTGTGGCTTGCAACCGCCCTGAGAAACGCGTCCACCACATCCCCTCCTGCTAGAAGCTGGCACCTCCCTTTCCATCTGCTGCCAGCGTACAAGTTCTGAATTTGTGCCACAGAACTTGGTTCTGTTCCTCCCCCTCTTGTTGCCTTCCCTAGCCAAGAGATTTTCAGGCTTTTGAGGTATCTCTGGAGATCATCTGGTCTACTCCCTCCCCACTGATCTCAGCCCATCTCCAAAGGGAAATGCATTAGAAAGGTCACCAGAGAGGACCTCAGCTTCCTGGTGTGGTCTGCTCTTATGAAAAGGTGCCTTCATTTCTGCCTCATCCTGTGCAAAGATCATGCAGAGCCATGGGAAGCCTCTGCCAATCTGGGAAGCTAGGGAGACAGAAGAGGGACCACATCTAGTACAAAAAAATATAGGGAATCATGTGGAAGCAGAGGGGAGAGGCACCAGATGGGTGACTCGGGATGGCAGATCATATCCTGAAGGCTCTCAGCACCAAGCCTGCAGCTTATTTAGAGTCTGGAGAGGGAAGATCCCAGCTGAAGAAAACGGCAAGGGAAGGAACACTGGGAACCAGGACTGGAGCAGGAATCCGAAAATGGGAAGGCCAGTTGCTTCAAGGGAGCTTTTAATGACTCTAGTTCCCCACCAACACCCCTCCCCTTCTAATTGCTTCATAGCACAAGATGGTAACCAATCTGCTCTGTTTACTGTTTAGGCGTACATTTTAGTACTTTCTGAAACATTTCCCATAAGCTTTCCCCTGCCGTGTGCCCTCCTTGTACATTCTAGAAATTTTGCAAAGACCTAAGTCTCCTCTGGGTTCTTTCCTGACTGGAGCTGCATGCTGATTCAAGCCATATTCAGTCAGGAAGCTCTCTTCCCGTCTTTAAAACAAGAAACATCTTCTTCCAAGAAGACTGCACTACAGTTTTCTTTGTCTGTGTTGCTAACGAACAAAGAGGCCCCATTGCAAAACAGCATTTCACGAGCAGAGCAGGGCTGATAGCACCTCTTGCCAAATGTGACTGTGTGTAGTTGTGTGGGGGGAAAATAGCTTTGTCAAGAGGAGGGCCGAGGGAGGCGGCTCTGGGGAATTTTTAGCAACTGCAGCATGGTGTAGTGGAAAGAATGCTTGCCTGGGAATTTGGCGACCTGGCCGTACCTCTGACACACCGTGTGACCTTGGACAAGTCATTTGACCTCCCTGGGCCTCAGTTTCCTGATCTTTAAAGGGGATGAGGGAAGAAGACTGGATGATCTCCAAGGATCCTTTCAGCCCTATGCATCCTCACTTCTGGGGGCTGGGATTCGGGGTTTAGACCTGAGCCAATATCCACCTCAAGAGACTTTCTAGAGGCAAGAGAGAGGCCAGGACAGCTGCTTCGGGGAGTGGCTGGTCCTTGATTAAGGCTCAAATAATTAGCTCAGCTCCACAGTAAGCCTTCTGAAATTAAGAAAAAAAAGATGTTTAGTTTAAAAAAATGGCAGTCAGTGTTTCTTAAAACTGATTGGCTTGGGGCTTTGTAGGTTTTATTCAGATACATAATTTTGCTTCCTCTGTAGTATAGCAGTTTAGATTATTGATGCTTTGATGCTGGAGTTAGTGTGACCTGGTTTTGAATGCCATTAGTGGCTAAGTAATCTTGGGCATGGTCTTTAATAGTAACCTGCTTCCCTAGCTTACTAGGAAGATCAAATGAGGTAATACATGTCAAGCTTAGAGGACAGTGTCTGGCATTAAATAATCACTCAAAAAGCCATTATTATGGCTATATTTTGCTGCTTAACAATCCACTCCAAAACTTAGTGTTCTAAAGTGACAATCATTTTATCATGCTCAATGATTCTCTAGGTCGTAGTGCAGTAGAGATGGCTTATTTCTGCTCCATACAGTCTGAGGCATCATCTGCAGAGTCTGGAATGATCAGGAGAGACTTGAATACCTGGGTGCTAGAATCCCCAGCAGGCTGTTCACTCACATGTCTGGCACCTAGGCGGGGATGACTTGAAGTCTGGGCTCAGCTGGGACCGTTGACCAGGGTGCCTACACATGTGACCTCTATGTGGCTTGAGCTTCCTCACAACATGGTGGCCTCTGAGTAGTCTAACTTCTCACATGGTTGCTCCACACTCTGAGAAGAGGTGTGCAGCAAACTCAGAACAACTCAGAAGTAGCAATGGCTTTTTATAAATGGACTTAAAAGCAACATAGTACCCCTTCTGCTCTGCTCTGTTGCTCTGAACAGTACAAGCTTGCCCAGATGCAAGGGTAGGGGCCATCTCTCCATGGAAGAAGTCTCTCAGAATTTGCAGCTATGTTTTAAAACCTCCACAGCCATATAGTTACCATCATCATTTTTCTGTACCGTATAATCTAATCTCTTAAGTAGACAAAAAGTTCCTTGAGGACAGGAGCTGGCATTTCTCTATAGAAGCTTAGTACAATGCTTGTGAAAATAAGACAAAATCAACATATTTTCAAAAATCAAATTGAATTGGATAGGCAGCAGATTTGGTGGAAAGACCAGGAGCTTAGCGCCAAGGAGATCTAGATTCAAAAATCTGTATTCAGGGCCAGGTGCCATGGCTCACACCTGTAATCACAGCACTTTGGGAGGCTGAGGTGGGAGGATCAGTTGAGCCTATGAGTTTGACACCCACCTGAACCACATAGTGAGACCCCATCTGTACAAAATATAAAGATAACAAAATTAGCCTGGCATGGTGGTACACACCTGTGGTGCTAGCTACTCAGGAGGCTGAGGTGGGAAGGATCACTTGAGCCCAGGAGGTCAATCTGCAGTGAGCCATGATTGCACCACTGCACTCTATCCTGGGTGATAGAGTGTGACCCTGTCTCCAGGAAAAAAAAAATCTGTGTTCAAAATGTGCCCTTTGAAAAATTACTTGTCTTTCTCATAAAAAAAGACATCAAGACAGTAATACTTATCTCAAGGATTGTTGTTAGAACTAAGGATAGTAAATGCAAAATGCCTAACACACATTCAATGCTCTAAATTACAGATATTGTGAGGTAGTGTAGCATAGTGGCAAGCACCTGGATACTCCACTCAGACAAACCTGGTTTCAAATTCCATCACTTCTCACTGTGTGAATGTAGATAAGTCCCTTCATCTGTTTGGGTCTCAGGATCCTCATCTGTAAAATGGGTATTATAGTAACTGTCTTGTAGGGTTATTGTGAAGATGAGGAATGCTTCTGTCTCAGACCCTGACACATAGTAGGGACTTAAAATAGTGCCTATATTAGCCACAGTTAACAATTTTTGTTCTTTTTTTGTATATCAATTTGTCCATGAATTTATGCATTGAACAATGACTCATGCAATGCTAATAACTCACGATGGCTTCATTTTTCAAGTTTCTGCATGGTAGTGTCTGTTGATGCCTAAATCTGGGAAGATACTCTCATGGGATAGAGAACTAGCTCTTTGGAAAGGAGCTCAGGGTCCCAGGTAAGCTGCCTGCCTATTTTGACATATCCACAGCTGAGTTTTAATTGTCCCTGTTGGCTTCTGACCCTAGAGATCCCCTGGCTTCCTCCAGTTATAATCGTTTTGCTCAGAGGTTCACATTTTCTTTCCTCACTGGATAGATCCTGTCCCTTGCTGCTGTGCAACTGTGGGCAAACATGTTAGCTCTTACCTTGTGTCTGTTTTTTGTCGGTGCCTTTTTTTTACAGCATTGTTTTATTGGCTCAAATTCAGCAAACTGTACCAGCCTTGTCTTTGTGGTATCAAGCCAGGTCATGGGGGTTCACTTTCCCGGGTAGTTCCTGGGACCTGAAGCTCTCTTAGGAACCATTGACTATGAGCTTCTCCTTTTCTTCCCTAAGACCTCCCAGGAGCCCCAACCTTACCTTTTCTGTTTTTTAAGAGTCTAAATAATCGGATAAAAGACACTTACCTTGTCTTTAGAAAAATGCACAAACCTCACAACATTTTGCAAATGATTTTTAGGCCATTCCGTGGCCACTTCTCTGGTGGCATATTTCTTCTGAATGATCCTTACCTGTATTAGTGATTTTGATTGGATGAACCTCTGGGTTTTTGCTGACTTTGACTTTGGGATCATCCTGTGGCTGTGAAATTGTCATAAGTCCCTCAGTCCCCTCCATTGTAGTAGACATGCATTGTTTTCTGGCTGCCTAGGACTCGTACACTCTATCTTCCTGGCAGCAGCCTTTCTTTCATTATTGGGATGTCATCTTCTGCACCCATGGGATACAGTCTGGTAGATTTTTGATCAAGGCTCTTGCCCTCTCCTAGTCAAGGGCTAAGTTTATGACCCAAGTCAGGTCAACTGGATCGTTTCTTTCTGGAACTGGAATCTTGACCAGAGGAACAAGGAGATTGGACATAATGGTTTTCCATTTCATCTAAGCACTTTCGAAAGCATAGACCAGACTATGCCTGCTTCCTTCCCACCCCCCAAGACCTGTTCTTAAGATGCTCATTGAATCCAGGAGTTCCTGATAGCTTTCTAGAGAATTCCCTTTCACTCAAGTTCACAAGACTGCAACCAAATTTCCAAAGGAGTGAGAAAGCCACAAACAACAAACTTCTGGGGAGAAAATGGCACAATGAGAAAGATTATGCATGGCCTTTGGAGAAAGGCAGACCAGGTTTGAATCACAGTTTTACCATTCACCAGCTGGGTGCCCTTAGGCAAGTTCATTTTTCCCTTAGGATGTCAGCATCATTGTAAAATAAGGATAATGAGTCCTGAAGCCCTGGTTCTCAAACTTGCCTGCATATTGCAATCATCTGGGGAGACTTAAAAAATTACTGATGCCCGGGCCGATCCCCAGAGAGTGTGATTTAATGATTTGGGGGTGCTTTTTGGATGTTGGGATTTTGTAAACCTTGCAGGTGTTTCTGATGTACAGCAGTGTTTGAGAAAATTGACCTCAAGAAATTCTTCAAATTATAGGGAAGAATAAATGAGGTAAGATATGTAAAACATTTAGCATAATGTAAGGATGATAACAGTCACTCTGTTCTCCTTTCCTGTCCTTTCTTAAGGTGAACCAGAATCGCTTGCTGTTGCTTCTAGCACAATTTTCTTTGTTTGGAGTAGTCATAGCAATGCATGACAACCACGATGCAATATAACCTCACTTATTTATCCCATTATAGGTGAAGGACAATCATAAATGTAGCCAGAATTATAGAATATACAAAAATGTGATTACTTTCACATCCCTGGAATAACTAGGGCGAGTTCAACAATCCTTTGTGAGAACGTTCTATGGAGTAACTGCTTTAATGGAGAGACAAAATTGATTTATAATTACCATGGCAACAGCAAAATGGAGTGATGTCTTCCTGAGGGACCTGGACCAGGACCCAGGAGAATTCTCTTCTAGGTCTGCCCTGCAACTTGCTGAGTGACCTTGGCTCAGACGGTTCATCTCATAAGTCCACAGTTTCCCTAGAGTCTATTTTCTGACCTGTGCATCTTCAACAGATTTTTTTTAGGGAAATATATTGAGGTGACAGTTGTTAAGACAATGACGAGAAGAGGCTGTAGGAGGCAGAATGAAAGCAAGCCCTTGAGCCTTATAGAGGAGATAATTATAGATGCTGGTTCTCCCACCTGCCGGCTTCTCCCATATCCAGCAAAACCTGTCCAAGTCTCTATCTTCAAAAAGTTCTTTCTGTAGAGAGGATGCAAGGGGAAACTTCCACGTAGCTCAGGCTTTCTCACTTCAGTACTATTGACAATGTTGGGTTGGATATTTTTGTTGTTTGGTGGGCTGTCCTGTTCATTATATTTAGCAACATTTCTGACCTCTGCTTCTTATATTCCAGCTGTACCCTTGTTTCATAACAACTCAAAAATGTTTCCAGACATTGCCAAATGTCCCCTGGGGGGAAAAATTACCTCCGGTTAAGAAACACTGGCTAGCCCAATGTCAATGAAGTATGCTTAAATTAATAAAGCAACATAATTGTGTGCACACAGTGTTTGATCTCTGTAGTGCCCTCAGAAATTTTTGCAGATGTCCACGGAGCAGAGATGGTTATCAGGAATCTTTACATCCATTGTTTCAGGTGGGGGTTCTGAGTTACAGAGAAGTTAATAGTAACAGTAATAACGACTAATGCTATTGGCTCACATAATTTTTTAAGTCAATTTCCCCCCACCATTTATTTATTTATTTATTTACATACATATATACATACAACACAGTGTGGTTTTAAGAAAGGAACCACAAATACAAAGAAACTGGACAGATGAGATCAATGAGCAAAGCTGGGTCGAGTTGAGATGGAGTCTTGCTCTGTTGCCATGCTGCAGTGCAGTGGTGCCATCTCGGCCCACTGCAACCTCTGACTCCCTGATTCAAACGATTCTTCCTCAGCCTCCCAAGTAGCTGGGATTACAGGCACCCGCCACCACACCCAGCTAATTTTGTATTTTTAGTAGAGATGGGGTTTCACCATGTTGGCCAGGATGGTCTCGATCACATGACCTCATGATCCGCCAGCCTCGGCCTCCCAAAGTGCTGGGATTACAGGCATGAGCCACTGCGCCCGGCCTCCCCCTACCATTTTATAATAAGAATAGGGGAATACATATAAAAATCTATTTCTAGTTTCTTTTCTAAAATAAAATCCAGCAACAGAAGCTCAGCTTGGCTCTATGGTAGTAATTGACTGGCTTTTTTGTAGATGGGGTGTGTCTCCATTTCACTGCAGTCCCCACCACTCCCTATTGTGACCCCAACACTGAGACAGTGTCAGCTGCCATTTGACATTATGTTGATTTTCTTTTGCTTGACCCAGCTTTGCTCATTGATCTCATCTGTCTAGTTCCTCTTGGCTATTGTATTTGTGGTTCCTTTCTTAAAACCACACTGTTTTGTATGTATTACTGTTCTCATTTTAAAAATAGAAAAACTGAGGCTCAACAAAAGAAAAGCTGTTGCCCGAAGTCACACAGCAAGTCATTAGCAAAGCTGGGAGGGAGACAGACCTGAGCTTCCTACCTGGCCAGCAGAGCCCTGCCCAGCATCACAGAACAGCCACTGGTAGAGTTTCCCTGGGTTCCGAGATGCTCCAGCTGGATCTTCTGCACCTTAGAGTTTCCCTGAAGAACCAAATCTCAGTGTCCCTTTTGCTCACCAGGAAACCCACATGTCACCAGAATGGCAAGAGTGTCCTCTGAGTGTAGCTTCCCAGACTGCATTTTTCGTGTGTCTCTGCCACTCTTTGGGCTGTGTCCAAGGGCTGCTCACACACTCCCACGTAGCCGAGGGGCCAGCTGGTGTGTGTGCTTCTGCCTGAGACGAGGCCGCTTGCCTGTGGGGAGGATGTGATTGCTTTAGGAAATTAAGTGGGAGTGATTAATTAGGAAATGTACTGAGGATGCTAGAAAGAAATAGCAGAAAAGAAAAAAAAATTGGAACCCTCAATACTGAATGCTTCTGGCCACATGGCTAAGGATACTGCACTCAGTGGGACCAAAAGCATTTGATCCTGCTATTTCTGATGCTGCTGCTTTGATATCACCTCCTTGCATGAGGATTTTGGAAGGAACCATAAAGTCAGCTGGTCCAACCTCTCCTTTCATTGAATGGCAAATAAAGGCACAAAGAGACCCCCAGCGGGAGCTGGGCAGCTTACAAGAAACAGCAGGACTCAGGACTCAGAAAGACCTGAGTTTGAATTCCTGATGCATCCTTGCTAGATGTATAATCCTGGGCAAATCTCCGAGTCTCAGGCTTCTCACTGTGAAATGAAGGTAGCATTGATGATTGCCAAGGATTTTTGCAAGGAATTAGTGAACAAAAGCAAGCGTGATGACTGCTAATAAGTAACATGTGCCAGGCACAGTTTTAGCACTTTGTGATTTCTTAATTCTTACAACCATTCTGTGAGGTTGGTACTATTATTAGTTCATTTTATAGATAAGGAACAAAGGCACCAGAGGGGACATTATTTACTCCATGTCTCGAAGCTCCTAAGTGGCAGAGTCAACTTTCCCATGCAATCCGATTCAAGAATCCACCTTGTCAACCACTAAGCATTCTGCCTCTTGTGCATATTATATAATTTATAGATAACATTATAAAATGAATAAAACATGACATGTATGATATCCTTTTATATAACTTATTAAATTATTGTTTACATAATATGTTAGGTTGAACCCTGTGGAATTGGCACTTTTGTTGTTAGAAAAGTTGGAATAGTAGTAATTTCAGAGTTCATCCTAATATGGAATATATGTAAGTCACAGAAATTTCTTTTTCTCTTCCTTTTCTGTATGTATGCATACAGATTCAGCTAGTTCCTAATTCAGAACCTCAGTTTCCTCCTCCGTAAAATGGGGCTAACACTGCCTAACATAAGGTGCTGCTCTTCCATGCCAGTGAGACAGGATATGGGGAAAGCACCTAGCCCCTTGCCCAATAAGTAGCATCTGTTGTTATTCTACACACACCTGCAGGGGTCGGCTATTTGATACTCCTTCCTTCACCACCCTTCACTCACACTTGGTTTTTGGTTAGAGAGTCTCCATGTCCAATAAAGCTTTTAAGTGACACACAGGTAAAGTACTGGGCCCAGAAGCTGTATTTTTATTCCACGGGAACTTGATATTTTCAATATGCTTCAGTCTAACACAAAGCTTCCTGTCAGGCCAAGCTTAATGCTGCCATCTTCCCTAAACGTAAGAATTACAGTGCTGCCAACATGAAATACCACCTTACCTAGCCTCATGGCTCATTCCTCCTGGATTTTCTCCCAGGTCCTCATGGTACAGCCCCCTGTACCGTGAATTCTTGGCCTGTCCATCAACCTTCCCTTTGGAAACTTTAACCAACTCCAGTGTCATCTATGGGTTTTAATGCAGTGAAAGTTATCTGAGACCCCTTGAGGTGTGGGTTCTGGGCCTTGCAGGAGAGGCTGGTGGTGATGGCCCTGCTCTCTCCCCAAACCCCTTGCCAAAATGAGCTTTGAGGGATGGGTAGCCCATGTGAAGAAACACGGCAGAGGGGTTCCTTGTCTCAAACCTTGGCTCTGTACCTGGAAAATAATGAAGGAAATAAAGTCTGCACTCTCATTCTGGAGCCACTTCTGTTTTCTCATGGACCTTGGGGAGTCAGAGGAAGTAGCAGAAGCAGGGTTTTCTTTGAGCCTGTGCATTAATACTGGAGCGTTATAGTAACAATAAGAACTAACTTTTACTGAGACCTCACAATGTGCCAGGCACTGTGCTAAGTGCCTTTACTGATTCATTTTAGTGCTCACAAGAATAGGATTAAGTCCAAGTTAAGGCACAGAGAGGATGAATAGTTTCCCCATGAATCCACACATGGCAAGAGGCAGAACTGTAATTCAGGCCAGTCTGTTTAGCCCACTGCTTTGGTTTCTTAGTCACAACACTCTATAGCTTATCCTACTTTTCAGGTGTTACCAAGTGGGCTTCCTGATTCTAAAGCAGCAGGTTTTACCGATTTTCAGGCATGGAAACGATGCAGAAAGATGGTACAGATGGTCGCTGGAGGAAAGCCCCCTATTTGTGATCTCAGTTGCTGCCTGGGTCTCTTCTGTGTTGCTGAGCTTCTGTATGGGAGTTCCAGATCCTGTCAACAGGGAAGTCAGGGAGAAGTTGAGCAGGACATCACATCCAAAGGAATACTACAAAACTGTAAGCAGGAGAGACCATTTATTCATTCAACAAAGCATGTCCATGCACCCATGTGCACCTCGTGCAGTGGTGAACAAGCCACTTCTTACCAATTTGCTCTTACAAAAAACAGGATCATCACACCTACTGTGAAGGCTATAGTCAAAAAGAAAACATAATCCAGAAAATAACAAGTGTAATTGGAAATTGGAACCCTCCTACATTGCTGCTGAAACGTAAAATGGTGCAGCTGCTGTGGAAAACAGTAAAGCAGTTTCTTAAAAATTTAAACGTAGGATTACCATACGATCTGGCAATTCAAATCTTAAGTATATACCCAAAAGAATTGAAAGCAGGTACTCAAACAGAAACTTGTATGGCAACTTTCATTGCAGCATTATTCTCAATAGCCAAAATGTGGAAGAAAACCCAAGTGTCTATGAACAGATGAATGGATAAACAAAATGTGGTATATACATACAATGGAATATTATTCAACCTTAAAAAGGAATGGAGTTCTGATACATGCAACAACACGGATGAACATTGAAAACATTATGCTGGCCACTCGTGGTGGGTCGCATCTGTAATCCCAGCACTTTGGGAGGCCAAGGCAGGCAGATCGCTTGAGCCCAGGAGTTCAAGACCAGCCTGGGCAACATGGGACGTGCCTGAAACCCCATCTGTGAAAAAATACAAAACTTAGCTGGGCATAGTGGTGCAAACCTGTAGTTTCAGCTACCCAGGGGGCTGAGGTGGGAGGATCACCTGAGCCCAGGAGGTAGAGGCTATGGTGAGCCATGATCATGCCACTGCATTCTAGCCTGGGTGACAGAGTGAGACCCTGTCTCAAAAAAGAAGAAAAAAGAAAGAAAAGAAAAGAGAGATTATGCTAAGTAAAATCACCCAGACACAAAAGCATATTACAGATTCCACTTATATGAAATGTCCAGCATATTTCCAGAATAGGCAAATTTATAAAGACAGAAAGTAGATTAAAGTTTATGATGGGCTGGGGAGGGGAGAATGGGGAGTTAGGGCTGAATGGGTACAGGGTTCCTGTTTAGGGCAATGAAAAAGTTTTGGAAATAGGTAAATGGTGATGGTTGCCCCACATTGTGAATGTACTTAATGCCACTAAACTGTGCACTTAAAAATAGTTAAAATGGCAAAACTTATATGATGTAGATTTTACAATTTTAAAACTCATCACAAGAGAAACAAAAAGCCTGCTTTATAAAGGAGGAAAATTATAGAAATTCTTTTCTCATCCACCTCAGCCCCTAGACCTTATGTGTAGCACACAGCCCGGCCTATAGTAGATGCACATTTCTGTTTTTGCCAAGCCAAACTGGGAACATAATCATTCTATTTGTAGTTGAAAATGGCACTGAGGCTGTTGAGTGTAAATTTTACTACCATGGCAACTGTGGAACACAAAGATGATAAATATGAACATGCAGCAATATTTTTGGCAGGTGGGGTCAGCTGGAGGTAACATGTCTCCTTGCAGGTAAATGCAAGATTTGAGGGAGGGTAAATTTTTAGTAATTGTTACAAACTCTCAGAATCCCAACCAGGAAGTATCCTCTTTGTTCCAATGAAGGGCATCCTGGCAACTCTTTGGACCAGTTGAACCGAAGAGGATAGAGGATGAAGTCCAAATTGGTAATGGACTCCAGGAATATTTGTTAGCAGCTCTCGGAAGAAGATGGGGGGGCCAACCACTCTTTTCTCTGCTTATTGACGACACAGTTCAAATCATCAGGAAGAGACATTATGGGTCTACAGGTCTCCTGGGCTGTGAGCAGAGTCGCAGCTGGCATCTAGGAGAAAAAAGAAAGAAGACCACAATTTGGCCTTTAAGGAAATAGACCTGGGAGGAGATAAAAGGGAGTCGTCTGACTGTGTTGTTTGATGGGCCAGAAAGCCTCTTTCAGAAGAAATTGGTTTCTAAAAGCTGATGTGAATTTCGTGTTGCATTCAATTGCTCTCTTTCTTCGTTTAGGCTTAGCTCACCATTTTTGGATTGAGGAGGCAAGACTTTGCGTCACTCCCCCGACCCATCCTACCCCACAGTCCCCACACTGACATACACACAGACGTGCACACAGACACACATGTACACCCTTTATCACTGGCAAGAGGGACCAGTTTTGTAATCCAAGAGGCTTATCTCCTGCAGGGTCAACCATCCTGACCCTAGCCCATCCATGACTTCCCTCTTCCAGGCTCAGTTCTGAGCTCCATCCCTGATATGGTTTGGCTGTGTCCCCATTCAAATCTCAACTTCAATTGTATCTCCCAGAATTCCCACCTATTGTGGAAGGGACCCAGGTGGAGGTAATTGAATCATGGGGGCTGGTCTTTCCCATGCTATTCTCATGATAGTGAATAAGTCTCATGAGATCTGATGGGTTTATCAGGGCATTCCACTTTTGCATCCTCATTCATTTCTCTCTTGCTGCCATCATATAAGAAGTGCCTTTCACCCTCCACCATGTTTATGAGACCACCCCTGCCGTGTGGAAGTCCAATTAAACCTCCTTTTCTTCTTCCCAGTCTTGGGTGTGTCTTTATCAGTGGCGTAAATAAACAGACTAATACAATCCCCTTCCAGTGCTGTGTGTGACACAACGACATCAGGACAAAGTCTGGCCCTCTGACACTGCAGCTAGGAGAACCTTGTTTGGAAAAGTCTTTAGGCAGCCTCTGAGGGAAGGCTGGGTGATTTTACAGCAATAGAAAGACTGTGGGTTTTAGAATTAGGGCTGAACTTGAATCTCATTTTGACACTTGACAGTCGTATAACTAACTGATGGGTCACCAAACCTTAGTTACCTCATCTGTAAAATGGGTGCAGTGATACCTGTTGTCCCAGGGTTCATGTGTTCAGCACCTATACATGAGAAGTACTTACACACAACCTGTGTGTAAGTACCAAACTCAGCAGCTACTGCTATTATGAAGGCACCTAACAACCATTTTGTGTTAATGGATCTGGCATCCGAGTGCACTGACATTTGTTGGCTTGAAAAATCTCAGCCCAGGCTAATTCTGCAGAGGTTAAGGCAGCATCAGCTGTGTGCTGTGATACAAAGAGCTAACGTTTATAGATCACTTATTATATTCAAAGGATCAAACTGATTTATACACATTATCATGTTTAATTCTCACAACAACCCTATGAGGTTGGACCTATTTATTATATCAAATTTCCAGAAGAAAAAGCTGAGGCTTAATGGATTTAAATGACCCACACAAGACCACCCAACTGGTGAGTATTTGAATCCAGATGACCTGACTCCAGAGCCCAGGTGCATAACCAATACCCTGGGTGCTATGGGCAAGGAAGGAGGCTGAGCCAGGAAGATGCCAGTCTCAAGACTGGAGATGTGTTCTCATCACTTAGTCTTGGAAGCCCTTATCCTATCATGAAGATCTCCCTGTTTGCCCAGAGATTGTTGCTTTTCCAGGCTTGCCAAATCCAGTTCCCATCAGTCATGCATGAATCAGTTCATTCTTTCCTTCATTCATTCCATCAACATTCATGTACTGAACGGCTCCCTTGCACCATGACTGCTAGTGTTGGAGGTCATTTATTGGCTACTGACTAGGCCCCAGGCACTGTACTAGTGAATTTTATACATTATCTTATCTGTTTTTTATACAACTCTACGTGGTTGGCCTCTAAATCTTAATGCTTCTTTCCATTTGACAAAACAGATGCATAAGGAAGTTAAAGTAGTTGCCTTTCATTGTCCCAAAATGTAAGTGTCAGAGCCAGGATTCAAATCCTACAAGGCTTTCATCAGGCCTAGTCCAAGGAGATGGCTTCCTTTTTCCAATTCCCACAGCATAAATCAGTCTTCTAGACTAGTGGTTCCCAACTTGAGCAGGCACCAGAATCACCTGGAGGGCTTGTTAAAACACAAATTGATAGGCCCACCTGCAAAGGATCTGACTCAGTAGGTTGGGATGAGGCCCTACAGCGTGCACTTCTAGCAAGTTCCCGGGTGATGCTGATACTGCTGGTCTGGAAACCCCATTTGGGGGATTATGATGTTGTCTGAGCTCTTTGAATATAGCGATTCTACCATTGTTGTTCCCCTAGTATTATACAGTGCCTGGTACAAGGTTGCTTGATTGTTATTTTGGATTATTTTGAATTGTTCAGCTGCACATTCATTTATTTATATACCATATTGTGTTTTTGTATCAATGTGAAGATTCTTAGGCTTTACCATTTAGGTTTTAAGCTCCTTGGGGTCAGGAATTTCACACTAAGGACCTTGTGCAGAACATTACACACACTAGATATTTGGTAAATATTAGCTGGTCCTTGTGGCCAAAGGCCTGAGGGTTTACCTTAAGCCCGGTTCAAGCTTGGAAACTCAGCCTCAAAGCATTAGTTGGTGGATAGAATTTTCCAAGACTTGCGGTTCACCTCCAACAATGATTCTCAACCCTAGCTGCACATTGAAATCACCTGGGGCCTTTAAAATAATATGACTCCTGGTATCTATCCCCAGAGATTCTGGTTTAGTTGGTCTGCAGTGTGGCCTGGGCAGCAAGTTTTAAAGCTCCCTCAGGTGATTCTAATTTGCAGCCAAGACTGGGAATCACTGACCTAGAGCATTTGGCTGCGTGACTTTCTCCTGGGCAATTTCAGAGGCTGTGTATGTGCATGCACATGTGCACGTGTGCAGAGAAGTGGGAAGCTATGCACGCCTCTTGAATGTACAGAGTGATCATCTCTCTCTCTGAGATGAGGATACAAAGGCCTGGAAGCCAAGCCTCAGGTAGAAACTTGGCAAAGCCAGAGGTACTTGAGAGCATGAAGAGTGCCTGCCTCCCTCTCCTGTGGCCACCTTTGGCCGAGTGCCGGTTGCCACATTCCACGGTGAGGGAGCTCTGTTCCAAGGCCAGAGGCAGGGGGTGTTGGGCTGAATGCAGGTAGTATGGCTGTTGCAAGGCCTTTTTGTTCTCTCTTGGTTCAGAAGGGGCCGTCTTCCCAAGGGCTGAGGTGTGGGGCTTAGCATTTGGCACCATGTGTGTCAGTGCTGAGTTTATTCTTGGGTTTCTTGGTGGAAACCCACACGGCTACTTGAGACCCATGAGCTGGCTGAGAGCAATGGGAAAGGTCATGCCTGGGCCCCCACCCCAGCAGGTTGCTTGACTCAGCACAATCCCAGTGTAATTAAGCATGACAAGAAGAGAACGGGGAAAGGGCTGGTGCTTGCCCGCGTGCACTCAGCCCAGGTCCCGGGGGGCCAGAGGATTGAGAAGTGCCAGCTGCTCTCAATTTTACTGGAGCCAAAGTTTGGCTCACCTGCAGCCACCTCCATCTCTTTGTTCCTGAGAGCTGGGGTCCACTTCAGTAGACCTGCGGGATCAAGTCTGGCAGAGGGATGATGGGGTAAGTGCTTCTTGTTCCCTTCCCTTCTCGTTTCTCTTCTCACATGGTTTTGGAAGCTGTGAATGAGAGACACGATCACATCAGTGCATTCAAATCCCCCACTGTTGTTTAAGCAGTAGCCTGGGCAAGGCACTGTGCTGGGCACCAGAGTGAGGACTGATTCATGGGCTTGGTTTCTTTCCTAGCAGAGCTTTTACACTAGGTCGGAAAACATTTCATAATTATGAAGTCTGCAGTTAAATCCAATTACCTACCTAGGCCAGACAGGTAATATAAATGGGCGAACTGGGCTGCTTGTGAAATCTTAGGAAGTAACAGGGACCTTGATGAACTAGGGACTACATGCCCAGCTGCTTGAGGAGCCAACATGGTGTAAGCAGCCGAGAACATCTCCAGAGTAGAACTAGGCAAATCAAAACTTAACCTGGGATGGTGGGTCAGGGTGGATGTGTGTGGTGAGGTTGCAAACGGAACAGGGACTCTGCCCTCCAAATGTGACGTGAAGGTCCATTTTTCTCCTGTCCTTTTACAAGCAAGGGAACTGAGGGATAGAGAGAAGGGATGAAGTTAGATCCTCAGCCCCCTTACCCATGGGCCTCCTATAGCTCAGGCACTGCCCAGGCAGAGAATGTTGACATGGAGAGCTTGATGGGCTTCTGCCCCTGCACCTGCCCAGTTTCCGCTACTCTCCTCTGTCCCCACTTGCCTGCTTTTCCCTAGCACTGTGGTCGTTTGCCCATTACTAGTCTATGGACCCAGATGTCCCTTGGGATACCCTGGTAAGCCTAGTCTGTGGTCTCAGCCTCAGAGCTCTACCCCATAAAGATAGGGTCTATGGCAAGGCCTCTGTAGATAAAGAGGCCTGTATCTGCCCCAAGGGTTCTTCCTCTGAGAGGCTAAAGGAGATTTGGACTCATGGAATGGGAGTGGCAAGTGCTTTTCTCTGGGGTTTGAAGCACTATGTAGCTTCCAGGGCTTTATTGCTTCTGGTGTGATGCTATTTTGAGCATCTTTCTCTAGATATATAGGATACTCCCACGGTTGTTTTCTTTTTAATTGTCCATCCACGTGCTTGTGTTTTCCACAGAATATGTTGCAGTGAAATTGTTCCTGCAAAGCCCCTGCCTCCTTCCTGAAACCCTCTACCCCCTCCCAATGCCCCATGCACCAGCACCATGGCCCCAGGCCACGTCAGAGTAAACAAACCACAGACTAAAATTGCAGCCATTCAAGAGAGGAGCCTTTAATTTGAGCTTAAAATAACCCACTCTCTGAGAGTTTGAGGGACCAGGAGCAAGGTGTAATCGCAGGAATGAGTGTAGGAGACTCATCTCAGGATGACTGAGAAGGGGCCGTGAGCTGGGAGAAAGGCAGCCATGGGGGTTGTGGGTTGCACTGGAGCCCCCCATAGCTTATTTGAAGTTGGCGTCTTTCATAAAGGAGTAGCACATGACATGGCAATAAAAATACACGGGACCTGCTGCCTCCGTCTGGAATGCCTATCTGCCCTCCTGCCTTTCCTCAAAACTATGAGCATCAGTCAGGACCACGACATTGCTGAATTCCTGGGCCACCATTCACATGATGTACTCCAGGTGTGCCATTTTCACTGTATACCATTGAACAATGCCCCCTGGAGTTGTGTGAGCAGCAATACTGGCAACAGTAAGAGCAAAGAGATGGAGCACTTATGAGCTAGGCATTGCCCTAGCCGCTTGACATGTATAACCTTGCCTAGTTCTCAGCCCAACTTAAGAAAGAGGACACCCATTTTATAGATTATCCACATACTACAGATAAGGAAATAGAGGCACAGAGAGTTAAAATAACTTCCCCAGAGTCATGTTGCTACTTTTGTCCACCAAGTGCAGAATAAGCTTCAGTCTGATGCAGAGTGAGAACCCACACTTTTAACCATTATGTTTCATCCACCATACTATTGTTGTGGTTGTTATTCTTATTTTTTTGACTGCCACTTTCTTGTTTTCGACCCTCCTAGACTATATAAGCGCCTAGATCGGGGTCAGCAGAGGGCCCCGTCATACATGTATATTTAGGCTCTGGGGCTCTTAGTCTCAGTGGCAGCTACGCAAATCTGCCCCTGTCGCGTGAAGGCAGCCATAGACAAGGTATAAACGGATGACTGCGGCTTGGTTCCAAGAAAACTGTATTTATGGATACTGAAATTTGAATTTCATATAATTTTTATGTGTCATGAAATATTATCCTTTTGATTTTTTCCAACCATTTAAAAATATAAAAACCATTCTTGGCTCCCAATCCATACGAAAACAGGCAGTGGGCCGGATCGGGCCTGTGGGCTATAGTTTGCTGACCCCTGTCTTGGTGTGCGGGGATATGGAGCGTGAAGTATTTATTTTAATCTGTGCCTTCTTAGGATCGGACTCGGTCCTGGCATTAAGTTGCCATTCATAAACGCTGATTGAATGAATTACTCTATGCTCTTTCAGGTATGCTGGATGACTTGGGGACACTGCTGCTTTTTGAGGAAAGAGTAAAAATTTTTCTGAGCAAGGGATGAGAATCCGATCTTTGTGGCAATGGCTAAGAAGAGGGTGGGAGCCTCCCTCTTGTGGGTCTTCATGGATGTTTGTAAGAGTAAAGAGAATTTTCATTTTTATGTAAAGTGTAGAGATCTATTTTTCACAAACAGACCTACAGAACGTGATTTGTAATAGGAAACAGATTCCCCCCATTAAGATAAATGGAATGTCCCCACCTCCCAAACTGAGAAGAGAATGGTTTCCTCCTTGCAAAGGAAACAAATTGGATTCTCAAAGGAATAATCAGAAGTTTTAAAAATTGTCATAATAAGCAAGATATGGTTTCATGGATGATGAAAGGATGTTTGTCTTCGTTGGGAGTGGACATGAAGTTTTGGTTGGAGAAGCAGTTGGGTCCTTCTCCCTCCCTAATTCCTGCCCCTTGGCATTTTATCAGTGCCACATGTGAGAAGTGGCTTCTGCCTGAATGGGGTTGGTGGTCCCACTCTGGTCCCACTGTCAGACTGCATTCTCTTCCTTTCCAAATCTTCATCACTCTACTGAAGTAGGTCCCCACTCCTCAGCCAAGCTTCCTGACAGCTGCAGTTCATTTTGATCCATGGGAGAGGGTATTACAGATGGGAGAGTTGCCTGAGCAAAGTCATGGGGCTTGGAATGAGCCTGGTGAGTGCAGAGGACCTGCCTGGCTGTTTGGGGACACATTTCCAGGCGGCTGGGGCATTAGGCTGAGGCCTCTCATGTCAGTAAAGGTGGAGAACCATAGAAAGTGGAGGAGCCCAGTGCTAAGCACCTGGCCAAAGACAGCATCAGCTGTGTCTTGGGCCAAGGCCCATTGTTTGGAGTCAACAAGAGTTGGTATACGAGTCAGAGTGGTTAAGGAGAGGGAGGACCTGCAGTCATTGAATCCAAAGGGTTTACCTCCCTAGTTCTTCTCTGGGTCCTGGAGACATGAAGGTGAACCCCCACAGCCCTTGCCCTTATTGCTTACAGGCTAATAAAGGAGACAAACTGGGTGCCTTCAATTCCCTGAGAGTTTAGAGCAAAGAGCAGGGAGCTCAGACCATCCAGGCCTGTCCTCCAGAATCATTACTCCATGGATAATACTTTGAAGATGTGTGAATAGGGGCAAGTTACTTAACCTCTGGACCTCACTTTCCCATAAATACTATTTTTGGTTTTCATAATAACATACTATGATGGTGATAATAAGAGTATCCCCCTTATAGGATTCCTGTAATGTTTCAGGGGAGATGAACAGTGCCTCATATGACATGATCAATCAATACATGGGAAAACTATTATTACTCATTATTTTTATAGTTTTCCGCAGTACAACTTTTTAAAAAATTTATAAAATGCTTTCTCTTGCATTGGCTCACTTGAGCATCTCAAAAACCCTCTGAGGTTCTGCAAGTGCTACTAACCCATTTTGCAGATAAGGGTGGTTTGCCCAAAACACACGAGTAGTAATGAAACTGGGACTTGAGGCCTGACGCTACAGCTGCTGTCTAATTTTCCTCAACTCTGTGCCATGCTGCCTTCTCCCATGGGTATGGGGGCTGTGTCTGTTTTGTGGGTGATGCCCAGATGTGTAAGAAAGGTTCTTTGCTTTCAAGGGGTTTATATCTCATTAAGATGGGAAGAGCCTTGATCTGGAAATTGAAGAGTTCCGCCTGCAAGTGAGGGCCACTTCTGCTGTCTTCAGCAAGGGAAGACAGGAAAATGACTAGGAGTCTTATGTGGTGCCATCAGATGACACTCAGAATTTCCCTGGGTTGAACCTGCAGAGACGTGTCTCTGATTTCCTGCATGTCACCCGGCAAATTCCCTCCATGTGTGAAATGAGCA
The DNA here is from genome assembly GCF_028878055.3 of Symphalangus syndactylus. Taxonomy (NCBI): domain Eukaryota; kingdom Metazoa; phylum Chordata; class Mammalia; order Primates; family Hylobatidae; genus Symphalangus; species Symphalangus syndactylus. The sequence goes on from NC_072429.2 coordinate 17,458,239, forward strand.
ATGAAGTCAACTCTCTGGTGCATGGTGTTAGCACCAAGTTGCATCACATTCCCCACTCCGCCACTCCTCCTTTGCAACAGACCTTAATGTTATTCTGTGATTACTTTGCATCATCCTTCCCAAATGTGCATCAAATTAAAGAGTTATTAGGGCATGGCAGGACATGTTTATGGGGAAGAATTTCCTTTAAAGTCACAGCTCGGCCTGAACTCACTTTATTAGTGTTTATACAAAGTATGTAGTCTGTTCCAATGCAGTCCATGTTTATATTCCTGTAGCAATCATTGCATTCCTTGGGCTGTTCCTTCGTTTTCTTAAAGTGATTACTGCACCTATATTAAAAGTTAATAGTGTATGTGCTCTGTGACTGGTTGGACTTGGAGGTGGGCACCATTCAGAAAATGACACTTAACCAAGATGTGTCCTGCAAATAGCCATAGACTTAGAAGTGGTCTTCAGCCCAAGTGGACAGGAAGAAGGTCTCCTTAAGAACAAAGACATGGTGGGCAACCAGGCCCCATGTATCTCCATTGTCACCCACTCCCCACTCGTGTTGCCGATATTTTGTGGCTGTAGCTGGGAATGACCATTTGTGTTGATCTGAGCTTTGCCTGTTTCTGTGGTATAATTATTAATGACATCCCCTTTAACTCACAAAAGTATTCAAGTTTGGATAATCATATGGTCACTCCAATTTTAACTGATACCCAGATTTACTGGTATAAGTGAAGTATGTCAATTTTAGATCTCAAGCCATTGTCAATTAAGGGCAAATGTAACTCAGTTAAAACTGTCAATAAAGAGCTCAAGTTAACATCAGTCATTCAACAGATATTGATTTGTGCCTTTCATGTGCCAGGTATTGTGCTGAGCCTTAGGGATTCAAACATAAATCAGATCTGGCCCTGGAGCCCAGTAAGTTGGAGTTAATTAGTTTAGCTAAAATTTTTCAGTATGTTACTAAAATTCTCTGACCAGGTCATTTCAATTTCTCTTTCACCATTTAGGACTCTGTATTTACTTGTTGCAAGTTGATTGCTAAATTTTCAGCCACTAACGCTTGTTCATTTGGTACTTCTCAGCTTGTGACCATAGACAGGTGTCTTAATCTCCTTGTGCCTCTATTTGTTCAATCATAAAATGGGACTAATAAATAGTATCAACCTCATAGGCTGGTTGTGAGGATTAAAAAAGGCCCCAAATGTGCAGTGTTTAGCATAGTCCTTGGCACATGGTAAACACTCATTGCAGATTGGCTCCTGCACAGTAAATAGCAGAAAGTTATTTGGACCTTAATGTTGGCTGGGTGCAGCATTTGTACCTCTATTGACTGGAGTTAAGTGGCCTTCTTAAAAACATTGCTTAAGGTAATATGTGTTAGGGTCCAAAGCCAGTGAGAATTATTGTGACCCTAGGGGATCAGTCGGTTTATTTTCTTCCTTTTAAAGATGAGGAAGGAAAATTTTACAAAGTCATGTTGTGGATTAGCAAGGATGAAGATCATGGATGCTTAACTTGGGCCATTCTTTCCTACTATGCCATATTGCTAGGTGTATCAGTTAGCATAGACAAGGCTAAGCTGCAGCAACAAATAAGCCCAGATATATCAGTAACAAAACACTATAAAGCTGTATTTCTTCCTCTTCCTCCCACCCACCTAGTCCAGTAGAGCTGGTCTGGGTGGTGGTAGGTGGCTTGTGATCCATATTGTCACTTAGGAACCCAGGCTGCTTTCCTTTGGGGGACCCCTCCATTTATGACATATGATCTCTACATGCCATGAAGACAAGAAAGGGAAGGAGAGTGTCATGCTTGCAGGATGTTTTATAGCCTTGCCTGGAAATGGCACGTATTATTTCCACGAAATCAGTCACATGGTCCCACTTAGATTCAAAGGGCACAGGAAATTTAGTCTTATTGTTTGCCTAGGAGGAAAATGGAACAGTTTGGTGGACACAGAGCACTATCCTTGCCCTACCATATTCCCTACGTTTCTTGCCACATTTCCAAAGGTTGGCCCCAGTCTCTTCTAGAATTTGTTTCCTGCCTCCCAGTGATTGGAGGAGCCATTTTATCACATGCTCTCCTATGCAGTGCAGGGAAGTGTTTTGAGAACAGGCCTTGCAAGGAGTTTGGAAGGGTTTGAGATTTCTGGGCATGATAAGGGAAATAAAAGGTGAAATTTTTGGACTGATAGTCGCCACCTGGAGGTTAGTGCTGAGAAAAGAATACGTTGCCTTAAGTCATCACAGGAAGAATTTAGGAAGCATTTTTTATTTCTGAGTATATTGGCTGGGTTGTCCTCTGTGTGTCAGGAAGGGAGCGCTGTCTCTGCAGATGCTTTGATGTGCCTGAAGTGGATGAAGGAGATTTGGGGTGGGGCTGTGGATTAGACCAGGTGCGCCTTTGTGTTAGAAGCACCGAGGTCCTGCCAACATCATCATCTTACTTGTGCTCACATTTTGCCTGAATAATAATCAGCCAATTGATGGTTACTTCTTGAGTACTTAACTGCATGACCAGCCCTGGGCTGGAATCACTTTATATGTGTCATCTCATTTAATCCTTGCAGTATCCTAGGAGGTAGGTACTGTGATTATGGCCATTTAAGATGGAGAAACAGAAGCTTAGGGATGAGTTAAGTAACCTGTCTAAAATCCTGCTCTATTTGCTAAGATTTGAGCCCAGGCTATCTGATTCTAGGGCCTGCCACCTTAAGCGTTGTGTTTGGCAGCAGGGATCTCAAACTCCGATGCCAAAAAAGATTAAGCAGGTAACTTGAGTGAGGGAATCGGGTCAGGTAGACCGGTGAATTGCAGGCATGTACCTTATGCAAAGTGGGCAATTGCCTCTTAGTACCAGCTTATGGTGGCCACAAAAATCCATGGTTATTTGATGGACTGACTTGTGGAGACAAGCCAGAATTGCAGATTTGTATTTGAAATGCTCCCAAATTGGCAATTAATTTGCATATGTGAAAATCACAGTGAGAACCAGACTACGCAGGTCTGCAGGCCGAAACTCACTGGTGGGCTACCAGTTTGCAAGTTCATCTCTGCTATTCCCAGTAAAGAGCTAGTTGTACGTTTTTTTTTTCGCTTTCTTTTTTTTTTTTTTTTTTTGAGCATGGAGCTGAACTGAGCAAAACAGGGGCAGGGAGTCCTCTTGCTGCAAGGGATGAAGGAAAAGAGACCCCACGCGCACTCCTCCTCTTTACATGCCCTCACCATGACCACATCCAACCACCCGGGTTGCCCCTCTATTTGGCCCGTTCTTCTCCCTGCAGGTAGCTGTCTGCACAGGGCTGGCTGCAAGCTTTTGCAGGTGTAAAATTATATATGCGAGAGAGTTGCCAAGCCAAAAATTTAGCCCAGAGAGGCTTAGTTCCCAAACAACTGAGGTAGTGTGAAGCCAGTTTTTAAAATCAAATTCAGCTCATTTCTTTCCCAAATGCGTGTATGTTTTTAAACTTGCATTTGGTTATGTAACAGATGAGAACGAAGTGCAAAAATCAGAATAGTTAATAATGCCTCCTGTGGTGTGAATCTGGAGAGGTAAAACATGAGATGGGAGCCCTATAAAGGTGGCCCAAAGGGAAACACTGCTCGCCTTGACCTGGTAGGAAGGTGATTTGATGGTTTTCAAACACATGCTGTTTCTCTCTTTCATCAGGGTAGCTGGGTGGGTGGCATTAGGTCCTTTGAACTGGGGAGAGGAGACAGAGGAAGACACCCATTAGGACGGCCTGATGTGAGCAGTTTCAGAGATGTGCCCTTGGGCTCATCAAAGAGCATCTTCCGGCCAGGCACGGTGGCTCACGCCTGTAATCCCAGCACTTTGGGAGGCTGAAGTGGGTGGATCACTTGAGGTCAGGAGTTTGAGACCAGACTGGCCAACATGGTGAAACCCTATCTCTACTAAAATTAGCCAGGCATGGTGGTACGTGCATGTAATCACCGCTACTCAGGAGGCTGAGGCAGGAGAATCCCTTGAACCCGGGAGGTGGAGGTTGCAGTGAGCCAAGATTGCACCACTACACTCCAGACTGGGAGACAGAGCGAGACTCTGTCTCAAAAAACAACCCCCAAAACTAAAAAGCATCTTCCTTTGGCCAAATGGCTAAAATTCCAGAGTCTTGAATGGCTTAAACTCTGCATGGTCACTTTACCTATGGGGAGAGTCTTAGGTTAACTGGACTCCTTTTTTCAGTGCTTTTTTTGGAAGGTAGGAGGTACATTGAGTAATACATGTTTACTCCAGAAAACGTTGATAATACTGATAAGCAAAATGTAAAATGTTAGAAACCATTTCTCCACCCTGAGAAACCTAGTGTACATTTTTCTGAGTGTCTCAGCAAGGCCTTCATCCAAGGTGTCTGGAGGAACTTGGGGAGTATCCTCTTCAAGGTCCTTTGGGAGACAAGGCAAATACACAGGAAACAGGCAGCAGCAAGGAAACATGATGAAAGACCAAAATGAGTTGTGCAGAGAGAGGGTAAATGATCCAGAAGTTCAGAAGTTCAGGGAAGGGAGAAGCCAGCATGAGACTGAGCAGCTGGGAGAGGCTGCAGGGGGCGTGTGGAGCCAGATAAAACCTGAACATTGGGCAGATGTAATCAGGTTAAAATGAGGTCATTAGGGTGGGCCCTAGTCCAATAGGATTGGTGTCCTTATTAGAAGAGGAGACAGGGCTGAGCAAAGTGGCTCACACCTATAATCCCAGCACTTTGGGAGGCTGAGGCAGAAGGATTACTTGAGTATCTGTGTGCTAGGGCTGCCATAACAATGTACCACAAACTGGGTGCCTTACAACAGCAATCTATCCTTTCAGACTTCTGGAACCTGGCAATCTGAAATTGAGGTGTCATCAGGGCCAGGCTCCTTCTGAAATCTGCAGGGGAGAGCCCTTCTTTGCTCCTTCTTGGCTCCTGGGCTTGCCAGCGGCCCTTGGCATTCCTTGGTTTGTAACTGCATCACTCCAGTCTCTGCCTCTGTTGTCACACGGCACTGTCCCTGCATGTCTGTCTCGTCATCTTTTTATTATTTTGTCGTTATTTTTTAGAGACAGGGTCTTGCTCTGTCACTCTGGCTGGAGTGGTGCAATCATAGCTCACTGCAGCCTCTGCCCCGCTGGGCTTAGGCAATCCTGCCACCTCAGCCTCCTGAGTATCTGGGACTATCGGCAAGTACCACCATGCCTGGCTAGTTTTCTCTTTTGTAGAAATAGGGTCTTGCTATGTTGCCCAGGCTGGTCTCAAACTCCCTTCTGGCCTCAAGTAATCCTTCTGCCTCAGCCTCCCAAAGTGCTGGGATTATAGGTGTGAGCCACTTTGCTCAGCCCTGTCTCCTCTTCTAATAAGGACACCAGTCCTGTTGGATTAGGGCCCACCCTAATGACCTCATTTTAACCTGATTACATCTGCAAAGACCCTACTTTCAAATAAGATCACACTCATAGGTAGCTGGGGTTAGGACTTCAATGTATCTTTTGTGGCACACAATTCAGCCCATAACAGAGCAGTAGGATTTAAATGGATTCAGGACTTTGAGGGCTTCTGAGGACAACATACAGTAGGAACATATGTGCCAATGAAGTGCCTAGCATGGTTCCTGGATCTGATAGGTGCTCAGTACATGTCTGTGGCTATAAAGAAGAAAGAATTAAATGAGGCAAGCTGAGGGCAGTAATGAGAACCCCCATCTTATTGAGCTGTGGAATGAAATTGACATTTGGGGGAAATTAATCTGGCAGGATTGATGGCAGGGGAATGAGGCTGAGGGCTGTTAAATCCGTGGTTTCCCTGCTCGGCCCCTTTTATGGTTCCAGTCCCCAAGCATGTTGTCAACCCCATGATGCCTCACAGTCTGGACACCACCTGCCTCCGTGATCCCATTTGGTGTCACTCTGCTGCCGTCACCTGGACCTTTTCGTTGCTTTCTTCTTTTAGAGCCTTTTTGCTTCTGTTCTTCCACCTGGAAACGTCTCCCTTCAGCCTGTCCTTCAACTGGATCCTTCTTTTCCTTCTAGTCTCAGACCAAATCTCACTGTCTAAGAGAGGTTCTTCCTAGACACCCTAGGGAGGTCCGTGCCTTCACTGCCTCTCACCACATCTTTATTCTCTTCACCTCACCCTGTACTGTTTCCTAGCTATGCCCATATTGCAATCTGTAGTGTCCTTGTTTATTTGTGGTGGTCTGTCTCCCCCTGTGTTTTTTATTGTTGTATAATGGTAGCAAACTTGGTGGCTTAAAACAACACACATTCCGCACCTTCCATTTGTCTGGGCCCTCTGCTTCAGGGTCTCATAAGGCTGCACACAAGGGTTTGGTTGAGGTTGTGATCTCATCTCAAGGCTCAACTGGAGAAGGACCTGCTTCCAAGCTCTCAAGGTTATTGGGAGAATACAGTTCTTTGCAGTCTATTAGAGGGCTTCAGGTTCCTGCTGGTTGTCTTGAATTCTTGGTTGGTTGTGGGTAGAGGCTGCCTCCAGTTCCTTGGCATGTGGGCCTCCCAAACATGGCCACCTGCTTCATCACAGCCAGCAAGACAAAGAGTCCTACAGCAAGACGGGCATTGCGGTCCCATGTAACATGTTACAAAGGTGACATCCGACCACCTTTTTTGTGTTGCATAGGTTAGAAGCAGGTTTCTAGGTTCTGCCCACTCAAGGAGAGGGGAAGGTGTTGATATTGGGGACCACCTTAGAATCTGTCTGCCGCATTCGGCAAAGAAATAAAAGTTCCTTAAAAGGAACTTCTTTGCTATTGTTTCACTGTTTATCCTTAGCCATCAGCATAGTGCCAGGTCTAGAGTAGGTGTTTAAGGTTTGTTGTAGGAAGAAAAGAAGCAAGGAAAGGAGGGAGGAATTTAAAAAAAAGGAAAGGAGATGGGAAGGGAAGGAAGGAATTAAGGAAAGGAGAGAGGGGGAGGGAAGGAAAGAAGGAAATAAGGAAATAAGAAAAGAAGAAAGAAGGAAGGAAGGAAAAATTTCCTCGTGTTTCTCTTGAAACATGCTTTAACAGCCAAATAAATCTGCTGGCAGTTATCCTGAGGCAATGCCTCTGGGCTTTTATACATGCTGGTTTTTTTTTTTTTTTTTTTTAAAGAAACCTAAAATTATTTTTCTCTCTCTCGAATATTCCCATGCCAATCTGAATATAGCCAACTCTTTCTTGAGGTCTCAATTAAAATGTCACCTTTTCCTGGATGTCTCCCCTGACCCTACACCCCAATTACTCCATACTCCTTCCTCCATACTCTTCTGTAAGCTTTTGTTTATGCCTCTGGCGTAGTAGAAAGCAGGAGTTTATAAACGACAGCCCCTGGGCCAAATCCAGCCTTCAGTCTGTCTTTGTAAATAAAGTTTTATTGGCACACAGCCATACTCATTTATTTATATATTGTCTAAGGCTAGTCTCACACTACAAAGCTAAGTTGAATAGTTGTGATAGAAAACATGACTGGCGGAACCCAAATTATTTACTATCTGGCCTTTAAAGAAAAAGTTGCCAACCTATGGTATAGAGCGTTTATCATAGTCTATGGTAATTGCTCCTTTATTTCTTCCTCTCTAAACTCTGAGTTTCTTGTGGGCGGAGACCATGCCACTATTGTTTATAGCGATATACCAGCATTTAGCACAATTCCTGAAACTTAATGGTGAAGACTTGTTGAATGAATGAATGATGTATCAGTAAGGAATAGAAAACAGGTAGAAAATTCAAATTAGGAATATTCCAGGAGAGTTGATTTATTTACACAGGGATCATTTCAGAGGTGTGGGTATGTTTCAGAGAGATACTGTAGAACCCAAGACCATAGAAGCAATGGAGCAGTTATCACCTGTAAGCCAGAAGAAATAGGAGGAAGAAAAGTGTCCTGGAACCAAGAAATGGACAGTCATAAAGAGGAACTGTAATCTTTGTTGGCAAAACTAGCTAACGTGGGTGAGCTCTCAGGGAGGACAAATACCCTGTCCTCAGTCTGATCCTTCCCCCATCCCCTGTTTAGCTCATAGGGAAGTGAAAAAGCAGAGAACCTTGCCCTTTCTGTGACGTGGCCCATTCAGGTGGAAAGTGTAGTGAGTGCATAACTGAAACTTGAGGCCACTGCTTCCTTGCCAACTTGTTCTGATTTAGTTGGAACCTCTTCTTTGCTGGTGGTAAATGAAGGGTCAGCAAGTGCTCTGGGGGCCTCTTAATTCTGGCTCCTCTTACTCCTTTCCTGCGTAGGAGTCCTCAAATCACACTATGGAATTTTTTTTTTTAAGTTGTTTATTTTTTTTAAGGCTACTCAAGTGCAGTTGTGAGAAGGAGGGGAAGGAGTAGAACAAGGACTTCAATCTGTAACTGACTGAACAATCCATTGAGATAGCTATGCTGTGGGATCTTGAATGTGGAGGCGTCACACATTGAAAGGCTTATTCAGGAGCAGGAGGTCTACTCTCTGACTTCCTGCTTGTCTACTCCCCTTGGTGTTTAGACCACATCCCTTAACATTTCATTTTGCAAATTCTTGCCTTGTTCTCTAAGAATCTCCTGAGTCTTAGCTCATCTCCTCAACTAGACTCCAGGCTTCTTGAAAACAAGGACCAAGCTATATTTCATTTTCTAAAAATTCATTTGGCTCTGAGCTCCCAAAAGATGACAATTACAGAGTGATTGACAGGGATCTATAGGTCATGCAGTTCAGCCTCCTACCCATCACAAGGATCTCCTAGACATCATGCCCAACATAAGTTAACTTTGCCTGCATATCCTTGTAATAAGGAATGACTGCATTGTATGGTAGCCCCTACAGGTTTACTTCATGTTGAGACCTGATCTTCTTTCCTGAAACCCAGAAGGCAGTATTCTGTAAATATACAGTGTACAGGGGACAGGTAGTCTTAAAAGTCTGGTCTGAGCAATGGTGTGCTCCCTAACTATCACAGATCTCACCATCACAGATGAACATCTTTTTAAAAGTCTATTCCAAGCTACACCATTGCATCCTCTCCCTACCTGTTGTAGCCCGTGGGTGAAAAATTAACCACTCTGAATGCTGTTTAGAAAGTACTTCCTTGGCCAGGTGCCGTGGCTCACGCCTGTAATCCCAGCACTTTGGGAGGCTGAGGCAGGTGGATCACCTGAGGTCAGGCGTTCGAGACCAGCCTGGCCAACGTGGCAAAACCGTATCTCTACTAAAAATACAAAAATTAGCCAGATGTGGTGATGGCGCCTGTAATCCCAGCTACTCGGGAGGCTAAGGCAGGAGAATCGCTTGAACCTGGGAGGCAGAATTTGCAGTAAGCCGAGATTGCGCCACTGCCCTCCAGCCTGAGCAACAGAGCAAGACTCTGTCTCCAAAAAAAAAAAAAAAAAAAAAAAGTACTTTCTCCATTGAGCCTCATGGTAATCTGACAGACGTGGCATTTTGGGTCATGTTTTACAAAAGTCACAGCAACAACAACTGGAGTTCCATAAAATTAAGTGCCTTTCTCAAAGCCACATAGCTAAGGAGTGAAAAGGTTGAGATTCAAATCCACACCATTTAAATTTATAATTGAAGCCCTTTTCCCCACACTATGCTTTCACTGAGGATTGTTTTTTCACTCCTTACTCTTCCCAGATGTGCCACAGCCAGAAGAAAATTTTGCAGGAATGCCACAGAATGAATAAAAAGAAGGGTATGGATATACATGTGCCAAGATGAGGCCAGTGGCCTGACCTAGAAAATGTCATTTTTGTTTCATTTTTTCCAGTGTTGTTCTGAATTCTTCTTTCTCCCTACCCCACCCAAGGTGTCAAACAGATGTGAAAATACCACAAAGCTCCAAGTCTCAGCATTGGTTTATGATTCACTGATTGGGATGGGGAAAAACAATCCAAATTACCATGGTGATGCCTGTTTATAGAGGCAACATGGCAGATGCTGAGTAACATGACCAAAACCAGACAGGGGCAAACACAGCAAGAAAGCTCTTCCTCCTTGAGCTTCCAGAGGGGCTCAGCCACTTCCCCCGGCCAGGACTTCACTGGGAGACAGGGTAGGAAATGTGCTGTCTTGGCTGGAGTGGGGGAAGCAAAGTTACTAAGGGTATGGCTTTGTTTTTCTCCAAGGCACGGGAGTGGGAAATTCTATTATGTTTGTTTGTGCATTTATTTATGCATTCTTTTAAAAAAAATTCAGTGGATAACCTGATGCAGTATAAAAAAATGCCCTAATGGTAGATGAGCAGTAGGATGTGATAAGTGAAACTACAGCCTTTGCATTCAGAGAGCCCAGGTTCAAATCTCAGCATTACCCACTTCCCTGGTATGTGAACTCATGTCAAATATCTTTATTGGTAAAAATCTTCTAAGCTTAGGGTAGGGGTGGGGGAAACTAAATTTCAGCCTCCTCATGTGAAAAATGAGATAATAGTACCTACCATACATGGTTGCTGTCTGGACTAGATAAATGAACTCAAAGTCCTCAGCACAGTACCTGGTGCGTAGTATGTGTCCAGCAAATATCAGCTTTTATTAAGGCTGATCTACAGCATTTTAATCTGTTGAAGTAAGATAATACCTACCTTTCAGAACTGTTGCAAAGAGAAGAAGAAAGCATGGAAGGCTGGGCGTGGTGGCTCATGCCTGTAACGTTAGCACTTTGGGAGGCCAAGGTGGGCAGATCACCTGAGGTCAGGAGTGTGAGAACAGCCTGGCCAACATGGCGAAATCTCATCTCTACTAAAAACGCAAAAGAATTAGCCAGGCGTGGTGGCAAGCACCTGTAATCCCAGTTACGTGGGAGGCTGAGGCAGGAGAAGGAGAATCACTTGAACCCAGGAGGCAGAGGTTGCAGTGAGCCAAGATCGTGCCACTGCACTCCAGCCTGGGTGACAGGGAGACACCGTCTCAAAAAAAAAAAAAAAAAAAAAAAGCATAGAAAGCTATTGTATCAAAAATATTTTATTTGTCAGTGTAGATTGCCATAACAAATAGTTTCCACATTTCAGTGGTTTAGGAGTTATTTCTTGAATAGGTCTGTGTTTAATGTGTGTAAATTGTTGTGGGGTGGGGGGCTTTGGGGGTGCAAAGGAGGAGAGGCCTCTGTTTCATGCAGTCATTCAGGGGATCGGGTTCTTCCAATTTCCCATCCCTGGGATCCTTCGGTGTATCTACTGAATCCCACCAAAGGTGAGAGAAGAGAGTGTAAAGGATGGGGCAGAAAGTTTTATTCCTCAGGCCTGAAGGCAGCATATAGTACTTTCGCCCCTGCAATAGTGATGAGAATTCAGTCACATGGTTGCATATATATGCAAAGAAAGCTAGGAAGTGTAATCTATCTGTATGCTCAGGCTGGTGAGATGTCCATGATTATCATTCACTGGGCATTGTGGCAGTCTGGTGAGCTGTCCATGAAACCTTTTTCCCTCTGTCTTGAGCACAACTCAAAACAACTCATCAGTCTGCCACAATGCTCAATGAATAATAATGATTACTGTGATTAGTAACCTAACATCATAGGTGATTACCATGGCATCCTAAGCCCTACTTGGAGGGATGGGCATCTCTAATTATACAGTGTTTTCTCCTTTGAGCTTGAGAGAAGGAACAGTTCTCACCTCATCCCCAGAATAACTCGGGAGCCTTCTGCCCCCATGAGCCATCCTTGACCATAATGACAGGACTGAAGTTCTCAGAGGTGGCACAAAAGTCTCAGAAAGGCCTTGCCACAAAAAGCCATGTGAATAGGGTTCCATTGCTAATGGTAAATATTGAGTATTCAGGAGATGGCTTTCTCCTCCTTTCTGTTCCACCTCTCTATTGTTACAAAATGAATCACCCCAAAACCTCATGGGTTAAGACACAGTGGTCACTTTGGTACAGTAATGTGTTGTTTAATGACAGGGATACAGTCTGAGAAATGTATCCTTGGCAATTTCATTGTTGTGTGAAAGTCATGAGTGCACTTGCACAAACCTAAATGGTCTAGCCTACTACACACATAGGAGATATGGTTATAGGCTATTGCTTCTAGGCTATAAACCTGCACAGCAAGTTACTCCACTGAATACTATAGGCAGTTGTAACACAATGCAGAGCAACGGTGCGTATTTGTGTATCTAGATATATCTGCTGTTTTGTTGTTGTTCTTTTAAGAGACAGGGTCTTGCAACGTTGCCCAGTCCAGTCTTGAACTCCTGGATTGCTCCAGCAATCCTCCTACCTCAGCCTCCTAGCGGCTGGGACTATAGGTGTATATCACCATGACTAGCTAAATATCAGACATAGAAAAGAAAGGCAGTATAAAAGATAAAAAAAATAGTATACCTAAATAGGTACTTACCATGAATGGAGCTTGCAGGACTGGAAGTTGCTCCAGGAGAGTCAGTGAGTGAGTGGTGGGTGAATATGAAGACCTAGGACCTTACTATTCACTACTGTTGACTTGACAAACACTGTACACTTAGGCTATGCTAAATATTTTTACATTTCTTCAATAGTAAATTAACCTTAGCTTACTATATAAGTTTTTTTTTTTTGGGGGGGGGGGTGCGGAGTCTTGCTCTGTTGCCCAGGCTGGAGTATAGTGGAGCGATCTCGGCTCACTGCAAGCTCTGCCTCCCGGGTTCACGCCATTCTCCTGCCTCAGCCTCCTGAGTAGCTGGGACTACAGGCGCCCACCACCACGCTTGGCTAATTTTTTGTATTTTTGCCTCCCGAGTAGCTGGGACTACAGGCACCCACCACCATGCTCAGTTAATTTTTTTGTATTTTTAGTAGAGAGGGGTTTCACTGTGTTAGCCAGGATGGTCTCGATCTCCTGACCTTGTGATCCATCTGCCTCGGCCTCCCAAAGTGCTGGGATTACAGGCTTGAGCCACCGTGCCCTGCCAACTTTTTAACTTTATAAACTTTTAATTTTTTTTATTCCTTCATAATAACACTTAGCTTAAAACGCAAACTGTATAGGTATACAAAAATATTTTCTTCCCTTGCTTATTTTATAAACATTTTTCCTTCTTCTACAATTTTTTTTTAACTTTTTAAACTTTTTTATTAAAAACTAAGACACAAGCACACACATTAACCTAGGTCTACACAGGGTCGGGATCATCCATCTTGCTGTCTTCTGCCTCAACATCTTGTCCCACTGGAAAGCCTTCAGGGGCAGTAACACACATGGAGCTGTCATCTCTTATGATAACAATGCCTTCCTCTGGAATACCTCCTCAAGGACCTGCGTGAAGCTGTTTTACCATTAACTATTTTTTAAAAGAAGTAGAAGGAGTATGCTCTAAAATAGTGATAAAAGTATGGCATAGAAAATACCAGTAACACAGTCACTTATTATTATCAAGTATTATGTACTGTACATAATTGCATGTGCTGTACTTTCATACAACTGGCAGCACAGTAGATTTTTTTCACCAGCGACACATAAACCTGTGAGTGATAGATATGTTGTGTTACGATATCACTAGGAATTTTTCAGCTCCGTTATGATCTTATAGGACTACCATCAGATATGCCATCCTCATTGACTGAAACATTGCTATATGGTACACGACTGTATTATCTCTTCTGTGGGTCAGGATTTCAAGAGTGGTTCATTCAGCTGGGTGATTCTGGCTTAGAGTTTCCCATAAGTTATAACCAGATGGTGGCTAAGGCTGAGTCCCAAAGGTATCTGCACCTAATGTGCCTGACCTCTGCGCTGGAAAGACTCAAGCCAGGGCTGGCATCTCTCCCTCATCCTCATCTTCCTCCTCCACGTGGTTTCACCAGCATGGAGGCTTCAGATCATCTGCTTTTCTCATATGGCAGCTCAAGGCTGCAGTGCGAGTGAGGGGAGCGAGACAGCGAGCCCTTCCGCTATTGCCTCTTCTAAGCTAGCCTCAGAAGCTCTGCAGCATCATTTCTGCCACAGTCTTGTTTGTCCAGCAGTCTCAAAGCCTGCTCAAGTTCAAGGGAAATGGGCATAGACAGCAGCTCTTGATAGCAAGTGTATCAGAAAAGAAAAGAAAGAAAGAAATGACAGACATGTTTGGAGACCACCACACTTCCCACATCCACATCTGGACACTGTCCTTGGCCCCCATCCAGGATAACCGCTCCTGCTGACAGTTCAGAACCCATCCCAGGCTGACATACACTGACTCCCTTGAGGCCAGAGCTGAAGGTCATAAAGGTCTGGAGGAGCCTGGGCCGGGACAGTGGTGGCTGGCCTTGGGACAAGCAGCCTCTCTTCAGGGTCAGTGTAATCCATTCCCATTTCTAAACACATGTGTTGAATCCCCAGCTTTGTGTTTCTCATCATCCCATGGCCTGCAAGTAGGAGACAAAGCTGCTACAAAGCATGCAGGCCCAGAGAGTATAAGTAAGTTACTCAAACTCACCCAGACCCAGCTGTGTGGAGTTGGGGGCTAGAGGGATCTCACCTCAAAGCCCACGTGCTCCCTGGCATTCCTGGCAGTATGTGTGTTTGGGAGGTGGGCAGAGGTTGGCAGCACAGCTCAGTGGGAGGGGAGAGCCTGTCCCTCCTCCGTAGCCCCTGTGTCACTTGCACTCAGACACCAAGGAAACAGGGGTCACAGAAAGGCTGCGAAGGACAGGCAGTGGGCTGGGGAGGCACCCTTGGCCCCATTATTGTATTTTTCAGCCACAAAATAGACTCCTCTTTTTACCCGTAGGAAGAGAGCACACCAACAAGGAGTGTCTTGGGGACCCCAGGATACATCCGTAGGCACAAAGTTTGGGGTACGGGGCTGTCAGCTTCTGTTGGTGAACTGAAATTTCAGAGTTGAGATGGGAGAGATGCACTTCAACTAATTACAGTAATAGCTGCCATGATTGAGTACTTAACAAGTGCCAGATAAGTGCTGTGTGTACATCATCTCATTTAACCCTCATCGAAGCTCCTGAGGTCAAGATTGTTGGCCTCATTTGTAAATGGAGAAACTGCACCTCAGAGATGAAGTGCACTGCCGTTAGATCATTCAGTAAGTGGCAGGACAGGGATTCAAGCTCAGGACTGCCTGCCTCTGAAGCTCAGCTCCCAAACACCAACTCTGTGCCAGGGACAGTCCCACAGCACACCTTCTGCGCCCCCCGCCACATCCTCAGCATTTCAGCAGTGCACTCTGTGTGCTTTGACGTAATAAATATTCAAAATATTAGCGCTGCAGATGCTGGCACAAGCTGCTGAGATACCATGCTGTGTCCTGGTAATTAAACCCTTGGTTGTATTGTCATATTCACAGTTGTCAAGGTCCCCAAACATCCATCTGAATTCAGATGGGAGGTGAGAAGAACACGTGTGATGCTTTGGAGTGTGTACAGATTTCTGTCTGCAGGTTTCCCATCTGCAGGTTTCCCATCCCTGCATGGATAACCCTTCTTTATTTTCCTGGGTAATTCTTGCTATGCTTTTTTTTTTTTCTTCTAAACCAGCACTCAAATTAGCCAGAGAAGTCTAAATACTGCTTTTCTCTATCACAAGCTAGTTCAGAAACATCTTTGATGCTGTTTTAGGTATTGGAAAACTCAAGGAGGAAAGGAGGAGGTACCTGTGTGAGGTTACTCAAGGACTCACTTGATTTTTATTTCAGTATTAGGTCTGATATCAGGAGAGTAATCCCTCCTCAAACTTGATTTTCTTTATATATATAAAGTGCTGGAATCTGAAAATTCCTTCCCTGTTCATTTTATGCAACTGTATAAAGGAGGCATAATTGCAGGGTGGCATCTTTAGGAAGCGACTAGGAAAACCAAAGAGATGAATGTTTGGATGGGGATTCATCATTGGAAAAATGGCTCTTAGTATATAAATGTTCAGAAAGAAAAGACAATTCACAGATACTTTGTTGAAACTCCAAGGGCCAAAACCCTGAAAAGTGAGGGTTAAAGAGGGCAGAATCTGTAGAGATCAATTATTCAGCATCCATTATTGAGAACTGTAGCATATTATTCATGGTTCCTTTTTTTGGCGTTCAGTCTTGTTAGATTATTTTAGTGAACACGGAATATTCATGCAGTTGTTCACAGGCTCATTCGTGACTTCAGTTTTTCTTAACTGTTTTTCCATCACCCATGCTGCCCTCCACCCTCGCTTCAATATCACCGCCACCACTTCAGCTCTTCTATGGCAAATCCTTCTCTTTGGGGCTATATTCAGGAGCTTAAGCCTATAAATTGAGGCAGGAGTAATCCATGCAAATGTCTTTACCTAACATGTGAAATGAGTAAAGTTACCTCTGCTGGGTACCAAGCACATACTCTATCTACTATGTTGGGTATGGAGTTAAATGAGGTGTGGCCTTTGCCCTCAGGGAGTTTCCAAAGTAGCTGGAAAATAGACAATTTTTTTCTTGTTTGTTGGTTTCTAGCTACATACCAAAGTCAGGCAAATTCTTTTGATTTCAAGTGATAGAAAATTCAACTCAAACTGGTTTAAATCAAAATATAGGAGAGATGGGATAGAATGGGTCATACACTCTCAAAATACAGAGGTATCTGGCTTCAGGCATGAGTGAGTCTGGACATTCACAGGAGAGCACCATCTGCTCACTGTTTTTGTGGCGGTGAGATGGCTTCTGGCTACCCTGAACAGCTTAGCAATCCCAGTAGATAAACAGTTATTGGGATTTTGAGTCATTTAGGCTTTTCTAAATCAATTGCTATGGTTAGGAAAACTGAAGATACTTCTCAGCCCGGCCTGGATCAGATGCCAGTGCCTAGAGCTGGAAAGAGGAGTCGGCCCCATTTGTATGACATGATCTGAGAGTTGGGGGAGGGGAAACTTCAACAGAAAAATTTGTTACCTAAAGAAGGGACCACAGAATGCAGGCAGTTAAACATAACAGAGTTCTGCTATGTGCATAATGAATGGTTTATTCCATACAATATCCTTAAGGTTAGCCGGGCATGCTCAAGGGATATCGTTAATCATCAGAATTGCCGCCTTCTGGACAAGCAACGTCCCTTCAGTCCAAGCCAGTCTGCATTAAATAGACTGCAATTGTAACCCACAAAAATCTGACCTGAATTTGCTCTCCATTGCAGTGACCTGGACAGAAATAATATCACCAGGATCACCAAGACGGACTTCGCTGGGCTCAAGAACCTCCGAGTCTTGTAAGTAGTTGATGGCTCTCGAGTGAGTTTTCATTTCTAACTCTTCAGCCTCGCAAAAAATGTTCCACTGCCCCTGACATCACACTCCCAAGCCCTGGACAACAGGAATTCACCATTCTGCAGCAGAAAGCCCCTCATTAGTGTACCCATGTGCTGACAGGTATCACGTTCTGTGTCTAGATGCTGCTAGCTGAGCTAAATCGATGGAAGAACTTAGTTCCAGTGATAGGGAAAGCGGAAGGCTATGAACGAATAAATCACCATGACCAGCTTCTAGGATGACAGCGATGTCAGGTTGACTAACCATGCTTCCCTTCCATAGAAATGATAATTTCTTCTCCAGCCTGTGCATTAAAAGAGCAATCAGGACAAAAGTTATCTGTCTTGTGGCTTAATGGAGAGGAGGGGAGGAAAGCATCAGAAAGGGTCAGGGCCCTTGCTGAACACCCACAGCTGTGCAGACAGGTAGCAAAATTTGAAATGGGCATTGATGGACTAGGGGAGCAAGGAATATTAGGTTTCATTGCTGAATATTGAACACTTTCATCCATCCTTAAGTCTGTGAGTGATAAACTTCCCAAGTGCTTGTCTGTCGAAAAGTCTAAGACATTCAGAGGTACAGGAAAAAGCAATTTAGATTTTCTTTTCCTTCTTTACTTGGTGGTTAATTTTGACCCATAAGTGTGGTTCCAGGCAAGAAGTACAGCCTGGGCCAATTGGCCACTGCCTTGGTATTTGTATGCCATGGAATCTTAGCTGGCAAATTGTTACTAGAAGTAACAGCTAAAGTCTTGGTACCTGAAGCTACCTCCTTTTTACTAATCGCTGTATATAAAAAATAGAATGAATTTTGTATTTGGTTCAGAACGTACCAGGCTGTGGTCCCGATTTGGAATTAGCTACCCATGAAACCTTGGGCAAATTATTTTTCCTTCTAGGGCCTCAGTTTTCTCATCTGCAGTATAAGGAATACGTAGTTAGAAGTATTTTCAACTCCCATAGTTACACATGTAGTGCTTCATTGTTTTAACATTTTCCGATTATTGTCATTACTTGCGAAGCATTAATTTTACAGCACTGTTTTTCATTTCTGATTGAGTTGTTAGTAATAATGATGATGGATATGATACTTTCATGGGCTCAGCACAGTATTACATAGTGGTAACATACAAGGTGGGGCATTATTATGAGCCGCTATTTGTAGCAGAGGAAACCAGAGGGGCGGATAGGTTAAGTAGACCCACCTCTACATAGCAGGTGACTGAAGGAGTTAGAACTGGAAGCTAAACTCTGTGCTTTCTAACCTCCATGCGGTGCCACTGTGTATTCGCATTATAGAGAGCTAAGAAAACTAACACAGTGATAGTCTACCCATTTTGTAAATGCAGCACTGATAATGTGGGGGCCTGTCAGAGCTTCTGTTATGTACACATGTTGGGGGGACAGGGGGAATCTGAATCCTGGGCCTCCAGCTTGCAGATGCTCTCCACACCGACATGTTCTCCGTCTTTGGTCTCAAACACTCTCCTGTCACCACCCTCAAAGGAAGGCACACCCTGTGCCAAGTCTTTTGCCCCAGCAGCCATGTGTCTGTCAAGGGACTGGTAGTTCTGACAAGGTGTGCATAGATCAGAATCAAGACTGGGATCAGGGTGGGGGAATTAGATGGTTCAGTTTTAGGGCGATTGTTATTGAAGAGGTATATGTAGCAACTCCTGATTCTATGTCATTTGCCAGGTTAAAAAATAGATGCTTGTTTACCTTCTCACTTTATTTTTTTTTTATTTATTTCCCCTGCATCTGTGAGAGATTTCCTTTTATACAAGTCAGAAATTTCACCTAATGCTTCATTTTCTAACAAAGTCAAAAACAACCCTTTGATTTTCTTAGCATTACATCAGAAAGACTAATAAAAACTCCAATTTTCATATCTGCTTTCTGCAAATAGAAAGTTTAAAATAATCACAAAAGATTGTTTTAATATCCCCTGGATGGTCTGCAACATTCCTTTGACTACAGTTTATCTTTTCAGTTAATTGGTACATTGCTCTTATTTTGATAAGCAATGCCAAAAAGCCTTCCCCTACCCCCCACCCCCCATAGACTATTAATATACTCCATTTCCATTATCTTCCTTATCAACCCAAAGACAATCCCATTCAAGTGGCCCTTCATTACTGTGAAAGAATCTGCCTGGTGGAATAGCTGAAATGCTTTCTAACTAACACCAATAAAATATCCAGACATTTTTACCATATTTTTCCTCAATCTATTCTTTTTAGCTGAGTAACCTAGACAACTATCTTTTTTAAAAAGATTTTTTTCACACCTTGGCACATTCCCCATATCTGTTTCTTATTTACAATTTCTAGAGAAGCTAGAAAAGATTCAGTAGTCTTGAATAATTGGCCACCCATTTCTATGTCAAAACTGTTAATATGGGCAAAAGCAGATAAAATGGAGATTGAGGAATTTCAGTCTCAACCCAGGGCAATTTTCCCTAAATGAAGAGCATTTAAGGAGAAGATAGAAGAATTGCCCAGGACATTTTCTTTTTTCCTCCCATGGGGTGGGAATAGGAAAAAGTCTCTTCTGGTGGTATCGATTATGTTCCATTTCTTGGTAGTCTAAGGGCTCTGCTATGCTCACAATGTGGGAACCAGCTTTATCCCGAATGGGGTTAATAAAAAAGTTAAACTCCACCCCAGCCATCATCACATGGGGGGCGATTTCTGATCCTGATCCAGTGCTAAAGCTAAAAAAATAACAATGCCAAAAAAGCTGAAAATGAACACAGGCTCTGTTCTAATTCAGAACAGACTCCAGCCATGGACAGCCCTTCTGAGTGTCCAGCCCTTCCTGGATCCCCTGTCTGAAAATGTAGGGAAGGTATCAATGGCTTTTAGTGCATGCTCCTGGCTTGCATCTCACCCCAGAAGTCTGGATGGGAGGGTCTTAGCTCATTCATTCACTGATCCATTTATTCATCAAATATTGATGATTTGTTGAGCCTCTGATTGCCAGGTTCTAGGCTGGACTGTGGTGGAACTAGGAAGTAGATCTGGAAGGGATCTAGACACTCGGTCAGTGAGGGTCCCAGCAGAAAAGAGGGCAAATGAGAGCGAAGTAAAGACTTATTGAGAGGTGAGGGCAAGATTAAGAGAAACATAGAGGAGATAGCGCAGTTCCTTGAGGCTAGAGTCAAAATGGGGCCACTACTGTCCCCTGGGCCTTAAGGAGCACAGGGAGGAAGTGGTTATCAGAGCCTGGCAAAAGTAGGGACTGCTTGACAGAAGCTGTGGTCTTAGGTAGAGGGATGCAGTCAGCCTGAAGTGGCTTGGCAGGGATGGAGAAGAGTAAATCCCCCAACCACACTCTTCCTCCACCCTCTGATCTGCCGGTGACTGTCTTTGGCTGACCCTGACCGTAATCCAGAAGTCAAAAAACTTCTTGATGGTCTTGATGGCTAGATGCGATGGCTCACACCTGTAATCCCAGCACTTTGGAAGGCCAAGGTGGGTGGATTGCTTGAGCTCAGGAGTTCTAGACCAGCCTGGGCAGGGGCTGGGCAACATTGTAGAACCCCATCTCTACGCCCCCCCACCCCCCACTAAAAAAAATTAGCAGAGTGTGGTGGCATGTGCCTATAGTCCCAGCAACTTGCACCACTGCACTCCAGCGTGGGTGACACAGTGAGACCTTGTCTTGGGGAGGAAAAAAACAACTTCTTGATGAAGCCAATAAAAGTCAGCTTTCCAGGGCCTGCACAAGGTGGAAACGGTGTATCTCATCTAGATATCCTTGCATCTCTTCTACTCCCCTCTCTGAAAGAAGCTTGAAGTGTTAGATTCATGAGCACAGAACTAAGATTCATTATAGAAGGGGTGAGTTAGGCTCCCTCAGAAACCCAGAGGGAACGTGGTACTTACAATACCCTAGAGTTTGTCCTTGTTATCCAGCAAGGAAATAATGACTACAAAGTCTGTGATTGATTTGATTGGTGGATGGATAGTAAAAACTTAGCTCAGCAAACCTCCAGTCAGTGGTGTTGAAGTGGGGCCCTATTTAGCATGTTGTGCTGGTGTGAGACTATTAGCATTCCAAGTCCCTCCTTGCATATGGTAGAATGGTAAAGGAAGACAAGAGAAGGGAAAAACATATTTTTTTTGTTTTTTTTTTTTTGAGACTGTCTTGCTCTGTCACCCAGGCTGGAGTACAATGGCGCAGTCTTGCTCACTGCAACCTCCGCCTCCCAGGTTCAAGTGATTCTTCTGCCTCAGCCTCCTGAGTAGCTGGGATTACAGGCATGCACCACCACACCCAGCTCATTTTTGTATTTTTAGTAGAGACAGAGTTTCACCATGTTGGCCAGGCTGGTCTTGAACTCCTGACCTCCTGGTCCACCTGCCTCAGCCTCCCAAAGTGCTGGTATTACAGGAGTGAGCCACTGCACCCGGCCAACATTTCTTAAGCCTCTAATTGTATAGCAGAACCTGGGCTAGATGATTTACTTATTTATTCCATTTTTATTCTCGTAAGAACTTTTGCAGTGTTTTATTTTCTCTATTTTACCAATGAGGAAACTGAATCTCAGAGAGGTTGGCTGGTTAACCCACTCTTATATCATCAGCTAATGTGCAAGCAAAACAGGGCTTCTAAACTAAATCTGGTATGCTCACCAGACTGGGAGATAGAGGGCCCACCCTACCTGGCTGTGGGAATTGGCATAAATAATTTCTCCTTGGGCAAGTCTTTTAGCCTTTCCCTTCAATCGTTTCTATAGGTGTTAAGCGAGGAGCTTGTAAGGGGCCGGAAGTAATAGAAATGTGAGAAGCAGAGCAGATGAGGACATGGCAAACTGTGGGGCTGGGGACCTTCGCCTGACCAGTTCTACTTCTGGTCAATTGATATTTGGAAATGTGAGAGCTGATTTTTCAAAAGGAGTTTCTTTAGCGGGGTGTGGATGTGTGTACATGTGAAATATCCTGATTTTCAACTGTTGGCAACAAATTCACAAAAATGTAAAATATCATCGAGCCCAAATGAAACAGTTACCTGTCCCAGACACATATACAATCGGTATGTGCCATGGCCCAAAGTCTTCTGTAGGTTTTCATTCATTCAGTAAGCATTTATGAAGTGCCTGCTGTGCTAGGCAACTGTGTTAGGACTGGGAGTAGGATGATGGACAGAATGTCTATCTTCTTGCTCCTTAGGCATAGTGGGGAAGATAGACTTGGGAACTAAACACAAGGGCCCAAGTGTCAAGGCTGAGAAGTGCAGGAGGTTATGAAACATCTAATAGGGAGAGACTGTCATGGAGCATACAGTTTGATATAAAGATGCAGCCTTCCCAGGGTTGCTCTTCCTCTCCATCTGCCATTTGCTTAGGTGCTTGTGGGTACCTCTCCTCCTGAGTAATCCAGAGGAATCCACAGCCCTTCCTAAACTCCACTTTCTAAAGAAACATTCTCCAATCACAGCTGCATCCCCGTTAAGTCCCATTCAGCCACCATGTGCAATCTGTGTCATTTCCCAGCCTGAGGTCAGCCCCCAATGGAAGCTACATAGCTTCATTGCTTCTCTTCTCCGCTGTTCAGCTCATCCATTTAAACGGCCATTTTTTTTTAAGTTAGGGAAACAAACATTTCATTAGATGCTAAATTCTTTGGATATACTCCATGCATGAACCAGACTCACTTATACAGAGTGTTCAGGATTTGTAATCACCTGCTTGGAGGACTTCGGCAGGTGAGTGAAGCGTGTGGCTGGAGGGAGGGAGCCTGATCTTTTAGGACCATCATCATGAGGTTGGGATTAGCTGGGCTCTCGGTGAGAGGAGTTCCTGGGACCAGGCTGGTTTTCTTAGCAACAGCCAGTCGTTTCACAATAGCCTCACCCTTTCTACTAGGGTGAGCAGGGAAGGCCCTTTTCAATGAAGTATTTTTGAATCCTTGGAGGAGGGAGCTCCCAGGGAAGAGATGCTGAATCTATGTGTGGTTTTTATAAAGAGCAGCTTTTACCTCTTCCTTTTCTGCGCAACATCCTGCAGTGCTTGGGGGGACATTTACTGAGAACATTCTTAAAATAGAGGCATGGAAACCAATCTCTCAGGTAGAAGTGTGCAGGCGGCAAAACCCTGGTTACCGTGACACCAAGCTGGGATATGAGTTATCGTGTCCCATCAGACTGATCCCAGTTGAAGGGACCCTGATGGTCATGGGAAGGGCTGAGTGACCATGCCTGCATGGCATGAAGCCTAGTATGAGGGTCCCTGAGCCCAGCTTTGTCCTTAGTCATTGCCGTCTCTGTGGTTGTAGGCATCTGGAAGACAACCAAGTCAGCGTCATCGAGAGAGGCGCCTTCCAGGACCTGAAGCAGCTGGAGCGACTGTAAGTACAGCACAACCTCCTTTCTTAAAGTATTTATTTCATTTTAGTGTTTTTTGTTTTATTTTGTTTTGTTTTTATAAATTGGCCTTATAACCTTGTTAAAAAAGGTCTCCAGTCTTTTAGTAGAATGTTTGCTATTATACTTAAGGCACATTAGATGCATGTTAAAGAAACACTGAGATCCACTTACACTCCTTTTCGGTAAAAGTTGCTAGAATCAGCTTCCAGGGTTTGTTTCCCTTCTTCTCAGGCTTGAGCTCTGTCTTGGTACCTGTATAAGGGGCTGTTTTTTACCCAAGTGTAAACCTTCCCTTCCACGGAGGAGGGAAGTCTGCAGTTATCCCTGTCATGAGATCCAGCATCAGATAATCCCTAGTCTTCTGCACAGGCAGAAGCTCCCTCCTGAGGCCCTCTCCTCCCTAAGTGTTCTCTGCCCCACTCTTGTGGGGAGAGGAAGGACTGGTGAGTGGGCGCAGCCTTCAGCGCACTTGTATCTCCTGTGAGTGAGCATCAGCCTGTGTCAGGAAGCCCCCACGTTTCCACGAGAGAATACATTGCCAGTGGTTTAAAAATAGGCCACTGTTCTGACTCAATGAGAGGGAGAGAGGAAAAGGGATGGGAATGGAAGACAGTTGGAGCCTCCATTTGTTTTGTTGATGAATACTTTTGCAGAAAACTCTTGGATTACTTTGAGGGAGGGCTGCTCAGATGGTTAAGTAGGCAACTTCACCTTTCCTCTGTTAATCACATCTGGCAGCTCATAACATCTGGATATTTGCTTTCTGCTTTCTGAACAGGGATTGTCCCCAAGAGCACTTAGTCATGCTGGTGGGTGGCTCTCTTCAAAGTTCTCTCTGAATCTTGGTTGCCCTGACATTTCAGCCTCTTTCTTATGCAGTCAGAGGGATGAAGCTGCAAGAGCTCACGGCTCTGCCGGCTTCCCTAAAAGAACTGTGTTCTGTTTACCTGTCTGGTTGCCAAATCTCATTTACAGAGGTGGGCTTGGGTAAGGTGGTGTGCCTGCTCCTGACTAGTTAGCTTTGAGATGTGCCATCTTTTCCCCCAGAGTCAATTTATCTGGGGCCACATAAGAACAGGGAAGGTCCCCATTGCACGTCAATTAGTATTACCCAGAAAAATGCTTTCCACCCTCTCTGTTGTGTGAACCGTCTCATTTATTGTTCTCCTTCTGGGTCAAATCCCAGCATATGTTCTGCTGGTCTTGGTTTGAAAATATGACATTTATTTCTTGCATGGGAAAATAGTTATGAAAAGAATGCATGTTGTCTCTGTTTACACATTTATTTTTAAGTTTCTTAACACTCAAGTTATTCTTATTTAGACCAAAGAGAACATAAAAGTATTTGTTGAACCTGGTTCTTTGTATGAAATATTCAGCATTTCTACAGAAAGATCAATACATGGTCCTTTGTGAAAAGGCCACCCCTTGCTTAGCCTTCTGATTAGAAGAGTGAAAACAATTCCCAATTCATTAATTTCCTGGTTTTGGGGAAGGAACTAATTGAGTACCTTGGACATGCCAGGAACTATGCCAGTGTTTTACATGCTATTTGTATTTCTTTATTGCCACAAATACCCTCATTTTGCAGATGAAGAAACAGACCCGGAGAGACTGAGTCAAAGAATGGTCAGGAGGGGAGCCAAGATTCAAAGCCACTTCTGTCTGACATGAAAGATGATGTTCTTTCATACTCATGTGCAGCAGATACTAGATGAAGTGTGATCTTTAGTAAGGGCCCTGAGAGTAGC
Source organism: Symphalangus syndactylus (assembly GCF_028878055.3). Taxonomy (NCBI): domain Eukaryota; kingdom Metazoa; phylum Chordata; class Mammalia; order Primates; family Hylobatidae; genus Symphalangus; species Symphalangus syndactylus. The sequence continues at coordinate 17,483,506 of NC_072429.2, forward strand.
CTCTCGCATAAACATTTAACTCCAGGGAATATCGGTGAAATATTTTGGCAAAGCCTCTTTTCTTTGGCTTGGTGAACAAGGCTGAAATATCCATGCCTGTCTGGGGAACTGAATGGATTACAGTTGCAGAGGAAACCTTATTATTTCTCCGTGTTTGTGTATTAGGTGAGTAATGCTAGCTGCTGTGCTAGATAAACCCTCAAATCTCAGTGACTTAACACAGTGGACGTTTACTTATTCATGTAAAACCCAATATGGACATTCCTGATAAGGCCTCTCTCCTCCAAGTGGAGACTCAGGGACAAAGTCTTCTTCTCCTCGACTTTACCCTCCTTAAATCTTGGCTTCCAAGATACCAATGTTTGTCTGCATCAAGCCAGGAGAAGAGAAAACAGCATGAAAAATTTCACATGGGAAGTTTGCAGATTTCAAGAAGTACATGTCACTTCCAGTCTCACATACTTTGGGCTAGAACTCAGTCATGTGGTCACAGGAAACTACAGAGGAGGGAGGAAAGTTAGTTGAGCTTTGTGCCCAGGAAGTAGAGGAAACAGGTTTAGTGAACAGTTAGCCAATCTCTGCCTTCTATTGCAAGTGATCTGAAGAAGTACTTAGGAAGAAGATTAGAAACACAGGCAGCTGGGTTCATATACACAGCTGAATAGTCATTCTCATAATACCTTTCAGTGTTAGCAAGAAGGGATGTGTGTGACATTAATCCTGGTAGGCATTAATCTGGTTTTGGTTATTCGTTCTGTTTTCATACAGACTGGGGGATGTAGAATTGGAAAACATAATACATTTGCTATTAACAATATGATGGCGGATTGTGCCATTTCTAGCTCTTACTCCTGCCTCACCTTATCTGTGTCTCTGTATTTTGTAATGGATAAATCTTTATTGATCATATTCTAAGATAGAGCCTGGAAATAATAGGGGTTATCATACTTCATTTCTGGAGGGTTTATTTCCACTCTGAGTAGTCATTATTGGTTTGTTCTCTTGGGTCTTCCTAGGAACGGAAAAGGAAGTCTGTCCTCTGGGTCTCAACTCAAAATTCTCTATTCCCCCATGAAAGGACCCTATGCCTCCAGCTGAGTTAGGTGCCCCTACTCTCATAACACAGGTGTCTTCCTATCACAGCACTTATGACACCATATTTTAATTCCCTGTTTTCTGGATTGTTTCTTCCCAAAACCATGAATGTTGAGGTCAGGATTCATGTCCCATTTAGCTCCTAATCTCACAGACTTGAGCAAGGCATGATAGTTAGTGCTTCAGGAATATTTATTAAAGCACTTGAATTTTTGTTCTATATAAGTGATTCTAAGCTGGGCCTAATTTTGCCTTCCAGAGGACACTTGGTAATGTTTAGATACATTTTTGATTGTCATAACTGGGAGATGCTACCTAGCAGATGGGGTACAGGAATATCTCAACATCTTTAAATGCACAGGACGGCCCTACAACAAAGAATTATTCAGCCCAAAATGTCACTAGCACCAAAGTTGAGAAATTCTGCTCTTCATCATATGTCAGATAGCATGTCAGGCACTTTACATACACCATCTCATGTAATCTATGCAAGAATATTACGAAGTTAGAATTATCATAAAATATGATGTGATAAAACATAAAATTCAAAGTATCACCTACAAAGTACTTTGCTTAATATATTTACCTAAACGTAATTTAGCTGGATCTCATGTCTGGTTTCCAGAAAGTGGATGGGATACAGGAAAAAGTTAAACCAAGAGGAAACAAACACATTTTGTAAGTGGGATATTCTTTGAGACAGCTGCCCTGGTCTTTTAAAAAAGTCAATGTCAAGAAAAACATGGGAGTTGACTTTTAAGTTCAAAAAAAGCTTAGAATAGAATAGAAACAGTACCACAAAATTGGAAGGGTCAATGGAATTAAAATGTTCTAAGATCCTTAAATTATTCAGGAAGTAATAGTGCTAATATTTATTGTCTTATTAAGTCAAAGATGTATGTTGAAATCTGTAGCATAGCCTCTAAAAAAAAAGCCAAAAAATTATGATAGTCTCAGGGGAAAGGAGCACAGTATGATACAAAATATGTAGTTAATTAAAATGAAGGATAAAAGGGAAGGAAAATGAACATAGAACCAAATAGAAAATAAACAGTAAGATGATACATTTAAACATGAATATATCATTACCTTATATGTAAATGCACTAATTCTCCAATTAACATAGATTGTCAGAGTGTATTTAAAAAATACCAAACATATACTTTTTACAAAAGAATAACATTAAACATAAGGATAGAGAAAACTTGAAAGTAAAAAAAAAAAAAAGATAGCATGAAAACACTAACCGAAAAGTTAGTGTCACTCTGTTAAAGATAATATAGACTTTAAAGAAAAAATATTAAATTTAAAAAGGGAATTTTATAATGGTAAAATAGGAAATATCTCAGGAAGATATACCAAATCTGTATTTGTATCTGTCTAAAAACATAGCCTGAAAATATGGAAAGCAAATATTGACAGAACTAAAAAAAAAAATAGACAAATTTATAATCATAGTTAAGATACACTTTTTGGTAATTAATAGAACAAGGAGGTACAGTTCTTAGTAAAAATATAGAATATTAAATAACAATATTTGTAAACCTGATGTAATTGATATATAGAGAACACTCTAAACAACATAGAATAGACATCTTTTCAAGGGCATATGAAAGTTTTATTATATACTGATCTAGAAAGCAAGTCAACAAATATCAAAGGATATCATATGGAGCATATTCTCTGACAGCAGGAATAATCAAGAAGTTAATAAGAAAAGTAGAAAAATCCAGAATATTTTGAGATTGAGTAATATACCTCTAAATACTCCGAGTTGAAGAACATATCGCAGTGGAAGTTAGAACATATTTTTCTGAATGTCAATAAACATACAGTGTCTCACAATGTGTGGATTGCAGCCAAAGCCATGCTCAGAGGAAAATGTATAGCCTTTAGGCTATATTATTCAATTTATGGTATATATTATGTATAGTATATATTTTAAAAGAAGCACATACCTTGATTAAAATATCCTCCTTACGAAGTTAGGGCAAGAACAACAAAACAGAAGAAAGTAAATTATTAAGAGCAGAAGTACAGGAAATAGAAATGAATGTATAATAGAAAAATTCTAAAAAGCCAAACTAATTCTTGAAGCAACTAAAATTACAGACACCGACAAGACATATCAGAAAACCAAAGACTAAATTACCAACATGAAGAATAAAAGGGGGATATAAGTATGGATATTATAAACATTAAAGTGATAATAGCAGCAGACTTTGAACAAGTTTATCTTAACAATTTTAAAGAGTAAATGAAATTGAAAATAGAAACAGGAAGGGATAGAAAATCTGTCTTATGTCAATTAGAGAAATTAAATATTTAAAACATTCCATCAAAAAATCTAGGCTCAGATGGCTTTAGCAATAAATTCTAACAAAGTTTTAAGGAATAAAGTATAGCAACTTAATACAAACTCATTCTATTAAAAGAATGAACATTTGTCTATTTAGCCAGCATAACCTTGAGAACAAAACCCAGTAAGAGGACATTTCAAGAAAAAAATATAAACCAATGTGATTCATGAATATTTTTACAAATTTCCTAACAAAATACTAGCAAATGAATTCAGTTTTACGTGAAAAGGATAACATATTCCAACCAAATTTGGCTTATGCAAAGAAGGCAAGGTTGGTTTAATAGTGGAAATTTCACCTCTCAAATAAAAGCATGCTGAACAACTAGGATAGCAAAACCAAAGACATACACAACACCTACAATAAAATTAGTTGGAGCAATAATTCAGTGAATCCCCAGTAGATGGTTTCAAGACTGCTGTGGTATCTTACCTGTGTGGGAGAAAGCAGAGGGAAGGCAGCTATGGTTCTTAGAACCCTGAGAAGAGGGCATCCCTTAAATTACCCATCTCTACTCATTGGAAAACACAGTGGCCAATCTGAGAAAAGCTGCCAAATATAGAAGAGAGTTCTATCAGATCCAATTCATGGTAAGTACAAAGGAACCATGATGTAATAATGACTGATAATACTTGGAACATTCTGGGGCCTATAAACTCTTCAAATAAAAATGAGGCTCTTTTCCTAGGAAAGGTCTAACATTGGTAAGAAACTTCTGGGAGTAGTTGATCAGAAAAGGAACAATAGTAGAAATAAAAAGAGAACTCCTTGAGAAGTATAATGTTAGAATTCACCAGAAGAGTCAAATCTTGGAAAATACAAGGCCATGTTTTTCATTGTTTTGCAAAAACAAGAATGAGCTCTAGAGTCTTAAATCTTTTTTTTTAAAAAAAAAAAGGCTATTTCACTGCTGCATTCTAAAACTACAGGGAAATTTATTTCACTTAAAAAATAAGCAGTTAAAAGGATTCTGATTGAAGCCCATATAAAGGTTTTTAAATAAGAAAAAGTGTGAGAATGGGTGCAGCACACCAACATGGCACATGTATACATATGTAACAAACCTGCACGTTGTGTACATGTACCCTAAAACTGAAAGTATAATAATAAAATTTTTAAAAAGTATGAGAAGCAGAACTTTCTTAGAAACAATGAAAACATATAAAAGGAGATACCCACAAAACAAATAAACTGTAATAGAATAGTTGAAAACTGGCTAGAAGAATTTAAGAACATATAAATTATAACAGAACAAGTCAATTTCAAAAACTCAGAAATTTAATAAGAGAAACGTAGGATTTGAAAGGAGGGGTGAAGAACTCAAAAAAGAACTTAACAATAGAAGTACTTCAAAATAAGTACTGCCAATACAATACTGAAGAAAAACTAACTTGTAGAAATTACAAGACTTACTGTAAAGCTATAGTAATCCAGACAGCATGATATTTGTGAAAAAGTAGACACACACATCAATGGGACAGAATAGCGAGCCCAGAAATAGACCCATGCAAATACAATCAACTGATTTTTGACAAATGTGTAAAGATAATTCAAGGGAGAAGGAATAATCTTTTCAGCAAGTGGTGCTGGTACAATTGGCTGTCCAGATACAGAAAAATGAATCTGGACACAAATCTTACATCTTATACAAAATTGAAGTCAAGATGATTCATAGACCTAAATGTAAAATGTAAAACTATAAAGAAAATATTTTCAAAACATGTATCTGATAAAGAATTTATATGCAAAATATACAAAGAGCTTTAAAAACTCAACAGTAAGCAGATACCACTCTCCCCCTATAAAGGAAAGAAATGGACAGAAGATTCAAATAGGCACTTCACTGAAGAGGATATACAGCTGGCAAGTAAGCATACAAAAACATACTCAACATCTTTTTTCATTAGGGTGATGCAAATAGGTGTGTAGTGAGTTACTACTACACACCTATTACAGTGGTGAAAATTTTAAAAATTGACAATGCTAATTGCTGGTGAGGTGGAGTAACAGGAACTCTCATCCATTGCTGACAGTAGTACAAAATGGTACAACCACTTTGGAACACAGTTTAGCAGTTTTTTAAAAAGTTAAACATAGTCTTATACAATCCAGATCTATGGTTGCTAGGGATTCAGAGGAGAAGAGGGAACTGAAAGTTGAATAAAGCACAGTGGGGGATGGTGGGGTTTAGGATGGTAAAACTATGCTGTATGATAATGAAATGGTAGATACGTGACACTATGCATTTATCAAAACCTATAAAATTTTACAACACAAAGAGTGAACTATAATGCATGCAAATTTTTAAAAAGTCATGTAGGAGAGTGGGGTATCCCAGGATGGAATGCAGACTGTGATGAATGTATGCATCAGCGTCACTGAACTTGAGGGAGCAAAGGTGCTGACCTAAGCTGTGGAAATGAGTGGAGTCTGTAAGACTAAAGACAAAAGGAACTGCACAGAAGAACTGTACTCTAGTTGGTAAAGTTGTTTCCCCTGGGGATATGGTTTAACAGTTCTGAGACACTGTACATGTATACTGGAATTGAACAATAGATGGTGGATGGTGAGGATAGATTTCTTGCTGTTGAAATGGGTGGTTAGAAACAAACAATGGGGAAAGCTAGAATATGTGGGAATGGACTAGAGTTTGAGACATCAGTATCAACTCATGTTTAGCCTACTGTAGGTACTTTAATATCGATGAATATATACATAGAAATATTTTTGATATGTGTATTTATATGAATTAATATACAAAAAATATTTCCTTGCTCTGGCCAGGTGTGGTGGCTCACGCCTGCTATCCCAGCACTTTTGGAGCCCAAGGTGGGTGGATCACGAGGTCAGGAGATTGAGACCATCCTAGCTAATATGGTGAAACCCCGTCTCTACTAAAAATACAAAAAATTATCCAGGCGTGGTGGCATGTGCCTGTAGTCCCAGCTACTCGGGAGGCTGAGGCAGGAGAATCACTTGAACCCAGGAGGCAGAGAGTGTAGTGAGTCCAGATCATACCACTGTACTCCAGCCTGGGTGACAGTGAGATTTAGTCAAAAAAAAAAACAAAAACAAAAACAAAAAAAAAACACTTTTCTTGCTCTATCAGCAAGATGGCCTGGAAGCAACAACACTGGAGTAGCAATGAGCATGCCCAGCACCCAGCTGATGATTTTAAAAATCATTTTCCCACAAAAAGGAATTAAAGTGTCTTGGAAAAATGATTTATTCCAGGACTGAGGCATGTTGTTGTGCCATAAAGGGAGGGCTCAAAACAAAATGTGAAACCCCACAATTTGGGAAGTATGTCAAAAGGACGTAAAAGCAAACAGAATTCTTAGTGGCCAAAGCTGGAACAATTTGAGCAACAAAATAAGTATTGAATTATTACCAAAGTTTAAATATCCATGAGTCCATACTCACAGAAATAAATAAGTAAATAAATAAATGGAATAAAGAGAAAGATCCCATATAGAAAAATTCTAACTAATTTGTTGTGTAGGTTCTCTGCCCTCTAGGAGATTGAACCTAACTCACTGTTCCTTAAATGTGGACTTCACAGAGACACTTCCTTCAAAAGAGTACTATGTGAAAAGGGAAGGGAGTGGGCAGTAGCTTTACAATGGAGAAATATGACACACACCACTTTAGCCATGTGATCAAGGTCAGTGTCAACACTGATAAATCATTTGATAGTACGTACTTTTGATATGATGCAATGAAAATATTACTTTATATCTGTGATCTTCCTCCCCCAAACTCATCAACTCAGTCTTACGTGAAAAACATTAGACAAATCTCTATTGAGAAACTTCATAAAAAATACCTGAATAGTCCTCCTCAAAACTGTTAAGGTCATGAAAAACAAGGGAAATCAGAAAAACTGTCACAGCCAAATGGAGCTTGAGGAGACATAATGACTAAATGTAATGTGGTATCCTAGATGGGATGCTGAAACGAACACAAAAAGTAAAAACTAAGAAAATCTGAAAAAAGTATTGACTTTAGTGAATAATAAATCCAACAGGATTGCTTTGTTAATTATGACAACTGTATTATAGAAGATGTTAATAAGGGAAATTGGGTGTGGGCTATATGAGAACTCTCAGTACTATCTTCCCAGCTTTTATGTAAATCAAAATCTATTCTAATATAAAAAGTTTTTATGCTGACCCATGAAACCCTACTTGATTTATAGACCTATGAGCAAAATAAATGTTTTTTATGCCAAAAATACATACATATATTTTAATCTAGATGGATTTTAAAAAGAAATGGATGAATACTGCTTTAAAAGAAATAGAAGACGGAAAGGAGTATTCTTAAGTCAACAAGAAATTAATATAGAGATAAAGGGATTTAAGAAAAAGTGAGAGTTAGGCAAAGTGGTTCTAACAAATTTATAATAGGAATCTCTGAGGAAGAAAACAATGGAACAAAACAAAACTGATAGTACTGATAATTACTATTCAAGAAAATGTTCTTAAAAGATGATTAGAAGGTACCTCGTGGAAATGCACTGAATGTTTGGAAAAGTCAACTCTGAGGGGTCAAAACAAAATATGTTCTAATAAAACTATTACATTTTAAAGGAAAAAGTCCTTAAGCATTCAATCAGAGACTCATAATGAAAGAAAATTGGATTTCTGGCCTACTTTTTGATGCCAAAACCTTATGTCAGAATACAAGTGAATAACTTAAAAAAATAAAATGTGAACAACAGCATTTATATTTAGCCATGCTGACATTCAAGTGCAGTGACTGCAGACTACCTATTATGAACATTCAAGAACTTAGGTCTCCACCGGGCGCGGTGGCTCACGCCTGTAATCCCAGCACTTTGGGAGGCCGAGGTGGGCGGATCACGAGGTCAGGAGATCGAGACCATCCTGGCTAACACAGTGAAACCCCGTCTCTACTAAAAATACAAAAAATTAGCCGGGCGAGATGGCGGGCGCCTGTACTTCCAGCTACTCGGGAGGCTGAGGCAGGAGAATGGCGTGAACCCCGGGTGGCAGAGCCTGCAGTGAGCCGAGATCGCGCCACTGCACTCCAGCCTGGGTGACAGCGAGACTCTGTCTCAAAAAAAAAAAAAAATGAACTTAGGCCTCATGGTGCCCATGGACACTTTCTAAGGAGTCCACAAAGAACAAGCTTCAGGCTGGATGCGGTGATTCACCCATGCAATCCCAGCACTTTGGGAGGCTGAGGTGGGTGGATCACTTGAGGTCAGGAATTCCAGACCAGCCTGGCCAACCTCGGTGAAACCTTGTCTCTACCAAAAATAAAAAAAATTAGCCAAGTGTGATGGCACACGCCTGTAGTCCCAGCTACTCAGGCTGAGGCTGGAGAATCGCTTGAATCCAGGAGATGGAGGTTGCAGTGAGCCAAGATTGTGTCACTGCACTCCAGCTTGGGACAGAGTGAGACTCCGTCTCAGAAAAAACAAGAGCAACAAGCTTCATACAACCAAAAGACTGGAGAGACGTTGGTATAGGACAGACACAGTCAACACTTCCAAAAATCCTAGAAGTTGGATGCGGACATGTGACTGCTTCTGGAATTCTATGGAATGACAGTAGAAGCAACATGCCCTTCATGACCCTCCATACTTGTAATCTTTCCCTATGTTGGCTAAATTGACAGCACTCTAAGGAGGATGTAGAGCTACAAAGTAGAAGGATCCTGAGCCCCTGCTGACTTGCATTTGGCTGTGACATGAACAACAAATATACTTTTATTGTTTCAAAAATAAAGATATAATTAATCACATTAACAGAAGAAATAAGAAAAGTCATTTCCTCTCCTCAGATACTGAAGAAAGTATTTAATAAAATTCAATACTAATTTGTGATTTAAAAGCATTTTACATATTAAGAATAAAAGGGAAGTTCTTTACCAAAAAACCTACAGCAAACATCGTAGTTGATGGTGAAATACTGAAAACGTTTCTCCTAACAGAACTAGACTCCTGCCATCATAGCTTCTATTAAATACTGTATTGGAAATTCTGGTTCTGGCAATGATTCGAAGAATAGGAAAGGAAGGAAGGGAGAGAAAAGGGAGGGAAGGAGAGAGAGGAGCCAAAAAACCACAGGACCAAGGAAAAAGAATGGATATAAAGATTGGAATAAAACAAATTTAAATGTCATTATTTGCAGACAAGATGATTGAGTACATGAAAAATACAAAATAATCTACACATAAACTATCAGAATTCTTTTTTAAATTTGAAGTTCTGAGGTACATGTGTGGTATGTGCAGGTTTGTTACATAGGTAAATGTGTGCCATGGTGGCACATTAGATTGTAGATTGTGTTGATAGGTGCACAAAGGCTGCATGTATCAACCCATCACCTAAGTATTAAGCCCAGCACACGTTAGCTATTCTTCCTAACTATCAGAATTCTTAAGTAGATTTCTAAGGTCACTGGACACAAGGTCAATACACCAAAAAACAAAAAAATACAATTTCTATATACCAGCAACAAACAATTGGGAAATTTAAAAAAAAAAACTATGTTTATAATAGCACCAAAAGATACCAATGCCAGCCGGGCACAGTAGCTCATGCCTATAATCCTAGCACTTTAGGAAGCCGAGGTGGGGCCCGGCGCGGTGGCTCACGCTTGTAATCCCAGCACTTTGGGAGGCCGAGGCGGGCGGATCACGAGGTCAGGAGATCGAGACCACGGTGAAACCCCGCCTCTACTAAAAAATACAAAAAATTAGCCGGGCGTGGTGGCGGGCGCCTGTAGTCCCAGCTACTCAGAGAGGCTGAGGCAGGAGAATGGCGTGAACCCGGGAGGCGGAGCTTGCAGTGAGCCGAGATTGCGCCACTGCACTCCAGCCTGGGCGACAGAGAGAGACTCTGTCTCAAAAAAAAAAGGAAGCCGAGGTGGGTGGATCACGAGGTCAGGAGATGGAGACCATCCTGGCTAAGATGGTGAAACCCCGTCTGTACTAGAAATACAAAATTAGCTGGACGTGGTGGTGCGTGCCTGTAGTCCCAGCTACTCGGGAGGCTGAGGCAGGAGAATCACTTGAACCTGGGAGGCGGAGGTTGCAGTGAGCCAAGATTGTGCCACTGCACTCCAGCTTGGTGACAGAGTGAGACTCTGTCTCAAAATAAATATATATATGTGTATATATACCAGTGCCTAGGAATAAGTCTAATGAAAGATGCACAGGCCTTAACACAGACAGACAGACATTACTGGAAGAAATTAAAGATGAGTCAAATATATGGAGTGCTGCATGGTGCTCATGTATTGGAATACTTAACATTGCAAATATGGCAACTCTCTCCAAATTGATGGATGGATTCAGTACAGTCCTAATCAAAATGCCGGCAGCTGGTTGTTGTGGAAATTAAGATGATGCTTAAATTTATATAGGAATGCAAATGACCAAGAAAAGCAAAGACAGTCTAGAAGACCCAGATACAGAAGGATACTTGATTTGTAACAAAGGTGGCTCTGTGAGGCCACCTGGAATGGATGGTCTGTCTAATAAGTTGTGCTAGAGTAATTGGGTAACCATATGGAAAACTTGTTCTGTTGATCCCTACTAATGCCATTCATAAGTCAATTACAAGTGGATTGTAGAAAGATAAAATAAAGACACTTCTAGAAAATAACAATAATTTTTGGCCGAGAGTGGTGGTTCACGCTTGTAATCTCAGCACTTTGGGAGGCTGAGGTGAGTGGATCACCTGAGGTCAGGAGTTCGAGACCAGCCTGGCCAACATGGTGAAACCCTATGTCTACTAAAAATACAAAAATTAGGCATGTGTGGTGGTGTGTGCCTGTAATCCCAGCTACTTGGGAGGCTGAGGCAGGAGAATCACTGGAACCCAGGAGGTGGAGGTTGCAGTGAGCCAAGATCACACCACTGTACCCTAGTCTGGGCAACAGAGCAAGGCTCCATCTCAAAAACATAAAAATAACAGAATATTTTCATGGCCTTGAGGTAGTTGATATTTCGTAAGCAAGGCACAGAAGACACTAAAGAGAAAAGATGATTTGGACTACATTAAAATAAATAATTCACCAAAATACATTATTGAGTGAAAGAACATGTCCCAGAGTGGGTGAAGATATTGGCAGTGCATATAACTGACAAAGGACTTATTTTAGAATTGAGAAGAACTCCTACAAATCAATAAGAAAAAGACAAATGACTCAGTAGAAAAATGGGTGAGAGTTTTGGACACTTCGCAAAAGAAGATCGAGAAGTGGCCAATGATCATATGAAAAGTTGCTTAGTGTGTCATTAGTCTTTAGAGAAGTATAGAATAAAACCACAATGACACATACCACACACTAATTGGAATGGCTAAAACTTACAATATCAAGTGTTGGTGATGAGGTGAAACAACTGCATTTACCATATACTCTTATGGGAGTAATTGATACAGTTACTCTCAAATATGGGCAGTACCAACCAGAGCTGAACGTACATGTACCTTCCACTCCTGAGTACATACCCTACAAAAAGACATGCACAGGAATGTTCATATTAGCACTATTTGTAATAGCCCCAGACTGGAAATAAGCCAAATACTCGCTGATATTAGAATAAATCAACAGATTGTGGTGTATTCACGTAATGGAATTGACTGGTAGAAAATGAAAACAATGCCCCAAAAAAACTGCTGTCTGTAACCACATGGTAAATCTCAGAAGCCTAATCAGGGACAAAAGCCGGACATAAAAGAATATATATTACCTGATTCCATTTGTATAAACTTCAAAAGCAAGCAAAACTAATCTATGGTGTTAAAAGCCGAGGTGGTGTTAAGCAATGGGGAGTTGCGAATGGAGAGGGGCGCTAAGGGATTTCTGGGGCGTGTCATCAGCTGTTTCTTGATCCGGGTAGAGGTTTCATGGATCTGTTCAGTGGGTGAACATGCTTCAAGCTGTACAAATTCGATTTGTACATTTTTCTGTACGTGTTATACTTCAAAAAAATTATTTTAAAAAGAGACTCAAGAGACAGATATAACAACCAAATTTCATGCATGGCTCTGAATTGAAGCTGTGAGAAAACCCATACAGATATGGGACATAGTGAACTCCACAGAGACAGTGGTCTCAGCTGGGAAGTGATTTTTTTCCTAATCAATGTTACAGTGAAGGGGCCGGGCGCGGTGGCTCACGCTTGTAATCCCAGCACTTTGGGAGGCCGAGGCGGGCGGATCACGAGGTCAGGAGATCGAGACCACGGTGAAACCCCGTCTCTACTGAAAACACACACAAAAAAAAATTAGCCGGGCGTGGTGGCGGGCGCCTGTAGTCCCAGCTACTCAGAGAGGCTGAGGCAGGAGAATGGCGTGAACCCGGGAGGCGGAGCTTGCAGTGAGCCGAGATTGCGCCACTGCACTCCAGCCTGGGTGACAGAGCGAGACTCCGTCTCAAAAAAAAAAAAAAAAAAAAAAGTTACAGTGAAGGGACATTGAAGGAAATGCCATTATTCAAGGATCTGCTGCACTTCAAAATGGTTCGGTAAATAAAACAAATGTAGCAAAATGAAAATAATTGTTGAATCTAAGTGGTGGATATAGGGATACTCAAAATACATTTATCCTTTTCTGAAAGTTTGGTCATTTTTGTGACTAAAAACTCTTTAAGATGTATATTTAAAAAAAAGTTTCATTTTGGCAGAGGAAAAAATCTGGAAGTCAGATAGTTAAAGAAATTTACAGTTCTGAGATTTGAATCCAGGACTATTCTGAATCCAGGTACCAGGAAAAGAAAACATAACATTCAGGACTTAGAAGGAGATTGAGATATTGGATTATCCAATTTCCTCCTCTTACAGAAAAGGAAATAGGCTAGAAAGGAATTTGACTTTCATGAAATTTTAATGCGGCGTGCAACGTTTAAAGTTTAAGTTGCCTTGGTGTGTTAGCTCTGCTTTTCCAAAGAACAGAAAAACCATGATGTTTTTAGCTCTAACCCAGAGTTCCATTTACTCTTACATTAGATGTGAAGCAAATAATTAGATTACATATTTAAATGCATATGTATGGCAAATATATTCTTTTAAATTACTGTAAGAGTAATTTTGCTCCCAGTAGAGAGAAGTCAGCTTCTGTTATGTGTGTTATGTTCCTGAAGGGTTTAGTGGGTACTAGCCTAAGAATGCAGAGGTTCAGAGCATGAACTTTAGAGTTAGGATAGACCTGGATTTGAATCTGGATAAATCTTCTCATTTCACTTACCAGTCATGAGACTCCAGGCAACTTTCTTAGCAGCTGCAAGTAACATCTGTTAAATGGGGTTAATCATTGTTCAGTGGAGTTACCTTTTAAAGAGAGACCTGTTTGTAGAGTTAGCATGGAGGATAAAAATGGAATATATTCAAAATGATTGACAGGTATAGCTCCTAGAAACAAGACATGTAGGGCCATGTATACTGAGAAGTACCATTGATTACTGAAATTACACTCCATGAAGTGCTCATACAGTGAGCAGCAGATGAGGACTGTGAGACCGCAGGAAGAGCAGATTCACATCCCTCGTCTCAGGGTCATTTGCGGGCATAGGTTCATTGAGAAGAATGGCCGTAGGATCTTCACCTTGAATTTCTCACCCTCTCTTACTCCTTCCCCCTTAATTTTTGCTGGGTGCCTATGCTCAGGTTCACTTACAAGTTAAATGCATGTACGCCATGCCTCCATTCGCCCGCTTTATGAGGCTCTTATGAGATTACCCATATGAAGTGCTTCATTTTGAGATCGGCACAGCCATCACTCAGTAATTTCAGCATTGCTCCTCTCCCTCGTCATCATCACGGCCCAAGAGTGATGAATAAGGAGAGAGAGAGAGGAATTTATTTGACTAAGTGTGCTAAATACATTTTTAGTCATTGGCTTTAGTCCATGTCTTAGGTCAAACATCCCATGCCAAATACATACCAAACTGGCATTCTTTCCCTGTTCTCCCATCAGAAGCTGCTGAAGCATGCTTCTTCTCATCTGAAAGATGAACTTAATAGTCTTTTATGTCTGATAGGAACGAGGGTGTTGTCAGAAAGTATGTATGTGTTAAAGTACTCTAAAAAGACATACAGACAAAACAATGCGAATTATCGTTCTTATTTCTATATTACTATCCTTAGTGGGCAAGCCCACATTAATCTGTTGAGAGTTGGGCCTCGCTCTTTCCCCTCAATGTCTTGAAGATCAAAAAAACTAGATTTTAGGTTTTTTTTATTCTTTAGATCCCATTTTTTTGCTAGAATTTGAAAAAAAAAATAGCTGAAGAATCGACTTCTGCATTTCAAAGCATAACAAGGAGAATTGTTGTGAGCCTGGGTATATGTCAGCCAAGTTTTGAATCTCAAAATGCTTATGTCTCCCTCTCTCTCTCTCTGTCTCTGTCTCTCTCTCAATCTGTGTGTGTGCGCACGGCTTCTCCAAGATGTGGAGGTTTGGAATAAAAATGGTGATTGACCTTTAACGAGAGAGCTGAGAGAACTGCTTCTGTATATTATATGGCTGTGCGCTGGATTTTAAATGTTTGATTAAGTTATTAGAGTGTTTTGCTTTGGCGTAATGTACTATAAATTCATGATTTCTGGCCAAAGCAGTTAGTCAGTGGAGAAGAATAAATTATTTTGAGAGGTGCTTCAAAACCAGGATTTTATTCTCTTGGAAAGACAAGGCTTTAAATAAATCGCATAATATAAATGAGAATTTCCATAATTAAGGTTCTAACTAGGAAGATTCCTAGGAGCTTTCAGAGCAGGAAAATGAAGGAAGACATTCCAGTATGCTTTCTCATGTTTTAAAAAAAATTTGTATTTTGAATGTTCTACTTCGTTTTAGAGGCCCAGAGACCAAAAAGCACCAAACAAGCACACATGAAGTATATGTTGTTAAACACTTTGTCTCCAAGATGTGGGTGCCGTAGGGGAATTGATATGTTAAGTGTATTAAAGCAAGTCCAGGAAGGCTCTGGTGTTGCATTGCTTCCAACAGTTTGAGGCCCCTGATGACGGCACCCGTGTCATTACTTAGAGAATTTCTCCGGGCGGTCGTCACTCCTTGTCACCCAGTAATTTCATTTCCTGGCAGCTTTTGTGTTTTCAGAGTATGTTCTCCTGCTTTGGTGACTTTAGAAAATCTCTCTTAAATGGCAACTCCTCCCCTGGGGAGGCCTTTTTGGCTCTTGGCCTCAGGTTCTCTCCCCAATATTCTTCCAGCAGTTTCCTCAAAGTCCCACAGTCACTTTTCAGCACTGCTAGGTTTTTCTCCCAGGAGCTCCTAAGTAAATAAAATGCAATTAAATATATGTGATTGGTTCTTGTACTGCTTTATTTATAGGATATATGTACACACCAGAGAACTGTATACTGTACAGTACACAAATGTACCATGTATAATTGATTCAGTAGGGCCATCATGGTCTTTTCTAGAAAAAGCATGCCATCAGGCCTTCCGTTGGGAACCTGAGCACTTACTTAGACATGTTTCTCTAGGATCAAATAAGATAGTTGGAAGATTGCAGAGTGCCCCCACCTGTATTGCTAAAATGCTGCTATTTTAGACATCATCTTGGAGATGAGGAGCACAGGCTAAGACCTCAGGCTCCCCTTGCCCAAATCTCAGCTCCTCCTCTGCCAGCTGTGCAGATTTAGTCACGTGCCTTCATCTCCTCATCTGCGAAAGGGGGTAATAGAAGTATTAGGTTAGTGCAAAGGTAATTGCAGCTTTTGCCATTAAACGTAATGGCAAAGGGCTGGGCATGGTGGCTCGTGCTTGTAATCCCAGAACTTTGGGAAGCTGAGGTGGGCGGATCACCTGAGGTCACTTTGAGACCAGCCTGGCCAACATGGTGAAACACTGCCCCTACTAAAAATAGAAAAACTGGCTGGGTGTGGTGGTGCGTGCCTGTAATCTCAGCTACTGGGGAAGCTGAGGCGGGAGAATCACTTGAGCCCAGGAGGGGGAAGTTGCAGTAAGCCAAGATCGTGCCACTGTATTCCAGCCTGGGTGACAGAGCGAGACTTTCTTAAAAAAATCATAATAATAATGACAAAACCACACTTATTTTTGCACCAACCTAATACCTACGCTGAGTTGTTGAGAGGACTAATTAAGATAATGCATGTAAGGTGTCTAGCAAAGTGCCTGACACAAAGTAAGTCCCCGTAATATGCATTAACCATTAACTACATCATCATCCTGATTATCAGATTTAAGTGGCATAATTTAGTATATAATATCTTGTCCAAGAATGTAAGCAAGTGTAAATTAGAAGACAGACTGTTCAGCTATTCCCTACCTCATGCTTAAGTCTGTGCCTCCCTTTCCTATATATGCCAGTGCCCACTAGGGGTGGCCCTGTCTCCTCTGTGGCTTCCACCCCTCCCACTTATCCATTATCTTGTAGACCTGTGGTGGCCTGGAACCCGCCCTTTTCCATGCTAGTGGGTCCCCCAGACACAAACACAGGGTGGGGGCTTTAGTGATAGGACTGAAGGAGGCAGGGCCGAGGGGTGTGGAGTATGCAGATGAAGTCACTCTCAGTCTAGCCTTAGTATATATCTCATTGAGGCATCCCCTTTGGTGCAGATGTTAAAATACCCCCCTCCAGTGTCCCACATTGTAAAATGTAGAAGTGAATCTAGGCCAGAATTCTAGCAAAAACTGAAAGTGAATCTTACCTGAGTCTTTGAGCCTCCTGAGACTCATTGTTACCACCTCTATAGATAGAGACAGAATAACAGAAGGGACTGAGGATAATATGGGGTGGGGGTTTTGATTCTGGCCTTAACCTTGCCCCTAGAATGCATGAGTAATGCTGACATTTATTAAATACCTACTGTGTCTCACACTGTGCTTGGTGCTTTGTGTCTACTGTCTGATTCCATTCCCTGAGCTATCCAGCAAGGTGGGGACTATCTTCAGCATTTGACAGATGAGGAAACAATGTCGGCGAAGGCACCCAATTTGTTTTTAGTCCCGAAGATCGGAGATTGCTACCTGGGACCAAAGCTCGGGCCCCTTTTAGGGTGTTCTAGGCCTTCAGGGACTTTGGTTTTGTGACTGGACTTAGTAGGGGGGTAGTGGTGATCAGGCCACTTTCTGTTCAATCCTGGAAGTGGGAAGAGTCAGGGGAAGAAAAGGGGCTGCAGAGGAGTCCATCTGGTCTCCCAAAGCTATGCCTCAGCAGGAGACTCTCTGACCCAGACGCCCAGCCATTCAGCTTTGCCCCCTACTCCTCTCCCCAGTTTCCTGAGAGCTCTAGTTTCTCTCCAGCCCTGTGTCTCCAGAGCGCCTGCTGCCCAGCTGTAAGTGGTTAGTGGGCGTAAGGATGGAGATTCCACATCTGTATCGTTACACCCAGGGGCTGGCAGAGACTGAAGTGGGGTATGGAGGGCAGAGATGGGGGAGCTGCCTTCTACGGTTGGCCTCTCCCTCTGCCCTTGCCTCCTTATCCACTGTGCTGACCTCATCCACACCATTATCCTCTCTTGCTCAAAGGACTGCAGACCTCCTCTCTTCCCTGTTTGCTTCCACTCTGGCCCCACAGTGTACTCCACGTTAGAGCAGCCAGAGTGAGCTTCCCAAACACAGACTATGCTTAACACCCTTCCTTTGCTTCCCTTGGTTCTTAGAAGCCAAACTTTGGTTCCCTGCCATGGGGCTCAGGGCTCAGTGGCCCCTGGCCCCTGGCCCCTGCCTCCCTCTCTAGTGTCACCTCTGCTTTTCCCTCTGCTGGGAAATCACCCCTTGCCCCCCGCCCCCCGTCTTCTCTTTTGTGGTAACTGCCATTCATTTTTCAGCTCAAAACAGTCACTTCCTCAGGGAAGCCTTCCCTGCCCCTCGGGCGTGGCCCCACTCTGGTCTCACACCTTTTTTTTTTTTTTTTTCTTTTTGAGACAGAGTCTCGCTGTCGCCCAGGCTGGGGTGCAATGGCGCGATCTCGGCTCACTGCAGGCTCCGCCCCCCGGGGTTCACACCATTCTCCTGCCTCAGCCTCCCTAGTAGCTGGAACTACAGGCGCCCGCCACCTCGCCCGGCTAATTTTTTGTATTTTTAGTAGAGACGGGGTTTCACTGTGTTAGCCAGGATGGTCTCGATCTCCTGACCTCGTGATCCGCCCGCCTCGGCCTCCCAAAGTGCTGGGATTACAGGCGTGAGCCACCGCGCCCGGCTCGGTCTCACACATTCTTACGGGGCCTTTGTTAGTGATGTTGGCTTGGCATCTCTCTTCCTCCTTAGACTACAAGGCCTCTGAGAGGGAAACCACATATTTGGGCTAAGCACAGTATCACTGGTACCTAGCATCATGCCTGGCCGGAACCCGCACCTGGTGATGTTTGCTGTGAGAGTGAGCAGCGTCCTGCTTTGGAATCCCAGTTAGAGTACTGAGAGGGGGGCAGCCAGACCTGGGAGCCCTGTGTTGTCCCTGCCATTGTCCTTACAGCTCCAGTTAGAGAGATTTTGCTGGGTTATTCTTCAGCCTGCTCTCTTCCCACCCACTTGCTGTGGGAATGGTAAGCATCTAGAACTACTTCTAGTAGTTACCTTGTGGGGCCACACCCCTGTCCCAGTGACGGACCTGTCTGTAAAACACTTCTTGTAGAGACTTGGTCTCTCCCCGGGTTGTCATGCAAGACTTGTCACATAGTGGGTGCTTAGGAAACATTTGCTGAATTCCTAGCAGCGTATTATTTTGAGTATCCTTATTAGGAGGAAGTACTTTTCTCTTATGATGTAATTTACATAAAATATATAGATTTTAAATGTTATATATTTTAAAGTGTGTATTTAATTTAAAAAAAATGGGCCAAGCGTGGGGGCTCATTCCTGCAATCCCAGCACTTTGGGAGGCCAAGATGGGTGGATCACTTGAGGCCAGGAGTTTGAGATCAGCTTGGCCAATATGGTGAAACCCCATGTCTGAAAATACAAAAATTAGCTGGGCGTGATGGCCAGCGCCTGTAGTCCCAGCTCATCGGGAGGATGAAGCATGAGAATAGCTTGAACCCTGGAGGCAGAGGTTGCAGTGAGCCAAGATCACACCACTGCACCCCAGCCTGGGCAACAGAGTGAGACTCTCTCCAATAAAGAAAGAATAATAATAATTTTAAAAATGAGCCTGGCTGAGTGCAGTGGCTCATGCCAGTAATCCCAACACTTTGAGAGGCTGAAGTGGGAAGATCACTTGAGCTCAGGAGTTCAAGACCAGTGTGGACCACATGGTGAGATCCCATCTCTACAAAAATACAAAAGGTTAGCCACATGTGGTAGTGCACGCTTGTAGTCTCAGCTACTTGGAGAGTTGAGGTGGGAGGATCACTTGACCCCAGGAGGTCGAGGCTGCAGTGAACCATGATTTTGCCACTGCACTCCAGTCTGAGCGATGGAGCAAGACCTAGTCTCAAAAAATAAATAAACAAATAATAAAAAATTTAAAATGGACAAACCATTTGGAACCAGGTGGAATAAATACAGTATGTTGGTAAGCTGGGTGATGTCCTATCATAGTAATTTTCTATATGCCATCTAATTTCTGTAGTGATATCCTATTGTATGCCTGACAAATATATATTTCTTGTTTTAATTCTTACCATTACTCTATGGAGTGCATATTATCATCCCATTCTACCAGTTAAAAAAAAAAAGACCCAGTGAGCTTAAATGAGACCAAAGTCTCATTGCTGTGAGAAGTGGAGGCAAGATTTGAAAGCAGCTCTCTTTAGCTTCAAAGCTAATGATCTGGCCATTTCCTAATCCGATGTATCTTCTAAAGACTGCTTAGTAAAAGACAAGGTATGATTACAATGTCAAAAGCCTGTTTCTTTTGTGTACCTTGTACACAGCCTCTAGAGGCAGAAACAAAGGTGAAGGACCCATTTATCAGCCCTCCCCATTGCCTGCAGCCTCCTCCTTTCCCTCCATGATATTCCTGCAGATGGTCCGGAAGACAGATTCACAGGCATTTCTACAGAAACAGATCTCTGAGTCAGCCCTTGGAAAAAAAAAGCAATCTCTTTGCTGGTTTTGTTTTTCTTGGTTGATTTATTTGACAAGGACCCATTTTGTACATCATTTTTGGAATTTCAAAATCTTTTTTATCTCCAAAGGTCTCTCCTAAAAAGCTCAAGGAGAAATAAAAGACAGGCTATGGATGTGACTCCAATGTGGTGCTTACTCAAGCCTGAGCCCTGCCTTTGCACTTGGTTTTCTGACCCTCAGATCACCCAGGTTGCAGTATAGAGGCCTGAACAGAGCTAAATCTCATCAGGTAGGAGTCCTGATTTGCACTAATCCCTAACTGCACGTCTCTATCACTTTTGTTTGACTTGGCAGGACACCTACGCTGCTAAACGCCATAGAGGAAGAGCGCATGAATTATTCACTCTCTAACAGAGGTTCCTTGGTGAGATTAGGTGTTAGAACCAGCCAACAAAAGGAAAGGTCCCCAACTCTGGCTGGCTGCAGACTGCAGATTCAGTCACTCCTTCTTTACCTAGAGGTCATAGCATCCCCACTCCAAGACTTTCTGCAGAGATGCTAGGCCGATGTTCCTGGGATCTTGGTTTTGGCAACAAGTCATTTACAGAGGTATTTCTCATCCTGGCACATGGTTTGTCAGATGCTATCAAAACAGGCACTGAGCTTCCCTGGGAATTCTCTCTGGTTTGACATGTGTTTCAGCTGTGGGAAAAGCACAGGAAAAAAAATCCAGGCTGAATTTACAGTTGCCTTTAATAACCCATGCAGCTAAATTTATTAGGTCACAATGCCCCTTTGAACTGTGGCGTGGAATTTTCCATGTAGCGTCTAGTTTCTCCGGTGAGAAGCAGACCTTCCCATTTGGTTTTGGCCATCTGTCTCCTTGTTGAGTGAACTCCCATGTCTCAGCCATTTTTGTTAACAACCAACTTTGGTCAACGGTGGGCTGGGGAGATTTCACCATGGCTCCTGGTGCTTCTGTCTAGGTGACAATGGCTGAAGTGCTAACCTGCATTCATGTGATGGCTCTGCATATACCAACTCTGCATGAAAAGACTGGATCTGGAGACATTCTTCCTAAAGCAAAAATTCTGCATTATATTTTGCAAGCTAAGCTTTCCTGAGTGCTTTGTTGTTTTACTAAGAGTAAGTTATGGCATAGCTTGTCAGTTTTCTTAGACCCTTCTACTTGAACCAAGAAGTTTGGGGCTGAGATTTTTTTTTCAGTAGCTTCCAAGTCTCAAGGCCTAGAAATCAGGGAAATAATTTGCTTAGATTAGATCCTGAACTATCTTTTTTTTCTTTCATCACAATCCTGACAAGTAATTGTCACCTGAGATCAAATCAATAATCACCAAATTGATATTGAGCATGTACTGTGTGTACGATTCTTCGCTAGCAATGGTGGGAAATAAAGAGACACAATGGAGTCTATTGACTTCTGAGTCATTATTTTCCTTCTACGTGCCCCAAGGTGTAGCCAGCTTAATATTTTCATGGATTTTTTTGGTGATGTATGTTAGATACACAGCATTTCAAATGCATGACCCTACAGATACTTTTGCTTAGGACAAAGGTATAGCAGACATTTAAGTAAAAATGAAACAGGAATTAATTCACAGAAATATATTAAATAATACAGATAATAAATAGAAAGAATAACAAGGTAGTATGTGAATGATTAAAAATCTCAAAAGCCTCCATCCTAGGTGTACTTCAACATACATCCCCAAGGACCCAAGTCAGTTTATTATTCAAGGAGGTAAGCCAAGGGCTTTTGAGTATTTGAAAACACCTGGTTATTAACTTGCATGGCTCACCACACAGCCAAGCCATAATGGACTTTTAATGAAATTGTTGTCCTGTACATCCTATGTATTTCCCGGTGTCATTAAGATGTAAAGCAATCTCAGTACATCCTGTGTATTTCCCAGTATCATTAAGATGTAAAGCAATCTCTGCAACCTTGACTTGTCTGGATGAGGCAGAGACATAGTGGGAAGAAACGAGCTTCCCAGTGAAGTGTGCACATCCCACCCTGTGCATTGGCATTGGAAGAGGGATACCAAGACATGGTGAAAGGCAGACACAGCACTAGGAACTGGTGGCTGGAGGGGGAGTCAGAGGAGGAATGGAGGGTGAAGGATGTCTGAAGGCATGTCACACACCACCTGAGAGGAGCTGGGGTAGTGACCACCCAACCTTGCAACAAGCAGTGAATAAATCCCACCCTGCGCCCCTGGGGGAGCCTAACACCCATTCAGATGTGTAATACTGTTGAGTGCACTGAGTAGACTAACGTTGTCTTGGTATCTCTCTGGTGACTAATCTGTGGGCTCCCTGATTTGGTTCTGAGTTAAGTGGTCTTTATGTTCTAATTCTGGTAGCCCTCAACACTGATGTATCATGTCCACGATTCCGCCCAGTGTATTGACACTCACATAATGACAGCCTGTTGAATGGGAAGAAACAGTGCATAAACAAAAGAGCCAGAGCCAGAGAGAAAGCACGAATTTTCTGAGCCATATTTGCTCTAATCGAATCATGAGATTTTCTTCTGTTGGCGTGAGCCAGGATTTCAAACCTCAAGTAGATTCGCTCTTGCACTTTGAGCTCTAAAAGAGCTTAAGTTTGATTATACAAAGAAATCAGAAACTAGCACAAAGGCAAAATTGCCTGACAGAGAAAATGGGTTCTGGAATCCTGAGCCCTCACAATGACTGCAGTGGGCCCCTATGGGTTGGGAATCTCAGGGGTGTCCCACTCTAAGAAAAAGCCTAAGGGCACATCATGGGGCAAAGCACTTTGTCTCGAGAAACCAGATCACTTGATTAACACAAAGAGTGAGAGCTGGAAATGGGAGCCAAGTGAAGGGTCAGATGCCAGAAGGGACTGGTACAGAAGGGAGAAGTTGGGGGTAGTAGGATTGTATAGATCGAGTGACCTGAAGGGCACTGTCCCATGTTGGCTGACGCCTGCACCAAGCTTTGGGAGTAGGGTTGGTTTGATGAGCCAGTTTGGAGCAGGCATGTGAGATGACCATATTTCTCTCAGCAAGTTCATGTATTTTTATTGTTACTATCGACTACTTTTGAAATTGAAAGTAGAAGGTATTACATATTCATGGTGCAAAACTCTCAAGGATTAAAAGATAATATAAAAGATAAATATTCCTGCCTTACCCAATTTCTGGTTCCTTTCCAAATGTAGCTATTGTCTTCTGTCTTTTATACGCTTCCAGAAATTACTCTTATACAAACTTATGAGAGAGATAGAATATATATGTGTGTGATCTCATATACCAATCAGAGCCAGCCTTATCCGTAGTTGGAGAAGAAAATCATTTATTTGGTGTGGTGAAAGAAACTCAGGAGGTCCCCTAGCCAAAAAAATACATATCCCCAAGGCCTACTGTAGATTGAATATTTTTCAACCATTTGAGAATTTTCCTTACATTGATTTTTTTAAACCTCCAAATTTAAGCTTTTTTTTTTTTCCCCATTTGGCTAGGATCCATCTTCCAGTTTGTGAGGAAGAGGGCCTGTTTGCAAGTGAGTTGATTTTAGTATCTTCTTTCTGCCTGGGGATCTCCGCCATGGGACCAGTGGCTATACAGGACACTGTGGTGTCCAGAGCAATGTGGGGTCCCAAGGACAGGGCAGGAGGTGAATGGGAAAGCCATGAGAGGGGTGGCTTGCAAGAATGAGAGTGGTGCTGGGTCTAAGGAGGGGAGCCAGGAGACAGTGCTGGAGAACTGGGGGCTGGAACAGGATCCCCATCATTGGGATTGGTCACCTCGTGTGTGAGTGAGCAGACGTGAGCTGAAGACGCCGGCATGTAGCAGCGAATCACAGTAACCATGTCTGATTCTGCATCTGTCTCTCACACATAGAATTATCAAGTCTTGGCCACTGGAGACTTTTCGAGATCTCAGAAGGCTTTGAGAGCAATGAAGGAAAAGCCACTCAAGGAACACTCAGCTATGATCATGTTCCTTTGTTGACAGATGCCTGTCTTTATACTTGGGTGATAAACTGCTTCTGCGATTTCATCTTTTGAATTTCCATGTGGCTGTATCTCAGGATAGGAATAGACACCCCGGAATGTGTACCACTGGCTTCTAGCTGAGGCTGAGTAAGATGAGAAGCCCTGCCTTGGGCAGGGTCATGCATCTCTGGGTCGTGGGATGAGCCCCTTGCTGCATTCCTCAGCAGGGCCCACCCCTGCCACCTCTGGGCAGCTCGGATAGCTCCCCACCCAAACAGGATGGACGGATAGCAGGTACGTGTTGGTTGATGAAGGCACAGATAAGGTGAGAGGTGCATTCTGCACCTGACAGAAGTCCTATTTCAGACACTCACCAGTAGTGTGATGAGTTGTATGACACGTAACTTCAATTTTCCAAGCTTCAGTTTTATTATCTGTAAAGTGAGATTAAAGTGAGTTTAATAATGGTCTACACCTTATAGGCATGTTGGGGGGATTACATTAATTAAAACCTACAATGTACTTATAGCACTGGCAGAATGCATTCAAGGAAGGTTAGGAGTTGCTGCTGTTACACTGGAGCCTTATTCTGCCTGTCAGCAGAGGCTGTGGTCTGTGCTGGAGGTGGGACAGTCCTCTCCTGTGGTCTTTTTTGTTCTGATGATAAACCACCCCTGGGCAGGGCTGGAGCTGCTTCATGTCTGCCTCTGTCCTGGGGGAATGTGTCCTAAGACGTCAGCCCTGGTGTGTTTGCTGATCTAATCAGGAGAGAGATTCAGGGTCCATTCTGATGTTTACATTGGCTCCGGACCTAGTCTTGAACTGTAAGTCTAAGAGGATGGGCCAGATCTGATCGGGTTCACGTACTCTTGCAGGATTGGAGCTTCCCAACATTTCAGTGATAAATCATTGCAGCTGGAGACCGTGGCTGGGTTGGTGGCAGCCTCATCTTAATGTTACCAGTTGTATCCCTTTTTAAACATCTCATTACCTAAAGAGTAGTCAGTTGGACCAGCATTCTGCATTCTGCCTTGAACACTGAGTTTTTAACAACCATCGGTAGCATGAATTCAGCAATTACCAGCTGCAAGCTCTGTGTTAACCACATCTATATGCATGATCTTAAGTAAGACTCAGAACTATCCAGTGAGTTAGCTCTATACGTTTCCCCCTTTGCCTAGATGAAGAAACAGAGTTTTAGGGATGTTAAACCACTTGCCTAAGGTCACAGAGCTAGTGAGTGCAGAACCAGAATTTAGGCAATCTAGCTGCAGAGCTCTAAACTCTCAATCCCTTAATGTTCCTGCCAGTCACCTGGAGATGTGGTTGTGATTGACAGGCAGAGTCAGAATCAGCAGGTCTGGGGCATGGCCTGAGGTGCTGCGTTTCTCACAGACTCCTAGAAGATGCTGGTGCTGCTGGTCTCTGGCCCATGTTTTGAGTCACGAGGCTCTCAACTAGGAAGCCACACAGCCTTGGCTGGCTTTGTTATCTAGTTTCTTTTGCTGGGTCTAAGGTGTGACATCACGCACAATTGCCTGGCAGCCATCCACTTACCAATTCGTGGCGAAGGTGATATCACGTGGCTTTCCTGAGATAATGATGATTAAGCAAAGATCTGAAGTGACTCAAAAGAATATGGGGACATTTGAAGGACGTACAGTAAGCACGCAGCTGGTACAAACAGTCCTTGGTAGAAAGGAGCATGGCCTATGAAAATATCTTCAAGGAAGTCCAAAAGCAGACACCCTTTTCTTTCTTCACTGCTCTGAGACCTCCAAAGCATTTTGCAACATGCTCTGCACATGTTAGGCACTGAATTAAATTTCAGGTTTGGATGTGAGACAAAAAAGTCTCGCTTTCTGTGAGAGGTCTTGCTTTCTGTGCAACCTCACCCATGTCTTCCTCAGAAATGCCTTAGCTGGACAGCCAGGAAACAGCAGCTACCATTCCATCTCTGTTCCATGTGTTTCAGCCAGTGACGAATGTTGTCTTTTTGTCTCAATGATCCTTTTTTACCACATGGTTAATGACCTCCCACCTCTCAGAATTGTGGATGTACTTTGGAAGAGATGTGGCCACAGGTAGGGGTTAGAATCACAGAGCGGCCTGTGTGTTGTATTCATATGCTCATTGATTCAGCAGTCACTGGTTCGTTGCCTACTGCAGCAGACACTGGTGTTGAGCATGCAGTAAAGAACCCAGGAGATAAATGCCCCTGATTTCAGGGAATTTGTGTTGTACCGAGGGCCCCCAGGAACCCCAGGCTGGATCAGGGCCACTCGCTCTTCATCAGACCTGTAGAGTGTTTGTGGCAATGGTGTCATGTTCTCCTGGATTACTACAACATTCAAATATGCTTCCCAAACCATCATCCGACACTGGGGTCCCAATCCCTCGGCCACAAAGTCGAGCCCTGGGATTGCCCAAGTACTTCAGCTGTGAACTCCTGGGACCTACGCATAAGTTGCTATATATTTTCCCCAGGAACTCTGCCCTGCTTACAAATGGGGAGTGTGTGAATTCTTGAGAGAGTCATTGTCTTTTAATAAGAAGAAACAAATAACTCCTTGTTTACACCCTGCTTGCTGTCCTCACACCAATTTTTTATTCACACCATTGGCTCACAAAAGAACTTAAAGTTTAGCTCCCCAAGGCTAGGGGAAGGGTAGAAAGTCTAATTTTTTTTTTAACCTACTCAAGGTCTTGTCCAAACGAGTTGTCACCAAAAAATGAAAGCCAGATGTTATTTTAGTGAGGAGTAAATATGTGGCCAAGCTGTGGATTGAACCTGAGGTCTCCCTGGATGGTTTCCATGTGTGTCAGTAGCTGGACTCCCAGGTATCAGTGGCTCACATTCTTTCTCTTGTCTTTTAACTGAGGTACAGCACACACAGATGGCTAATAAGCAATTAACATCCGAGCCACGCATCTCCCCCATAGCAATACCTATCGGCTCATAAGTTGGTTTCAAACCAGCACTGCTGCGGGCTGCTGAATTTGGGATGACAGACATGTAAAGACCCACATCCGGAAAAGAGAGAAAAGACAAACTCAGGCTGAAAGTGCTGCCTCCAGCTTCTCAATGAGGGATTTGCTTTTGTTGGGAGCCCTCACATCCTCACAGGTAGCATACTTCAGATAACCATCGAGGAATTACAGATGAAATCAGGGCTCAGGGCAAAGAGTGGCCCTTTGGGGTTTAACATTACAGCACGTTCTCCCCCAAGTCTGATTCAATGGTGAGCTTTTCAGTGAAAGAAAGTGTTTTCGGTAATTGGCCGAATCTCTGTAGGAAGACTGCTGAGCTTGCTACTGTTTGTATCAGAGCCTTTCTCATCTCTTGGATTTTTCTCATACTTTTCAAGTTCTAGATATAATCCATTGTGCATTAATCTTTGAAACATGTCAGGTGGGTATTAGAACTTCCTTGGAGGCCAGAAAAATGGTGAGAGAAGGGAAAAGGGACAGAAGGGAGCTCAAAGGGTCAATGGGGCCCAGAGCAGAGATGAATCCATTGGACACAGGAAAGCAGTGTCAGACCCGGAGATGGTGGATAAGGGAATTAGAGAGTTAGGTGTGCAGGTGATCTGCACTAGCCATCCGACCCCTGGCTGGTGGCACAGTGTGTGAGCTGATCAGGGCAGGTGGGAGGTGTGGATTCAGGCCAGTCATGACAACTATGGCAGGAGGAGGCCAACCCAGGGTCTGGATTCCAGGCACTGAGCGAGGGTCTCTAGGAAAAGAGGAATTGGCCAAGGGCAAGGCACAGCCCTGTCTTTAAGAAACCCCTCTAAGATTTCTTCCTATGTAAATTAGGGATAATAATAGGCATGAACTCTCATAATAGGTTTGAACTATCATAGAGTTATTTTGAGCATGAAATAAATTAATCAATGTAAAATGTTTAAAAGAGTGGTACTTGATAAATATGATGATGATGAAGGGCTTTAGACATTGAGGGAACAAGAAAAGACAGTTCCTAAAATAGGAATTTGATTCTAGGAAAGAAGTTTTTCAAACAAGTTTAGCACTTGGCCTTTGAAATTTATCATTTATTCAAATATTTATTCAATCTTTCCTTCTTTATTCAGGAAATCTTTAGGAGCTCCTTTGATGTACAAAGCATTCTGATTGGCCCAGGGAGATGGGCAGGGGATGGCAAGCTGCAGCCATGGGCCGAATTCGGCCCACTGCCTGCTTTTATTAATAAAGTTTTATTGGAACTCAGCCACACTCATTTACTGATGTATTGTTTATGGTTGCTTTTGCACTCCTTCAGCAGAATTGAGTAGTGTTGACAGACACCATGGAGCCTACAAAGCCCAGAGTAATTACTGTTTGGCTCTTTACAGAAAGTGTTCCCTATCCTTCATTCACTCTGTGATGAAAGAAACAAATAAATAGAAAATTATAGTAAAATAATGACAGAGGACTCTGGGAGTAGACAGGAGGATCAGTTCCTAGAATGGATGCCCTCTCAGCTGAGACCTAGAGGCTGAACTGGAGTTAATAAAGTAGAGAAGGGAAAAGTATTCCAGATAGAGAGAACAACATCAGCAAAGGCCCAGAGGTGAGAGAGTGCGAGTTATGGTCAAGAACTAATTCATCATGGCTGGGGGGCAGAGGACAGATGACACAAAGCTTTGCAGGTAGGATTAAAACATTTCGATGATTTCCTGAGGGCAATGGGGAGCTACTGAAGGATTTCCAGCAGGAAAACAACATAATTAAGTTTGTATTATAGGGAGATCATTCTTTCTGCAATAAAGGTGGATTTAAGGCTTAAGTGGAAGGGTGAGGAGCGAGACTGGAGGCAAGGAGGTGCCCCTTTCAGTAATGCGGAGGGAGGATGGCAGCCTGGACCAGCGGAACAGCCGTGCAGTTAGGAGAAGGGGATTGTTTGGAGACATATTTAAAGAGGCATACCTCATGGCATACAGTGATTGATTGCACATCGTGAATGTCAAGTGAAAAGGGGGGAAGCATGAGCAAGGAGCCATTCTTTGAGATGGGGTCCAGGTTGGGGATGGAAGGAGATGACAGTGTCCATGGTGAACATGCCTTTGGGAAACCCACAGGAGATGTCATGTTGGATTCATTGCAGAGCAGCCTATCCCTTTCATTTTACTCTTGAAGACAATTAGGGAGTCTCTGTTAAATGTTGGGTAATACCCAGGTTCAGGGTACTGGTGTTAAAGAACTCCACCCACTTCCACCACCACCATCCCCTCTACCTACTTTTTCACACACGGATTTGCCGCATCTCCCCTTTGGGAAATTTATTTGCCTCTGCAGAGGGCCCTCCCAGCCACCCTGGCCTCCTCCCAGTTTCCCAGACAAGCCTTGGTTGTTCCCACTTCCTCACTGTGGTTCCTGGGTTTTCCTCTGCCTCTTTTCTCTTTCCACATCCCAATTCCCCTTTAAGGTCCTTGTGGGAGCTGTTATAATTACTGCGTCACACAGTGCTTTCTCCTGAGCCCTGGCTTCTGCTGCCTGCTGCCTTAGAGCAAACTCTGCATGTGCCATCTTCCTTCCCCCTTGATGGGCTCTCCATGAAGCAGGTGTTGCCAACTTACTTGGAACCAGATATTGAGCACTTATTTTATATCAGGCAGAATACAGAGCCACTTATATGATCTCAATTAATTCTCACAACTCCCTTGGGAAGGAGGTGTTTGTATTCTTTCCATTTAACAGATGAGAAGACTGAGACTTGGTGAGTTTAGTCAATTGTTCTGAGTAGTAAATGACAGACTGTCCCAATGCTCATGGCTTAGCTCTAACCACCAAGTGGATGATGCCT
The DNA here is from genome assembly GCF_028878055.3 of Symphalangus syndactylus. NCBI lineage: Eukaryota > Metazoa > Chordata > Mammalia > Primates > Hylobatidae > Symphalangus > Symphalangus syndactylus. The sequence continues at coordinate 17,513,729 of NC_072429.2, forward strand.
GCTGTCTCCTTGAACTTGACCTATTACTTGCCATCTTGGTACCTTCGTTTGGCCACTCTTACTTTATTCCATACCTCTTTCTCCTTCCAAGCTTCTGAGTCTGTCAAAGCCATCACTATTATCCACATTTTTCTAGAACAGAAGCCTGGCTATTTCTTTGATCCATTTATTTAACAAATATTTACTGGGTCATGTGCCAGGCATTGTTCTTAATTCTGGGGATATAGTAGGAAGAGAAAAAAGTTTTTACCCACATGGAACTTATATTCTGGTGGGAGACCATAGACAGTAAACACAACAAGTGAAATGTATAATAGGTCAGATTATCACTTGGAAAAAATTAAGCAGGGGAGTGAGTCAGAGAGCTCAGGGATGGAGTTGCAATTTTAATGGGATAGTCAAGGAAGATCTCCTGGAGGAAGGGATATTTGAAGAGAGATCTGAAGAAAGTAAAGATGTCAGCTCTAGTTTGAAGTCAGATAGCGTGATGCCTCCAGCTTTGTTCTTTTTGCTTAGGATTGTCCTGGCTATGTGGGCTCTTTTTTGGTTCTATATGAAGTTTAAAGTAATTTTTTCCAATTCTGTGAAAAAAGTCAGTGGTAGCTTGATAGGGATAGCATTGAATCTATAAATTACTTTGGGCAGTATGGCCATTTCCATGATACTGATTCTTCCTATCCATGAGCATGGAATGTTTTTTTCTTTTATTTGTGTCCTCTTATTTTCTTGAGCAGTGGTTTGTGGTTCTCCTTGAAGAGGGCCTTCACAACCCTTGTAAGTTGTATTTCTAGGTATTTTTTTCTCTTAGTAGCAATTGTGAGTGGGAGTTCACTCATGATTTGGCTCTCTCTTTGTCTGTTATTGGTGTATAGGAATGCTTGTGATTTTTGCACATTGATTTTGTATACTGAGACTTTACTGAAGTTGCTTATCAGCTTAAGGAGATATCAGGCTGAGACAGTGAAGTTTTCTAAATGTACAATCATGTCATCTGCAAACAGAGGCTACAGTAACCAAAACAGCATGGTACTGGTACCAAAACAGATATATAGACCAATGGAACAGAACAGAGGCCTCAGAAATAACTCCACACATCTACAACCATCTGAGCTTTGACAAACCTAACAAAAACAAGCAATGGGGAAATAGGATATAGGAGCAAAAGCAGGATTCCCTATTTAATAAATGGTTTTGGGAAAACTGGCTAGCCATATGCAGAAACCTGAAACTGGACCCCTTCCTTATATCTTAGACAAAAATTAGGATGGATTAAAGACTTTAGCAAAAATTCAAATGGATTAAAGTCTTAAACGTTAGACCTAAAACCACAAAAACCCTACAAGAAAACAGGCAATACGATTCAGGACATAGGCATGGGCAAAGACTTCATGTCTAAAACACCAAAAGCAATGGCAACAAAAGCCAAAATTGACAAATGGGATCTAATTAAACTAAAGAGCTTCCACACAGCAAAAGAAACTATCAGAGTGAACAGGCAGCCTACAGAATGGGAGAAAATTTTTGCAATCTATCCATCCGACAAAGGGCTAATATCCAGAATCTACAAAGAACTTAAATGTACAAGAAAAAAACATACAACCCCATCAAAAAGTGGGCAAAGGATATGAACAGACACTTCTCAAAAGAAGACATTTATGCAGCCAACAAACATGAAAAAAAGCTCATTATCACTGGTGATTTAGAGAAATGCAAATAAAAACCAGTGAGATATCATCTCATGCCAGTTAGAATGGTGATCATTAAAAAGTCAGGAAACAACAGATGCTGGAGAGGATGTGGAGAAATAAGAACACTTTTACATTGTTGGTGGGAGTGTAAATTAGTTCCACCATTGTGGAAGACAGCGTGGTGACTCCTCAAGGATCTAGAACTAGAAATACCATTTGACAGAATCCCATTACTGGGTATATACCCAAAGGATTATAAATCATTCTACTATAAAGACATATGCACATGTATGTTTATTGCGGCACTATTCACAATAGCGAAGACTTGGACCCAACCCAAATATCCATCAATGATACACTGGATAAAGAAAATACACCATGGAATACTAGGGCAGCCATAAAAAAGGAAGAGTTGATGCCCTTTGCAGGAACATGGATGAAGCTGGAAACCATCTCAGCAAACTAACGCAAGAACAGAAAACCAAACACCACATGTTCTCACTCATAAATGGGAGTTGAACAATGAGAACACATGGACACAGGGAGGGGAACATCACACACTGGGGCTGTCTGGGGGTCGGGGGCTAGGGGAGGGATAGCATTAGGAGAAATATCTAGTGTAGGTGACAGGTCGATGGGTGCAGGAACCCCCCAAGGCACGTGTATACCTATGTAACAAAACCGCATGTTCTACACATGTACCCCAGAACTTAAAGTATAATAATAAAAATATGTCAGCTATTTATACATGTTTTCTAGGAATAAAAAAGGAAGAGGCCCAAAGGAAGGTGCACCCTAATGTGTTCCAGGAGTAGCAGGTAAAGCCATATGGCTGGAGTAGAGTGAGAGAGTAGGAGAGTGGTAGGAAGTGAATTTTGAGGGGTAACGGGATAGGGAGATGGACAGATCATGTTTATGGCCCATTGTAAGCACTTTGACTTTTACTCTGAGTGATGTAGGAGCAACTGAGGGGTTTTTGAGCAAAGGAGTTACTTGATTAACATGGGTTTTGAAACGTTCACTCTAGCTACTCATGGAAAATAGGATGTAGGAGCAAAAGCAGAAACGGGAACCGGTCATGAGACTGCTGCAACTCTCACCCCAATCCATCCTCCTTCACATTAGTCAGTTTTCCCTTCTAGTCAAACAACCTCAGAATCTCAGTGGCTTACAAAAATAAGCATTTATTTTCTGTGTGTATGGGTCATGGGTTGGCTGGGTTTGGCTGTTTCAGATGGTCTTAACTGGGCTCAGTTGGGCTTGGATTCAGGCTGTGATTTGCGTTCAGGAATATCCTTGTGACTTCTTCTATTTGGGTTCTTGGCTATCAAAGGCATATTTTTTGATGGCAAGTGAAATAAGAGATGAGATCAAGCCAAGTCACACAAGCACATTTAAAATCTCTGCTCACATCACACTCACACCAACCTTCTGTTAACCAAATCAAGTTACATGGCCACACCCAACATCAATGGAGCAAGGAAATATATACTTCCCACTTTAATGGGAGATACTGCAAAATCACAGGGCCAAACCCTTGGGTGTATATTCTAGTGTGTGGAAGAATTGGAAACAATGAACCAGTCTCCACACCCAGTCTCTATTCTAACTGTCTTCATCCCATTTGCCACTAAGTTTTGCCTTGTCTCCTGTTTCTCCTCTTACTTTCATTCATTCATTCCTACCTCTGGTCCCCTTTGACTCACACATCAGTCTTTGTCATGTTCAACTCCAGTTTCACCCCCACCACCCAACACATTCTGCATACCACTGCCCAAGTTCTCTTCCTACTAGCTGACTTTCTTCATGCCAGTCCTTCCCAGGAAACTTCAGTGACCAGCTGCTGAGCAACACAGCATTTTCCAAATGCCAGTACATTCTATACCTTCTTCATGGTTTTTGTCAATCCATGCAACACCTTTACTCAAATTATTTTCTTTAATTTGACTTTAAGTCAACTTCTTTTCTTTTTCCTTGGTCTCTCTTTAATAATGACCATGAGAGAGTTACGCATTTTTGTAAAAAACATAAAAAAATAATGCAAATGAAATTTTTTGTGCATTTATTTGCCCTCTGAAATCTTGAGAGATTGGACAACTGCATTTTGGAACCTGCTGGCTTCCCACAAGTCCCCATGCCTTCATCCTACCTGTCTGGTCTTACCTCTCATCTCTGTCTATGTCCATTGCCTGGGTCATTATGCATCCCTCACTGTGGACTGCCATGGGTAGCTATTTGCCATAACAATTTCTCCCACAGCTTCTGTGTTTTGTGGCACACATCATATGTTCACATGGGTCTTATCTTGCATATCTTATTCCGCTGCTAGATTGCAAGTTCCTGAAGGAGGAGGTCTTACTGAATTTTGTATCTCAGAGTATGATGCAGAATAGGCACTTAGTAAACATTGAATTTTATGATTTATTTTTTATGATACTTTAAGTTCTGGTATACATGTGCAGAACGTGCAGGTTTGTTACATAGGTATACGTGTGCCATAGTGGTTTGCTGCACCCATCGACCCGTCTTCTACATTAGGTATTTGTCCTAATGCTATCCCTCCCCTTGCCCCTTACCCCCGACAGGTCCTGGTATGTGAGATTCCTCTTGCTATGTGCATGTGTTCTCGTTGTTCAACTCCCAATTTTGAGTGAGAACATATGGTGTTTGGTTTTCTGTTCCTGGGTTAGCTTGCTGAGAATGATGGTTTCCAGCTTCATCCATGTCCCTGCAAAGGACATGAACTCATCCTTTTCTATGGCTGCATAGTATTCCACATGTGGCAAATATGCCACATTTTCTTTATCCAGTGTACCACTGATGGACATTTGGGTTGGTTCCAAGTCTTTGCTGTTGTGAGTAGTGCTGCAATAAACATATGTGTGCATGTGTCTTTATAGTTGAATGATTTATAATTCTTTGAGTGTATACTCAGTAATGGGATTGCTAAGTCAAATCTGGTTCTAGATCCTTGAGGAATCACCACATTGTCTTCCACAATGGTGGAACTAATTTGCACTCTCACCAACTGTGTAAAAGTGTTCCTATTTCTCCACATCCTTTTTAGCATCTATGGTTTCCTGACTTTTTAATGATCGCCATTCTAAGTGGCATGAGATGGTATCTCATTGTGGTTTTGATTTGCATTTCTCTAATGACCAGTGATGATGAGCTTTTTTTCATATGTTTGTTGGCTGCATAAATGTCTTCTTTTGAGAAGTATCTGTCCATATCCTTTGCCTACTTTTTGATGGGGTTGTGGGTTTTCTTCTTGTAAATTTAAGTTCTTTGTAGATTCTGAATATTAGCCATTTGTCAGATGGATAGATTGTAAAAATTTTCTCCTATTCTGTAGGTTGCCTGTTCACTCTGATGATAGTTTCTTTTGCTCTTCAGAAGCTCTTTAGTTTAATTAGATCCCATTTGTCAATTTTGGCTTTTGTTGCCATTGCTTTTGGTGTTTTAGTCATGAAGTCTTTGCCCATGCCTATGTCCTGAATTGTATTGCCTAACTTTTCTTGTAGGGTTTTTATAGTTTTAGGGCTAACACTTAAGTCTTTAATCCATCTTAATTTTTAAGTTTTTAATCCATCTTAATTTTTGTCTACGGTATAAGGAAGGGGTCCAATTTCAGTTTTCTGCGTATGACTAGCCAGTTTTCCCAACACCACTTATTAAATAGGGAATCATTTCCCCATTGCTTTTTTTCCATTAGGTTTGTCAAAGCTCAGATGGTTGTAGATGTGTAGAGTTATTTCTGAGGCCTCTGTTTTGTTCCGTTGGTCTATATATCTGTTTTGGTACCAGTACCATGCTGTTTTGGTTACTGTAGCCTGTTAGTGTAGTTTGAAGTCAGGTAGCATGATGCCTCCAGCTTTGTTCTCTTTGCTTAGGATTTTCTTGGCTATACAGGCTCTTTTTTGGGTTCTATATGAAATTCAAAGTAGTAAACTCCCATTCACAATTGCAACCAAGAGCATAAAATATCTAGGAATACCACTAACAAGGAATGTGAAGGACCTCTGCAAGGAGAACTACAAACCACTGCTCAAGGAAATAAGAAAGGATACAAATAGAAAAACATTCCATGCTCATGGATAGGAAGAATCAGTTTGTGAAAATGGCCATACTGCCAAAGTAATAATATATATATTCAGTGCTATTCCCATCAAGCTACCCATTGACTTTCTTCACAGAATATGAATTGCTTAATTTATAAGTAAGCAACTGGAATTTTGATGTTTCAAAACACTACTATGAGTTCTTTGAGGCAGATATTTCCTTTTCTTTTTTTTTCTTCCCTGTTTGCCGCCAGGTAAGCAAACAGTAGGTGCTTGTTAAATTTGACATAAGAATTGTGTAGTCTTAGTCCATTCCAGCTGCTGTAACAAAATAGCATACTCTGGGTGGCTTATAAATAATGGGAAGTCCAAGATCAAGGAAGGTGCCAGTATACTTGGTGTCTGGTGAGGACCTGCTTTCTGGTCATAGATGGCGCCTTCTACCTTATGTGCTCACATTGTGGAAGATGCAAGGAAGCACTAATCCCATTCATGAGGGCTCCACCCTCATGGCCCCATCACCGCCCAAAGGTCCCACCTCCAAATGCCATCATGTCAGTGGTTGAATTTTGAATGTGAATTTTAGTGGGGGCAGGACACAAACATTTGGACCATAGTACATGGGAACACAAGAAGGCAGCTAAGATGGATAATGAACAGTGATGATAATTCAGGTCATTTAGCCGTTCTTAGTTCTTTTAAGCCTAAGCTGAGTTTGAACATCAAACACATCATGATTTTTATTATTGAAGGCAAAGGAGTGTGAATATGGAGCCCTTTGCCTTCATCCACAATTGAAAATATGTTATTTGTGTTAGGTAACTAACTCTGTTCATCCTATACTGGCTGTAACTTGGAGATGACGTTGAATTCTTTTCAGGATGGACTTGGTGCCGTGTGTGTGTGTGTGTGTGTGTGTAGGTAAAACAGAGAAAGATAGTGGTCCAGAGGCCAACACACCTGGAATCTATTTCTGAGGGTCCCTGCTTCAGTCCACGGCTTGGGCCATTCATTTACTTCTCGCTAAGTGAACATCTGGGATTCAGTTTGAGACGCCAACAAGTTTGGATGGGATCTCAGAGCTGTGGTTGGGAAGTGGAACTGCTCGCCTGAGGTGGGAGTGAGCGAGGTGAGTGGGGGCTCTTAAACTATTTCTGCAGACTTCAGTTCAAATGCAATAGCCAGAGGGTTGAGAAATCCTTCCCATGCTGGAAAAGCATTAAAAAAAAAAAAGGAATAAGGAAAAGATTCAATCAGATCGAAGTGACAATGCAATCTGAAAAGTGCCCCTTTCCCCCTTTTACCTAGCTCCCTTTCTATCCTACAGTTCTCATATTATCCAGGTATCTCCCTTTTCTAAGAAAAAAATAATCACAAAAAAACCTTGGACCTGAATCAGGGAGGAAATGCTATGAGAAAATTAAAATTCTAATTAGTTATAGATGAGAATTGGTCACAGATAATTATTCTACATTCTTTGGCTTATGCCAGAAAAGGCTTAAAAGAACTTTTTGTTGTTGTTGCTGGATATGTAAGTATAGATGTAGATGCCTAGATAAACAGACAGGCACACCATCATTAACAGATCTTGCAGATTTTGAGTGTTTAGAACAAAAATGAAAGAGAAATTTGTCATTCACAAACTAGGAATGTTTGAATCTTTTACTGTCAGGACTTTGTCACTTTGAACTAACTCAGAACAAAAGAAAAGGCCAATGGGTTCAAACAGGATCATTTTAAACAGTACACTTCCAGAAAATTTGTGCTGAGTTGCACCTGCCCTCCCTGACATCTACTAGCTAGAGTATTTCTATTTCAATTTGCATCTGTCAGTTTCCTACCTGTGGGTCAAAGGGGTTGGAGAACCAGACAAAAGGCCTAGAATAATCCAGAAAGAACATGGAGAATCTGTGGTGGGCTGTGCTCATGCCATCTGATCTAGAACCAGCTTTGCTGCATTGTTTTGGGGGTCTTAAAAGGGGAAAAAATCCTAATAGCTGCCTCAAGTACTTTTCTCTTAAGTCCTAGCAGAAATGAGTAGATATTAACCATAGGCTGCTCAAGGCATGCTTGATGTCTTGATGGAGCGTGCTTTTGCAGAATTATGCTAACGTATTCTCAGTCCCTCTTCGCTGCCCCCAACATAGCTCTTCCATATTTATTCCCAGGCAGCATGGAAAAGAGAAACTTAGCTTCTGGGGGCCATCTGCTTTTTCCTTTTATTGATCGCGCCCCTCACTCTTCTGATATAGAAACCTTATGTGGATGCCCCACCTGGTGTAAGGACGCTCGCCCTGACTCTGGCTTCACTCTGTTCTGAAGCTGCCTCTGTTTCCCTCACCCTACTGCACAAAACTGCTGGCATGGGCCTCTTGCTCCAAACTCTCAGGACCGTCTTTCAAGCAGTATGGGTCAAAATGTTGGATTTGTGCTATTGTGGTTGTGACTGTTCAGTAACCTGGTTGCGATACTCTGGAAGGTGCCTAATGAAATACTCTGGTTTTAACAGCTGAAGTGAAGTAGCCAGCACAGGGGGCTTGGGCAGCAGCACACAACTTATAGCACTTTCAGTTCTTCACAAAGTTTGCACCCTTTGGCTCATCTGTTCCTCAGTAATTCTGTTAGATAAGTGGAGTAGATACTCTCTCATTTAGTCATTCAACCAACCAATGAACCAACCAACCAATGAACCAACCAACTAACCAGGAAGTATTTATTGAGCTCCTACTAGTTGCCAGGCTCAAGTGGCAGTGAACAAAACAGAAAAAAATCTTCTCATGGCACTACATATTTGAATGGATATTCTAGTAGATATCATTATGCCCATTTTCACATGAAGAAACCAAGGCATAGGGAGATTAAATCCTAAGGCCATGCAGTACATTAAAATTCAAATATTCTCTCCAGCTCTCAGAATAAGGAGAATAGAATAGGTCATCTTAGGACTCATCCAACCCACTGATTCTGTTGCTGGAGGAAACCAGGGCTGTGGTTTGCATGGAGTTGCATAGCTCTAGGGCAGAGCTAGAATTATATAGCACAGCCTTTCTAAGCCCCAGCCCCATGCTCTGTCCAAGAGTTCTTAGACCCTGCAGAGGCGTATAATTCATAGACTTTGTCATTTGTCACCATCCCTCACCCGCTTAATGAGGCCCCCTCCCTCATTACTCAGCATAGATTTCATGGCTCATTTTCGTAATTACTCTCAGCACATTCCCTCAACTCCTGGGCCCCTCTCTTCCTCCATCGTAGTTGCCTGGAAATGCCCTAACCTTGGCTGAATTCAGCCTTCTATTGTTTGCACCCTCTCACCCAGGGGTCTTGAGTGTTGCTGAAGAAAAACACACACTTCTGTGGATGAATCTCACTTACAGCTCATGATCACTAACCTCAAATGGGCATTGGCTGCCACCCAGCAACCCTCCAGCCTTTCCTAAGCAGTGATGTCTCACCTTTCCTTCTCAGTGGCTTTGTTTTTCACGGAGGAAACAGAAGTGGTCGGAAGAGACTCTCCACAGACACCTACCACCACATCTGTCACCCCCTGTCCCTTGACTTCTGCCTTCCTGCTGTTGCCACAGGTGACCCCTCTCTGGCCCTGCCAAAGGCCACTGCCATCCTTATGCACTGGGATTATCTCTGTTGCCTGTTCAGGAGCTTCACTCTAAAATTTTTCTCCCCCCTCCCCTGAATCATCAATGTGCCTCTCTTCTATGTCATTCTCATCAGCACTGAAGCATGTCACTATTTCCTCCATCTTAAACAAACAATAAAATCCCACTTGACCACATTCTCTCCTAGCTATCAACCTGTTTTCTCTCCTCCTTTATTTTGGATGTATCAACATCATTGTTCCTTTTTATTTTCCCCCACTCTTTTTTGAACCACTCCTGCTAATAGGTCATGCCCATCTTTGGACCAAACAACTCTTTGCAGGGTCACCAGTGGGATCTTCATTACCCAACCCAATGTTATCCTCATCTTTCTCTCAGCAGAAGTTGGCTAACCAATTCCTCCCTCCCTCCCTATCTCTCTCCTTTCTTGAAACTCTCCCTTCACTTGGCTGTCACAACTCTGCTCTCTCTTGCTTCTCCCTCACCACACTAGGGGCTGTTTCCTCCTTGCTCTGGATGGTGTAGCCCAGAACTCAGTCTGCACTCCTCTTGCCTTATCTTCATCTGCCATGGTAACCACATCCAAGTTCATGGCTTTAAATTGCCACCTACATCTCTCTATCTTGGTCTTATCCCTGAGTGCCCCATATTTGTGTATCCCATCATCTGTTGGGCATCTATAATTGGGAATATTTGTAGGCATATCAAATTTAACATATCCAAATCTGCCCCCACCGCCCGCTCTACTCACAGTCTTCCCCCATCTCGGGTAACAGTAGTTCCAAAGTTTTAGATGCACAGGCCAAAATATCAGCCTCATCTTTGACTCCCCTTTTCTCTCTTGCCTTGCCTCCAATCCATCAGCAACTCCTGTCTGCTCTACCCTCAAATTATTTATAGAATTTGACTACTTCTTAACACTTCTGCGGCTGTTATCCTGGTAGCAGGGTAAAGAGCATTCCCAGAGAAAGGAAGAGCATGTGCAAAAACTCTGATCCAGGGAAAGCTGCAAGAGTAGAAAATCTCAAAAGAGATGCAGGAGTGATTCTTGAATCTGGGGAGTTGTCTGCCTTGTTAGCCCCATTATGAGATGTCATGGGGAAGAGGTCACTATAGGGATGGAGCTTTGGTGATTGCCAAGTGGTTTGACTGCCTGAAGTGGCTCTGGCCTGCTCTGAAGTTATAAATGACTATTAAGTTGCATGTACATTATTATCTGCTCTGTGTGTGTGTGTGCACATTCACCTGCATGCATAAATGTGTACTTTCTTCCATCCTAGATATGTTTTCTTGGAGTCTGAGCCCTAGTGTACTAATATATACCCATGTACAATCTTCTGGAGATCCCCAGAGACCCATGCCCTTGACTTTAGTCCTAGATAAAGCAACCTGTTGGCGACGGCCTCTGGGGTTCCCCTGCATTGTTCTAGGCAAAATTTACTTAGGCCTGTTGGTCAGCCATCCTGGAACTAGAGGACTCACAGTGCCTTTTGGTCCATTCTCTGCAGAACCAGTGATTTTCCACCGCTGTGTAGACAGGACTCTTGTCCATCTTCTCCCTCACCCCCTTCTTTTCTCCTGAAATCAAGGTCTTCTGGATGCAGGGGCATTTGGGCATCAGGGGCATATGGAAGTAGCCAGGGCAGGGGTCAGAGGCAAGGCAGGCTCAGACCATTATGTACTCCACATTTCCCTAACAGCCATGTCATTGGAGAAAAAGTAATCCAATGTGAGGTACAGGAAAGGTCAAAAGAGGTTGTTTGGTATGTGTGTGTTGTTGGGGGGTTGGGGAGGCTTTGTGCCTGTTTTCTTTTCATACTGGAGTCCTGAGCTGGATCTCAGTAGGATGTGATCCTGACCAAGCCCCCAGAGCTCTCTAGAACCACATAAATAAGGCAAGGATTTCCTGAGACTCTCGCAGCCTTCTTCTGAAATCAGAGAGGCAGGGTCAGCACATATTCCTTGTTTCTATCCTCCCTCCTGGGATTATTGGGCATCCTTCTGTCAACCAAGGCTCCAAAAAGTTAGAGAAGCAGAATGGCAAGGGGGTTAAAATCACAGGTTTTAGTGTCCAAGAGACCTCTGTTCAAGCCTTCAGTTTGGGCTGTGTGGTTTTGGAAAAGCTACATAACCTTGCTGTGCCTCAGTTTCCTTATCTTAATGACCGTAACAGTGTCTGCTTCAAGAGTTGCTTTAAGGATGAAGTGAGATAATACAGATAAAACACCTAACACAACACTTAGCTCATAGTAGTAAGTGCCCTATGTGAACATAAAAAAGGAAGGAAGGATGGATAGATGGACAAGGACAAAGATTTTTTTATTTTTTAAATTTTATTTATTTATTTATTTTTGAGACAGGATCTTGTTCTGTTGCATAGGCTGGAGTGCAATGGGATGATCTTGGCTCACTGCAACCTCCACCTCCAAAGCTTGAGCAGTCCTCCCACCCAGCCTGCTGAGTAGCTGTGACTATAGGTGTATGGCACCATGCTCAGCTAATTTTTTGGATTTTTTGTAGAGATGAGGTTTCACTGTATTTCCCAGGCTGCTCTCAAACTTCTGGACTCAAGCAATCCTCCCACTTTGGCCTCCCAAAGTGCTAGGACTGTAGGCATGAGCCACTGCGCCTGGCTGACAAAGAAATCTGTGCTGTTTTGATGGTTAAGGCATACTGATTGTTAAGATAGTCCTCAACAAAATATCCAAGTGTTCCTGTAGATTTCCCAGCTTCCTTTGCAGCTAGGTTTGTGCCATGTGACTAGTTCTGGCTAATCATGTGAGAAGTGGTATGAGTCACCACTGGGTCAAGGGATTTAAGAGCTGATGTACTTTCTCCTTCCTTCTCTTCCCCTGGCACAGCAGCCTTGGGGGGCCACATGTTCTCTAAGGTATCATACCACATGAAACAAGTGCTTTACGTGAGTGTGGAATAAGTGTTTATTGTGTTAACTCACTGAGATTTTGGAGTTCATTTGTTATTGCCTTGCTGACCAATACAGTCATCTACGAAGGAGAAATAAATCTCCTGAATTTCCAACCTCTTGGGACATCTAGGGACAATTATAATGATAATAACAGTAGCTGTAACAGCTACCACTTATTGAGCCCTTGAGAAACATTGCAAAGCCCTTTACAGATGTTAAACCATTCAGCCCTCTCAGGTATCCCATGAGGTACATGTTTTGCTATTACATAATAATTGTGTTCCTAAAGTAATCTTTAGGTTATTTTTTAAAATGGTTCTTGCAAACAACTTCAATGAGGAAAAAAAAACTGCTTGGGGATCAGAATTTTAAAGTATGACCACAAAGTTCTTTCTCCTACAGAAATGTCAAAAATAAAGGGGTTTTTAATTGCTATTAGGACTTTCAGAACTTACAAACTAAAAAATAACTGATTTCAAAACTGGTGTAAGCCAGCCTAAATGTCATTGAGCAAATACTGAATACCATGGAAGATAAATCTCAGGTCAACTCGCAGTTAAGCCATCAAAATAAATTGTGGGTTGGTCCACATTTACTATAAGGAAGCTCCATTGTATCTCAGTGAAGCTGCTTGTCCCTCCAAAAAAGGGAAGCCTCAAAGGCAAAGAATAGCATCATTCAACTAAAATGGCCCTGGGTATTAAGTCCATAAGCCATTAGGCTTTCCTGCCCCACATATGGGGACCATTCCTGATCATGACACTGGTATAAACCAACAACCATCACAAATTAGCTTCCTTGCTGAATTGCTCAGATTACATCCAGTTTGCATTATGAAAATTTGCATAGCAGGAGAAAGAAAGCCCGAACTGGCTGTTAGACAGGTGAGGAAACCAAGCAAGTAAGAGGCCTTCAGTGACTACAGCAAACAACTAGTGGGAACAGCCCCAGATCAAGGATCTCTGCTCTTTTGACTCTCCAGAGTTCAGGTTTTTTGCCCCTGATTTATAGTGACATCTGTACATCTTCATAGTTGATGATGTCATCTCTGAACTGATGTTTGAGGCCTGTGAAGTTTGGTTCTGCCCTTGCCTGTAGTCTGTAGTCATCATCCCTGGCGTTTGCTGGCCTGGAGCAGCAGCTGGCAGGAAGCATTGTCCCTCTCCCTCTCTCCATTGGGGGTGGCATGGAGCTTCTGTGCTAGATAACAAAGCTGCTTGGGTCCTTGCTGTTGAGACATGAGTGTTTCTGAAAGTACCAGTAGACGGAGAAAGAATTCAGGCTGCCTAAGAAGCTGCCTGGGGAAGGGGAAACAATTGAGTTCATTGCTAAAGCAAGCAGTCCTGGTGACCTGTAGGGGTTAGCACACTTTGACTTTCTTCCTCCCTCAGGCCTGATTGGGCAGCTGACATCCCACACCTCCCTGAGGAAAAGAGGGGACTTGATGTGCAGTAGGCCATGCCCAGGCCCTGGTGGCCCCTCACTCCTTCCCTTTCCTGAGGGAGGGGAAGTAGTGAGCCCTTCCCCCTGCTTGCCTTGCTTGTCAGTGAGGTTGATACCTCTGAAAGCTGAGTCTCTAAGAAGTTTCTGAACGAAGAAGACAGACTCAGGTAGGCAGGCCCTCTGGGAGCCCTGTTTACCCCCACGCAGTGTGACTTCCCGGTTCAGCAGGGCTATTGATTCATCAGGCTCCCCTAGCTGGCCTTTCCTACCTTTTGATTTATTCATGAAATTCAGCAGGCCCTTCTGGAAGGTTCTTTGTGTGCCTGATGCTGTGTTGGCTACTGTTGGGACACAAAAGACTTTTTAGTTGTATTTCCCACCCTTAGCCCTTGAAACTTCGATGATAAGACAGTTTATAATGAAGGGCTAAATTAAGAATTCTCACTACACATAGCAGCAGGCACCTGGGTTCAAGTCCCACCAACTATCACGTTGGTCAAGCTTGACTTTGGGCAAGTTCTTAACCTTCTTAGGCCGGTATTTCCTAAATATAGGGATGCTAAGAACACTGGCCTCCGAGCGTTTCCATGGAGATTAAATGAGGTAGTGCATGTAAAGTGCTCAGTACAATGCCTGGCTCATGGTTTTAGTCTTATTACTAGCTACTGCTGTTAGTTGTCAAAACATATTTGAGAGATTTCAGCGTTGCAGAAATCCTGAATCTAAACACACCACCTTCTGCACAGTGTTCCTCCCTTCTCTATTCCTCTCATTAGGGATTGGTAATTTGACTGATCAGTTACCCAACCTGGAGCCACTTTTCATACCTGTACTCCTGTAACTCCCTCAATCTTCACATACATCCTCTCACAAAACCCAGCCAATTATACTTCACTTCTCTCTACTACACTTCAGCCACACTGTTATCCTTAACCAGGTCTTCACGCAGAGACCAATCCTCACGTACATCCTGTCACAAAACCCAGCCGATTATACCTCACTTCTCTCTCCTACACTTCAGCCGCACTGTTATCCTTAATCAGGTCTTCACGCAGAGACACTAGTTACCCAAGAACCCTGTTAACTGGTTTTCCTGCTTCCGATTTCACCCTCCTCCAAACTGGGCTTACTGCTACTCAGGAGACATGTGCATATGTATATGTGTGTGTGTGTGTGTGTGTATGTGTGTGTGTATATATATATATATTGTTTGTTTGTTTTTTGAGTTGGAGTCTTGCTCTGTCGCCCAGGCTGGCGTGCAGTGGCGTGATCTCAGCTCACTGCAACCTCTGCCTCCTGGGTTCAAGTGATTCTCCTGCCTAAGCCTCCCGAGTAGCTGGGATTACAGATGTACACCCCCATGCCCAGCTAATTTTTATATTTTTAGTAGAGACGGGGTTTCACCATGTTGGCCAGGCTGGTCTGGAGCTCCTGACCTCATGATCTGCCCACCTTGGCCTCCCAAAGTGCTGGGATTACAGGCATGAGCCACCGTGACCGGCCAGGAGAACTTTTTTAAAATTCAAACCAGATTATCACTCCCTTGCTCAAACCCTTTCTCTGGCTCCCTCTTACTCTGTAAAAAGCCAAGCCCAAATTCTTTATTTTGGATAAAAAGGCCCTTTGTGGTATGACTGCTGCCTAGTTGTACACCTGCATCACTTGTGTTCGCAGGTCACCTCTGTGTTCTAGCAATGCAAGCCTGCTTCCCAAATGCTCCTCTGTCTCCTGGCCCTCCATGGAGTACAGAGCACGTACTACTCTCTCAGTCTAGAAGTCTCCATCCCTGTATCCTAAAGAGTCTTGGTCATTCTTTAAAACTAAACTCAAAACCATCTTCCTTGGGAAGCCTTCTTTTAACAAGGACTGGGTTAGCTGCTGCTCCACTGTGTTCCCACGACACCTTCACTTTCAAGAACATGGCAATTTTTTGTTTTCAGGTCTGTCTTATTCACTAGCATATGACATTTTTAAAAGAAGGGACTGTATCTTATTCATTTTTGTATGTTCATATTGAAAAAATGACTGGAGAAAAGAATTTTCAACCCAGAATTTCATATCCAGCCAAACTAAGCTTCATAAGTGAAGGAGAAATAAGATACTTTACAGACAAGCAAACGCTGAGTGATTTTGTCACCACCAGGCCTGCCCTAAAAGAGCTCCTGAAGGAAGCACTAAACATGGAAAGGAACAACCGGTACCAGCCACTGCAAAAACACGCCAAATTGTAAAGACCATCGAGGCTAGGAAGAAACTGCATCAACTAACGAGCAAAATAACCAACTAACATCATAATGACAGGATCAGATTCACACATAACAATATTAACGTTAAATGTAAATGGGCTAAATGCTCCAATTAAAAGACACAGACTGGCAAACTGGATAAGGAGTCAGGACCCATCAGTGTGCTGTATTCAGGAAACCCATCTCACGTGCAGAGACACACATAGACTCAAAATAAAGGGATGGAGGAAGATCTATCAAGCAACTGGAAAACAAAAAAAGGCAGGGGTTGCAATCCTAGTCTCTGATAAAATAGACTTTAAACCAACAAACATCAAAAGAGACAAAGAAGGCCATTATATAATGGTAAAGGGATCAATTCAACAAGAAGAGCTAACTATCCTAAATATATATGCACCCAACACAGGAGCACCCAGATTCATAACGCAAGTCCTGAGTGACCTACAAAGGGACTTAAACTCCCACACAATAATAATGGGAGATTTTAACACCCCACTGTCAGCATTAGACAGATCAATGAGACAGAAAGTTAACAAGGATATCCAGGAATTGAACTCAGCTCTACATAAAGTGGACCTAATAGACATCTACAGAACTCTTCACCCCAAATCAACAGAATATACATTTTTTTCAGCACCACACCACACCTATTCCAAAATTGACCACATAGTTGGAAGTAAAGCTCTCCTCAGCAAATGTAAAAGAACAGAAATTATAACAAACTGTCTCTCAGAGCACAGTGCAATCAAACTAGACCTCAGGATTAAGAAACTCACTCAAAACCGCTCAACTACATGGAAACTGAACAACCTGCTCCTGAATGACTATTGGGTACATAATGAAATGAAGGCAGAAATAAAGATGTTCTTTGAAACCAATGAGAACAAAGACACAACATACCAGAATCTCTGGGACACGTTCAAAGCAGTGTGTAGAGGGAAATTTATAGCACTAAATGCCCACAAGAGAAAGCAGGAAAGATCCAAAATTGACACCCTAACATCACAATTAAAAGAACTAGAAAAGCAAGAGCAAACACATTCAAAAACTAGCAGAAGGCTAGAAATAACTAAAATCAGAGCAGAACTGAAGGAAATAGAGACACAAAAAACCCTTCAAAAAATTAATGAATCCAGGAGTTGGTTTTTTGAAAAGATCAACAAAATTGATAGACCACTAGCAAGACTAATAAAGAAGAAAAGAGAGAAGAATCAAATAGATGCAATAAAAAATGAAAAAGGGGATATCACCACCGATCCCAGAGAAATACAATCTACCATCAGAGAATACTACAAACACCTCTATGCAAATAAACTAGAAAATCTAGAAGAAATGGATAAATTCCTCGACAAATACACCCTCCCAAGACTAAATCAGGAAGAAGTTGAATCTCTGAATAGACCAATAACAGGTTCTGAAATTGTGGCAATAATCAATAGCTTACCAACCAAAAAGAGTCCAGGACCTGATGGATTCATAGCTGAATTCTACCAGAGGTACAAGGAGGAACTGGTACCATTCCTTCTGAAACTATGCCAATCGATAGAAAAAGAGGGAATCCTCCCTAACATATTTTATGAGGCCAGCATCATCCTGATACCAAAGCCTGGCAGAGACATAACCAAAAAAGAGAATTTCAGACCAATATCCTTAATGAACATTGATGCAAAAATCCTCAATAAAATACTGGCAAACCAAATCCAGCAGCACATCAAAAAGCTTATCCACCATAATCAAGTGGGCTTCATCCCTGGGATGCAAGGCTGGTTCAACATACGCAAATCAATAAATGTAATCCAGCATATAAACAGAACCAAAGACAAAAACCACATGATTATCTCAATAGATGCAGAAAAGGCCTTTGACAAAATTCAACAATGCTTCATACTAAAAACTCTCAATAAATTAGGTATTGATGGGACGTATCTCAAAATAATAAGAGCTATCTACGACAGACCCACAGCCAATATCATACTGAATGGGCAAAAACTGGAAGCATTCCCTCTGAAAACTGGCACAAGACAGGGATGCCCTCTCTCACCGCTCCTATTCAACATAGTGCTGGAAGTTCTGGCCAGAGCAATCAGGCAGGAGAAGGAAATAAAGGGTATTCAATTAGGAAAAGAGGAAGTCAAATTGTCCCTGTTTGCAGATGACATGATTGTATATCTAGAAAACCCCATCGTCTCAGCCCAAAATCTCCTTAAGCTGATTAGCAACTTCAGCAAAGTCTCAGGATACAAAATCAATGTACAAAAATCACAAGCATTCTTGTACACCAATAACAGACAAACAGAGAGCCAAATCATGAGTGAAGTCCCATTCACAATTGCTTCCAAGGGAATAAAATACCTAGGAATACAACTTACAAGGGATGTGAAGGACCTCTTCAAGGAGAACTACAAACCACTGCTCAATGAAATAAAAGAGGATACAAACAAATGGAAGAACATTCCATGCTCATGGGTTGGAAGAATCAATATTGTGAAAATGGCCATACTGCCCAAGGTAATTTATAGATTCAATGCCATCCCCATCAAGCTACCAATGACTTTCTTCAAAGAATTGGAAAAAACTACTTTAAAGTTCATATGGAATCAAAAAAGAGCCCGCATCGCCAAGTCAATCCTAAGCCAAAGAACAAAGCTGGAGGCATCACGCTACCTGACTTCAAACTATACTACAAGGCTACAGTAACCAAAACAGCACGGTACTGGTACCACAACAGAGACATAGATCAATGGAACAGAACAGAGCCCTCAGAAATGATGCCGCATATCTACAACTATCTGATCTTTGACAAACCTGACAAAAACAAGAAATGGGGAAAGGATTCCCTATTTAATAAATGGTGCTGGGAAAACTGGCTAGCCATATGTAGAAAGCTGAAACTGGATCCCTTCCTTACACCTTATACAAAAATTAATTCAAGATGGATTAAAGACTTACATGTTAGACCTAAAACCATTAAAATCCTACAAGAAAACCTAGGCAATACCATTCAGGACATAGGTGTGGGCAAGGACTTCATGTCTAAAACACCAAAAGCAATGGCAACAAAAGCCAAAATTGACAAATGGGATCTAATTAAACTAAAGAGCTTCTGCACAGCAAAAGAAACTACCATCAGAGTGAACAGGCAACCTACAGAATGGGAGAAAATTTTTGCAACCTACTCATCTGACAAAGGGCTAATATCCGGAATCTACAATGAACTCAAACAAATTTACAAGAAAAAAAACAAACAACCCCATCAAAAAGTGGGCAAAGGACATGAACAGACACTTCTCAAAAGAAGACATTTATGCAGCCAAAAAACACATGAAGAAATGCTCATCATCACTGGCCATCAGAGAAATGCAAATCAAAACCACAGTGAGATACCATCTCACACCAGTTAGAATGGCCATCATTAAAAAAGCAGGAAACAACAGGTGCTGGAGAGGATGTGGAGAAATAGGAACACTTTTACACTGTTGGTGGGACTGTAAACTAGTTCAACCATTGTGGAAGTCAGTGTGGTGATTTCTCAGGGATCTAGAACTAGAAATACCATTTGACCCAGCCATCCCATTACTGGGTATATACCCAAAGGACTATAAATCATGCTGCTATAAAGACACATGCACACGTATGTTTATTGCGGCACTATTCACAATAGCAAAGAGTTGGAACCAACCCAAATGTCCAACAACGATAGACTGGATTAAGAAAATGTGGCACATATACACCATGGAATACTATGCAGCCATAAAAAAGGATGAGTTTGTGTCCTTTGTAGGGACATGGATGAAACTGGAAAACATCATTCTCAGTAAACTATCGCAAGGACAAAAAACCAAACACCGCATGTTCTCACTCATAGGTGGGAATTGAACAATGAGAACTCATGGACACAGGAAGGGGAACATCACACTCCAGGGACTGTTGTGGGGTGGGGGGAGGGGGGAGGGACAGCATTAGGAGATATACCTAATGCTAAATGACGAGTTAATGGGTGCAAGAAATCAACATGGCACATGGATACATATGTAACAAACCTGCACATTGTGCACATGTACCCTAAAACCTAAAGTATAATTAAAAAAAAAAAAAGAAAAAATGACTGGAGAAATGAAAGAATGGATGAATGGGTAAATGGTGGTTGGATGGATGAGTGAATGCTTGGGTAGATGGGCTGGTGGATAGATGGATGGTGATTAGATGTACAGATAAATGAGCAGTTGGATGGATGAATGGTTGAATGGATACATGGATGGATTCAATGAAGTGGCAAAAACTTCTATTTATATCTTACACCCAGGTACGTCTAGAAAGGTCTTTAGTGGTTCCACAAAGACAAGGGCCTATTTCTTAGTGCTTCTCAGTTCAGGCTGAAAAGCAGTATGACTTTGCACCTCAGCAGCCAGTTGGGTTTTTTTACCTTTATGCTCCCCATTGTCGCATCAGGAAAGCTGAGAAGGAGTTTTGATCTTAGCGGGAGAGGGGATACCTAGGAAAGCCTTATCCTGTCATTGCCCTGGCCCACATCTCATTTACTGACTTCCTCAGTTCTGTCCTCATATGAGTCCCACAGTCCTGTTCTCCATTCAGTAATCATGGATTTACTTCCAGCTTGAACTATGGCAGGAGATCTCCACCTCTGGGCCCAGAGTAACAGAACAGCAGATGGCATGAGTGCACCATGGCCAGTAGCCACTGTCTGCATCCGGCACTTACCTGTTTATCAGGAGAATAGCACGTCTCATTCTGTTCATTTTCCTGTTCAGGGGCTGCTTTCATAGCAGCCACATGGGAAGTGTACCTTATGCAGCTTGGAGCCTTCATCACCTTTTCAAGGAAGACTTTCCAGGCCTGGCTGTTCACTCAGTAAATATGAGTAAATCCTGAAGTTACCTGGAAATACAGTATCTAGCTCCTTCTGATATTGAGAACCAGCAGGTGACCTGCCCGAGCTCAAGTGGAAAGTCCCCAGGACTTTTGGCAGCAGAGCCCCGCCCATCTGCCCCAGAATCCTCATTCAGGGTTTATGAAGCAGCGGGCAGCGCACAATTGGCTAAATTTGGTTGTATTTTTATTTTTGTCCAGCCACAAATACCGGCAAAAAACTGAAAATGATTCCTTCCCTTCCAGGAGCCTTGGAGCCAAGCTGGTTTTATTTTTATCTTCAACTCTGGTTTAGGGTTTTCAGCAAACCGAACACCCTACTCACTGCAGACAGCAGCAAGCTGGGTTTTAGGATTGTTGCCTAGACTGTAGTGTTGGTTCTCTGAATGTAACTCTTACAAGACTTTGTACAGCTGTGACAATAGAGGGTGGTTCCAGACAGACCCACATAGAGACTTAGTTCTTGCCTTGGGGACCTCCAAGAGAGTTTGTTTCCAGGGAAGACAATGTACACAGGGTGGTTCGTTGCCTGGGATGGGTTGGAGGAAGTGGCAACTCTGGATGAAAAGAAACAGAAAAATTAAGAAAGGGAAAGGGAGAGGGAGCTGTTATTTATTGAAAGGCCTCGAGTAACATGGTTGTTCAGAACTAGAGCTCTGGAGTCTGACCCACTGCGTGCAAATCCTGCCACTACCACTTCCTGACACTGTGGCCTTGGGGATGGCTTGACCTCCCCAGGCTTCAGGTTCATTCTGTATGAGACAGGATTAATAATGACACCTACCATGAGCACCGCTGCAGTTGAGATCCTGCCTGTGTAGCACGTGGCATGGCGTTTGACATGCATGTAGAACTGAATCAGCACCATTGTCATCACTGTTGCCATGCTCTTATTGCAGTGCTGAACACTTGTGTAGACACTGTGTCATTTAAGACTCACTGTAACCCATTTTGCAGATCCAAAACTGAGGTCCAAAGGGCTAGACAGCTTGCCTCAGATCCCACAGCAAGAGCACAATATAGCCAGACCTGTGTCCAGCCCCAGTGAATCCCAAAGACATCACATCAAGCCTTCTCCAGTTCCAATGGCTTCCACCTGTTATCACTGAGTACATGGGAACTACTCAAAACATAAAAATAGATGTTGCCTCATCCTCCACTTCCCGGAGTCCCCCACTTTTTATTCTACTTTAGTGACAGGAACACACAAAAAGCAGATACTGGCAGTGGTCAAAGAGCACCATGCAAAATCAGAGACAGACAGTGGAACGGCGGTTGCCAGGGGCTGGGAGGAGAGATGGGGAGGTGTTGTTCAACAGGGACAGGATTTCAGTTTTGCAAGATGAAAAAGTTCTGGAGATTAGTTGCTCAATGATGTGAATATACTCAACACTACTGAACTAACTACACTTTTAGTGTACAGTTTTTATATTGCTAAGAAGATAAATCTCATGATATGTGATTTTACTGCAATTAGAAAAAAAAAAAAAGCACTGGGGTAAGAGTCAGGCTGCCCTCAGCTGGGCACAGTGGCTCACTCCTGTAATTCCAGCACTTTGGGAGGCTGAGGTGGGTGGATCACTTGAGGTCAGAAGTTTGAGAATAGCCAGGCGAACATGGTGAAAACCGTCTCTACTAAAAAATACAAAAATTAGCCAGACGTGGTGGTGAGTGCCTGTAACCTCAGCTACTTGGGAAGCAGAGGTAGGGGAATCACTTGAACCTGGCAGGTGGAGGTTGCAGCGAGCCGAGATTGCACCATTGCCCTCCAGCCTGGGCAACAGAGCGAGACACCGTCTCAAACAAAACAAAACAAGAGTCAGGCTGCCCCAGAGGTGGCCAGGGAATTAGAGCTTATCTTATCCAACTTTCCAGCCTTTCCTTCTTGCCTCCTCCTCATCAGGAGTCTTGTGGATGGCATCCTTGCCCAATGCTTACCCACTCGCTGCATGTCTGTCAGGCTGAGTAGCACCCTCTTGACAGTGGGGCTTATTATATGAAGTCTTCAATGCTTCTCTCTCACATGCTTTGTCCTGCTTGATCTCCTTCTAGTTGCTCATCCCTCTAAAGTTGTTGTCCATAGACCTAGGAAGAAAGGGGGGAAATGGGAGCAAAATCCCAAATAGGAAAGCATGTCTGCTTGGTGGCAGGGGAAGGGGGCCAGGACTTTGGGGCCAGGAGCTAGGGAGAAGCTCACCTTTTCTATTCCTTAGTTTGCTTTAGCTCTCAGATGGGGATCATATAGTTATATCATGTAATAGGACATACTCAGTTCACTCTAACTAGAAAAATTCATCCAGGCTATGAACTGCTCTTTGGCTCTGAAAGATTCTGGGGACTGTGGGGTGTATGCTTTAATCACGGTTTGGGTGGCTTCCCATTTCCCTTGCTATGCTGTGTCAACTCACTAGGGCAGAGGGGCATGGGGCTAGCATGCAACAGGGCCTCTCTCTTGGCCTAATGCTCCGAAGAAAGCACCCTTCATGGAGATCATAATGGTGGCTCTGTGTCACTTGAAAACTCAGGTAGCCTTTCTGTGGGTGTTTAGTATTGACCATGCTTAAGAGAGACTGGCTCTGTTGGCCAACATCCAATGTGAGCCATCCCTACTGGGCTGATTTTTGCCACAAGCCACACCTCATGCCCAGACCTTGGTCCCTGACCCAGGGCCTACTTCTCCATGAGTCCCAGTGGGGATGGTGATAAGGGTCTACAATACTGTTAGGGGCCCATGAAAATGTTTTAATTTCTTCTAATATTGGAAGACAAAAATGAACTTTTGGGTAGAAATGTTATGTAATAGTATATTTGCATTTATACCAACATAGTTATAAAATGTAATATTAAAAAAAATTTTGATGGAGAAAGCAGCCCACAAAGGCAAAATTGCCAAGGACCCACAAAACTCACAATGGAACCCTACTCTGGTCCACACAGCCAAGCTGGCCGGGATTCCATTTTGTTCCTCAATCCAAGGTGATCTGCCATGCCCTCTCTCTGTTCCTAAAGCAACTACTATGTGCTCCCACCATCACTGTTTAGGATCCTGAATATTTCCTCTGATATTTCATTTAAGGTTCCTTTTTCTTCTTCTTTTTTTTTTTTTTTTCTTCTTTTTTGAGACAGAGTCTCGCTCAGTCGCCAGGCTGGAGTGCAGTGGCACGATCTCAGCTTAGTGCAACCTCTGCCTCCTGGTTTCAAGCAATTCTCCTGCCTCAGCCTCCCAAGTAGCTGGGACTACAGGCATGCACCACCACGGCCAGCTAATTTTTTGTATTTGTATTAGAAACGGGTTTCACCATGTTGCCCAAGATGGTCTCGATCTCTTGACCTCGTGATCTGCCCACTTTAGTCTCTCAAAGTACTGGGATTACAGGCCTGAGCCACCATACCTGGCCCATTTATGTTTTTAGGGGTGTATTTCGCATGCCAGTTTCATCACTCAGTAATAGCTACACGGAGCTCATGGTGAGAAAAGTTCAAAAGTCTTGTCTGGGGTCCATGGGAAGGAATATTGTGATCCATTAGTGATGTCTCTCCAAGACTCTGATGGAGGTGTGGCAGCACAGCACATGTGCTATGTTTTTACTTTTGACTGACCTTTGCTCTGCATTCCCAACCTGACTCTAAGCCCTGCCAACACAGAATATACCTTACATGTGTTGAGCAGCCCATACAGAAAGATGTAGAGAGTCTCTTAATGCCTATTGATTGATTGACTGGTTGATTAAAGTGGTATCTGAATACATTTGATCTGGTTTAATGTCCCCTTGACATCCTTCCATTCTCTTTCCTCTTTAGGCGCCTGAACAAGAATAAGCTCCAAGTCCTTCCAGAATTGCTTTTCCAGAGCACGCCGAAGCTCACCAGACTGTGAGTAGAGTTGCCTTGTGTTCTCGACCTTGTGCCTTGCCTGGCTTTGGTGATGTGGAGGATGTGGTTTGTGGAGCACCGTGCCGTGTGGAGCTTGGCAGTTAGGCCCTGACGTAGAGAGTTGGAGCAGGGCTTTGACATGATGTCCACCCCCAACAAACACTTCCAGGCCTGACTTCTTGCTCCCTCTCTCAGTCATCGGCGGCTTGCGTGACCAGTGGGGACTCGTGATGTGTGGTAGTCCATCATTGCCTTGCAAGGAGGGAGGAGATGCTTCCCTTTATTGTGGGTCTGAACTTACTTCAGGGAAATTCCCTGAGGTGGGGTTTGAGATAGGTTTATTCTCACAAGACTGCCAGTGGTCTCAGAAGGCAACGGTTTGGACTGAACACGGCAACCTCATCACCTTGCTGGTTGGAGCAGCTCCTGCCTTTTTCCCACTTCCTAGCGCTGCCAGTCTAGGAACCATGGGTCTGGGGGTTTATGATTTTGTGGGAAAAGGAAGAAACGCATTGAATTTTGCTTTATCCTTTTCAGAGGTGCAGGGTAAAATGAGGAGAGGGGAGAGTTGGAGATACTTCTGTTTATTCAGTGGGAGAATTTGGAAGCCCAGGAGCTGGAGTTGCAGGTGAGGGTGGAGACTGTGATTCATGGATTGTAGATGTCAGGCAAGTGCTAATTAAATTATTGACAGTGAACCCGAAATCATGCTGGCAGTGACTCAGTTCGTGGGGTGTACTGGATCGCCGAAGGCTCACCTTTCTCAATGAAGCGACACAGTCCTGGATGGCTTTGCAGTCAGGTAGCAAGATTTACAGCCTGGCTGGGAAGGCTTTAACATTGCAGGGAGGCTCCAACGCTGTGGCCACCATTCTCATTCCCAGTGGTTGCATTTAATGCTACTTGTGCAGCCAAACACTGCATATAGGCTCTGGGATAAATTGGGAAACATGAAACACATGTCAGTGTGTGCACTTACGAATGAGTTCTGAATTAGGAATATATATTTATATATGTCTATACACACACACACACAGAGACTATATACATAAATTTATTTTAAAAGCGCACTTTGCTGGAACAAGAACAGGCAAGGGTTGGCTGATATTCCAGTCATGCAGTGGTCTTGCTTGCATTCTCTAGGACACACCTGCATTTTGTCAGGTCTCCTCTTGCTGTGTGCCCCATTTCTCTGGCTCAGTCGCTCTAACTGACTTTGCTAAACGTAGGAAAGGCTATATACCCTCCTTTTTACTCTTCCAGTCTGGGTCTGCCTGGATGGGAATGGGGGCGGAGGAAATGCTGCTCAGCAGCCCAGGGGTCCAGAAGAGCTGGACAAGCTATGCCAAATGGGCATACCAGTAACCACCCTGGTTTGTAACATCCCCTGCCTTTCATAGCCTTAGATGCTCACGTAATCACCATCTCTCCACCCAGTACTGCATTGCACCTTTCAATGCTGTTAACTAAGTACTACAGCAGAGTATATACTATTCATCTGAGACATGAGCATCAGTTTAAAGGCAAAGGGAAGGTACTTGTGAGGCTGGAATGCTGGATGACTTTATGTAGGTGGGGCCTGAGCATCCCAGCTGCTGCAGGATGTCAGGTGGGCTGGTTCTTGCTCACAGAAACCTTCTCATGGCTATCAGCTGATGGCCATTTTTTGCAGAGTTGGTCTTGATCCAGGCAAAGTAGGAATTTCAAGTGTTGATAACAGGTCTCTGACATTCTGGGAGCCAGGCACGTGGACATGGGGAACCTATGAGTTATGTCCTCTGCCATGTCCTGAGAGAGCTTGAGAGTCACTTTTCCTTCGGTATCTAAATATCTTCATCAGTAAAGGGAGATACCCTCTCCTCCCTTTTACCTACCTTGTAGAGGAACTGTAAGTGTCCAATGAGATCATGGTGTATATGTGATTGTAAAGTGCTGTGTAAGTGTAAGCACCAAGACAACGATTATTACTCCGACAATTCCTGTCTTTACAACCTCAGTTTCTGATCTCCTTTCTCTGGGTGGCATGAAGAGACTAGGAGTTGTGATAAGCATTGAGGTAAATTACCCTGAGCTTTTGCTTCAAGTCAGAGAGCTGCAGCTGGGAAGGCAGGGATGATATTTGACTCATTTTGGTATCCATCTCTTGCTGGGTCCATGTCCGGGCATAGCTTGGCACACATAGGCACTCCGTCAGTGATGGTTGAATGGGTAGATGAATAAATGAATGATATAGTCCTAAAGATATAAACAGTGCCCTTGGCGAGCTTTGATTCTTTTATCCATTATTCATTCATTTATTCATTCACTCACGCATTCAGTAAGGTTTTCCCTGGGTGTCTGTTCCAGCATGGCCTCTGTTCTGGGTGTTGAGCTGTAGACATGAAGGATGCCCAGTTCTCTATGTGCTCTATTATGACATACTTTGAATGGCTGCCAAAAAGCTGAGAGCTAAATAGATATTTTTTTTTTATTGAAGCAGCTATATTAACCCACGTTTGGGCTATAATCAGCAATCCCTTTTTCTCTCTGGGCTTGATCTTTGATTTTTTTAATGACCCTCTTGTGTCATTGTCTTATTTTGTCAGCCACTCCAGAGCCTTTTTGGAAGTAAGCAGGGTACAAATTAGAAATCAATAACTGTGCAATCATGAGTGTGTATACATATGCCACTGGCTCTGTTTTAAAAGAGCACTGCATCTCAATAGACACAGTGAGGCATATTTCATGCTAAATGCGGATTCTATGTGGCTGGCTACGCCAGAGTATGTCATGTGAGATAAACAATTTTTGATACTACTTTTTGTATTAGTCTTATAGGCAAAACTACTTAATATTTCGTGTTTATCTGAAGAATATATCTTGGAAAGTCTATAGTCATGTAATAAAAACAGGCTTTGAATAGTAATGAAAAGGGAAATAATATTTATTAGAACCTATGCTGTGACTATAACACCACTCACTAGCAAGTGGCAGAAGTTAGTTTAGTGACTAAAGTTAGTTTAGCCCAAAGAGGCAATATATTGATTCACATAACTGAGAAGAGCAATGGTAGTTATGAATGGCTTCAGGAACGGCTGGATCCAGGGGCTTGGTGATGTTATTAAGTCTTCATCTTGCTCCTTCACTCCCTTGGAACCGTGGACTTGTTTGTGAGCTAATGCAAAAGACTCAAAATGCACTAATTCAGAGATCCTGGTGAAGAGGGCCTTGGTCAATGTTCCTGTCGGAAAGAACTGAGGGTAGACACTGATTACTTAGCTTGGTCATATATGCCCATGTCCCAGCCAATCAATATTGCTAATGAGATGGTATCCTCTGATTATCAAGCTGTGTTCATCCCACTTGCTTAGAGAATGGGTTCCCCATAGTAAGGAGTAATTTTGTTATCAGAAGACAGAAGAGGGGATGTGAAATGCAAAAACAACAGATGTCTGCTACTGTATTGAGCATCCACTGTATGCAGTTCCCTGCGCTTTGAGTACTTTGGATCCTTACAATAGCACTTTCAGATAGATAATAGCGCTAGCAAACACGTTGAGTGCCAGGTGCTGTTCTGAGCACTTCATGTCTATTAACTCATTCAATTCTCCTAACAACTCTGTGGGATAGATACTATGGTTAGTACTGTTCTATAGATGTGAAACAAGGGCAGAAAGGTTAAAGAATTTGAACAATATCATACAACTACTTAGTGGCAGAACCAGGATTCACATTTGGTTCACATTTGGGTAAACCTGACTCCAGAGTCTGCATTTGTCTCTACTGGGAGTTCTCTGCCTAAGCCTCAATCAGTGCTCTTATTTTATAGAGGAGGAAATTAAAGCTCAAAGATTAGATTACTGCATATATATATATATATATATATATATATATATATATCCCATCTATCTAAGAAGCAGTACTGTACTGGGCACTTTGCCTCAATGCTCAGACTTAACCATCACAACAATCATATGAAGAGAATCATTAAATCTATTTCTAAAGCTTAGGGGGGTCTAACTTACCTATAGTTGTATAACTAGGATGCAATGGAACTGGGACTCAGTACACATCTGTGTCTCTGCCAAGTCCTTATGTTTTCTGCCATACCACACTGCCATGCTAATTACCATGGGCAGCTAAAGTTATGCTCAAAAGGATTGGTGATGGACCTGTCATATATCCAAGGGTTTCCCTTAGGACTTGGCTGGCTACTCTCCATGCACCCATCCTCAGAGCCAGTGCCATCCGACTCATGTGTGTATTAGTGGGGTATCTGTCCTCTTATTCTGTGTTCAAACACACAGAACATGAGCCATAGAATCCCAGATCTTGGAAGTTCCCTGGACTTATATTGCTGTGGTCTGCAAAATGCCCAGTGAGGTCTCTACGATGCTTGGGTCACTCAATAAATATTTGCCCCCTGCCGTCCTGACATAGATCATGGTCAAGTGTGGAGACTGGGCTTCTGTTCTTTCTAGGCTCCTGCAGCACCTGACCCAGAGCAGAGGACAGGAGGGAGGTAGTCAAGTGAAAGGGTTAAGGGGCTGCCCACTGTGTGTCCTGAAACCTTTGGCAAGTTACTTAACCTCTCGTCTCAGGTTCTTATCAGTAACATAGACAATGGTAGAACTGACCTCTCCATGTTGTTGTGAGGATAAATGGGAATTATCTGGGGGAAAATAATTGGCATTGAACAAAGCACGTAGTAAATGCTCCATGGAAGATGGTCACGGCTGACTTTGGCTGGCCAGCTGATGAGAGTAGTGCATATGCTGGGGCTTTGGGCTCTGTGGTATAAACTTTGCAGCACCTAGGGAAGGAGTCCAGTCTCCAAATTAGAGGAGGGTTGGATGAACACTGCACTTGGAGTGGGAAGGCCTGGATCGTCATGCTGGCTCTTCTACCTGTAAGCTGTGTGGCCCTGGGCATGTTACTTGGCCTCTCTGAGCTTCATCTAGAGAGGACAGGATGGAGCATGATCTTGCATGGCCTATGGGCTATTAATTTCTCCCTTTGCCATCCCCTTCCAGGTTTTTCTTTAACCTACTCATGGGAGAGACAGTGAAGGATTTCTGGTTATTTAAAGGCTGACTGGTTAATATTGCCAGAAATTCTTTAGAAGGAGCAGAAGGCAAGATGCAGACAGTGTTTAAAATCCTCTGCGTGGCTGGGCACAGTGGCTCATGCCTGTTATCTCAGCAGTTTGGGAGGCCAAGGCAGTTGGATTGCCTGAGCTCAGGAGTTCGAGACCAGCCTGGGCAACATGGTGAAACCCCCCCTCTACCAAAAATACAAAAATATAGCTAGGCATGATGGCCTGCACCTGTGGTCCCAGCTACTTGGGAGGCTGAGGTGCAGGGATCACTTGAGTCCTGGAGATGCAGGTTGCAGTGAGCTGAGATCACACCACTGCACTCCAGCTTGGGCAACAGAGTGAGACCCCATCTCAAACAAACAAAATACACCCTCTGTGTTTTACCAGATTAGAGAGCTTGTGGCGGAAGGGGGGGCGGGTGGGCGGTGAGGGATACATGGCTTCACAACTTTTTTTTTTTTTTTAAGAATTTATCGTTGCAGCTGGGAGCGGTGGCTGACGCCTGTAATCCCAACACTTTGGGAAGCCAAGGCGGGCCAATCACTTGAAGCCAGGAGTTTGAGACCAGCCTGGCCAATATGGTGAAACCCTGTCTCTACTAAAAATACAAAAATTAACCGGGCATGGTGGTGCACGCCTGTCATCCCAGCTATTCCAGAGGCTAAGGCACAAAAATCACTTGATCCCAGGAGGTGGAGGTTGCAATTAGCCGAGATTGTGCCACTGCACTCCAGCTTGGATGGCAGAGCGAGACTCTGTCTCAAAAAAAAAAAAAAAAAAAAATGAAAAAAAGTTTATGTTTGCCCCATAAGGATGAGCAGACCAAGGCCCTCCTTTTGGCCCACCTGTCCCAGATTCAGGTTCAAATAGTGTGTTCCATATTTGGTAATGGTTTAAAACTTACAGCTGCTGCAGGCCACGGTGGCTCACACCTGTAATCCCAGCACTTTGGGAGGCCAAGGTGGGCGGATCACAAGGTCAAGAGATAGAGACCATCCTGGCCGACATGGTGAAACCCTGTCTGTACTAAAAACACAAAAATTAGTAGGGTATGGTGGTGCATGCATGTAGTCCCAGCTACTCAGAGGCTGAGGCAGGAGAATCGCTTGAACCTGGGAGGCAGAGGTTGAAGTAAGCCGAGATCATGCCACTGCACTCCAGCCTGGTGACAAAGTAAGACTCCATCTCAAAAAAAAAACCTATAGCTGCTTAAGCAGTTGTACTCGCAGCCAGATGGAGGACTTACTCATTCTCCATTCAGTTATACGAGGTATTTGACAGCTTTAAAAAAAAAAAAAAAATGCCACTGAGGCTACACCTGCTGTCATTCACTTGGGCAGTGGAGTTGCAAGTGACTTGGAAAGTTAATCCCCAGGCACCCGAAAACTATATGCAGTGTGGCCAACCAACTTAGCCCCAAGTCACTGGCGCTGTTATCATGGTGGAGCAGATTCCCCACCAAAAAGTTCAAGGCTGCTAGACTCCAGCTTCCAGGGAACTTGCTTCCCAGGGCTGAGTCCTCCTCTGAACTCTCATCTCGGCTAGTCCACGCCACCTCTTCATATTCACCATTTTCTGCTTTTATCACAGTTGTCACATATACATGCTCCAAGCCCACACAAATTGGGAGCTGCATTCAGAACCATGATCTCATGTTTCTTTGAGGCAGTCCAATATTAGAGCAAGGATCAGAAACTTGGAAACCAGACAGACCTGGGTTTGAATCCCACTTTCTGGTGACCCTGGGCAAGTGACCTCACCTTTTTCAGTCTTGTGTTGGTTAGCTACACAATAGGAATGCTAATCATATTTCCTATAATAGCTTGCTCAGCTACCATCACAAAATACCACACACTGAGTGGCTTAAACTACAGAAATGTATTTTCTCACAGTTCTGGAGGACAGAAGTCCAAGATCAAGATACTGGCTGGATTGGTTCCTCCTGGTGCCTCTCTCCTTGGCTTGCAGATAGCCACCTTCCCTGCTGCCTCCTCACGTGGTCGTGCCTCTGTGGTAGCATACCATAGCATTCTTACGAGGACACCAGTTATGTTGTATTAGGGCTCCACCCTAATGGCCTCATTTTAACTTGATCACCACTTTAACAACCTGATCTCCAATATGGTTATGTTCTGAGGTATTGGGATTAGGGTTTCAACATAAGCATTTCGGGGAGGGGGGTCAGGGACATTTCAGCCTTGATCAGTTCCCAAATGTGTGTGGTGTATTTACTAGGGGCCAAGTGCTCTGCAAAGTGCTTCACCTATATTCTGTCACTTCCTCTCAGATTTCAGAGGTAGATACAATATTGCCCCATTTTAGAGATACAGAAACAGAGGCCTAGAGAATTAGACAGCTTGCTCAAGGTCACAGAGCCAGTAACTGGCTGAGCCAAAGTTGAAACTCAAGCTTGCCTGACTCCAGAGCCCACATTCCTAGCCATGATTCCTATACTGTACTTTTGAGAAGTTAGTAACTAAAGTGCCAGGCGCCTAGTTAGGAATTCAGTAAATGCTAGCTCCTTTATCTCTATGAAGCCCTAAAAGAGCTCAGAGTTGTTGAATGTCTGGAGACCTGTACCTCTAGGTAGCGCTTTCTGCTACTCACAGAGCCCTTTGCAGCCACCTTAGTCTTCCAATTCGGCACTAAACTTTAAAACATAACTACATGCAATATGTGTCCCTATAAAACTCTGCACTGATGTGAAACAGTGCTATAAAAGTGAAAAACCAGTGGAGAAAACAAAAACCATACTACCCAATTTTCCAGTGGAGTTGTTATCTGATGTGGTGAAATGATAATAGCACAACAGAAAAACCAATCCATCAGGCTGGTGTGGGGCTTCTGAGACTGCCCACCTGCCTGAAGCTGGATGCAGAGACCTGCTCCCTTGTGTGCTGGCACAGATTTCAGAGGCCGGGGGACGGCAAGACCAGCCTCACCATCTCATACATGGGGTCACGTTTTTCAGGGACACAACTACCCAAAGCTCATGGAAAATGTCACTGCAAACTGAGTCCCCATTTCCTGATTTTTCTCCCTGTTCCCCCAAACGCTGAACACTGCAGTGAGGCCAGCCTTGTGTTTGTTTTATGGCACATGTCATCAATTCCAGGGTTTGTCATGATTTGAAGACAGGCTTTGCTTTAATCTGTGTGTGGACAGAGAATGGATTATGGTGGGTGCTGTGTCATTCTCTCTGTAGTACCTGAAGCCAGAGCCAGGGATGAAGGCCTGGGAGGTGTCGTCGCTCTCCTCCGATAGGATGTGTCCAGCTGAGCATAGAAGCCTGTGGACTTGCCACAGAGTTGATAGCAAGGCCAACATTTAAATTGCCCTGTAGATTCTTGCATTACAGAATTTTTGAGCTAGGAATAGCAATCTAGACCAGTGCTTCTCAAACTTTAGTACGTATCTGAACACCTAAGGATCTTGTTAAAATGTGGGTTCTGATTGTGTAAGTCAGGAACGCGACCTAAGAATCTGCATTTCTAATATATTCCGAAGTGATCATGCTGGCCTAGCACCACAGCAGAGCAAGGACCTAGGCTATGGTTGGTTTTCAAACTTAGCACATAGAAACAAATATCTTGAAAGGATGGTTAAAATGCTGTATCCCAGGCCACACACCTGGGAGGTCTGGTTCATTAGATTTGGAATGGACCGGGGCATTTGACTTTGTAAATAGGCACCCTAGGTGATTTTGTTGTGTGTCGCTTAGGGGCATAGTTTAAGAAACATCGATCTCATATAGCCCCTGTTATTTTCTATATTTTGAAGGAAGGAACCAAACATCTTTTGAGCACCTAATGTGTGCTAGGTACCTTATGTTGATGCCAACTCCTTCAGTCCTCCCAAGAATCCTGCACAAAAGGTGTTTTTATGCTTGCTAAACTGATAAGGAAACCGGGCTTGAGTTTCACTGACTCACCAGAAATGAACCCAGGTCTCTCTGACTTTCTCACCCTCTTACTCCTGTGAGTTTTCTGCCTACCTTATGATGTGCTTTCTATGCAGAAACACATCTTGAATGAGAGATAACAATCATAAATTTATGACGCTTTCATGGTTCAGTATTTTGAACTTATATGCTCATATGAGTATATATAAGCACATGCTCGTATTTGAGATCTAGGATATTAATACTTGAAACATTGAAAGAAAAAGATTTATAGACCTAAATACATGCTAGCAAGTAGACCTTTCTAAATTCCCTACGATTTATCAAAGGTAGTGTTGGGTTTTACATTTTTAGTCTCTTCAGCCCTGTGGGCCAGCAGAAGAGTTTTCTAAAGTGATCAGGCAATACTTGTACTGAGAAGTACATTCTGCCAGCTTGGAAATTGTTTTTAAATTTTTTTTAAGAAGGAAAGAAAACCAAGCTGTGACTTTACAATGCTTTGGAACTACAGAATATGCTTGTAATTTTTACAATTCTGCACAGACTTCTTTGCCACATCTGGTTGATATTACAGGCAGGGATATATGGGGGAATAAACCATGGGCTGGAATGTGAAACATCCCACAAAATGAGTTTCTTATAGGTTGCTGCATAAAACATTTTGAATCTCCTTCTCTTTGGAAGGGTGGCTTAAGTGATTTCATGGATTTAGTATTTTCTTTGGTTTGAAGGTAAGGGCTTTTGCTGGTTTACTTGGTGGGCCTTCCAAGATGGTTTTCTGAAGATATTTGTGTTATCCTAGAGTCATGCCATGGACCAGAGTGAGAAAAGCCATGCTTTAAGGAAATCAGACCAACCTTTTTGAACAGCACTGGACCATTAGAGATAATGGTAAAATCTGGGACCAACTGAATCACTCACTGCAAGATAGGAGGAATGTAGGGAGAAAGGGTTGTATGTGTAAGGGCTTCAGAAAAACCTCCTACATCTTGGCCCTGGTGGTACATTGAACAGCTGATGGCAAGACAAGCTCACCTCCTCGCACATACAGCTGAAAGCCTTCATACATCAGTGCACTCTCTTTACCACATATGAAAATAGTGAGTGAGGAAAATGGAAAAATAAAACAAACACCCAGCTGATACTTGGGACTCAGTCAATTCTCTGTTGTTAACATTCCTGCCCCATTTCTAGGAAGAGAAGTGTGTGTCCAGGGACAACTAAAGCATTGTTGAACGCCTACTGTGTGTGTGTCACTCCAATGTGCTGGTGGTTGGGATGCTGAATATAGAACCCAGAAATGTCTAACCTGAGCCCAGAGGGTGTAAGTGTGGGCTTCCTGCCACCTGGCTCTTTGTCAGACTTCCTTGGCTGGGACCCACCTGCAGAGTTGAAACTGTGACAGCTGAGCCCTTTCTGCACAAAATCAGTGCTGCTCTCAGCACCCTGTGACCTGTGGTGGGGTTGGCCAGCCTAGGCAGTGTTTTGTGGCATCACCAAGGGTACTCAAATAGTCATCTCTTTGTTAAGAACAAGAACTAGAAGCCAGCCTTCACCCATACCATTCTGCATTCTCTTTATCTGGAGTTAGAAACTATCCATGGAATTAAATATTAGGGAAAAACTGCACTGTATATAGAAAAATAGCAACCTTTTTTTTTTTTTTTTTTTGAGATGGAGTCTCGCTCTGTCGCCCAGACTGGAGTGCAGTGGCGCAATCTTGGCTCACTGCAAGCTCTGCCTCCTGGGTTCACGCCATTCTCCTGCCTCAGCCTCTCCAAGTAGCTGGGACTACAGGCGCCTGCCACCACGCCCGGCTAATTTTTTGTATTTTTAGTAGAGACAGGGTTTCACCATGGTCTCGATCTCCTGACCTCGTGATCCGCCCGCCTCGGCCTCCCAAAGTGCTGGGATTACAAGCGTGAGCCACCGCGCCCGGCTGAAAAATAACAGCCTTGTAAGGTGAGCAGAACCCAAACACACATTCTTAAGTTGTCTGAAAGATGCAAATATACCCACATCAATAATCTTGAAATATTTGTTCCTGAACCACATTCAGCATCAACAGAAACATTTCTAAAGAGCCTAATTATCTCTCATTTTCAACCAACATTTGGGAATCCCTCCAGGGGACAAATAGTATTTTAATTTGATGGCCCAAATTCTAGCATAATTTCAAATCACCAGAAACATCTGTAACTTTGTCTTTCTTCTGGCTTTCCTATGGACTCAGTATCTTGGATTTGAACATTAAATTCCATTTGTAAGGTTTGCAGTTCATTTACAAAGTCCTGGAGGTTGAGGCCTGTAATGAAAGTGTTGATACAATATTAACAACAGCAAAGCTATGATAACACAGCACTGTCCAAACCAAATAGAAATGGAGACGTTTAAATCAATTTCACGCTCCTTGCCTAAATTTGGTGTGCTGGACCTGAGTTTTTGATTCATGGTTTAGAATAATATTCTAATGTTTTATTCATGATGTTCCTTTTTTCCCATCATTTCTTTTCTAATTCTCCTCACCCTACTTATGGTGATGAAGCCTGCTTAGAAGTGTGGCCCCCCACCCCTTGATTAGCACTGCCTGTTGCATAGCCAAAAACTCTCCCCACAGTTGCCCAAGTGGAATATCCTGCTGTTGACCTGATGGTTTGGCCTCTCGTTGGCGTGTCTGGGGCTCTAGACTTGAATTTTTAGTCAATGAGTCAGCTTTTGATTGAAATATATGTTGAATCATGCCAACATTTCTCCAGATAAAGGGAACATCTTGACTTTTGGAGGTCAAAATGCTCTAAAGCAGAAAACTGGATTTTCAAGAGAGTACAAGGATAACCTAGGACTAATCTCCTCTATCTCAGTCTCATTCAATTTGGGATTCGTGAAGCTGTATTGTGGATCAAGATGCTCAAATAAATCTAACTTCAATAATTTTTTTTTTTTTTTTTTTGAGATGAAGTCTCACTCTGTCACCAGGCTGGAGTGCAGTGGCATGATCTTGGCTGACTGCAACCTCCACCTCCCGGGTTCAAGCGATTGTCCTGCCTCAGCCTCCCGAGTAGCTGGGACTACAGGCGTGTGCCACCACACCCAGCTAATTTTTTATATTTTTAGTAGAGACAGGGTTTCACCATGTTGGCCAGGGATGGTCTCAATCTCTTGACCTCGTGATCCTCCCACCTCAGCCTCCCAAAGTGTTGGGATTACAGGTGTGAGCCACCACACCCGGCCAACTTTTATAATTTTTTAAAGATGAAAACCAGTGGTAGCAATCTAGAGAGAAATGAAAAATCATCAGTTTTATTGATATCATTGCTCTAATAGTCTTCTTCCTGTATCTGTCTCCCACTCTGACTCCTTTTTGTTAAAAGCACAGGCATATACACCTAACATACCACGCACACACACATAAAACCTTCTCTCTATAGGAGAATCCCAGACAGATAACTGAAGATCCTTTTTGGGCTGCTGAATCAACTCACAGATATAATTTCACTTTAGTGCAAGACATTGACTGTTAAATTAGCTCAAATTATTGGGCAATGCTATGGTGAGATATTAGGGATTAGAAAGGCAGCTGCAGTGATTGCTGGGGGAAGCTCTTTGACTTCTTGGCTCATAATTGGTGTTTTTGGTCCATAGAGATGATAGTGGCAGATCTGTGTCAGAGACAGTAAATTATTACTGTAAATGTTTTCTGGCCTCCAGGGAGAGCTCTCTTTTCCCTGGAAGAGATGTGCATGGGTCAGGCTTCCAACTGAGACCTTCAGGGACTTTCATTTCATGTTAGAACTCAGAACAGACCATTGTCAACCACCAGTTCTCAAGGGCGTAGCCACTGAACAACATTATCTTAGGAAATAATTGTTAGGGGTTCTATTGCTAATGGTATTCTCTGCAGATCCTTTTCCCTTATGTGTGACACTTCCTTTATTTAAATGAGAGTGAAGGATGGGAGATCATTAGGTCTAATGGGGCTGGAAAAAGAAGCAGCAGGGAAAGACAGAGTTGCTCGAGAAATATTCTGTTCTCCAGTTCCTCCCTGAGTAGAGAGAGCTGTTGATGTGAGTGATGTGCATATTGGGTAGAACTTGCCATCTCTGTCTTCACCATGCATTACCAATGTGTTCACCACCTTTTGTCTCTATTGCCAACACTGTGGACCAGCAGTCCTTCTGGCTGGATTTCAAGGGCCTCAGTAATCTTCCTGCTGCGTCTCCTATTCTGTGTTGTTCATTGTCAATCTAACAGCCGCCATTAGTGTTTTAAGGGAAATCAGATCTCCTCCTTCCCCCAGTTAAAAGTTCCAATGACTTTACATAGTCCTGAGAAGAAATCCTAAGCTCCTGCACTACATCATCTGGCCCCTGGTACTTGTCCTAGTGCCATCTCACACCACTCTCCCCACATCCACCACACTGAAGCATCATGAGCCTTCTTCCTGCTGCTCCAACAATTCTCTTCTTGGCTTTGCTGTTCCTTCTGCCTGGAATATGCTGACCTCAAATGTCAGTGTGGCCAGATCCTTCCTGAAATTAAAGTCCTGGCTTAGCCATCACTTCCTCAGAGAACCCTCTCATGACGACCCTGTCTGCAGTCATGGTCCCCTTCCTCATTGGTCACTGTCTACAAGATGATCCTTTTCTATTTTCTTCATCGCACTTATCACTACCTGAAATTCTTTTTGCTCATTTATTTGTTTACTTGTTTGTATTTGGCTCTTTCATCCCCCCCGTAGATTGTAAGCTTCTTGAATGCAGGGATTTTATCTGTTTTGTTGACTCTACAGTCAATCACTTACCACTGCATCTAGCACATGGTAGGTACTCGCTACACACTCTGGAAATTAGCAAATGAGAGAAGGAAACTGGTCTCTCCAAAGTCTGCTATTCCCTCTCACTATATGGTCAAAGGTGCCTTTTGTTCCAAACCAGACCTCTCTCCTCATTGCCCTGCAAAAGCCCCGAATGACTAGTTAACAGCATGTGTGCACACACACACACATATGCTCATGCACACTCACACAAGCACACACAAATGAGAATAAAACTAACTCAGTGCAGGAAGATTTCATACTCCAACAGAGGGTCTCCCACCAAAGAGAAAGAAACAGCCTATGCTAGAATCCTCTTCAAGCAGATGTGAGCCAGTGCTTGAGACTGAGAGCTGGGGAGGGGAATGTTGTTTTTGATGCTGTTTCAGAGATCTGGGAATAATATTCTATGATACAGTGAAATGGAAAGATAAGCTGTGTTGGCTTCATCTCCAGGCCTCGTTGATTTTTTAACTTCAAATAGACATTGAAAGGGATTGTCTAGGTATTGGAAGCCTCAACTTAGTGAAGGCTTTACAAAAATAACCTGTGGAGACTCAAACAAAAACCAAGCCTTGGTCTGGGGCAAAAAAAAAAAGAAAAAGAGAAAGGAATAGGTTTCACTAATTTATTGAACATTGACCTAAACTTCCAAATTATTATTTTTTTCTTAATCTGAGATCTAAACCAGAGGTTGTTTGAAAGACCTCTGGTGAATTAGTCCAGACCTGAAATGAACCATATCTTCTAAAATAATTGAACCAGAACCACACTGGTGCAACAAAATGTTAATGTTTTCCAAACTAACCTGAGACTCTGGCTTGGTGTTGTATAAAGCTGTACCACCAACCTACTGTTTGTTCTTCTCCTACATCCTGCCCCCGCACCTCTACCTGTCACTTCTCCTTTCTGCAAACCTACCATCATTCAATCATGGGCCCGTCACCCACATTGCACTGAAGAATGTAAGCTCTCGAGACTCTCTTTATTTGCTCAAGAGCAATAAAGTCAATGAGAGAGGCTGCTGTTAGGAACAACCTGACTTCATCACTGTCTTTAATCCATGTCATAAGAAATAGAAGAGGTGTCTTGTGAGTGAGGATATATTCATTAAATGAATTGGGTGGGGGAAGGATTATAGAATGGAAAGAAAGGAAGACAACCTGAAGAATGGAAGAAGGGGAGGAAGGAAGAAAGGATAACAGCAACAATAAAATTAAACAGGGAATAGGGGTGCTAAAGATAGAGATATGGTAATAGAAAGGAAAGAAAGAAAATAAGAATCGTGTATGTATGGTGGGGTGCGGTATATCTCAGGTTTGTTTTAGTCTTTTTCTGGCTCCTCCCAAGGCAGCTGGAAGAATCTCTGATCACACATGTGACTCTCCATTCTGTGCCAAGCTCTGTGTAAGTTCTTGTCTCTACAGCAACTGCTCAGTGGGTAAGAAGCCACCTTCAGAGAATGCCAGAGCTGAATGGCACCTTCTGGAACTTCTATAGCAATGCCCTCATTTTACAGTTGGAGAAACTGAGGCATAGAGCAGTAGGGGACTCACAAACCTCAGCACTCAGATTTCTGGTTTGTTGCTGCGGGCAGAGCCCGAAGATACCTGCTTACTTTAGCCATGATTTTTCATTAAGCAACAGGGGAATCACAGAAGACAGAATCTTAGCTTATAAGAAGTAAAGGATTGATGCTTCCCTGGGTTGGGCCAGCTGCGATAGCAGTTACTTCTTTAAGAAAAGGATGTTGATAATACTGGTGATAGATTTGCTGCAGAAACTAAGGATTAGCAATTCTCACCTGTAGAAAAATTGTGAGTGGTTCTACCAAAGCACTAGGACTGCCTCCACGTGGTTGCTGTCATTATGTACTTTTTTTCTCAAAGAAGGGAGCTGAAAGGACAACCTCACATGAGAGTGATTCCAAGGAAAGAACCAACAGAATAGGCAATCAAAAGGAAAAATTGGAAGAGTGGCAGTGCCATCCAAAGGAAGGGAAGAGAAAAGAAGTCTCCTTGAGGTGGGGGTGACAGAGACTGCTTCCCAGAGCTCACAGCAGTTCCAGGGAAGACAATCCATTAGGAGTCCAGTCTCCACCCTCTAGGCATTTCAGAAGTTAAAAAGCTAAAGTCAGCTTTGAATCAGCATCATTTTCTTTTCCATCCCAGATAGTTACTTCTCCTTTATAAGGAGCCTTTGTATTTAAGAAAAGACCCCAGCCTGGTACTTACAATCCCACAGCCACTGAGGACCTGACCAGGCTTTCCTGGTGGGCAGGGTCAGTGCACCCTGCTTACCTACTATATATAACTCATTTATCTGCAACTAATTAGCCAGACTCCAATGAGAAGTCCCAAATTGCTATGCTAATGATGGTAGCCCTCCCCTCCCAAGAAGTGCTGATTTCCCCGCTCAGCATGAGGGACTTCAATAATATCTCTTTCCAGTGATATAATTTGATTCCTCCATGGGATGCTTGCTGCTTTGGTCCTAGTTCACCTAGCACTAAATCTCTCCTTAGATACTCTCATTACTTAATCTTTTCAGGCCCCAGATCAGCCCAGGCTTCTTATTTATTTATCTGGGGCCCTGTTTACTTCCCTGTTGTAAATTACTTCTGGCTCCTGGCCGTCTGATTGCTGCAGTGATAGACTAATAGCTCAGAGCTACTGCATTTGCCTTGTGTGATGAGGCAAATAATATGCTTAACTTATGGGAGAGAAATGCACCCTCCATTTATTTCAGTGGGGGAAAATATTACTCAGGGGAAAGGGCCAAATCATTTACCTAATGGCTGCTGGTGGAAGTCGATGTAATTACTGACAGAATTATGTGAAACAAATTGTCATGCCCATAAATCTAAACCTCCAGTTCTCAAAGGCAGAGGGGGGATTTCAGTGGCTTGCATGGGCTCTGCCTCTGGAGCCCTGGAGGTGGATTTCTAAGAGGGAGCTGGCAGAAAGAGGGAGCTGGCAGAAAGAGGGAGCTGGCAGAAAGAGGGAGCTGGCAGAAAGAGGGAGGTTGGCAGAAAGAGGGAGGTTGGCCCTCTAGTTTGTTTGACCAGGGCTGTGTTCTTCACCAGCTCCAAACCTAAGGCTGGGCAGACTACAGCCTGTGAGCCAGTCCAGCCCACTGCCACCTGCTATTATAAATAAAGTTTTATTGGAACACTGCCACACCTATTCATTTACGTATGATATATGGCCCCTTCTGTGCTACAGGGCAAAGTTACATAGTTGTGGCTGAGACTATACTGGCCCTTTACAGAAAAATGCTACTGATCTCTGATGCTTATTCTACCAGAAGAAAAAATGTCAAATATTTTATATGGAAATGAAGGGGTTAATTTAGGTCACTCCTTTTAACTTCTTTCAAACAATTCAATGCCATAGTAAGGAAATTCTAAGGATCTAGGATGGCTATCACTTACTCTGTATTGCTTCCGCCTCTATTCATTGCATCTTCTCTCCACAGTCTGGTGGCTAGTAAGTATTAGAAACCCATTTGACGGAAGAGAAAATCGAGACTCTGAAAGGTGTTTTAGGCAAGCTCATTCAGTGAAGAAATCGCAGACCTGGCATTCATACCTTGCCTGTCAGCCTTTAAATTCTACCTTCTTTCAGGTAAACCTCACTGTTTCCTGAGAAAAAGAAGGAAGAAGGCATTGGCTTTCTTGGGGA
The DNA here is from genome assembly GCF_028878055.3 of Symphalangus syndactylus. NCBI lineage: Eukaryota > Metazoa > Chordata > Mammalia > Primates > Hylobatidae > Symphalangus > Symphalangus syndactylus. The sequence goes on from NC_072429.2 coordinate 17,555,941, forward strand.
GGACTTGTTCAGGCCTTCCCTCTCTCTGCAAAAGAGCTGCTGAGAGGAGACATGTGAGCAGCGAAGGCAGAGGCACAGAAAGCAAGAGGAGGAATGGGGGACTTGGTTTCCTTCAATCTGCACTCACTGTGGGCCTGGTGGTGGAGCAGGCCCAGAAGTACTTTAGCTGTTAAGAAACATTACAAATGTTTATCAAACAACAACAGAAAAGCCAAAGAGAAGAAGCCCTTGCCGATAAAGAGCTTACTTCATGGACTTTGTTGCCTGAGCAGTGCTGACTGCTGGAGAGAGAGCAAGGTCCATATGGCTTCCTTATGGGGTACGTGGAAGTCATCAGCCTTGCTGCAGCCAACATGCAGACATAGTCATGGCTCTCACACCCTGCGGAAGCAGGTCTCTAGGCTTTGGGGTAGCCTGGGGCCAGATTCTGTTGCCCTGAACTTCAGAAATGGGTGAAGGAAACGTGGTGTGTAGGAAAGGCCTGCAGATATTATTACCAGCTTGTCTGTGGAAGCCACAGACATCTCAGGGTGAAAACACAGACCAAAAGTACCTCTTGCAAAATAGTCATTGGGCTGTGAACGTAGGAAGATGAGAAGATGTAGTGGAAATAATAGTCAATAACACAACCACGTAGCAGCAACTATCATTTGTTGAATGCTTACAAAGCACCAGGGGCTCTAAATGCCATCATCTTCAGAATCTCATTTAATCTTCATAATTATCCTGGGAAATGGGTATTACCGTTTCATTTTATTATGGAGGAAATGGGGCTCAGAGATGATAAATAATTTGCTCGGGTTAAAATTTAGATGGTGGTGCTGATAACCCAATCTGCCTAACCCATTAGCCGTTCTGTGTACTAGGAGTGGGAAGAGGGGAAACCACAGATATGAAGCCAGACTACCATATCCCGCCTCCACCACATAGGTACATAATTCTGTTTTTCTGAGCCTCAGTATTCACTTAGTAAATGGATATAGCAACAGCCAGAGTTGTAGAGACAGTCAAGGATAATGGTGTATTGTAAGCTTCAATCTATTTTGTGACTCATATTAAGAGCTCATCTGGCCCTTCTTCATTTTGTTCCTTCTTCCCATGACTAAGACACAGACCCAAGCTTTCCATCACTGCCGTCATTGTTCATTGTCTATGGTATTCCTCTGAGCTCGGCAGGAAGTGGGATCCACAGACCCACCTTCTGCCTTTGAAGCATTTGCCATCTAAAATGAACATACATTTATGGAACACACAGTCAGGAGCCAAGAACAGCCAAACAGTTGTGAAAAGAGCAAAGGGTATTTTCATCATATGCATGTCAAAGGGAGTTGCATTTTAGAGGAAGATTTTTTAATCATTCATCTTTGTTGAGCTTCAGCTCCATGGGATAAAGAGCAGAGAAAGATCTGGAAATATGCAGGTGGGACCGGTGAGGACACGCTGTCTCTTTTTTTTTCTTTTGATCACACTGGGAAAGCTCTTGGCTCAGATATCTCCTCTCCTGGATTTTTCATAGATTGTGACGTACTCATAGATGAGTTGGCCTTCAGTAGAACTTAAAATGAAAGAAAATTAGCGGTGTTTTATACTGTACTATGTGCTGGGCAGGTTCTTTCTCCAGCATCCTCAATTTATCTTCCCAACCCTATGAGGGAGGGTTATTAGTGGTATCCCATTTGACGTCAAGGGAAAGAGTTTAAAGAACTTATGATCTAAGAGTTAAGAGATGAAGACAAAACCAGAACAAGAGTCTTTCCAACTTGGAAGCTGATCATACATATTAGATGCTCTGTCTTCACTCTGAGAAGAAGAGATGGCTCTCTTCACTTCCTCTACCTTTCTAATGTCACCCCAGCTGCTGGAAAGAAACTCTAGGAATTATCGCAGGGGCTATGTGTGGTTTCATGGGGTCTGACTACTTCCACCCTAGAGAAACTGGTTTTTTTAGGACTCTCAGGATTATCATTGACAGAAATTAAAGAAATGCAGGATAAGGGAAAATGAACCAACAAGCAACAACAATGGCACTGCAGAGCCTTGAGGTAGGATGGCCCGAAAGACCCCAGGCTCAGAGCCCACTAGATCTTGTCTCCATCCAAATCTCACCTCTGCATCTTGCAGCTTCTTTCAGGTGTGCCCTTGTGTTGGAGCCCTGGCAGACTGGCACCATATCCTTACTGGTTTGTAACCAGAGAAGAGTCTTCTGTACTGTTTGTACTAGAAAATCCTCAGGGAAGGACTCCTGTTGGGCCTGGCTTGAGCCACATGCCTTTCCCTAGACCCATCACTGTGGATAGGGCCTAGGGTATTGGATGAGCTGAGTGTGCATCACATGTCCACCTTTGGTGACTAAAGAAAGGGAGATGGATTCTAGGCATACAGAGACTGGAGCAAACACACCTCAGCCAGCAGGAGCTCTGAGCAGGATGCACGCAAAAGATGACAGTCAGCCTTCTATCCAGAATACCAGGCTTCTTCAAGCCCAAAGTCAGGCCTAGAGTGCCATGCAATTTAATTCCCTTGTCCTCTGAAAATAGGGAAAACACATCTGCAGCTATTCTCAGGAACGACCTAAGGGAGCTACAGAGGGACATTTAATACAAGGGGCATTTAATACAGCTACAGAGGGGCATTTAATACAAGACTGCTGTGGTAACTGCCCAGATTAGAACATTTGAATTCCTAAGACTGGGAAAATAATGTGAGGAAAGAATGCGCACTCAGGAAGGGTGTGCCCTTGTTTTCAGAGCTAGGAGACAGCATCCTTGAAGCTTGGCAGAACTATAGGACAATCGAGGGACTCGATGGAATTCTAGATTTCACCTCTTCCTTCCGCTCTAGCTTTCACTCCTTACGTACTCCTTTCAGTCCTAGCCTTTTGCAGTTCAGTCACCATGTTTTCTCTTCTCTGCATCTTTATGCCTTCTTACTCATACCTGGAACCATCCTCTCACTTTCTGCTATCCACCTGAATCTCATTCTTTTTTGTTTTTGAGATGGCGTTTCGCTCTTGTTTCCCATGCTGGAGTGCAAAGATGCGATCTCAGCTCACTGCAACCTCCGCCTCCCGGGTTCAAGCGATTATCCTGCCTCACCCTTCCAAGTAGCAGGGATTATAGGCATATGCCACCACACCCAGCTAATTTTGTATTTTTAGTAGAGATGGGGTTTCACCAGGTTAGTCAGCCCGGTCTCGAACTCCCGACCTCAAGGTATCCACTCCCCTGGGCCTTTCAAAGGGCTGGGATTACAGACTGAATCTCATTCTTTAAAATTCATTGCTCATCTCTCCGCCTCTAGGAAGCCCTCCCTGACTATGCTGGTCTTATTTATTAGAAAGACTTCCTCTAGCTCTAGCTTCCTCTTCCTCTAGCTTCCCCAGCAAACTATTATTGAGCATCAGTCATACTCCAACTCTGAGACTGGTGCTTTAACTGCCTTCCCCACCATGGTATGAGCTACTTGTGAGCGGGGAATTGTATTTTTATTTTTTATTAGCAGGGTTTAGTACAGTGCTAAAATATTTTTTTAATGGAAAAAATGCATGAATGGGAAGTTGTGCTGTAAGAGCAGATGTCGATTTTATGGAATTCATTACCTCAGAGGTATTTGAGGCGGAGGATGTGAACATCAGCTTCCCAAATGTCTAGATGTGCATTTCCCAAATGCATTCATTTTAATGGGTGTTCAGCAACAAAAGGATCCTGGTCAAATAAATTCAGAAGATGTGCTAAAGGACGTATGGAAGGCTTCTTGATTGCAGGACTTCTCAGGGTATTTACCATGTTAATATGCACTGTGAATATTCGAGATGTGAAAGTAAATACGCAGCTAGTTCCCAAACACCTTTTGACTATAGACTGCGTTTCGGATGCATTTGTTGGGACTTGAGTTTCATAGGACTGGTGTTAAGAAAATGGGAAGTTACAACTTCTTAATATTAGGTTAATTCATAGGTTAAACTGACATAAAAGGACCCTGAAATAAGCATTTGAGGACAATCTGGTATTTCTCCTGGGAACCCAATGGTGATCAAAATGAACCAAAGATTGGTCAATGCAGGTTGGCAATGCTGTGGTCCCATTTCATTTCAATCTCAACATGGCCTTTGAGAACCTTATTGTTATTATTAGTCCTTTTACAGCACCCATTTTCCTCTCCGGGACCTTTTTTCCACTCAAGTTGAAAAACATTTCCAAGCCTTTCTTACCCCCTACCTCCTTCCCAAAGCTTCCTCTGATTTGCTAGAAGAAAGGTGGCATTTCCCCTCCATGCCTGCACTGTCTAAACTTGCTGGTCCTCTTTCCTTCACTCTTTGTGCACTACCCTTCACACTTTCTCAACTCTATTTCTGGCAGATTCCTCTAGCCCCAAGGGGGTAGAGAATAGCTGTAGGCCCCTTAGGCATTCTGGGTGGGCGGTTGGAACTCAAATCTCTTTCTGAATCCAACATCCCCATTCTCCACCCCACCCCATTTTCCTCTAGGGATAGAGTGAATTTTTCCCAGCTGAGTCCTCCGAGGTAGATGTCTGCAAATATTCAGCGCTTCTCCAAAGCAATGAATATTCATGTATTCATAGGGTGGGCTGCATTCCAGCCTCAGGGCAGGGACCTTGTTTGCTCTGCCATCCTGTTTTTCAGGACTGAGGTCTAATCTGTGTACCTCCAGTTGGGAGACCACATCCTTGCCTGAAACCTCTTTCCTGAGGCTTTCAGATCTAGGGAGTGCTACACAATCCTTGGGGCTGCTACAACCTCTGGAATCTTGCTGTTGGATGTTTGTGCAAGACACACAAGCACAAAAGAAGCTTGCAACAGACACTTGTACTTTTTCCCTCCACCTCCCCACACACATTTATTTTGCCCGTTGCTGCTCTACACTTTTGCTCAAGACCATTCTCCCTGCCTGAGATGCCTTGCCTTTTTTTCCCCAATGATCATCCAAGTCTAGAGACAGTGCCATATGGTTCTTAAGAGTGAGGGTTCTAAACTACAAAGTCATTGCAAGCATCACATGAAATAATCCTTACAAAGTGGTGAGCACAATGCCTGGTGTTCAGTAAACGCTAGCTATGTTATCTAACCCTCGAGACTCAAATTCTCCTCAATCAGTGAAAATGCTGCAGCCGTCTCTCCTCACAGAAGTCTTTCTGTTCATCTGTGCCCTGAATTCCTCAGCTTGGTCAACTGAACCACATCAGTCACACCTTTTGTGATATCTTTGGCATTGTTTTAATGGACTGCTTCTCATTTTGGTGTTATTAAGCAAGATGTTCCCTCTGTTTCTGCCTTTTCTTCCCCAACTACATGGTTGGTAACCATGATGTCTGCCAGGTAGACTTTGCACAGAATAGCTGGTTAATTTACTTGTTTTTTTAATTGGGCCACCTGATTGGTCAAAGTCAAGGATTTGGAAAAATCACCCTTGTTCTCCCTCTTTTGAAACTGCCCTTTCAGTGAAAGAGATTACAAAATGGCGGTCCCACAGGTTGATTCCTGCGAACAGGAATGTTTGGCCCATACCATTTTTTAAAAAATGAGCTGACTATATTTAAAAATGGAGAGATTTTATATAAAAATTCAGATTGTTTGTTCCTGTCCCCAAATTGGGAGCTCTGGTGGCAGCAGCAGCACAGGGTTCGGTGTCCTCTAAGGTCACAGCCAGCAGAGCCCCTTTAGAGGGGCATGTTGTCTCCAGCTTGCTTCCATTCCCATCAATCTCACTGTCCCACATGGGCAGTCTTTTAAGCTTGGGGGACACACCATCTTCATTCCCCAACAGTGCTTCACAGAAAAGGTGACTGAAGCCCGCAAGCCTGGGGCCAATAATTGGCCACTGAGGCAGGCTGGCTGTTAGGACTCTTCCTCACTCCTCAGGAGGAAGAGCAGGCCCCTAGCAGGGCTCTCTTTTCGTTGGTTGTCTTTGGAAGTTATGGCTCTTCTGGACTTCTGTTTGATATTTCCACAGTTTTTTCACCCCTGAGAAGTAGATGGGACCAACATCATGGTCTTCATCCTAAAGAATAGGGTACCTAGCAACATTGTGGTCCTCAGATGCTCTTCCCAGGATCTGAAAGCCAGTGGGTGTGGAGGTGGCATGAGGTGTTCAAATGTGGGTGTCAGTGTGATCAGTTGATCTGCATAGCACATTTGTTACCTCCCATCCAGCAAGGCCACATCCCTCATCCGAGTGCAGTCAGGAAGTGTCTGGAGGTTCCCTCCTTGGCATCCCTCCAGGAAGCCTTTTACCTGAAGGGACTATTCCCTCTGCGAGGAAGGGGCATTCCTGAACTGCCTGCCCACATCACGGGCTTCTACCCCAGGGGAGGGCTGGACTTGGGCTCTGTGGCCAGTCCCTGCAGCCTCTGGCATCACACGGTCAAGATCAGGCCTTGAAGTTTCTCTGCCTGGTGGGGCTTTGCAAATAGAGGGTTTGGAGCAATCGGTAGATCTGTTTTGAGTTGAAGCAGTTACCTTATTTCATCTCCTCAGTCAGGTCGTGTTTTTGTGGTGATGCAGCTTCTCTCTCAAGTTTAGTCTTCTCTTGTCTCCAAGTCTTAGTTATATTGTTGCTGGCAAGTAATTTGGGGTGTGCTAATTACCATCTGAACTGAGCAGCAATTCTCTGATAGGGACCAATTTGTGGTAAGGAGACTTTCCTTGCCAGGGATCCCCTCTCTAATTTTTGGAACCATGAAACTTCTACCATTCTCCCCAGTTTGACATCTCAAGGGCCCCTGGGCTCAGACGTTTTTGCATGGAAAGGCTGGGAGAAGCCCCAGCTAACTTATTTTCCTGAGTTATGTTATTGAAAGCTGATTCCATTATTTATTTCAGGAAAAAATGTGTGTTTTCATACACTTCATATGTAGACAAGCCACGTAATGATATAGTACTCTGGAAGCAGCCTTTATGAGCTTCTAGTTGAGGCATGGCAAACAGATTATGTCCTGGATGCCCACTTGGATTAGATAAATGGTGCTCAGGGTAATATATTGAACATGACTCTGAGGTCAGAAAAGCTCAGAAAAGGCATCTGGGGATATATTAGGCCTGGATCCTGTGGACCCAGGACAGGGAACGGAGCACATTCCCTAGGTGCTGTCACTCCCATGAAACTCATGCTCTTCATCTGGCAGGTTGGGAGCTGGCACCTAGAGATTTGAGGCAACTAGGATGCTGCTGTTGCTTACAACACCTCTGTGTGAGTTAGAAAAAGATGCCCCGCTCTGGGCTGACCCTGCTGTGGGATCACAGGGCTTGGGATGAATCCTAAGTGAATGCCTCTTAAGCAGGCTCCCTAGTGCTTTGGTGGAGGGACAGGAGCATAGAGCTGAGTGGTCCCCAGTCTGTTGTCCCAGTAGGGTCTCTGGCCACTGGCCATAAGCCAGCAATCAAGGAACTTCTCCATAATTTGCCCCAATTTGCCCTCATTTCCCCTTGTTCCTTCTGAAGGATGCAGACAGCTCAGACTTCAGCCATCAGCTATCAGAGCATCCCTGATAGTTTGAGGTCTTGAAGGGGATCAGGTGTAACTGGGTGGTTTAAAAGTATGAAAGCTAGACAGATCTGGGTCTGAATCTTGACTTTGTCACTTTGGGTCCTTGGCCAAGCTGCTTAATTTCCCAGAGATTCGATTTGGTTTGGTTTTGAAGTAGTGACTCTAACACCTACTTCATAGAGCTGTTGTAAAGATTAAATGAGATGATTCATGTAAAGCTCCCAGCACAGTGCACAGCATTTAATTAACACTGTCTCAGTAAACATTTGCTATTTTTATCATCTGACTAGTGGAGTGCATTTTCCCCTGTCAAAAAGGCTCCAAGGCAGAGGAGAACTTAAAGCCAGATTGTGGAGCAGCCCCAGAGAGCTGGTGTTCTGCAGTCGTAGAACAATAGAAGACAAGATTGTGGAATATTTATTATCTTTTAAAGTTATTTTGCACCTTATTAAGAATGATTTGAGTGAGCGGTTTTGGATATAATACTAAATCACAGTTTCGTAAGATGCATAGCCTACTTTCTGGAAACTGTTTTCATTACTACAAGACTGTAGGAAGGGGCTGACCCGTGCTTAGAGTGAAGGGCCCAGGAGGATGTGAGGGATTTGGGTTCTGTTGACCTACGGTGTAGGAGAAACACTTTAAGAGATGAGGAGGAGCTCCCACAGGAAATTCTCATGTTCGTGCCAGTCTTTTGTTGCCAGAAATCTCAACAGAACATGAAAGTTCAGATCCCCAGAGTGGACAGGCTAGGAAATTCTCAGGTAGAGTTCCAAGAGAGATGTGTGTACCTTCCTTCGGGAGGAGCAAGGAGAAATGGGGGCAAATTGGGGCAAATTACGGAGAAGTTCCTTGATTGCTGGCATATGGCCAGTGGCCAGAGACCCTGCTGGGACAACAGACTGGGGAACTAGGTAGTGCAGCCAGAGCGTCAGTGAGGGGGTGCTGGGTGGCAGGTGGGTGGGGCAGAGGGTGCTAGGAAGTGGGTAGAGGAAGCAGACGTTCAGGTACCAGAAACCAGCCTGCCTGGGTTTCCACCCTCTGCTCCTTACCAGTGCAGATTAGCCTCTCAGGGTCTCAGTTTTGTCATCTGTGAAATGGGCATGATCGTAGTACCTCGCTCACAGGATTGCTGTGAGGATTAGGTGAATTATTGCTTAAAAGTGCTTAGAGGCTGGGCGCGGTGGCTCAAGCCTGTAATCCCAGCACTTTGAGAGGCCGAGGCGAGCAGATCACGAGGTCAGGAGATCGAGCCCATCCTGGCTAACACGGTGAAACCCCGGCTCTACTAAAAATACAAAAAAATATTAGCCGGGTGTGGTGGTGGGCGCCTGTAGTCCCAGCTACTCGGGAGGCTGAGGCAGGAGAATGGCGCAAACCTGGGAGGCGGAGCTTGCAGTGAGCCAAGATCACACCACTGCACTACAGCCCTGGGCAACAGAGTGAGACTCCGTCTCAAAAAAAAAAAAAAAAAAAGTGCTTAGAACAGGGCCTGGAACCAAGAAGTCATTCAGTTCATGTTGGTCAATATCATTGGTTTTTTGGTTTGGTTTTGTTTTTGTTTTTGTTTTTAAGAGACAGGGTCTCACTCTGTTGCCCATACTGGAGTGCAGTGGCACAACCACAGCTCACTGCAACCTTGAACTCCTGGGTTCAAGCAGTCCTCCCACCTCAGCCTCTAAAGTAGCTAGGACTGTAGGTGTACATTATCATGTCTAGCTAATCTTAAAACGTTTTTTAGACATGGAGGGGTCTCGTTTGTTTGCTCAGGCTGTTCTCAAACTCCTGGCCTCAAGCATCCTCTCACCTCAGCCTCCCCGAGCACTGTGGGATTACAGGCGTGAGCCACCATGCCTGGCCAGTCATTGTTATTAACACAGGGATGGGGAGGTACATAGGAAAGTCACTTTGGAGAATATTCTACATTCTCCAGGTGACATGGGAGCATACACAAACCTATCTGGATAGGAGGCATCATTCTTTTCATTTCTTCCATTCTGGAGTTTCTCTCACCTGTGCTTTTTGGGCAATGACTGAAATAAACCAGAAACTGGAAACAATGAGGCCTGTAGCATTAGGAAGGTGATATTGGGGATGGACTGGGTGGGTCGAAGAGGGCATGGTAATAATACCATGGGGCACCTGCTGAGCTCGCACCCTTTTGTTATGTACTGAATTAGCCTAACCACAAACAGATGCCAGGAGAGGTGAACTGAATTGCTCAAGATCCCACAGCTGCATTATAATGAGGTCTCACTAGCACGCAGACCGAGAAGTGTGTGACTCTGGGACTCGCGCTATTTCTGCCACCTCAGCCCACTCCCCCATTGCTCAAGATGATCTCCACTGCCCTGCAAACTGTAATGTGGCTCTCATGTGCCTTGATGTGCCCGCTGCTAAATGAAGCATCTGAGCATGAACACGTTGAGCGAATAATTCACCAGGCAGCAGTTTTCTCATTAAGAACATGTGTCAGCAAATGATTCTCTAGCCCAGCATGAACAAGAACTTTGGGGAGAGTCTTTGGTCTGCATGGCAAAGATGGCTAGAAAACAAAGGCAGTGACCCCAGAAGAGGAGGAGGAGGAGGAGAAAAAAATTAGTAGCGTTAGTCTTAGATTGAAAAGTGAAAGAATGTAGTGCTTGGTTTCTGGAGTCAAATCCTGGCTTTGATCTTTACTGTGTGACCTTGGGCAAGTTATTTAACCTCCTTGTTTCTGTTTCTTTATCTGTAAGATAGGCATGATGATATGAATAGTGCCTACCTCTTAGGTTTCATCCCATCAACAAATATCTGCTGAGCACTCATTCAGAGCTAGGCACTCAGAAACTATTTCATTCTAGGTGCTGGGGACATAGCTGGGAATGAAAGAGCAAAATGCCTCTCCTTAGAGGGCTCATATTCTAATGGGACTCCCATTCTAGTGGGGGTGCACTTGATAGACAAGGTAAACACATAAAGCAACTGGTATATTGGACAGTGATACATGCTAAGGAGAAAAATTACACAAAGCAATTGTCTTTGGGGGTGGAAGGGTGGAGTGAATTTTAGATAATGTAGCCAAAGAAGGCTTTAATAAGAAGGTGACACTTGAGTAAGGACTTGAAGAAGACTTGAAGAAGGTGAGGGAAGGAGCCATATGTATATTTGGGGAAATATTGAATGAATGAATTTGTCCAATGAATGAATCCGTGAAAAAATAGAGTTGTATGGATGAAATGTGATCACAATAAATGCAACACACTTAGAATAGTGCAGGATGCATAGAATGTGCTCAATAAATGTTAGCTATCTTCATATTTATCAGATTAGGCGATGAAGTTGTTGCTGTCACTCCCCCTACTTCTGGCTTTCTGAAAGCATTTTCAAGACACGCAGAAAGGAAGGCCACAGAAGCCTCTTCTGATTCTATTAGCAGACTGCATATAATAGGATCTCTCTTTTAGGTTGTCCTAGGCACAAGTTAAGACTCATTACACACACCTGGATTATAAAAATTCTCTTATGCATGCAGCCCTTCTGAGGTTTCTCATACTTTTGTGTAAATTGCATCATTTGTTTCTTCCAACATCCCTGTTGGGTAGCAAGGTAGGTGCCTTTAGTTACCCCCTCCCCTAGCAAAGGCAAGGGATCTAGCATTTCCTGAGCACCTACTATGTGCCAGGCACTCTGCTAGTTGTTTTGCCTATATATGTTGCCTCCCTTATCCCTCCCTAGAGTCCAGGAGGTCATGCATTATCATTACTGTTTGAAAGATGAGGAAATCTAGGTCTGGCTCCCCAGATTGGCACAGCAACAAGCCGCTTGCTGGGGCTGAAGCCCAGGCATCCTACTGCAGGGGATCTTCTGTGGCTCACACAGTGAGCCTGCCCCCATCTTTGTCCCAAAACATTGGCATGCCACCCCAGCAGGGCAGCCCTGCCTGGGAAGCCTGGGAACAGGGCATGTTGTTGGCTTGCAGTTTAATTGAAGTGGAAAGCAACCCATTGAGACAGGCCCCGATCTGTTAATCCTGCTTGTAGGAATGCTAGAGATAAAAGCAGCCATGGACCTAGAGAACAATAGCTCCACATACCAGCAGGAAAGAGCACTGTCATTGCCCCAAACCAAACAACTGCCAGGGCCTGGAGGGTCTGGCGGGGAAGGCCCAGGATGAGGCTGACTCACAGAGATGACAGAACAGCCTGGAGAGAATGGGAGAATGTAGAAGGCCAAGTTTACCCCACTGCATATATACTTTGGGGCTGAGTAATGTGGTAGACAAATCACTCCCTTTACCATCCCACCCACAGTGGAAGCACACCCTGAAGCCTCAAGGATAATTTCTACTTAAAACAGTTGAGTAAAATGGAACCACAGACTCTGCTGCTTCTTCAGGAAAAGGGGCTGCGGTCCTGAGACTCCCAACCCGTTGTGCTAGAATGGGACCTTGGGAAGGAAAGCTTTCTCCAAGAGAATTGAACTAGCTGGAAATATTTAAGATCCCATTTTCCCTCCCATTGGCTTGTATTTACTGGTCTTGATGGGGAGTCCGAGGATGGTACTTAGAGGCCCTGCAACGGAAATTCTAAAACAATCGACCAGACTTTCGAATGTGTGGTTGTGTTTAGATTTCTTGGGTTGCTTTTCCCTGGCTTTGAAAAGGAGCAGCCAAAACATGTTGATTTGCGAACATCCTTCCAGAACATAAATCACTGGGATGAGAGTGGGGTGGGAGTCTGTCATAGCTCACTGGGAGATGGGCCCACTGCCCGTCTTTCATGGTCTCCCCTTTGCACTCTGCCCTCTGCCCCATGGCCAGTCTCCCTGGGGGCCCGCAAGCATCACCTCTGCCCAGGCCCAGAGGAGCGAATGGGGCAAAAGTTTGAGGAATTTGCCTTGGTGAGTTTTACAGAAAAATTAGCCTGAAAGTGGTAAGATTGGAAGAGCGCAGGAGTGGTCACGTCACCCTTCCTTCCGTTGTCCAGTAGAATGACACTAGATAGTTCCTGAACTTCCTTAGTATTTCCCGACATGCCCTCGGCAATGATAAAATATCTAGATTTTATCTGGGCTGATAGCTTATGCTATCTGTCTAATCACTTTGGTGAGGTTGCCAGCCTCAAGGAGAAGTCAGGGAGAACCAGAACTTAAACATTTTTCAGTCATTTTTTTCACACATGTAAGTTGCATTTTGGTTGTTCCTCTAGAGAGACACTAGGGAAAAGGGAGCCACTATGATGTCCACAGCCCTCGTTCCAAACACCCATTGATTAAACAGAGCCTGGCTCAGAAAGCCTGTGTCGGGATTAAGGTACTCATGAATCTTAAGTGCAGTTTAGATTTCCCACTTCAACCTGGGCTTCCTGCATTGGAGGCTGCACGTTCAAAGTGAAAGTCATGTAAATCAGATGAATTTGACTATTAGCCTGGCATACCTTTTCATTTCCGTTTTTTTTCCTCGCACTGTGGCCTGGGCTGGAGTGCAGTGGCATAATCTCGGCTCACTGCAACCTCCGCCTCCCAGGTTCAAGCGATTCTCCTGCCTCAGCCTCCTGAGTAGCTGGGACTACAGGCACACACCACCACGCCCAGCTAATTTCTGTATTTTTAGTAGAGGCGGTGTTTCACTATGTTGGCCAGGCTGGTCTCGAACACCTGACCCCATGATCCACCCACCTCGACCTCCCAAAGTGCTGGGATTACAAGCATGAGCCACCATGCCCAGCCTCTTTTTTAATGATCAGTGGAACCATTTTCTTCTCCCTCCTATCTGTTGTTGAGATATTTATTCTGTGTTGGAATCAGGCTCAAGTTCCCCATTCTCTGCAGGTCTTTCTCCCTTAGAGCTATCTCCCCACTCCTACCTTACCTTCCTATTATGATTTGGCAGTGAATCCTGTATCACCTGGCTGACAGATCTTAATGATGACCGTGGCCATTTAGCAACTAAGCCTCGTACCATGTGCCAGGCATCATGCAAGGTCATTGCCCTAACTTCATTTTATCCTTACAGCAGCCTGAAAAGGTAAGAGGAGCCAGGCCAGTGAGATTAAGTGGCTTCATTAAAGTCCCACTCAAAAGAATTGGGGCCAGGAATGGTGTGAGCTCTGTTTGACCCCAAACCTCTGAACACGGATGCTTTGACTCATGGTGTGGTCAGTGCTGTTGGATAACTTTGTGCACATGCTTGTCTGGTTTTGATAATTAGGGAATATGCTCTGCAGGCAGGAAGCTCACATTTCTTTGTGTCCCCATGGCATCTGGCACGGCACTTTTCACCAGAAGACTTGCATGACTGTGTGTTGTTTGAGAGGTCTGAGCAGCTCATGTTCACTTTGTACTGATAACCTGGAGACAGGAAGGAAAGGAACTTCTCCTGCTGCTCTAAGGGGAACATGGCGATACATAGCGCATCTCAAGCTCCGTGCATCCCAGTCTCCTGGAGGGCTTGTTAAAACAAATCACTGAACCTACCCACCAGTTTCTGAGCCAGTGGTTCTGCATGGGGCTGGATAATTTGCACATCTACCAAGATCCCAGCTGGTCTTGGACCCCACTTTGAGGATGACTGTCATACTGGGAAATACAAACCAAATTCGAATCCCATCTCTGTGGCTTACTAACCATGGGCAAATTTCTAGAACTCTCAAGGATCCAGTAGCACCCTCTGTAATGAAAGCATAATAACATCAACAAGTTGTTGTGAAAATTAACTGAATATCCCATATATACGTAGTATTTCTTTAGCAAATACAGATACAGCACTTTATATGTGCTAGACACATATTGGCACCCTTTACAAATATGAACTTACTTAATTCTCCTAACAAGGCTAGGTAGTAGTCCCTCTGTTTTGTTCCTTGTACAGAGAAGGAGACTGAAGCCCAGAGACGGCCTGTGACTTGCCCAGGGTCACCAAGCTAGTAAGTGTGCAGAACTGGGCTATAATCCAGACAACCTGGCTCCTGAGGCCACACCCTCAGCTCCCACAGTGGACAGTACCTGGCCTGTCTGTTCCCCATTCCCAGGTTACACTAAGAATGGGCCCTACAAAAGGGCAGAGAGATTATTTTTCTAGTTCATAGGCAGATTAACCATACATGACAAAAAAAAAAAAAAAAGACTGTTTTATGACCACAGCTTTGAAACCACATGCTTGGCCTCCCTTCTGATATCAATATGGTCAGCCGGGAGTGTTTCTCTTTAAACATTTCTGGCACCGAGGTTTATCATCGCTCAGGAGGACAGTGCTTTAAAGAGGCCTTCAGGCTGAAGGAGTGGAGGCGGCAGGATGTGGGTCAGTAATAAAAGTGAAGAGAGATTTGCAGCTCCCCCATGGAGGGCCTCAGGAGTCTAGCTAGCAGGCGGGTACAGAGGCTCGGCCCAAGGAAGGGGCAGTGATGGACAGGGTGGGAGGGGAGCAAATAGTTTCAGCGTGGCAGAGTAACTGAAGCTGAGAGGGCAGGCAGTGGGAGAATTCCAGCTATGTCATGGGAAATGGCTATGGCCAGGGCTCTGAATTAGCGGCCGACCACAAATCCCCTGGGACCCTGCCAGGGGTCAGGAGACTGGGGCACCGCCGGGATGCCAAATGGTATGCCGTATTTCATTGTCAGAGAAGGAGGAGGTGATTTTAACTGTTATCCCTAGATGTGAGTGCTGGCACTGCCAGGAGCTGAGAGCTGGGTGGGGACGTATGTAGGAGTGACAGAGAAGCTAGAAAAATCCGCTTTTCATTCCAAGGAACAACCTAGAGGAAAGATCAAGCCATGCCGCTGGGGATTCGCATGATCTCAAAGCTTTTTTGGCCACCATCTCTGAAGCCTTTCTGCCCTTTTTTCTTTTCTCTGCAAGGTGAGACATCAAAGTCCCTCATTGCCATGTTAGAGAGCTAAAAGGGAAATGCTGACCTGGATCCCTCAAAGTGTAGGTGGATGGAACAATGGGGCTTCTGGGAGAATGGGCTTCACGTGGTTTGCTTGTTTGACATCTTTGGTTTGGAGCTGAGCAATGAAATGTGGAAAAAATCAACTTTGAAAGTAAATGAGCCAGTGCCCAGCCCACGCTAGGGGTGCTGGGAGGGATAGGGTTGTATCACTTGATTCATTCCTCCAGCTTATCTCAAGTCCTGGCACCATGAGGCCTTTATAAATGTTTGTTGAGTGAATGAGGGGACTGATTGATTAATTGCTTAATTATGTCCTAAAGGATGATAAATTCAAAAAGAATCTTGGCTAACTCTTTAGAAATGCTTGATGAATTAAAGGTTTTTCTGAACTCATCATGGCCCCATGTGACTGTGAAAGGAAGCCTTTCACCCAGGCTAAGAGGAATGGACAAGTCTCTTTTTTCTTAGGTATTTCACTGGATTTCATTTACACTGTAAGGTTAATAGCCTAGGCCTTCAAGTTAGACAAGTGAGGTTCACACTGGGCATTTGAGATGTGTGACCTTGGGCAAGTCACTTAACTTCTCTGAGCAGTAATTTTCTCATTATAAAAGGAAGATAATAGTAGTGTCTTCCTCCTCAGACCATTAAAATAATCTCTCTGAATGGCATGGCACAGTGATAGACATATAATAGCCTTTAGTAAGTACAACTCTTTGGGATCAGTGAGGATTAAGTTCAACTAAAGGAACATAAAACCCCTTAGTAATGGCTTAAACAAGGTAGAGATTTATTTTTCTTTATGAATCTACAATTAGGAAATCTATAGTTGGTATAGTAATTCTGCTCCACCAAGTGCTCAGAGACCCAGGTTGATTTGGCTTTTTGTTCTATTATCCCTATGTTGTGGCCTTATCCCAGTAGTCTAAGTTGGAGTGGCAGCCATTATATACATTTTCTAAGAGGCAGAATGAAGGAAAAACAAAAAATGGGAAAGGGCATGTGCTGGTTGCATTTTAAGGGAAGTAGCCATGCAGCACTTTTGCTTATATCACATTAGCGTATAGTTGGGTCATGCTTTTGTTGTTGTTGTTTAAGAGACGGAGTCTTGCTCTGTCGCCCAGGCTGGAGTGCAGTGGTGCGATCTGGGCTCACTGCAAGCTCTGCCTCCCGGGTTCATGCCATTCTTCTGCCTCAGCCTCCAGAGTAGCTGGGCCTACAGGTACCTGCCACCACGCCTGGCTAATTTTTTTTGTATTTTTAATAGAGACGGAGTTTCACCGTGTTAGCCAGGATGGTCTCGATGTGCTGACCTTGTGATCCGCCCACCTCAGCCTCCCAAAGTGCTGGGATTACAGGCATGAGCCTCCGCACCTGGCCTGGGTCATGCTTTTTAAAAAATCTACCAGTCTCTGTTTTTTGTTGCTGTCGTTGTTTTGTTCTGTTTTGTTTTTTTTGAGATGGAGTTTCACTCTGTTGCCCAAGCTGGAGTGCAATGGCACAATCTCAGCTCACTGCAACCTCCGCCTCCCAGGTTCAAGCCATTCTCTTGCCTCAGCCTCCTGTGTATTTGGGATTACAGGCATGCACCACCATGCCCGGCTAATTTTTGTATTATTAGTAGAGACAGGGTTTCTCCATGTTGGTCAGGCTGGTCTTGAACTCTCGACCTCAGGTTATCCGCCCGCCTCGGCCTCCCAAAGCACTGGGATTACAGGCATGAGCCACTATGCCCGGCCTCAGTCTCTGTTTTTTAATTGGTATATTTAGACCGTTTACATTTAATGTAATTATTGGCATGCTAAGTCTGCCATTTTATTTTTTGTTTTCTGTTTGTTCTGTTTTTAGTTTCCTTGTTTTCTTGTGGGTTACAAGAACATGTTTTAGAATTTCATTTTGATTTATTTATAGGTTTTTGATTCTTTTTCTGTATAGCATCTTTTAGTAGTGCCTCTAGGTATTTTATATGCATAACTTATCACATTCTACTGGTGTTGACAATTTACTAGTTAAACTGAAGTGTAGAAACCTCACTTCCCTTTATGTTCCTTTGCCCTCCCCTATTACAATACAGTTGTCTTAAATATTTCTACACAAATTGGAAAACCACACCAGACAGTGTTATAATTTTTGCTTTAATCACCAAACATAATTTAGGAAATTTAAGAAGGAAATATATTTTCCCATATTTTTACTCTTTCCATTGTTCTTCCTTTTTCTGAATATTCTAATAGTCATTTTCTTTTTGTTTAGAGGATTTTTTTTGGCCTTCTTTGAGGGGCCATCTGCCAGTGACAAATTTTCTTAGTTTCCTTTCATCTGAGAATTTCTTGATTTTCCCTTCATTCCAAAGGATATTTTTGGCTGGATATAGAATTCTGGGTTGACAGATCTTTTCTTTCAGCCCTTGAAAAAAAATTGTGCCACTTCCTTCTGGACTTCATGGTTTCTGATGAGAAATATGCAGTCATTTGAATTCTTTTTCCCCTGTAGGTAAGTCAGTAAAGTATTGTTTCTCTCTTACTGGTTTCAAGGTTTTTTTTTTCCAGAAATTTTTCTATGGTGCGTCTTGGCATAGATTTCTTTGGATTTATCCAGTTTGGGATCTTCTCACCTTATTTAATCTGTAGGTTTCTGTCTTTTTCCAAATTTAGAAATGTCTCAACCATTATTTCTTCATGTATTTTTTAAGCCCCATCCTTTCTCTCCCTCATCTTGATATCTGATTATACACGTGTTTGATCCCTGGGGCTCTGTTCATTTTTTTTTTTAATTCTGTTTTTTCTCTGTTGTTCAGATTGAGTAATTTTTATTTTTCTACATTCAATTTTATGGTGGAATCCATTCATTGAATTTTTTATTTTGGCTATTTTTTCCTGAAATTTTCATTTGGTTCTTTTTTGTTTTTTGCTGAGACATTCTAGTATTTCACTTGTATCAAACATGTTCCTTATTGTTCATAAAAGCATTTCTAGCATGGCCGTTTTAAAATCCAAATCAGTGGTGGCATCTTTTGATTGTCATTTCTCATATAAGTTTTTTTTTTCTTATTCACTGCATGATGAGTGGTTTTCTATTGAAATTGGACATTTTGAGTATTATGTTATGAGACTCTGGATCTTATTAAATCTTCTGTTTTAACTGGCTTTTGACACTGCTCTGACATGGGAAGGGGAAGCATTGCATTGTTATGGCCAGATAGGGGTGGAAATCCAAATTCTCTACTTGGCCTCCACCGATACCTGGGGGAGAGGGGATCTTTGTTACTGCTGAGTAGGTGTGGGAATTTCAGCTCTTCACTGGGTGTCTGTTGATACCACCTGGCTGGGAGGGCAAGCATGCCTTATTACTGTTTCCCACATGGCCTCCCAAAACCTCAGGGTAGAAGGGGCGGGGGTGGCCTCTTTACTGCTGGGTGCTGGTGAAAGTACTGACATTCCATAGAACTCCTCTGACATCACTCCCAGATAAAAGAGGCACCTTTTATCTGTTGCCAAGTTGGCGTGGAAGACCAGCCACTCCTCACAGTCTCTGCTGACATTGTATGGAGGGACTTCATCACTACTCAGCAAAGTTCAGAGTCCCAGCTCCCTACTTGGCCTTCTCTGATACTACTCCAGCAGGGACTTGGGGTACTTTGTCTAGGCTCCCTGTTCAGCCAGTGCTGGTGGAGGTTGGGGGGTGCAGATTTTTTTGTGTGTGGTATCTTACTAGAGTCAAGTGAGTATTGTCTTCAAGTTTTCTGTTTACTAAGCTGCCAGGTTGGAGATATATGAAGCAAAAGGAAAACCCAGAGAACTCACGACCATCTGTGTGATTCCTGAGCTCCCAAGTCCCTTGCCAGCCTGCCTTCTGCTCTCCTGCCTTTGAGAGTCTTCTGCTGTTTGTTTTGTATAATGCTCAGGGCTTTAAATTCAACTCAGTGTGATGAATAAGCAAAAGCACATCTACGCCATCTTTCCAGAAGTAGAAGTCCTCTAGATAGCTTTTTATGTATATCATCAGGTACCTCAATGGTTCTGACAGAGAGACTTGAGCCACCTCGTGGTTTGCACCATTGTTTGCTCATGTATTATTACCTTTCAATCTCTTAGTGAGTATTTTTAGTGATACTGCCTGATGCCCATCAGTAATGTGGTAGAAGATGCTCTCCACCAAGGGGAGAAAACAGCCCAGACAGGGCAGGAAGTGGGCACAGATGTGCCTTCCCATCTCCACAGCCAGGGAATACTTCTCCTGCAGATCCTAGGACCAGGCTTCTCGAACACGAGGACTATTGACAGGCTGAGAGTTCACTTGTCAAATTAGCCATTGGGGGTGAGAGATCAATCAGGGAATGCTTCATTAGGGTCATAAAGGGCATTAAAGAGGATGTTACTTGGCCCTGTACACGTGTGCATGTACACTGGCTTTCTGGGAGGCATTTATCTTAGAGGAAAAGGTATTTTCAGAGGCTTCCCTTTACCCCACTGTATTGATTTCTCACTCTTTGTCAGAAGGGAATGAGACAGGATGAAAGTTGTTCGTTTTCTCTTTACCAGTTAGGAGAATGACTTGGGCATCTTATAGTAGTAAGCCTGACATTCCGCAGAATGTTTCCTGAGGCTTCTATGTGGTGAGAAATTAATAAGTTTTCATGATCAAACACATTTGAGAAATACTAGGTTAAAATAAGTAAAATAACTTACTGTGGAACCTTTGAAGAACCTTTAATATGCTGATGTACATTGTAAATCTTCAGTGTTTTTCACCTTTACCCCATCATGGATCCATTTTGTTATGGAGCACTGCTCTCTTGACTGGCGTCCTGAAGAGGCAGCTTGTGGGATGTGCTACTGCAGAGGAGGTTGAGTAGTTCATACGTTGAAGAGAAGGAGTAGTGGTGGTCTTTCTAACCAGGGTGCACAGGCAACTTCTCTTACTATCTTTGGCCACTTCTGTCCCTTTAGAAAAGGTAAAGCCAATTTACATTTGTCACTTGGAGAATTGGAGAGCTATGCCTTAGTCAGATCCATGTCCCCTGCAAACTCTTACTTCAAAGGAAAGGAAAAGCCTCAGAATTCTGCCTTGGGTTTCCTCCAAAGAGCCAAGTCCCCCAAGTTACCCAGAAGCATAGACTCACTGCAGTGAGCAAAGACTCAAGCTCATATTTTCTCTCTACCTTCTCCCAGTCCCAGCCCTGTATCTATGTTAGAACTGAGATCTCTTTATATTTGGGGATCTTTTGCTCCACGTGCTTTGATTTTTACCTAGGACAAAAGGTTTATACCTTTAGCAGCTTGTGGGGCAGTGGGGTTTTCAATAAATTGATTTCCGATCCAAATTGTGCATCATGTTGCATTATGTAAATGTGACTTAGGCCAGGAGAAAGGCTTGGATCACTATCAGCTGCAGACACCGAGGTGTTGACGGTGGTTGGAACAGTCTTGCTTTGTCTGAGTAGGAATGCAGCCTCCAAAAGCTGACTGTTGATAGGGAAGACTTCAGCGTATCGTCCTTTTGTTAAGGAAAATATGTGGATGTGCTTGGCAAATTGGTCCTTATCTGACTCACAGACACAGGGTTGATTGGCTCAAACACTAGCTGCTGACGCGAGGTTACCAAAAACTGTAACTTCTTGCGCACATTGTCATTACTTTAACCAGGTCTTGGTGAAGCTGGTAAGCCAAAATGACTGTCTTCAACTTTGTCATCCTATTTGATTCTTAGAGCTGATTTTTAGATGATTCCTTCAGTTTTTTTTTTTTTTTTTTTTTTTTTTTTTGAGACTGAGTCTCGCTCTGTTGCCCAGGCTGGAGTGCAGGGGCACGATCTTGGCTCACTGCAAGCTCCGCCTCCCAGGTTCATGCCATTCTCCTGCCTCAGCCTCTCCGAGTAGCTGGGACTACAGGCGCCTGCCACCACGCCCGGCTAATTTTTTTGTATTTTTAGTAGAGATGGGGTTTCGCTGTGGTCTCGATCTCCTGACCTCGTGATCCACCCACCTCGGCCTCCCAAAGTGCTGGGATTACAAGCGTGAGCCACCGCGCCTGGCTGATTCCTTCTGTTGATGTTCGTGAGGAAAGCGTTCTTTGTACCATGAGATGTAGTCCAAAGATGGCTTGGTCTGAGATTGCTTTGAAGGTTAATTTGGAAAAGCCTTGATGAGCTTGTAACATTCAAGAAGAATGTTCTGCTGATCATGCTTATTTTCTTTGATCCTTGTTCTCAGTTTGCTACATATTTCAAACGAAGTTTTAGAATTCCTGAATGTCCACACCACCCAATATGATAACTAACATTTATAGTGTATTTTAAAAGTACCAAGCATTGTGCTAGCCTTTATATTAATTACAAATTTACATTCATCACTAATTTAACTCCCTCAATAATTCCATGAAGCTGTCTTGACTTTATTAATGAGGAATAAAGTGACTGAGGAACATGTTCGAGTTTGCACGGCCAATGGAGCTCTGGGGCTGGGGTTTGACCCAGAGCCTATGCTGTTAACTCAACAGTCCCTCTCTCAGGACGCACCTGAGCATGGCCTTGTTCTCAGCAATGAGATGTGTCTGCCAGGCAGGAGCTGGACCTAGAACCCTAGGACTAGGCAGAAGGGGTAGAGAGTCATACCCACTTATAGGATGGCAGCAGGCAGAACTCAGGAAGTGCAGGGTACGGCCAAGGAGCCAGCAGCATAGGGAACTACAATTAGAAGTAATAGAAGCAGAATAAAATGATGGAAACATTAAGAATCTATTTAACCCAGAGCTCTGAAAAGGCTAGCAGCATCAAGGGAGTCTGTCAAGGTTACAGCTGGGTGGCTGGGGTTCAGAGTAGGACCCCATGCGTGAACTTGAACTAAAGGGCCAAGTAGTTCACCTTGATGGAGTCTGGCCGAAGGAAGATATCTGCAGCCAATAACCAGAACTAGAGTTCAAGGAGAGACTGGGCACTGAAGGCAAAAGTTGAGCTAAAAGGAAAGGGTTAGAATCAGAGTCAAAGCAACATTTGTGTTGGGGAGTCCCGGCCTGCAAGGCAGAAATCCCAAGATCCCCTCTGCCCAAGAGATAATTAACTTCTTGTGCTGATTTAGGACAAGCCCTTCAGGCAGACTACTAGCAGCCTGTGCCTGACATTCAGCCTGTCCTAGAGCCAAAGAGAAAACGCAGGCCTGCATGTTTAAGAAAAGCCAAGGATCTGAGTATTGTCTGACAGTCTGTTTGTAGAGAGAGTAAGACAGCAACCTTGGGTTTTGCAATACCACTTTGCTGCTCAAATAAAATACAGTCCACTGCCACAGTTTACAGGTTGTAATATTTGTTAAAAGAATTTGAATTCTGCAAAAGCACCTGAAAGCTGCCCAATATGCTTTCCATTGCTGTGTGAAGCCTGAAAATTGCACATGGAAGTTGTGAATTTCAAGGGTTGTTCAGGGAGAGAAAATCGTTACTTGTCCATTTGCCAAATAATTGGGAATTTAGCTAAGTCAAAGCAGTGGGTGTGGGGTGGGGGTGGGGTGGGGCTGAGGATTCCTCCTGCCCTCCCCATTGGCCCAAATGGAGTGAGGGGTGGGCAACATAGCTTGATATGGGGCAACTTGTCAGTGTCCTGCTGTGCATTCTGAACCTGGCCCACGTCAGCCAAAGTGATGTCTTATCCAGACACACACTATGGGAAATGTGAACTGGATTGAAATCAGAGCAGGGATGACTATGGGGACATTCAGAGCCTTCTGAAGGTATTTTTAGAATGCTTTTAACCTGAAAAAGGGAAAGTGCCACCTTTCTGGAGACCATAGAACTGAGAGTGACTCACAGCGAAACCAGGCTATACCTAATTTGGGGGAAGCCCCCTTCGGCGGCTTCCTTGGGTCCAGGTGGGAGTGCCTGTTCTTAAGCTCTGGGAATGTGACATAGAGGAGTAGGTGGCATTACAGCCCCTCACTCTCTGAGTCTGAAACTAGGACACTCACAGTGTCAGGGAAGGAAATAATCCCTATATTTCTGAGTATGGTTTACAAAACACATGGACAGATTTTCTATCACTGATGGTACTAGATACACTGGGCAGGCCTGCTGTCTTCCACTTTTCTGATAAGGATCTTGACGTTCACCATGTGCCATGCCCACACAGCCCTAGAGTAGACTCTCAGCCCATATACTCACTGTAAGCCAAAAAGGGTACACGTGGTCGAAATTACCCTGCAAAATGCTGCAAGTCATCCCCACAAGGCGGTGCCCAGACACTTTGCCCCCAAAGAGCTGGAAGAGATTAGTTCCTTCAGTGGACTACCAGCCAAATTCAGGTGACTTACATTTAGAGGTCAAGTTTCTTAATACTCAGCCTGCTGAGATGCATGCACGTGGGAAATGTGCAGGAGCTGAGGGATCAGCAGGTTCGAGTCTCCCCTTCCATGTTCACTGCCGGTGTTTGCTTTCTGAGTGATGTGGCAGGTGACCATTTCAGTTGTTGACTTTCTCTTTCTTCTTTGTGAGAAATGCACGTAGTTGAATTCGCTCAATTTAAATTTGTGTGTGCTGTGGTTTTCCTGGAAGTTACAGAGCAAGCATTTGAGCCAAGGCCCCCTGACTTCAAACCTGAGGCTCTTTGTACCGTAATTGCATGGCCTCTCTGGGTCCAGTGTTGCCTGGTCAAGGAAACATTTATCTACTAACCTTTCAGCCATAATAACAAAACTAATAATGATGAGAATGTCAACAGCAAGTATTGAGATCTCATTTTGTGCTAAGTGTTGCCCAAGCTTTATTCCATTTGCTTTTCAAACAATACCTTGAGACAGGTGCTCTGATCATCCTCATTTGATAGATGGGAAACTAAGGCAGAATGATTGAATAGGGTTGCTCAGCTTGTAAGACGTAGGGGCAGGATTTGAAGTCAGATCTAGCATCTCCAAAGCCTTCACCAGTTTGCTCTTCTGCCTCTTTCTCTATCTTTTCATGACCACTGAGGGATGTGCCCACTTACTCAATGAGGAAGGCAGGCCTTTCAGAGGCTAAAAGGAGCCGACCCTAGTACTTCACAGGGCTGGGCTCTCTGGCTTGCTCTGATCACGAGCCTGAGAAGTTAGTAGTAAATGGCCCAGTCATCTCACTAAATAAAGTTTCCAAGAAAGATGACACTGATGCCAAGTGAACAGGCAGCCAGCATGTCTTCTCCTAGGGCTGACAAAGTAGTCAAATTCTTTCTTGTGTGCTCTCAAGGAAGCTCATTTGGGTCCCTGACAGGAGGGTTGTCCCACCATTGATTTTTCTTCCTGCCAAAGCTGTTATTCCAGGCTGGCTTTTAAAGTGAGTTAGCTCTTTTGGAGTATTCTGCTTTCAGTGTGATAGGCCATTAGAACCCAGTCCCAGTGGTACTATGGATGGAGCTCAGGGAAGTCTCAGAAATGAGGGCAGGAGGTTTGATCCCAATAAAAGGGGAAGCAGGACCACTCAGGGTAGAGGGAAATACACTCCCAGGCGGCAATGGTCTGCAAATGATGCATTTAATGAAAGGGCCACCTGCTGTGCTGAGAGAGAGATGGCCAAGGCAAGGCAGGAATAGTTTGCTCAGTGGGAAGCAGGGGGTGGTCACTGCTTCTGTTTCAAACATCGATCCTGGTGTCCCTTATACCTCTCTTCTGTGTTCCAGCCCTGATTCCTGAACTGCCACCTGGGTCCCAAGTCCCAAGTTGTATTTTTGGAGTTTTTTTTTTTCCTCCCTACTAGATCCTTCTTATCTGGAAGTCCCCTGTAGAGAGCTTAGGACCCTCTTTCTTAGGCTCAGAAAAGGTTTGCGTTTTGATCTTTCCAAATTACTGGAGAATTAATTTCAACAGATGTTTCCAGCATCTCCCGCATGAAATCAAATTGCTGATTCCCAAGCTACCTGGAAGGGTGGGTTTTTAAGAATGACAGGTAATTTACAGAGTGATGGCTGGATCCTGCTGCATATACCCAGATCCTTTGGAGACCAGTAGATAAGACCTCTCTTATGCAGATGTGAACTTTTGTTCAAGGTCTTGTTCAAGGTCACAATGTTTTAGTATTGACACACAGCAGGAGGCAGTTTACCTGACTCTTAAGTCAGCCTCTCACCTCCTTCATCCTGGTGCCTCCATAAGGCAAAGAGGGGCCAGGGCGGTTAAAACAGACATTACTGCTCCAATACTCCATTCAAAGTCTGTGCATCCCTATATGAGGTAAGGGTGTGTGTGTGTGTGTGTGTGTGTGTGTGTGAAATAGAATGGGAAATTGTTCCTTGATCCCGGTCTGGGACAGAGACCATTTTTTCTTCCTTATTTAGACCTTTGTTTAGGCCCAAGTGTTCTGCATGTCTCAGAGAACCTGCACAGCCTCACAGCTTTATCCTTATCTTATTTTATATTTAACCTCATTAGCCATTACCAGATCATGATGGCAAGCACACAAGGCATCTGTGATGTTTATCTCTGCCGTGAAGTGCCTGGTATAGTAATTAACTTAGAGATCTGGACTACAAGAGGATATTAGGAGTTGGAGTGGGGAGCAGATTCAGAAAAACCCTTGCTAATTTGCAGAGGTCTTCATAAAACAGAAACTAATTATTTGTTGATCTGTTGCTCATATAAGGCATATTTAAAATATCCAATTGCACATCAAAATGTAATGGTGTGAAGAGCCTGGTTTTGGCATCTAACATCCAGGGTTGAAATCCCACACACTGATGTTGCCACATGATGGTGGGCAACTTATTTTATCTTCCAGAACCTCGATGTCTTCATCTGTAAAACAGGAATGATCAAATGAGAATTAAAGGAGATACGCAGTAATAGTACTTGGCATAGTTCCTGGCATAGAGGGAAGTCAACAAAAGTAGGGGGTCTCATCTAGCCTGCTGCAGCCATCTCATGCCATCACATCCACTGTGGCTAGAGCTTAGATTCTGCTGAAGTAAGGTCCAGCTAACACTGACCATCTCACCTGACTCAGGAGAGAAGAATCTGTTGGAATTTGATCTTAAGTGTGTGCCCTAAGATCGTCCTAGTTCGGGACACTTTTGTGTAACCAGATTTTAGAAACCATTTTACATTTTTAATGCCCTTGATCTTTCAAGCTGTGGAACATCAATTTCCTCCTCTTCACTTTCACCACTGTTCACAAAAGTAGGTAAACGGTGGCCCCTTTTCCCCTCCCAGTTTCTTTGATGCTGTGGGCTTGTGCTGATAGCCACTAGAGGGTGCACCAGGGGTCTCTGGAGTCTGGGTCTCTTACAGATGGATTTGAAAAATCAAAAGTCAATCATTGCAGAGCCCTCAGAGGTGAAGAGCCAGACTGCAGTGCAGATGCAGGAACAGAATTTTAGAGCTGGAATTAATCAAGGAGAATTACCACAAGTTGAAAAAAAAAAAAAAAAAGCTCATGTTGTATTCTTTCATAAGTTTAGGCTGTATCTTTTTTTCTAACAAGACCATTTACAATAATTTTACCCCCAAACAATCATTCACTACAAAATGCCTTTCTATAAGCAATCAAATAAAATCTGTTAGTGTCATTTCCTCGTAATTTGTCATGCAATTAGTGTGTGATTAGAATTTCCCAGGCTGGGTTTCTTCTGTTTTAGGAGATCGGACTAGCTTGTGGCCACGGACTTTAAAGTTAAGGAGATCTGGCTTTCAAATCTCAGTTTCCTCCACTTAATAGCTCTGTAGCTTTTGGCGGGTCATGCAGGCTTTCTGTCTCTGTTTTCTCCTCTATAAAATGGGAATAATGATACTGCTTTAAAGGACTTCTGTGAATAGTAGATGTAGATTGAGCACAGCGTCTGGGATAAGGTTTTCCAATAAATGGCAGGTATTGTGATTATTTTTTTAAGTGACACTGTTAGTCACAAACATCACCGATTTGTCTTGGAGAGCAGTTTTTGACTTCTAGGATATAATTAAATGTGTCAGCTCCACTACTGTTTAAATTTTATCCACTCCGTTTCCTTGTTAAACATTTATTACATTATTTAAGGAATATACATTTTATATTGAGCACCAATGCCAAATCACAATTAGTAACAATTTTTATACAACACATAACCGAGGTCAGGGATTGTTTATGCGAGATGACGACAGCCACAGAACAATGTGCAAAGAAAATATTATGCCTGCTTGGCCATTCCTAACATTTCAAGTCAAGGTGTTGCATTTAATTACTCTCTAGAAGGTTTAATCTCAGACTTATTAAGAGCATGATTTTGTGAAGGCAAACAAACAGCTCTGCTAGCAGCACCAAACATGTTTATTCCAAATAGTTAATTAAATTGTGTCAGTTCCTGCCCTGGAGCTTTCAGGCTATTCTGTTTTTTCTACCCGTGTGGACGTTTTGTCATCATCATTCATTTTTATTTCCTCTTCGGCCTTTTAAAAAGAGCTCTGAGCAGCAGCCCAAGCGTGTGTATAGTTGGAGCATTTTGCAACGTTAAATTGGTTAAATACGGGCCTGGCATTGGCTGCTGGGACCATCTACATTTTTCAAAACCCGTTGAGGTTTTTCAGTGGCATCAAAACAAACGTGAACAATTCTGACCCCGAACATAAGCATCAATAGTGACTGAGGCCTGGATTACTCTGGAAGGGCTTGGAGCTGCATGGAAGGAGGACCTTAGATTGGCACCTGGTACATGGAGATATGATGGCTGACTTCCAAAGCTGCTAACCCCCCCTCTTCTTTCCCTGACCTGCAAAAACAGACAGGAACGTATCTGCTTGGAATCCTTCTCTAAGAAGGAAAGGGGACTTCCTTTTGGCTTCAGGCATGCAGGGCACCAACCAAGGAGGGGGCAGAGAGAAGACAGAGCAAAAGGGAAAGTCACACAGCTCTGTTTTCATGGCAGTAGGTGGGATGGTGAGAGAGTTAACATCAGGAGGGTTTTACTTCTTAGACATCTAAAGCCCAGGGATACTTGATAGCTGGCGCAGGTTGCACCAGACACCCTCTACTGAAAAGCAGGATGCCCCTGGTATCTCCATACTCTCATCCTGGCCCTCTTCAGCTGGATTAGAGAGAAAGGGGCAGAGGGCCAAGAACTCTCAGATCAGTCCACAGAAAGATAAATACTTGCAAGTCAGTACTAATGATAAAACCACCTAACCTTGTTGATAGTGCTGTAATGTACAAAGTACCATCAAATATTGATTTATGGCCAGGCGTGGTGGCTCATGACTGTGATCCCAGCACTTTGGGAGGTGCAGATGGGCAGATCATGAGGTCAGGAGATTGAGACCATCCTGGCTAACACGATGAAAACCTGTCTGTACTAAAAATTAGCCAGGAATGGTGGCACATGCCTGTAGTCACGGCTGCTCGGACGGCTGAGGCAGGAGAATTGCTTGAACCCAGGAGGTGGAGGTTGCAGTGAGCTGATATCGCGCCACTGCACTCCAGCCTGGGCAAGAGAACTGAGACTCCATCTCCAAAAATTTGTTTTAAAATTTAGAAAGATTGATTTATGTGTTTGTCAAAGTCCTACTATGTGCCAGACTCTCTGACATTTTTTCTGATGTGTGGCTGGAACAAATTTGGTGAAAGGCGTATCTACCCAAAGATCTATCTAGCCTCAGAAATTGCCCTGTGCTGGGCCCACTGTGGGGGGCTGCATAGGAGTATCAGATATGGTTGCATCTTCAGGGAGCTGTCAATCCAGTATGACAGATAATAACAATTGGCATTTAGCAAGCACTTACTATGAGCCAGACACTAGGCTAAGTAGTTTTCTTGTATTAACTGCAGACCACACTGTGAGATAGGCACAATCATTATCTCCATTCTACAGACGAGGAAATTTAAGGCACAAAGAAGCTAAGCAACTTGTTCAAGTTCACACAGCTAGTAAGTGGCAGCTCCAGGATTCTGCTGCATAAAAAGATAGTGGGTTGGTACCATGCATTTAAAAATGTACTTGTAAATATCAGCTAGGCAAATATATGTGCAAGGTGAGGCCTAAAAGCCCTCAGGATTATATTGGTTTGAAGGAAGAAGGTGGGCTCTGTGAGCTGGGTGTTTGGCACAGGTGTCAACTGGGGGTGTGTCACTTGGGTTTGGAAGAGCTTAGAGAAGCAGGGAGGGCATCCTGGTGAGTGAGACGTGTGTAGGTGGCAGTGGAGGCAGGAGGAGCTGGGTGATCTGAGCAGGTGGATAACAGAGAAGGGGGTGTGGAGGTCAGAAGGGACGGCTAGAGCCAGCTGGCTTGTGAAGGGCCTTGAACTTCAAGCCACTGTCATCAAACCAGAACCAGGGGTAATGAAGTGATGAAAGCCCTGCAGCTGATGGAATCCCGGGAGGCATCAGGCTCCATCAGGGCAGTAGATTCTCTCGTTTGAAAGAGAAAACCGCCATTGGTTAGCAGGACCATGGGCCAAACACTGCATCATGTATTATTTTGCAACATCACAGCCTATGCTTAAGAGAGAATATGTTTTGCGGTTAAGAACAAATACCTTGCAGCCTGGCTGCCTGGGTTTGAATTCTTGTTTTGCCACTTATTAATTGCTTGTCCTTAGAGAAGTGACTCAACCTATCCGTACCTCAGTTTCTTCTCAGTACTGTAAAATGGAGAGATAGTCATAATACATTCCTCATGAGGTTCTTCTAAGAATCAAAAGTGCCTGGCATGTGATAGGATCTCAGTATGTGGTAGCTATTATTTTTTTTTTGAGACAGAGTCTTGCTCTGTTGCCCAGAGTGGAGTGGTGCGATCTTGGCTCACTGCAACCTCCACCTCCTGGGTTTAAGTGATTCTCCTGCCTCAGCCTCCAAAGTAGCTGGGACTACAGGTTGTGTGTGCCACCACACCTGGCTAATTTTTGTATTTTTGGTAGAGATGGGGTTTCACCATGTTGGCCAGGCTGGTCTCGAGCTCCTGACCTCAGACGATCTGTCCACCTTGGCCTCGCAAAGTGCTGGGTTTATGGGCATGAGCCACTGTGCCTGGCCGGTGTGTGTTAGCTGTTACTGTTGTTGTTGATATGTTATAATATTCAGCTTTGAGACTAGAGCATTATTCCAGAGCCCAGAAGCTGGCAGAAATAGGTTATTACTCTGCATGTATGAGTATGCAGTTTTATCCATACACAGCATCCCTCTCTGTTTGTTAGCCATCTGAGGTCATTAGCTCTGCTAACGGGTGACAAGGAGCCCAATGAATGTGGCTGGGCCCCTTAGCTATAAAGAAGTTAATTGTAGCTGATTTACTAGAAGGCTAATAACATAGGTGTGCTTCCTTTTACATGGAGAGCCTCATTAAGTGGAAGTCTGTGGGCTTTGCCTGCAGCTTTGGGCATCTCTAGCATCTGCACATGTATACCTTAGAAGCAGCATTGACCTGGGAAGAAACTGACATGCCCTGCAACGTCTCTACCGGAAAGGCCCCTGTCCTCAGCAGACCTAGTGGGCATTGAGTAATAATAAATTGTGTTTCCTCTCTAGTCCAGGAGACAGGAAGCTCCAAATTGGACTCTAATTAACTCTAAAGAAACAATGGGTTTCTCCAGAGCCCGGCAATTCTGGTCAGGTCTAAGGAGGTGTCACGCAGCCTTGGAAAATAATTACAACCATAATGACGATGCCTCCAAAGTCGAGCTCCTGATGATGCACCTCAAACAAATGTGTGTTTCTCCTTCTTCACAAGGTTCGCTGCCCTTAATTGCTACCCTCCTTCATTAAGGGGCAATTAATTTTGTGACTTGGCTTAAAACAGCGATAATTGTAAGGTGAAGACAAAAAGCCCATGGTTAAACATAATCAGGCTGGATGTAAAAGGTGCTCCCTGGCAGATTAAGGAAGGTTGGAGGGAAGGAGCATGCATCATCCCGGGCAGGCCACATTTTCCATCTTGCTGTTCTTTTCTCAATTCGTAACTGCCTCTGCTGTTGCAGGGTAGGGCTTGGGACATTTTTACCAGGTTGCAGGACTTTGCATCTCACGGGTCTTAGGTTTGAGGTCTTGGCCACTGGGCATTCTCCTGCCATAGAAGTCAGCCAGAAAGCCTGGACTGAGCTCAGTGGCCCAGGGCCTTGGGTGGTGGACATGGCTTCCCAAAGAGACCAGACCCTTCCTGAGGATTCACATGTTAGGGGCACTTTTTATTTCAGTGTCATTCTAAACACAGCTTCCATCATTCACTTATTTGTCCAACATTTATTGAGAGCATCTAGACCCTGGGCTAGACACCTGGGATGAAATGGTGAGCATGACAAGCATGTTCCATGCCTTTAAGAGTGTATACTCAGGTGGGAGAGCCGGATGTTAGTGAAGCAATAACCCAAATAAATAATTAGAAGCAGTGAAACATTTGCGAAAGGAAAAGCACAGAGACTACGGGAACGTAAAGCAGGGGCCATGACAGTAGTGAGGAAAGATGGCCCTGACAAAGGGACTTGGAGGCCGAGATCAGGAGTGGAACTCAGCAAGGTGAACATGGGAGGGAAGGAGCGTTCTCATCCTAGGGGAGAACATGTACAAGGACCCCAAGACAGGAACGAGTGTGAACTTCAAAGAATGGATAATAAAGGGCACAGAGCTGGGTGAGGTGAGTGTCAGAGGCAATGGGAAGAAGCAGAGATACCATAATGGCCCTCATTTTTCCCATCCATAAAATAAAAATGGTATTCCCTTGTCTCGTCTACACCGTGGAGATTCTACCATGCACCTTGCTTTTCTTTTACAGTGGAGAGTCAAAGCTGGAATCATAGTCCTTAACTTACACTACTTACTGTTGGCAGCCTGAGAGAATAGGATATTCTACTTTGATATTTCTGTATTTTCTCTCCACTTTCGCCATGGACCCATGTGACTCTGTCCGTTGTGAGTGCTCTCTCACTTTCTCTCTCTCTGATACATATTAATGCATGCATCACACACACATGTGCATACATACTGTTTTTGTTTTTGTTTTTTTTCTTTTTCCGACTCTGTCACCCAGGCTGGAGTGCAATGGCACGATCTCAGCTCACTGTAATTCCACCTCCCGGGTTCAAGTGATTCTCGGACTCAGCCTCCTGAGTAGATGGGATTACAGGCACGCACCACAATGCCTGGCTAATTTTTTGTATTTTTTAGTAGAGACAGGTTTTCGCCATGTTGGCCAGGCTGGTCTTGAACTCCTGACTTCAGGTCATCCGCCCACCTCGGCCTCCTGAAGTCCTGGGATTACAGGTGTGAGCCACTGCACCCGGCCAATGCATACATACTGTTTATGGAAACAAAGTTGAAATCGTACTGCAGCAATGTAGTGTGAGGGTTAGGGCATCGACTTTGGTGTCAGATTGAGTTTATATCCTAGCTATACTAACCTTTAGCCACATAACTTGATGATGATATTTAATCTCAGAATCAGTTTCTACATCTTCAAAAGGAAGGTGAGATTGTCTATCTGTTGGTGGTGTTTGGATTAAATGACATTTCATGGAATGCCCTTAGCAAACTGTAAATCCTGAATAAATAGTAACAACAGTTACATTGTTATTACTGAATGGCATGGTACAATATCTGGCACCTAGTAGGTGCTCAGTTAATGATGTTATACTTGCTAAATGTTTCATAATCTGCTTTTCAGCTGAAGATAGTATTAACAAGGTTTCTTTGGGTTAAAGTGGCAGAGACACAACTTACATTAAAAATAAGGACTTACTGGCTATTGAGATCCACCCTCCTTTCCTATCTGCTTCTTTTTGCATCTCAGCATCATTCTCCCTGAGGCAGATGGGCTCCCTTCACATAGCAAGAAAGGTGGCCTCCGCCAGCTCCAAAGACATATTCTTTTATTACTGACCAACCTGGAAAGAAACATTCTCTTCCAGCTCCAATTTGAACAATCTCCATCATAGATTATTGACTCAGCTTGGAGTACATGCCTATCGCGTGGACCAGTTACTGTGGCCAAGACCTGAGTTGGAGCTATTGACAGTCTCCACCTCATGGTTGGAGTGAGGAGTAGGTGTGGGGGTAGGAGCAGGTTTTCCCATAGAGGGTGGTGAGGTTTAGCAGAGACACAAACATTAGCGAAATCCCCCAATTAGGGCTTATGTCCAGAGTGTAGCACAGGCTTACCCTACGGGTTCTGTTGACCCAGCTCGGCCAGCCATGCAAGTGCCAGGGTTGGCGCACCATAGTTTGACTTGGAATCTAGTTGTTCCAGGAGTCCCAGTTTATACTCTCAGTCTTAGAGCTAATGAACTGCATTGCTATTTCACTCTGTCTCTGGGCTGAATCCAGTGGGCAGTGACCCAACACCCGAGTGATTTGTGGGCCTGAAGGAAGAGGGGAGAAGCTGATTATGGAGTCAGCAATTACTCTGCCCAAGTCCCTGCCTGGCAGGGCCTTATCTTTATTTATAGCTGGCTGAGCTACCCAGAGCCCTGTTTTTACCCTTGAGTGACTAGTGCACTGCAGTTTTAGTTCATAAAACACTGTTTGTTTATAATCCTTAACGGATTCTGTTTTATTAAAAGAGAAGGCTCCATCCAGAGTATAAATAAAGTTAACTGGTTAAGTTTTAGCTTCTATTCGCAGTGAATATGCAATGGATGGGAAATCACCATGGAATTATGCACCCTCATGACCTGACTGTATTTAATTTTTTTTTTTTTTTTTTTTGAATAGGAGTCTTGCTTTGCCGCCCAGGCTGGAGTACAGTGGCGCGATCTCGGCTCACTGCAAGCTCCGCCTCCCGGGTTCATGCCATTCTCCTGCCTCAGCCTCCTGAGTAGTTGGGATTACAGGCATGCGCTACCACGCCCCGCTAATTTTTGTATTTTTAGTAGAGATGGGTTTTCACCATGTTGTCCAGGGTAGTCTCTATCTCCTGACCTCCTGATCCACCTGCCTTGGCCTCCCAAAGTGCTGGGATTACAGGCATGAGCCACCGCTCTGGGCCGAGATGTTAACTTTTTCTTTTTTTTTTTTTTTTTTGAGACGGAGTCTCGCTCTGCCACCCAGGCTGGAGTGCAGTGGTGGGATCTCGGCTCACTGCAAGCTCCGCCTCCCGGGTTCACGCCATTCTCCTGCCTCAGCCTCCTGAGTAGCTGGGACTACAGGCGCCCGCCACCATGCCTAGCTAATTTTTTGTATTTTTAGTAGACACAGGGTTTCACCGTATTAGCCAGGATGGTCTCCATCTCCTGACCTCGTGATCCACCTGCTTCGGCCTCCCAAAGTGCTGGGATTACAGGCATGAGCCACCACGCCCAGCCTGACCTGACTTTATTTAAAAACAAACAAACAAACAAAAACTTACAGGTCTGTGAGGTCTCAGGCCTGGACAAAACCTTTTCAAAGATGGGGAGGTGGCAAGGAAAGAGGCAGAATTAAGATCCTAAAATCAGCTTTGTTGCAGTGGATTTGTTTTAAGTTTCTTTTTGTTTTTGTTTATTTGTGGGGCGATGTCATAATCAGTATGTCTTTGTGTATAGTTCCATGATTTGGGGGGTCATGTCGGGGTAGACCTATTTCTATTCTATTTTGAGGGAGAAAGGATCCCCAAAGCAAAGGGAATAGTGAAAGCTTCTTGGAACAGGTGGCAGCGAGCTGAGTCTTAAACAATAGGTCAGATTCTGATCAATATGGGAGCAAAAAGAAAGGAAAATCATAAGTTGAATTTATCGCAGTGGGAAAAGGAATTGTTTTGGATATGACAAGAGGATCAGTTTGCATAGGGCATGAAGATGACAAGATGGAGATTGGATTCAAGGGTAGGGTTCTACTGTAGGGTGATGGCCAGATTTAAAGAGTTTTATATTTAATTTAGAAGGCAGTGAGGAACCACTGCGGTTTTGAGTGGGAGAGAGGGGGGTATGGTTGGTCTAAACTTTGGCCTGCATTATTCTTTTTTGAGAGAGGGTTTCTCACTCTGTGACCCACGTTGGAATGCAATGGCATGATCATGGCTCACTGCAGCCTCAACTTGCTGGACTCAAGAGATTCTCCCCTCAGCCTCCTGAGAAGTTAGGGCTACAGGCACACAGCCATGCCCAGCTATTTTTTTCTCTTTGTAGAGACAGAGTCTCACTATGTTGTCCAGGCTGGTCTCAAACTCCTGGCCTCAAGTGATCCTCCTGCCTCAGGCTCCCAAAGTTTAAGGATTACAGGTGGATGTGAGCCACTGTGCCTGACCGCCTACATGATTCTTTTTTTTTTTTTTTTTTTGAGATAGAGTTTCACTCTTGTTGCCCAGGCCGGAGTGCAATGGTGCGATCTCTGCTCACTGCAACCTCCGCTTCCCAGGTACAAGCAGTTCTCTGCCTCAGCCTCCGAGTAGCTGGGACTATAGGCACACACCACCATGCCTGGCTAATTTTTTTTTTTTTTTGCATTTTTAGTAGAGACGGGGTTTCACCATGTTGGCCAGGTTGGTCTCAAACTCCTGATCTTGTGGTCTGCCCGCCTTCGACTCCCAAAGTGCTGGGATTACAGGCATGAGCCACAGCGCCCGGCCCGGGAGCTCTTTATGAACAGACCTTGGCTCCATCTCCAGTTGCCTGTCAGTACTTTATTTGAGCATTCCCTGGACTCTTACTCCCCAGTCAGCCTTGGTTCTAGGGCCCTGCAGAGATTCCTCCACCAGGAAGAAGGACTCATTTCTGGCTGTGATGAAGGCCTTGGAGAGGTGGCAGCAGGCCAGCCCGCCCCTCCCTACTGAGGCATGTTAGCTGCACTTACAGTGTTTGAGCTGCGGTTAATATATCAATATTTGCTCTTGAGGGTATCTGGCACAGAACAGGTTCCTGGGATGCTGGCAGATAGATTGCTTTCTCTTGTAGCATTCTTCAGTGGCATTCTGTTTTGGCAGGGATGGAGGGGGTTACTAGCTGTTGACAAGAGTGGAAAAGGAGTGCCCGTTCTTCCCAGAAGTGCCGCAGTCTCACGATTTGGCCCTGTATGATGTTGTCGGTACCTCATGTTCCGTCCATCACTATTTCCTAATGTATTTCGCTCATTGCATCTTTTCTGGAATTCTGTTCCTTATATCCATGTTTTGTTTTGATTGCTCAACTAGGAGCCCCTGGGGGGTGGGCTAGTGCTAGAAGGAGTAGAGCTTAGTAGCTGAGAGTGTGGGGCTGGGATCAGATGGCCTGGGATGAATCCTGCTCTTGCTGGCTAGCTGTGTACCCCAGGCATGCTCCCTGACCTCTTGATATTTCAGAGGTCTGAGAAATTACGATGATGATGCTGCTGGAAGAGCTGTAAGGATTAGATAACATCACACATACAAAGTAGTTTGCAAAAACTTGATACATAGTAAATGCTCAATAAATGTTCCGTTTTGTTAATCACCATTCTTCTCATTCAATAAATAGTGCTTCTTGGATCCTTTGGCCTACCCTAAGTTTCTTGAGGACAAGGACCAAACCGTGTATTTTTCTGTAGTTCTTCTGTTTCTAAGAGCACAGTGCCAGGTACACAAGAAAGGCTTCCTTCAACTTTAGGGCTTTGAGAGAACAATCTTACCTCCAAGGCTGGTGCTCATGGCACTGGGCAGTAGTACCCAGGGAGAAATCACCAGTGACAGAGGACTTGTCTCCAGTCTTGAGACATACTGGTGAAAAATGAAGGAAGGAACTGTGATGTCTTCAGGAAGCTGAGAAAAGAGGGTCTGGGCCTGGAGAAGGTCTCCAAGAAAGGCTGGAGCAGTGGGGCTGGATGTGGACAGCAGTTGTCCACTGCCATCCGTCGTGAGCAATCTCTTAGGATAGTCCTGGAGCTTTCAAGTGATCACTTTAAGACTTCAAACAATCTCCCCATGATGATGTCACTTAGGGCATTTTCACTGTGAAGCACTTGATTGACTTGCAAGTCAGAGATTGTGGGATACCCAGAATGCGGTGCTAGATATGCCATGCAAGTGTGCCATGCATGAGGGCATGAGATAGCAAGAGTGGAACCACAGAGGGGAGAACACGCAAGGCCTGCAGTGCCATCGGACAAGCTGTATCCCAGACGTCAGGACAGAGCAGTTGCAATGTGGGAACTTAACGTGTGCCAGGCTCTGACATAAGCATTTTCTGGACATTATCTGATTTAATCTTCCCAGCAGTTCTAGAAGAAAGTTGTCTTAGATCACTTTCCCAGAGGCAGAACCTGAACCAGGGATTCTTGTGCAAGGGATTTGTGGAGGAAGTGCTCTAGGGGGAAGGGGTTAAAGAAATGGGGGAAGCAGGAAAAGACAGGGGAGGAAGCCAGGCAGATATGTGGCTGCAGGAAAAGTCTAGCCTTAGCCTGATACCACAGGGGGACCCATGTGAATGGCACCACAGATCTGTTCTCAGTTGAGGCAAGGGGTCAGGGCTTCTGTTCTCTTCTGTGAACCAGTCATTGGCTGTAGGTCACATCACCCAGGACAGGGTGGGGTGTAAGTCCCATGCATTTATGGGAGAGCTCCCATATTGCAAAGGCTATATTGACCTGTTAGCAACCGAACTTCACAGCAGCCGGGGTCAAATGCACCAACACAGAAAAGGGGAATTGGGTGGTGTACCAACAGCATCTGCTGCTGTTGCCCCATTTTCTAGATGAGGAAACTGAGGCCTAGAGTGTTTATGTAATTGGCCCACAGATGTGCTGAGCCAGGATCCAAACCCAGGCATCTATCTTGATAGCTTTTGGTTTTGCATGACTCCCTTCTCTGTTAATCACGTGTCCCCCTCAGGGGCCAGGTGAGAACTAGTAAATGAGAGAGAGGTGAGACGAGGGCCCAGGGTCCTGGAGATGAGGAAGAGGTCATAAAAGGAGCCCACGGGTCAAAACCAGACTCTAGGCTCCTGTGGTGTGACCAACTCGTCTTGCTTTGCGAGGGACTGCGTGTTTGGCTCTGAAAGTCTCACATCGTGGGAACCCCATCAGTCCTTGGTAAATGGGGATAGCTGGTCACCCTAGGCTTCTGGGTGGGAGCAAGGTGAGGATGTGAGGGTCTCTGTGGCGCTATGTGGCACCATGTGAGGCGGTTTAAAGGTAATCACAGTTGTCATTCCCCAGGGCACCAAAGTCAGAGCCACCTAGCAAGTGGCCATTTGGGGGATGTGGGTGAAGGGAACTAAGCCAGGAAAAGCCCCTGTCAGGAGGGTATCCTGGCCAGGAGCTGAGCAGAGAAGGTGGTCTAAGATCCAGGGTGGGCTAATGAGAGGAGAGATTTGCATTGATAGGAGAAGACGAGGGGAATAAGTTACCAGCCCCCTGAGGCCTCCTCAGGGATCTTGCCAGAAATAGATACCCTTCCCCTGCTTCCCGCTTTGAAGCAAGCTGTTTCTCTCTCTCTCTCTCTCTCTCTCTCTCTCTGTGTGTGTGTGTGTGTAGATAGAAAGAGAAGAGGGGGAGATTAATTGAGAGAGAGAAGGGGAGAATGAACATTGGAATCCAATGAGGAGATGTCCTTGTAAGTTCCTATCCCATCCATAGAGTTGGGCAAGGTAAAGCAGGTTCCTGTGCCTTTGAAAGGCCTGATGGTCTGAATCTGAGGAGTCTTCCACAGCAGACCTGTCATGAGAAGCTATCAGGAAGTACAGAGTTAAGAAGCTCATGCATAATCATGCTGGCCCCTTGGTGAAGCTTTCTGGGTAAGAGACAAACTGGCCAGATGTGGTAGCTCACTCCTGTAATCCTAATATTTTGGGGGGCCAAGACAGGAAGATCTCTTGAGTCCAGGAATTCAAGGCTAGCCTGGGCAAAATAGGGAGGCCCCATCTCTATTTTTAAAAATTAACATAAAAAAGAAACACATAGGGTGGCTAGGATCTGAAGTCCAGAGGCCTAAAAGCAAAAGTGGGTCCCAGATCCCCAGTCTTGCTCCTTGTATTATAATGGTTCAACTCTTACACACTCCCCACCCCCAAACACACACAACCTCCTCCTAGCCAGAAGAATACCCTGGCCCATTCTCCAATGGGAAAGACAAATCCAGGCCCATAATGAGGCATTAGGCTTGTTTTTAGGAGTTGAAAGATGGGGCCAGAGGTCACCAAGTTTAACATCCATGATGGTCAGGTTAGTGGTTTCCGCCATAGCCTTGTTGACATGTGATCCAGCCTGACCCACGATGGGACTATTGTTTCCTGCTGTTTCTGGAGCAAGGTTGGTCAAGGGACTGTTCACAGTCGTAGGAGCGGTAACAGCACCGTTCTGGCCACCACCTCCACTCTGTCCAGAGTAGAGGAGCTGCTGTGCTTCGTGGCAGGAGTCCTTTGTGAGGGAGTGGCTGGGGCTCAGCTGTGTGGGTCTGTGGGAGACATTTGGAAACACCCATCCTTTAATGGGCAGGGTAGCAGGCAGTTATAAACGACAATGCCCTGACTCCCTTTTATTTGAGTCTTTAGAATCACCACTGCTGTTTCAGTCTCGTAGTTCATGCTACTTTTTCTTAAGTTTCCCATGTTGATGGAAACTACTGAAACTACCCACGATTTTTGAGGCCTGATCTGGAGAGGCGATTGTCCCCCTCCCCTCAAGCTGGCTTCTGACTGTGACGTCCAGTCTAGCTCGTATTTGGTAGGAAAAGAGAGAAACAACTTTATTTCTAGTTCTCCCCTTCTTGGTTTTCTGACCTGTTTCCTTATGTTCAAGAGACTGTCCCAAGAGGGAGCAGGGTTGGAAAAGAAAGGAGTTTGTGTATCCACGTCTGTGATATAGAGAAATGATCTGTAATGTGAGGGGTGGTAGAGACAGGACGAGATGGTGACCTTTTCTTCTGTGTACCGAGGCTGTGGCCTAAAGTTTCTTCTCAGGCTCCTTAGGGCAAAGAGTGATTCTATCCTACTTAGAAAAACCTTCCTGGCCTACCATTGGTGGTGAAGGGGTTGTGGGGAGAAGGATCTTAGAAGGCCAAGGCTGGAAGCAAGTTTAGAGCTCGTGGAGATTGCCTAGTTCTGTCATTTTCCAGCTTCCAGTGTTTTGCGGCTTTCTGATGTTTTATGTTTGCATCCCACAGAAAGAGATATGTATAATTTATATCATGACTCAGGAAACAAAAGCATATGTAAATACTGGAAGAAGAGTGTCATGAAACAATACTTGTCCTCACTACCAGTGATAAAAGGCATGACTGGTGGTGAGGATAAGTATTGTTTCTATGTTCCTGCTAGTTTCTGTGCTATTTCATGTTTTGAAAGTATTTGTCCTAACAGCTGCTAAATTGGTCTTATGAACCTAGGAAAAGAGAACAACTCATGGGTTAAAAAACCACTGATCTGCCGGGTGTGGTGGCTCACGTGTGTAATCCCAGCACTTTGGGAGGCCGAGACAGGCGGATCACCTGAGGTCAGGAGTTCAAGACCAGCCTGGCCAACATGGTGAAACCCTATCTCTACTGAAAATACAAAAATTAGCCAGGCATGGTGGCAGGCACCTTTAATCCTATCCCATTGACTCAGGAGGCTGAGGCAGGAGAACTGCTTGAACCCAGGAGGTGGAGGTTGCAGTGAGGTGATACTGTATTACTGCACTCCCACCCTGGGCGACAGAGTGAGGCTCCGTCTCCAAAAAACAAACAAAAAACACTGATCAAGTCCACCCTCTCATTTGTTAGAGGGGAGAACAGATGCATGGTGAAGGGAAGTGATTTACCCAGTGTCACAACACATAGTCCCTGTGTGTTTATAGAGCAGCTACTATATGTCAGAAACTGTTTGGACACTGGATATGTAGTGGTGAGCAAAACAGCTGTGCTCTGCCCTGAAGATGCTTAGTCTTGTGGAGGAGGTAGGCGTTATGAAAATAAAAAATAACAGAAACCTACATATAAAATTCTAGTCCAAGCTGCAATAAACGCCACAGAGGGGCCTAGCCAAGAGCTCTAGTGGACCAGCTGGGGCATGAAGGGTCAGGGCCTACTTTTTTTATTATTATTATTATACTTTAAGTTCTAGGGTACATGTGCACCACGTGCAGGTTTGTTACATAGGTATACATGTGCCATGTTGGTGTGCTGCACCCATCAACTCGACATTTACATTAGGTATTTCTCCTAATGCTATCCCTCCCCCAGCCCCCAACCCTCTGACAGGCCCCAGTATGTGATGTTCCTCACCATCAGGGCCTACTTTTTATAGGGTGGTCAAGAAACATGTCCCTGAGGATGCACAGTTTAAGTCAAGTCCTATGGAAAAGAATGAGGCAGCTATGGGGGAGTGGGAGAAAGGGAGGACAGAAGGCAAAGGAGTGTGGGGGAGGAGTGTTTTGGGCAAAGGGAGCGGCAAGCATGAAGACCTCGGGTCCAAGAAGACTTGAACCTAAGCTGAAAGAAAGCCAGTCTGGCTGCAGCATGTGAGAGGGACAGAGGCCCCAGGTGGTTGCAAAAAGACCGACGAGCCCACTCCTGTTCGACCTTATTGGACTTTATTCTAAGCTCAGTGAGTAGCCATTGAGAAGTCTTAAAGCAGGGACATGACATGATCTAATTTATGACTTTAAAATATCCTGTTGGCTACCATGTTGAGAGAAGATTTGAGCAGATAAGTGTGGAAAGAGGGGAATCAGTTGATTTTTATCTATAGTCTCTAGAGGAAACCCAGTGGATCTGCCTTTGCAATGGCCCAAAGCTTTGCACATTTAGAAAAACTGCATTATTAATGAAACATTTGCATCTTAGGAAACGATAAAACAGGCTGCTACATGTAAAAATTAAGTAACTCAATTCATTTTAACAGCTTGTGCTCTAGTACAGCAATTTGTTTGGCATATACACAAGACTCCATCGGAAGAGTAATTATGCCATGCTAATTATTTTACCGCATTGTGTACATCTGACATTTAATTATGGGAAAGTATGTGAGGGTAGATTTTCTTCCTCCCTTTGCCTGCCTGACAGGTAGTTTTGTTTCCCATACCTCTTTTGCACCTACATTGTCTTTATGCCAACTTGTCATCTGCAATGAAATTGTTTCCATGACAGCTTTGCTCAGCCATGTTGCCTGCAAGTTGCAGACAATCACCAAAATAAACAGTTGACACAGATGTCATTCTCACCCTCTCATTCTGCCTCTCCCTCCCCCTTAATCTAGCTCCTACTATAAAGATTTTATTTTTCTCCCACCTCGAGAAGGAAAGCGATCCCTGACAACCTTGAGCATCCTTTGATACGTCAGCATGTCTCTCAGTTACTTCTTTAGTAACCAGTGCCCTTCTCCATGGAGACTTTTGGCAGACCAACTCCCATGGCTCTATGCATAGACAACACAGCTCAACAGCTGTGGGCTGTATACCAGCAGGCTGCAGGCTTTGCATTCATGGGGAGGTGGCAAAGGTGGGCTCTCACCACTCAAGATGCCGTGAAGTTGAACCACAGCTGTGGCATGTCCTTCACAGAGTGCATTGACAAACACTGTAAAGTGAAGCAGGCTTGTGCCTGGGCCATGCCCACAGAGATAATGGGCTTGAGGGATGCAGGCGGGGAAAGGGAATGGAGAAAGAGGAAGTTCCTGCCTATGGATAGAAATGTAAAATCTCAACTTGGATAAAAGAAGGAAAAGAAAGATGAGGTGCAGATCATAAACTGCAGGCACCTCTTGCTAGCCATCATCACAGCTGATGCACCTGTAAACACCTCCCCACACACAGGAAGCAGTTGTCTATGTCTCTCTACTGAAGAGGTAGTTGCAAAGAGAAAAGACATTGTGAGAGTAGAATAGGAACAAAAGCAATGGCTTGAAAATAAAAAGCATACCAAAAGTC
Source organism: Symphalangus syndactylus (assembly GCF_028878055.3). Taxonomy (NCBI): domain Eukaryota; kingdom Metazoa; phylum Chordata; class Mammalia; order Primates; family Hylobatidae; genus Symphalangus; species Symphalangus syndactylus. The sequence continues at coordinate 17,598,975 of NC_072429.2, forward strand.
ATCTTTTCAAAAAAAACTGCCTGGCAACAAGACTGTGTACCTCAAAGTATAGCAAATGCCCATTAAAATATTTGCACAACCCTGTTATGAGTATAAAATAAATGTCCAGAGGGATTATAGATCATGGGAATCTTCCCAGAGCTAGGCAGGAGCCATTCTTTCTTCTTTGTGTGCATCATATTTCCTTGTATACTTGGGCTTAGCCAAGAAATCTAGTGCATCTCAGGAAAATAAAGAAAATAGACATACAGACCTCCAGCTTGATACAGAACATGCTCTTTGAGAAGTCCTCGTTCCTGCTTAGTTCATGCAAGCTTAGATTTGGATCGTTCCAGCTTATGTTTTGCTATTTCAGATCTACTGAAACTGCAAACCCTCTGGCCCAGGAATTTGCATAAGTCAGCCTTTCTCGAGTGCCAGGCAAATCTCTGTTGGTTCACAAGATGATTTTTGGTGGCACGTGGGCCATGTTTAAAAAAATTTTAATAGTTGTATGTTCATTTTAATATGTATCAAAATATGTCCAACTGGCACCTCAAGCCTGTGTTTTAATGGATATAACACAGTTTCTTGTGTAAATACAGACTTGGCATGCCTTCTTTTTCCTCTCTTTCAGGCCCTTATTCCCTTTACAAACTTGCTCAGAACTTACTACTATGAGGTTCCTGTCTTCAGGAATCTCACTTGGCTCTCTTCAGCCATCTGTCATACCTCTCTATTTCTTCCTCCTCCTTTTCCTCCTTCCTTTTCCTCCACCCCGTTCCTCCACCCCGTTGTCATCCACAGGCATTCCTTAGAGCCTAGTGTGTGCTGGACATGTGGGGTACTTCAAACAGGAATGAGTTCAACTACAGTGGCTTAAAGAAACAGGGCTCTGAGTCCTGAGGAAGGCAGAATAGACCTGATGTGGCTCTTCTAGGATGGTCTGGAAGACCCAGGCTCCTTCTGTCTGCCTGGGCTAGGGGGACAAGTGGGACAAGAGCCCTTCTCAGAAGACCCTGCTAATTTAGTGGTTCTCATCTGGAAGTAAGCATAGAATAACCGGCAGGGCTTGTTAGAATACCTGTTGCTGGGTCCCACTCCCAGAGTTCAGAATTCAGTAGGTGGTCTGGCTGGGGCCTGAGAACCTACATTTCTAGCAAGTTCCCAGATGATATTGATGCTGCTGCTCCAGGTACCCCACTGTGGAGAACCACTGTGCTAACCTATTGCAAGCATGTAATTTACAATCAGTAATCCCCAAACAGATTTTCTTATGTTTTACTATTTTAACTTGTGCATTTTTATGTGTTCTTTAACAGCTAAGTAATGTAGTTGCAGATAATTAATGCAGCCAATGGGTGAGCTAACTTAATCTTAGAACTGTCTATAGCTATGTTATTTGAAACCCAGAGGCTCTTTGCTCCTATGACCTGGCTGTGCCTCAAAGGGCACTCTGCCCTTTTCCAGAGATGACCACTACTGTGTATTTAGTGAACCTTTCTGGTCCATGTTTCTTGATTTTTTTTCATCACTTAAATAAGTATCTATATGTGGCATATATTGCAACATTTTGTATATTTTCAAACATTATACATAAATAGTATACTCTATCATTCTGTAGCATGCATTTTTCATTCAACATTATGTTGAGCTCCTCATGCTGACACATGATCAGTCTAGTTTAACTAACTGCTTTGTAGTATTCCATATTCATATACTAGAATGTATTTATCCTTCCCTCATGTTTCAGATTATTTTTAAGCAGATTAATGAGGCTTCGATATTATTAACAGCAACAATATATTGAAGTGGATGACATATTGAACTATTTTCATATATTCGCTCAGGTAACAAATATCAGGTGCCTACTTTGGGCTAGGCACTGTTTTAGGCAGGGAGGATACAGCAGTAAATGAACAACCTCACGACCCTGATGATGCTTATTCATATGACACCTGCAACAGCTCTGTCAACCAGGTGTTATTATTTTCATTTTACAGATGAGGAAATGGACATTCTGTGAATATAAGTGACTTACCTGGATTCCCACCAAAGAGAACAAGGGAGTTTTGAATCAGATCATCTCACTGTTATCTCAACTCTTTCTACAGTTCCACCAGGATGTCTGCTGAGCCTAACAACAAACACCATTCCTTATCTTCCTAATTTTCTTTGGAGGTCATGACTTTTGTTTAAATACGCTTTTTATTTTGGAATAAGTTTAGATTTACAGAAAAGTTTTAGAGATAGTACAGAGAGTACTCCTAAACCTCTAGTCTGGTTTCCTTCATTAATAGCATCTTACATTACTATGGTACATTTGTCAAAACTAAGAAACTGGCTGGGCACGGTGGCTCATGCCTGTAATCCCGACACTTGGGGAGGCCGAGATGGGCGGATCATGAGGTCAGGAGTTCAAGACCAGCCTCGCCAAAATGGTGAAACCCTGTCTCCACTAAAAATACAAAAATTAGCCTGGCGCGGTGGTGGGCACCTGTAATCCCAGTTACTCAGGAGGCTGAGGCAGGAGAATCACTTGAACCCAGGAGGTGGAAGTTGCAGTGAGCCGAGATTGTGCCATTGTAGTCCAGCCTGGGTGACAGAGCAAGACTTCGTCTCGGTGGGGGCGGGGGGGAGACACCTAAGAAACTGGCATTTGTATATTACTATTAACAGAACTCAAAACTATATTTGGATATCACCAGTTTTCCCATTAATATCCTCTTCTCTTTTCCAGGATTTACTCCAGGGTGCCATGTTGCATTCAGTTGTTATATTCCTTCAGTCTCTTTACTGTGACAGTTTTTTTTCAGTTTTTTCTTGTTTTTCATGACCTTGACCTTATTTTTAGTTTATACCAAAATGTCCAAATGAGGCAGTGTCAAGAATTTAGAGAAAAAAATTTTTTTTTTTTTTTTTTTTTTTTTTGCTACTGAGTCTCGCTCTATTGCCCAGGCTGGAGTGCAATGGTGCAATCTCGTCTCACTGCAATCTCCGCCCCCTGGGTTCAAGTGATTCTCTTGCCTCAGCCTTCTGAGTGGCTGGTATTACAGGCACCCACCACCACATCCGGCTTATTTTTGTATTTTTAGTAGAGACGGGGTTTCACCATGTTGGCCAGGCTGGTCTTGAACTCCTGACCTCAAATGATCCTCCCCACTCGACCTCCCAAAGTGCTGGGATTACAGGCATGAGACACCACAGCCAGCCTAGAGAACTATTAATATAAGTATCTCTTAAGAGAGTTTGGATTTGATTGCCATTTCTGCACATTAGAGAGGGGCATCTTTCTCACACTGCTGGCTGGGTGCTCTCCTGGTGCAAAAACACAGGGAAACAATGGAGTGATGCATGGCCTTTTGGGCCAGGTGCTTGCAGAGTATGGCAAATTGTAGGTTTCGATGAACAAGCAGCTTACCAAGGAATTATAACCGCCGCTCCCCTGCCATGTCCAAGTCCAATTCCAAGTGTCTCGTAACCACAGTTTGATGCTGCTGGCTCCTCCCCCAGCTCCGCCTTTGCCTGTGAGTATATGTATCTTTCAAAAGTCAGTTCTTATTTCCAGTAACTCCAAATACAAGCCGCCTTTTAGTGACAAGCAGATGAGCGTGAGCTGCAGTCGCCTGGATTGTGCGATGCTGTCACCAGAGAGAACTTAGTAATTACATTTGCCAGGCCCGCTGTCCATGTTGGCTGGCAACATGAAGGGATCAGAGAATTCTTTGAAACAATATCCAAGTTCTTGGTTACAAGAGATATAGGCTGGGCATGGTGGCTCAGGCCTATAATCCCAACACTCTGGGAGGCCGAGACAGGTGGATCACTTGAGGTCTGGAGTTCAAGAACAGCATGGCCAAGATGGTGAAACCTTGTCTCTACTAAAAATACAAAAACATTAGCCGGGCGTGGTGGTGGGAGCCTGTAATCCTAGCTACTCGGGAGGCTGAGGCAGGAGAATCGCTTGAACCCAGGAGGCGCAGGTTGTGGTGAGCCGAGATTGTGCCACTGCACTCCAGCCTGGGTGAAACAGGGAGTCTCCACCTTAAAAATAAATAAATAAATAAAGATCTATAGCATATAGCATTACACTACAGGATGGAAGAGCCCAGAAAAAGGGTTCCTTCTCAGAAGCTACTCAAGAGCCAAGTGCTTTCTTAGGGCACTGTTTCGGACAAATTTTAAAAATTTATATATGTACACATATAAATTATATATATATAAAAATATATATATATAAATGTTTGTGTGTGTGTGTATATATATATATATATAATCCATGACCTGTGTCCCAAAGAAAATTATTGACATTTTGCCTATTTTCTTCTATTTATGCTTTTTAAAGAAGATTATAGAACATGCTTTTTAATATGCTTTCATTCAACAATGTCATAAGCATTTTACCTATTTCTTTTAAAAAATTATTAAATAAATAACAGTTTTTCATTTAAATAATCTTTAGTTCACCCAATCATTCTATGGTACATTTGGTAAGTTTTTAATGCCTTGAGAAATAATTTTTAAAATAGGATGCTTCCCTCCTTATTTATTAGATTATTTCTGTAAGTTAGAGTCCTGAAGTGGGATTACTGGGTCAGATGTTATAAACATTTTTAAGGCTTTTGAGCCATTTTGGGGTTGAGGAGAAACCCTTCTTATTAGAGCTCTGTAGAAGCCAAGTAATGATGCTAAATTTCCTAATTTGCCCTATGTCACTGTTTGCTCTATGAACTTAAATGAACTTTGACTCGGCCACAAAACTACAGTTCTGATTTCATTCATTCATTCACTCACACAAGTTTAGGTGTCAGGTACAGTGCCAGATGCTGAAGATAAGAGACCAAGCAAAACCAGAGCCCCTGCTCTCATGTCCAGAATAGCATCTGACCCAGAGAGACGCTGATTTGCTTGACAGTAGAGTTAGATAAACCCATTTGAAAGCATCTATTTTTACCAGAGACTTGATGCTTGAATGCCGACTATCTTCTTCCGGTTTTGTTTTTCCAAGTTGCTCCAATTTTAGACAAAGATGACCACTCCACATTCTATTTGAAAATCATTCAACTTGAGCTCAGGGCACAAAACTAAAACATTTTGTCTGTGCCTGGGCAAAGCATTTTGTGTGGAGCCTCATGGGCCTAGCAGCTGCTGCTTCCTTTTAGTAACTGGGAAGCACTGGGATTTCTGATAAATAATTGAAAGCGTACTCTGGCAAGTTTCTACAGCAGTTTTAAGGGCAGTGCCTATTTTACTGTTCTCTGCATTGGAGAGTAAAGCCCTTGATTTTATGACTCGACTTTTCTGATTGTCCTCATTGGTACTCTTAGCCTCATATAAAACATTTTTTTCCTTTTTTGTGATGATGACTGAGTGTGAGAGGCACCATCTTGAAATGGCTTCATTGTAGGGTTGGAAGAACAAATTGTCTGATCAACAGGAGTAACTCTCAGACCAGCTCTCTGATGAAACCGTGGTAAGTCATCCGGGGAATCTTTTGTATAAATTACTTGAGTCCTTGAAGTCAGTGCAGACTTTTCACTGTAATTATGTGGATCGTGAAGTCCTGATGACTCCCAGTGGATCTCAGTAAAGAGTGACTAATGGATCATGGGGTCATTTGGTTAAGTGGGGGAGAAAAATCTGGGCAACCAATGACCAGGTTTGAAGTGATCCCCATCTGTGGCCTAACCTCTGGCAAATGCTGTCTCCTCCTGTCACCTCTGGGCTCTGACTCAGCAGGGCCTGCCTCCCCAGCCTGATTAGAAGAAAGATCCAGACAATTTGGCAGACTCAGGCATCTCCAGCATTGCCCCTTGCACCCTGGTGCTTCCTATGGTTAATGTTCTCGTGTCAAGAGAGCAGAGCCTGTGTCTGAGCAAAGCAGATGATGGAGTGCTTGTGAGAGGCAGTGCTCTGTGTCAACCATGATGTCATTTGAGAGGGCCACCCAGTCCAGGTCTAAGTTGTGCTTTTCATGATGTTACCACTAAAGTCCCTTGACTATGAGTCAAAGATGTTTCTTTTATGCTGACTTCTTTTGTTAATTGGTAGTAAGAGAGGAAAGAGGCTCTGAGGATTACAAAATATCTTACCCTTTAGCAACATCATGGTGTTCCCTGCATGAGGTCTCACATTTCTCTCTCTCCTGTCCCTCTTCCTCTCTCTCTCCTGCTTTCCTTCTCTCTGTCTCTTCTTTATTTAAATACATTTGCTTTTTAAATTTTCCAGAGCACTTGTCACTTCAGAATATAAATAGGATGTCTAAAATACATGATTTTTAAAATAAAAATTTATCAAAGGATCCCACAAAGGAAGATAGTCCTACAAGGTCCTTTGATGTCTAACAATGTGCCATTGGAGAGCTAGAAGGCAGAAAAGCCCGACTTTCTTAGATAAATGTAACATCTCTTGCAATAATTCCATGGGCCCCTTCTGTCTGTGGGTCTCAGTGCAAACATGCCACCATGAGATGAGCTAAAAAGCAAGCTTGCAAAATGAAGTCCCTGAGGAGTGCGATCTCTAGGGCTCCAGTTGAGCTACTCTTACTACAGCCAGGCTGAAAGCATATTTCAGCTTGTAGCAAGCTGGTTTCGTCTCTACCTGAGGAAAGATAAAGAACTTTGCTCAGGAAATGTGAGCCCCTGTTCCCAGGCTTCATTCCTCTCAAGCTGATGGACAGGTATGGAAGGAATGCGTTTGTTGGCAGGAATTAGATAATGCCCAGGCACAAATGGCAGTCACGTTCTTTTCCTCCCTCTCTCTGCTTTGGGGGAAAAATGTGGTATGAGGGGATGCTCTGCAGGGAGAGGGGTGCAGAAGAAGCTGTCTCAGCTTCAGCCAGCTGCCGTTTGTCACTGGATTCTGACAATGGCATCTGGCTCCGTGAGTGTGGAAGCCAGGGACCTGCCTCATGGTGAAGACCGAGTGACCAGTGGGAGTCAGGGTAAACCTTCACTGTGAGTCAGGAACAAGCTCCCCTGGATATATTTTCCCAAAGAAGGGCATTTCTCCACCTTTTTGTTAATAGGTCATATCTCCATCCTAACTATAAGACTTGGTGATTCCTTTGCTTTTGCTTCCTGCAAGGAGGATTTCCATGGCATGCAGGTGGCTAAGACAGGAATTAAGAAACCTAGTTGCGGCCGAGTGTGGTGATTCATGCCTGTAATCCCAAGCACTTTGGGAGGCCAAGGCAGGTGGATCATCAGGTCAGGAGATCGAGACCATCCTGGTCAACATGGTGAAACCCCATCTCTACTAAAAATACAAAAATTAGCTGGGCATGGTGGCGTGTGCCAGTAATCCCAGCTACTCAGGAGGCTGAGGCAGGAGAATCACTTGAACCAGGAAGTCGGAGGTTGCAGTGAGCCAAGATTGCGCCACTGCACTCTAGCCTTGCGACAGAGTGAAACTCCATCTCAAAAAAAAAAAAAAAAAAAAAAAAAAAAAACAGGAAGAAACCTAGTTAACCTGAAGTTCCAACCATAGGATTGGCCAAATGTATAATAGGTCAAGAGAATGCTACATTTCTGTTACAAGGGATGCTTGAAATATATATTAGCTCATATGTGAAGAAGGCAGGATATAATAGGCTAAAAACAAAGGCCATGAAGTAGAAGGTACAGCACAATACCGCATTGGTATTCTGCATATATATTCATTTCAAAAAGAAGAATAGAAAGCATCACAACCAACATTTAAATAGGGATGAGCTCTCGGTGATATTATTGGTAATTACTTTTCCTTTGAGGTTTCTCTGTTTTCCAACTTATTTCCTTGAAACAATAAAGATTTAACTTCCTTCTTTAGATGGCTTTTAATCACTCTAGTTCTCGCAATCTTGACCTATATCCATATCTACATCTGTACTTCTCTCTAGAGTTGCCATGTAGAGCACTGCACCAGCACCTAGTTTAGAAGGGGTGAAGTGGGATCTGGAATCAATCCTTCTTTGATCAGCTTGTTAAGTCATCCCTGACATGTGTCAGTGTCTGCCCAGAGGAAAGAGATCTCTTTTCCAATTTTCCCCAAAGGAATATCTTGTTCTAGTCCACACAGTGATACTGGATTTGCTCACAGCAACCCTGCTTGTCTATGTGTGTGTGTGTGTGTGTGTGTGTGTGTGTGTGTGTGGTGTGTGTGTGTATAAGGGGACTTCAAAAAGTTCATAGGAAGATGGAGTTAAAAGATAAAAAATAAAGTTTGTTTCCCAATACAACTCCATCAAGGTCAAGATACTTTTGTAAGCAATGATACCTGCTGGTCAGTCTATTCCTAAAGAACTGAGCATCCTGGGAATTTAACCATATGAATGCCACCTTTTTTTTTTTTACATTAACTGAAGAAAAAAGGAGGCCTTTTACAGATTTTAAGACTAGGAAGTAAAAAGAAGTCAGAAGGAGCCAAATCAGGACTGTTAGGTGGATGCCTAATGATTTCCCTCTGAAACCCTTGAAAAATTGCCCTTGCTTGATGAGAGGAATGAGCAGGAGCATGGTTTTGGTGGAGAAGGGCTCTCCGGTGAAGCTTTCCTGGGTGTATTTCTGCTAGAACTTTGGCTAACTTTCTCATAACACTGCCATATTAAGCAGACCTTATGGTTTTTTGGCCCCCTAGAACAACAGCAAGCAAGTTGCCTGGAACACCCCAAAACACTGTCACCATGACTTTTGCTGTTGACCAGTCTGCATTTGCTCTGACTGGACCCCTTCCACGTCTTGGTAGCCATTGCTTTGATTGTGCCTTGTCTTCAGGATCGTACTGGTAAAACCATGTTCCTCCTCATTTCAATTCTTAGAAGAAATCCTTCAGGATCTTGATCCCATTTGTTTAAAATTTCCACTGAAATCTCTGCTCTTGTCTGCAGCCTGTTTGGGCACAACGGTTTTGGCACCTATCAAGTAAAGGCCTTGTTCAACTTTATTTTTTCAGTCAGAATTGTGTGAGCTGAACCAATTGAGATGTCTGTGGCATTGGCTATGGTTTGTGCTGTTAATTATCAGTCCTTTTCAGTTAGAGCACAAACAAGTTGAATTTTTTTTTTTTTTTTTTGGAAAATTGATATGGCTGGTTTATTGCTGTGGGCTTCATATTCAACATCATCTCATTCCTTCTTGAAATGAGTTACCCATGTGTAAACTACTGACTGGGAGGTGGGCTTTGTCCCCATCAGCTTTTTGTAAAGCATCAATGATTTCACCATTCTTCTACTCAAGCTTTGTCATAAATTTGATGTTTGTTCCTGTTTCAATTTTAGCAGAATTCATGTTGCTCTGATAGAGACTCTTTACAAACTGATGTCTTATCTTTCTTAGTACCTCAAACTAGATCCTGTTCAGACATGTTGTAACAAGTTAGTACAAGTTGATTTTGGTGCAATTTTTTTTTTAATCCGTGCGTGGTTTTTTCATAATAAACATTTTCCATTAAGTTTTTGAAGATCCCTCGTATGTATTTTTCCCATAAATCATTTTGGCCATTTCATAATCACCATATTGTATTATAAAGAATAATTATTTCTCAGTCTACATGTATCAGGATTCTTTTTACTCAGGCCTAGATTTTATAACTAGCTTTCTGTAGGGGTAGGTAAAGTTCAAGGATTTTGTAGAAGAATCAGCTTCTTTGGACCTTTCTACTATCGTATTATGTGCCTAAATCCATATTTCCTAGGGATGGGGATGGGCTGGGAGAGAAGCAAGAATATTTGATGTTGAGAGGTCAGTAATAGACATTGACCAATGGAAGACCCAAATAACCCTGTGGTGCCAATAGGTTGCAGGGAGCCTTCATTGTTCTAGGAGGTGGTGATGGTGTTACCAGTAACCTAAAATAAAGGGCCACTGTGACCATGTGGCTATGCTCTGGGGTGAAAGATGGTGTCATCCTCTTTTCAATCTGTATCCCTTTGTTGTTTGCAGGGAAACTGATATAGCTTTACAGAGAGAACTCCCCATAAGCCAGAAACACCTGGTAAACAAAAAGTGACGGAATCAAATGGCTCCCAGGGTTCTTGCCTCAAGTCAGAGAAAAGCTGTGATGAGCCAAAAAAATACTCCAGGTACCAGAACTCAGGGCCTTGATGCACATCTGAAAGGCAGGCACCTTCCAGAAATAGCATCCCGGACCTGAGAGACTTGGATGGCCTTGTTTTAATTTCAGGGTTAGAATAATGACCGTTTTATGAACAACCAAATGGTTATTCTGGGTTCTCCTCTCAGGAGTGTGGTCTGAGACCTTGGCTTGTATAGTCTAAGTATGTAATAACTGAGTGTGTTTCCCATGATCCTGTGACAGCCTTCACTTTGAGTTCTATTTCAGAACACCCTCTTTCTGGGGGCACCTAAACATAGGCCCTAGTGAAATGGAATTTAGAAGCAGCATTATCTGCAGGGCAGTCTGGGGCCAAGCTGGCCAACTCCTCACCCTCAGTTCAATGGAAAGCAACCGGAAGTTGCCCCTACATTTGGGGGATGGTAAAAGGAGCTACCATTTAGTAAGCCGAGGGAGTGTCCCAGGGCAGCTTATGAACAACTGGAATTCTCTGAGAAATCAGTCAAATTGGAGTGTTGGGCGGTGACTTGGAGTTGAGAAAGGAGCACTAAACTGGAATTCACAGCAGCTCCTGCGTAACCACATGTGCATCGTTGTCCTCGATACTGTCATCTCCGGTTCATGGCTAGGGTCCTTCCTGCTCTTAAACCGTATGCATGGTTTTATGCACAAGAACCACTAGCTCAGGATGCCTTACAGAAAACTTTTTTGCAAGAGGAAAAGCCTTCAAACCAGGAAGAAGTGTTGATTGTCCTCTCTCTCTCATAAATGTCTCCATTTTTTACTGATAATGGCATTTTTAAAATGTTAATGATGAGATTGTTTTCACCTCATAGAATGGCTTCCAAAACTAAATACAGAGCAGTCAGGAATACGGGAATGAATGATCCCTCAAACACTGGTTAACTATGGAAGTGAAACCCTTCTGAGTATTGACAGGATGTGGCAGCCTCAGTGTCCGTAAATACTTGGGACAGACAGGACATTGGGTTCAGGGGAAACTTTTGTAAGAGCCAGGTGATGGCTGGTTGCAGGGGGCTGGTTCTTTTTGGAACCCCAGTGGCCGATGGGCCTAAAGCCGCACAAACTATGCCACATGAGAATGTGACTTTAATCTAGCCCTCTCTTGAATGAAATCAAGTAGAGATTAAGTCAGTTTTGACTCTCATCAGAAAGGTTTAAGGTATTGGAGTTCCTAAATTTCATCCTGTGTCTTTGGGGTTAAGAGATGAGGCTCTGGGCCACAGTTCCTGTTGTCTCCTAGAGGGGTGGTTCATGAGAATGACCATATTGAAGAGTCCTTGAGAACATAGAGTTTGGAATTATGCAGATCTAGGTTATAATCCTGGCCCTACCGTGTACTAGGTGTGTAAATTTGGCCATTTAATACCTCTCTAACTTTAGCCTCTGTATTGCTAAATGGGAAAAATACAGTATGTTCCATCTAGTGAGTAGTTAGGAGAGAGGAAAGAGATCTCATGATAAATTCCCAAGGAATGGGGGCTGGGCTGATAGGAAAGGGTCCGGCATCAACCCTGTGAACAAAACATTAGGATTAGATCCATCACCTCTAAAGCAGGAAGAAGGAGGCTAGCTGGGATATGGGTGGTGGGCCAGTGATTGCAGAGGCCCACCAAGTAAACCAAGACTATGATAGAGAAAACAGAAGACCTACTGGGGGCTGAGCACAGGTAGGATGCAGCTGTCAAGGTGGGCACAGAACAGGCATGTGTGCAAGGTGCAAGTCCTTAGATCACTTGGTGTATTCGTTTCCTACTGCTGTCGTAACAAATTACCACAGATTTAGTGGCATAAAGCAACACAAATTTAGTCTCTTACAGTTCCATAGGTCAGAAGTCCAAAATGGATTTCACTGGGCTGAAATCAAGACGTTGGCAGGGTCACATTCACTCTTAAAATCCTAGGAGAGAATTCGTTTCTTTGCTTTTTTCCTGATTCTAGAGTCCACCTACATTCCTTGGCTCAAGGCCCCTTCCTCTGTCTTCAAAAGCAGCAGTGAAGCATCTTCAAGCCTCTCTCTCTGCTGTGTCATCACATCCCCTCTTTCTCCTCCCAGGCCAAATGTGGAACTCTGTTGGGTGGCACTAGACAGAAATCACATCCCTCCTACAGGATTTCTACAAAGCACGTGTTCCTGGAGCAACTATATGAGGAAGATGGAGAAGGCCTAGAAAATTTGGTCCCTGTTGCCTTTGAGACTTACACCATCACCCTGAAACTGAGCACTCTGACCATATATCAAGATCAATTGTGCTTTCTGAAAGATCAAATTAAGTCTAATTTTAAATGGGACGAAAGGTAGCACTCTTTTTATATTCCTACTTAAGAAGATATCCTTCTTGGTTCTGTTCCATTTTGCACACGGAGTAGGGTTTTAAAGAGCCACATCTAAGGCTGGATTTGAAAGCTGATGAATGTAGCTATGAAGAGCTTTATGATGAAAAGGGTTACTACTGGCATCCCATCCATTGGCTTATCTTTTTTTATTCTTTAAATAATGTGACAAATGAGGGTTCTGATAGGATTTCATGAGTTGACATTATTAAGAGCCATTTCCACTTGGCAATGCTGCAAGAAAAAAAACTTCCAGTCAGATGAACAAGGAAATTACTTAATTAGCAACTCAGGTGAGCGCTGGCTCTTTAGAAAGATGTTAAGATTGGAGGAAAGACAGGAGACCCACAGAGGCAGCGTGCCACAGTTGGGTGTTTAGCCAAAGACACGTTCTTCTGTCCCTTTCCTCCTGCATGAGTCTTTCCTGACTGTTCACCTGAAATTGGATATGGAAGGGCTCTGCTGCTGCTGCTGCCAGCCTGGTAGACAGAAAACGTCAGTGTCAAAGAAAAATGATTGTGTGTTTGGTTCCCTCCGGTTTTTACAAAATAAACCTCACCTGGCAATTCCTTGGAGATGAATTAGCCACTATTTCATTCCCCTTAGTCATTCCTGCTGGGTTAATTATTGCTCTGAACCATGTCAGCATTAATCAACATGATAACAGTTTCTAGTCATTAACAGTGTAACCAGCTTTTATGCATATGGAAGTCCCTCCATCAAACCATCATGAAGATCAGAAACTCATTCTAGGGGGTGCTCCTTCCTAGGAGACCCACAAGTGTCCAGGCTGGGGAATTGTTCCTTTGGGCGATTTAATTTTGAATAGGTTCCAGGTGTCATCTGCATGACAAGGCTGAAGAAGTCTGTTTTGGTGGAACTCCAAGACTTTTGCTCTGGGTCAGAGTCTTTGACTTCCATATGTATCAGCTTTGATGCTTTTAAAAGCTGCAGAAGCAGTCCAAGTATCATGGTTCAGTAGAGAGATTTTGGATCCAGACAGGCATGGATTCAAACATGAGCTTCTGGACTAACCGGTCGTGGGAATTTGGGAAAAATTTAACACTTAGGGATAAATATAATCTATGTAGAACACTTTCACATAGTGCCTGGCACACAATAAGTGGTCATAAATGGTAGTTTATAAAATGAGAATACCACTAAAATTGTAAAAAAAAAAAAAGTTAAAAATTATGTGACTGCAGCCTGTTTTCTGGGGCTTTAGCAGCAAGGGATATATCCTCAGGGAAAGAAATACCATCAGTGCCACTCAAGGTGAAAAGGTGGCTAGAGTATTCCCTACTCTTAAAGCGAGTCACTATCAGTGTGGCAGGTTTGTACATAAACAGGTTCCCGAAAATGCCAAATGGCAGTACCACTCCTTGTAACAACTGCTGGTTTCATCTAGTGATGGCCAAGGTCCTAAATCCTCCAGACCTATGTATCCTACAAATTCCTGGGTCATTTCTTCTTTACAGAACCAGAACAGACTGCCTTGACCACTTTCTCCTGGGTTAACAATGGGTCTTGACTTGGTCCTGCCTAGGACCTCAAGAGCAACAGAACAAAACCACTAACCCAAAATTTTCTTTCCCTTTCTTGGTCTCACCTGGCCTTTCAAAAGTCCAAGAACCCTAAAAGGCTGAAAGGAGCATTTGGGCCAGAGGCACCTTCAGCCAGTGTCACTAGGAAGACCAATTCAAGAAGACGACCAACCAATGCATGGTCTTAGCTCCACCCCCAGCACACACGTCCTCCATATATGCCTCCATAGAATGCAGCATACAACGTATCTAATAAAAATCCTAATACAAATTATTGAGGAAATACAGACTCTTTTATATGTAGGCATTGCAAATGTGCACATTTCAAAAAATCATTTAAACAAATTTCTTTAGAGACAAGGTCTTACTCTGTCACCTAGGCTAGAGTGAATTATTGTAATCATAGCTCAGTGCAGCCTTGAACTCCTGGGCTCAAGTGATCCTCCCGCCTTGGCCTCCCAAGGCACTGGGATTAATAGGTGTGAACCACCACCCCCAGCCACATTTCAAAAATATTCAAGTGGAAAGGCGAAAGGCACACATCATAGAATCTGACAAGCATAACAGTGTCCTAGTGTGTGATGCTGGGCCTGTGTGAGAGCGTCTTTTCTTTGTTACGCTAGTTCTTGCTTAGGAAGCACTGTGGCATGTTCTTGGGTGTCATGTAAAGGGCCAAGGAGAGAACCTAGAGTTTTCAAATTTCTTCAGTCTACTTCTGACTTCATTGGCAATATTTGGCCCTCACCTTGTATAGGAGAAACAGAGTTCTCCTTTTGAGAATAGAGACCCCTTTGGGTCACAGGGAATAGAGTTTGTTAGACATCTCCAAAGAATGGGAACCCTGGTACAGCTTGGGTGAGACTTTTTAAGCAAACAGAATTCTGGCTAACACCTTCTATTAGTCCCTAGAAATCCTCCATTCCTCTTCCCCACATCAAACTTTGTGGTAGAGCTGGGGTTGGCAGCAGCTTGGCTCTGCCATCATGTCCAAATTCCACTATTTCTGTCCTGAATTTGCGTTTCCTGGCAGACTTGAGCCAAGTCCCAATGAAACAGCCATAGCTTTTCAAAATTACAGGCAAAATCAGGCTGGGAAGAGGTGAGAGGGGCAGGGAGGGGACAGGGAAGAACATGCACAGTAATTGTCACGAAGGGCCCAGTGATGTGGATCTGCACTGAGGAAGTCATTTCACATGATCTTTGCTCACTCACTTCCAGTTTGGCTCTTCCAGCTCCTCAATCCGGGCATGGAGCCGTGCTTTTTATAGATTGTAAGTCCATTGTGGAGTTATGTATCCTGGCAGTTTGTAAAGTGGTGTTTTCTCTATTTTTATGGGTGCCCCAGGACAGCACAGGCACACACACGTTTCTTGGTACCTTCTCATTCCATGCTGCTTGTGATTAATGAAGAAGGACTGCTGCCTCCAGCCGCTTCACAGGATAGACCTGGGGCAGCCTCTGATTTGCTGTGTGTCCCTGATGGAGCCAACCCTTTCAAGCCCCCCTGCTCCCTGCTCCCTGCCCCCTGTCGGATACTGTGGGAGTGAATGAGGGATGAGGATGATAGTAAACCCTCCCTGAAGGGTTATGTAAATCTGAGAGGCTCTGTGGACTCTGAGGCTGGCCTAGGGAAACCTCAACAGATCAGCTACTCCTTGCTTCCTTGCTTTTTATTAGATTCCCTATAAACAAGTAGGACATGATTGCAGGGGAATCAGAGGACAGGGGGCTCCTTCATGCTTGAGGACTTTTCCCCAGCACTGGTGCCAAATAGTTAGAGCGTCTTCTCATGATGCAGCCCTGATTAGCCTGGTTCTCCCTCAGACCTCAACCTTTTGTTGAGGGGAAGAAACACTTGTGGTAGAAAGAAACATAATTAGTGGAAGGATCATGTGCATGGACTATCATCTTATCAATGATGATAATAGGCCTAGTTGCCTAGATCTTTCCAGTCAGCCGCCATGTTCTGTCAGCATGTCTTTCATAATGTCCTCTTCCTGTCATTAACAATGTCTTCAGGCTTCTGGGTTTTCTGTCCTCAAATTCATCCTGAACACCATAACTAGGTCGTGCATCCTGGAGAGATATCTTGGTACTTTGCTTCCCAATGTTCAAAGGCTCCCTATTGCCAATGATAAAGTCCTAACATTGTATCCTGACATCCGCACCCCTACACGGTATGATCTCTGCTCATGTTTATGATCTCCTGTCCCACTCTTCTTCCGTGGGAACCAGACCAGAGGGCTCTTGGGCCTTCAGACACCTGCCTGCTCACCTCTCTGCTCAGAGTTCTTTGCCTGGACTGCCCTGCAGTAATGATTTTTTGCCCTGCAATAATTATTGCAATAATAAATACAATAATAAATGCAAAAATAATAAAAATAATAAAAACAATAATTATTGCCCTGCAATAATTATCTCTCCATATCCTCATCTCTCACAGAGAAGCCCTGACAGCCTCAGCCCCAGGGAATCTCTCTGTCTTTCTCTGAGCTCCATTAGCATTGGCTAGCTGGGAACTTGTCACTGGTTTATGTTATTATCTAATTGGTTTCGGTGCTTTATAGAGTATCTACCCTAAGGGCAAGGACTGTTGTCTACCTCTTTGCAGGGCACACTGTGCCTGATATGCTGGGTGGCCCTTGTCCAAAGTGGGGGTGGCCTTCCATGGCTGTCGGGAGCACCGGCTCAAGTGTGAGGATCGGATCCCACCACAGGATCCAACCACAGGCGAGCTCCTTCATCTCTCTAGTCAAGAGTTCCCTCATTTGCAATGTGAGGAGTGATGACTCTTATTTTATAGAAATACTTGTAAGGATCAAATTAGATACTCTGGGTTATACACTTGGCATAGTGCTCAGTGTATGATTATCGTTATCATCATCATTAAATCAATGTGTGTTGACGACCAGGAATTCTGGTAACAGGATCCTGGGCCTTTCTGAGGGGCTGGGCATTGCCTTGGTCTGCCTGTGGAATCCCTCCCTGGCCTGGCTTCCATGCATGGGCCTATGTCTCAGTTTCCTCATGTGCAAATTGGGACAACAGGAATACCTACTGTCCAGGGTTATCATAAGAATTAAATATGACAATGGCTGGAAAATGCCTACATTTAGGAAAGAAAGGCTTGGTAAATGAGAAAAACATGGAATTCTGCTAATTGCTGTGAGTAAATGGTCAGGAATCATGGCCTGTCTCACAGCTTGAGCTTTCCTTGATGGACCTGTTTCCCAGTCCCTGTGTTGAGTCTAGGTGCAGGGGCGGGGGAGGGGGGGGAAGTTTCCTTCTGGCTCTGACTTTATGTAATTCTGCTCATATGCCTCCCTTTACCCACTTAGTCCAGACCAGAGATGAGAAAGCTTTGATATTTGGAGAATGATTTGTATTCCTTGCTTAGAAGGATGAGACCCTTCAAGTGGCTGAGTTGGATGGGATCACCTGTTTGCCCCCAGGCAGCTCATCAGACCCCTGCAGACTTGTCCAGGAACTCAGAGCATCCCTGGAAATATGTACATTCTCTAAACCATAGGATCCAGTGCAGACAGATTAGCACCCCTCCTTCAGCCCTCCCCCTCCATTTCATCAGCTTTATGCTGGGGTGGATTATGTTTCTCTAACTGCCTAATTGGGAGAATTTAGCTGGAAAATTGCCATCGTGTTCTTTTAAAGGGTGCCAACAGCCCACGGCTGCCAGCTATAATGTCAGTGGGTAATCCCAGCTCTGCCGCCACGGAGCCAGGGAGGACCCATCTATCTCCAGACTCCTTCCCAGGTGGTGAGAGCAGGCCACCAGCCCTAAGAGGAAAGAACACCAAGGAGGAGGACAGAGGTGGCCAAGAAAGCAGCTGCAGGCACAGGTCTATTTCCCTCCTTCCTCATGGCCCTCCCCAGCCTGCTCCACTGGGAATTGAAATGTCCTGAAATTGCAGTGTCACACCAGGACACCCTGGCCCTACGGTGTACTGTTCAGCTCCATGGACTCCCACTGCAGCAATCTTGAGTTTAGACTGAGTCTGGGGGTTGTTCAAGAAAAGGGAAATCTAATTGCTAAGGCTCGTTCCTAAGTTTGCAAGAGACAGTGTAGAATAGTGTTGAGGCGTACAGACCTTTAAGCCAGGCTGCTTGCCTATGTTCTAATCTAGGCTTTGCTACTTGCTGGGCAAGTTACCAGATCTTCTAGCTTCATCATCTGTAAAACAGAGGTGATAATACGAGCACTTTCCTCTGTTCACATATCAGGGGGCCCAGGCAGATGGAGGCTCTGCTGTCTTTAACACATGGCATCCGGGACCTTCTTGCCAGGTAGGCATCTAGCCCACAGAAAAAGAGAAGGCATAAAGGATTAGGTAGGGAGGTTTGTGTCCTACTCTGGTCACACTCCACTCTCTAGACTGCAGTCACATGATCCCAGCCCAGCTAGGTGGGGGAGGGTAGTTGAGTTGCTGCTAAGGATAAAGAGTCTCTGCCACACTCAGAAAACCTCCCTAATCGTTAACAGTAGCTGACACTTATGGAGTGCTTTCCATGTGCCATGCACTCACACATTCACTTGATTGATTCAATTATTAAAAATGGCATGATGGGCTGTGCACAGTGGCTCATGCTTGTAATCCCAGCACTTTGGGAGGCTGAGGCGGGCGGATCATGAGGTCAACAGATTGAGACCACCCTGGCCAACATGGTGAAACCCTGCCTCTACTAAAAATACAAAAATTAGCTGGGCACGGTGGCACGTGTCAGTAATCCCAGCTACTTGGGAGACTGAGGCAGGATAATTGCTTGAACCAGGGAGTCAGATGTTGCAATGAGCCGAGATCGAGCCACTGCATTCCAGCCTGGAGACAGAGCAGGACTCCATCTCAAAAAAAAAAAAAAAAGAAAAAAAATGGCATGATGATACTATGTATATATTATATATCAGTGAGAGTCATGGTAGGAACCCAGATGGAACCCTCAAAAGGACAGTTAAAGAGGATCGAATGGTATTTGTACACCCATATTCACCATTTGCACACCCAGCGTTACTTACATAGCCAAAAGGTAGAAGCAACTCAAGTGTCCATCAGTGGATGGATGGATAAACCGAATGTAATATAGATAGACAACGAGATATTATTCAGCCATAGAAAGGAAGAATTTGGACACAGGCTACAACATGGATAGACCTTGAAGACATTATACTGAGTGAAATAAGCTAGTCACAAAAATACAAATACTGTATGATTCCATTTATGTGAGGTACCTAGAGTAGAAAATTCATAGGAGCAGAAAGTGGAATAATGGTTGCTAGAGGGGAAGGTAGGGAAAGGCAAATGAGGAGTTGCTATTGAATGGGTCCAGAGTCTTAGTTTTTCAGATGAGAAGAGTTCTAGAGATGGATGGTAGTGATGGCTGCAAAACAAGGTGAATGTACTTAACGCCACAGAGCTGTACACTTGAACTCCATTAAGATGTTAAATTTGATGCTATGTACACTTTACCACAATGAAAAATAATTTTAAAAGAGGGTTTCAGGAAGGAAATTTTTACAAATAGATGGGTGATAGGTGCTGATGAGTGCTGGTTAAACATGAGGAAGTAGCAACCGCAGGAAGCTACATCCACCCCTAGGCCTGAGGGGTGCGTGGAAGGAGAGATTATCAGGACAAGTTGAGAGCAGTAGCCATGGGAGAAGGGCTACTCAACAGAAGCTGTGGCTTTTGGGAACTAAGCACTTCCAAACCACAGCCCAGCAGAGAGGAGCCAGGAGATAGATACCTGACTTCTGTCCTCTTGCCCTCTGATCTCCTGCTCATGACTCCCGTTGGGCGCCCCTCTCTAGAAGTCAGCAGCCAAGGGAAGCTGGTGATGTAGTTCATGCATATCAGCCTCCCCAGGGCTCAGAGAAGGGTAGAGAGTGAAGAGCAGGCTTTGAGGTCCGCTAGAAAGTGTGCTTTGCAGCTACCACCATGGGGCAAAAATGAGGTAAAGTCACTCCCCCAAGCTCACACTATTAGTGACCTGGGTTGGCTTTGAACCTGGGATGCTGACCCCAGAGCCTCCAGATGGAAGAAGGAGAAACTAAAATATCATGAGGGTCTACCTTGTGCCTGGCACTGGGCTTTCTCCTCTCTGATGAGTGAGAAAAGAATCAGAGAACTTAATTAAGGAATGTACCCAAGATCAAGCAGCCAAGAGGTGGCAGATCCAGGATTTTACTCCAAAGCTGCTGTCTTTCCACCAACTGCGTGACCTTCAGGCTGAGAGCCCCTCACTGTCAGCACTGTTATCACCAGCATCAGGAGCAGGCACTGAGCAAGAGCTGCTTTGTGCTGTGTGTCAGGACAAAGGGAGCTACTGTGCATAGCCCCGGTGCCTCTCCTGCCCCCATTGAGCCTTCAGCCTGGGGCATCTACTTTGTAACAAGCCACACTAAACATGGACACAAAAATACTGTTCGTTCCCCATCAGCAGTCACCAGAATGCTAGTCCTGAAAGAGACATTTGAAACCATCTCTCAAATCCCCTCATTTTCTCTGGACCCAAAGGACCCATTCATCCAGTGTGAGTTTAGATGCAGAGTTCCCCATGGACTGAGCCCCTGGCTGAAGTCTACTCTAAACTAGACATATGGAAGACCCCAGATGCAGAGGATACCCCCAGATATCTAGTACAGCATCCTCTCCTTTTCATCCACATCACCATCCCCTAGACCCAGAGTCCAAAACTGCAGTACACACTGGTCACATCAACCTTCTGCCTGTTCTCGTGAATAAAGTCTTTTATTTATTTATTTGTTGACAGAGTTTTTGCTCTTGTTGTCCAGGCTGAAATGCAATGGTGTGGTCTTGGCCCACTGCAACCTTCACCTCCTGGGTTCAAGCAATTCTCCTTCCTCAGCCTCCCGAGTAGCTGGGATTACAGGTGCCTGCCACCATGCCCGGCTAATTGGGTTTTGTATTTTTTGTAGAGAAAGGGTTTCATCATGTTGTCTAGGCTTGTCTTGAACTCTTAACCTCAGGTGATCTGCCTGCCTTGGCCTCCCAAAGTGCTGGGATTACAGGTGTGAGCCACCACGCCTAGCCGTGAATAAAGTCTTAATGCTGCACAGACACACTCATGCTTACCTATCTTCTGTGGCTACTTTCATGTTATAACTGCACAGTTGAGTATGGCCCCAAAGCCAAAAATACTTATCTGACCCTTTACAGAAAAAGCTTGCTGACCCTGACCTAAGCCAATAATATGAGTTCCCTAAAGCTGCTGTGACAAAGTAGGTGCAATTTATAGTCACACAGTTCTGGAGGCTGGAGGTCCAAAATCAAGGTGTTGGCAGGGTTGGCTCTTTCTGAGGGCTGTGAGGGAGGTTCTGTTGCAGGCCTCTCTCCTAGCACTGGTAACATCAGGTGTTCCTTGTCTTGTAGAAGGCATTCTCTCTGTACCCTACATCATTTTTCATTTATGCGTGTCTGTCTCTGTGCCCAAATTTCCCCTTCTCCAACACAGTCATACTGGATTAGGGCCCATCCGAATGACCTCATCTAAATTTGATCATCTGTAAAGACCCTATTTCCAAATGAGATTGCAGTCACAGATATTGGAGGTTAGGACTTCAGGGTTTTTTAGGGTACACAATTCAGTGCATAACCCCGGGCTACGTTATTTCTCACCTGGACTACTGTAATAGCTTCCTAACGGATCTCCCATTTTTGCAGCATAGCTCACCCCACCTTCAAACCCTTATTCTACAGCCAACTGTCCACTTCCCAGAATAATTATTTCATAGTTCAGATGGGACTGTGTCACCCTCTTGATGGAAACCCTCCAGTGCACATCCAGTGGGTGAAGACCGAGCTCTGTAACATGGGCTGTGGTGCCGCACAGTCTGTTCTGACTGCCCTGACCACCTACTCCTACCCCACAAGCCTTTGCCCTCTCTCTGCCATGGCCTCACTGACTTTCAGTTTTTCAAACTGCCCGTGCATCCTTCCTCACAGGGCCTTGCTATAAACTGCCCCATACCTAGGCCATTTTTCACCTCATCTCTACCTGTTCATGCCCTCTCTACTTTTCACGCTCTATCCTGAGCATCTCTTTCTCAGGGAGCCTTCCCTGCCCTGGCTCACTAGGTCACAGGCACTGTGATTGGCCGTATGGCACCTTCCTGACATCTATCCACAAGTATAATGCTCCAGGGGTGTAGTGATTCTGGGATTACTATGTCTCCTTGTTATTGGACACTCCATGAGGATGAAAAGAGGATCTTGATGTTCCTGCTGCTGTTTGACTTCATATCTCAGCAACTGGCACACTGTAAGCCCTCCAAAACCATGTGACAAAGGAAGAGAAGGGAGCAAAGAAAACAGAAGGCAGCCAGGGCCGCTTGAAGAGCTCAGAGCCTTGTGAGTGAAGTCAATACAGAACCAGAAAGGGACAACATAGCATCAAAAGTATTATAGAGAAAACATAGGGAGCTTTGCAGGAACACAGACCAGAGACTCCTAAGATGAGAGCAGAGTGAAACAGGGAAGGCTTCTCGGAGGTGGTGGTGCCTAAACTTAGTCTCATGAGAGTCCCTTAGTTTTGTTCTTCCAAAGAGAGGGAAAAGTGTGATTAAAAGCCTAAAGACTGTATTCTTTTTCAATTGCCCTATAATAAGTTGCTACCAGCTTAGAAGCTTAAAACAACACACATTTACTACCTCACATTTCTATGCCTCGGGAGTCTGGGCACAGTGTAGTTGGATCTCCTGCTCAGGGTCTCTCAAGGCTGTAAACGAGGTGTTGGTTGGACTGCATTTTCATCTGGAGGCTTGACTGGGGAAGAATCTTCTTCCAAGCTCATTCAGTTGTTGGCAGAATTCATTTCTTTCCGGCTGTATGACTAAGGATCCCACTTTTTGCTGGCTGTTGGTGAGAAACCACCCTCATGTCCTAGCTGTAGCCTGCTGTTCCTTGCCAAGTGAGCTTCATTCCTTACTTCATCACATTAACAAGGAGAATCTCTCCAGTCCTCTGAGACAGAGTCTCATGCAACCTAATCTAATCACAGGAGTGACATTCTATCCCTTTTGCCATATAACATAATGTAATCCTAGGCGTGACTTCCTACTGCCTTTGCTGTATAACTTAGCCTAATCAAAAGAGAGACATCTCATCCCCTTTGCCATATCCTCTCAGTGAGAAGCAAGTCTTAGGTCTTACCCACACTCAAGTGGGGGGCATCACACAAACACATGGACACAAGTTGGCAGAAAATCATCAGGAGACCCCCCCAGGGCCTGTCCACCACAGACAGAGGCCTGAAAGAGCATGAGGATGAGGATACTGACAGTCTTTTCTTCACTCAGCCAGGATTCATAGAGTACCCACTCTGTGCTAGGCAGTGCTTTAGTGCTGAGAACACAGTGGAGAACAAGGCAGACAGAGCATCCACCCTCATGGAGCTTCTCCATTGCAGGGTAGTGAGAGTGTGCAATGAGAGGGAGGTGGCTCTCACGAAGGTGGCCTTTGGACATCTTCCTTCTGAAGTATGGCATGTGGAGGGACTTCCTTCTCAAAGCTACCCCATCCACCAAGAGCATTAAAAGGAGTCCTTCACCAAGCCATGGCTTCAACCATTCCTCAAGACCTCAAGGGTTACAGATACCTCCAGTCATCTCTAGCTGCCAAAGCTGCCATGGTTCACCCTTACAACAATTGAGCCAATCTCTCCTTTGTGCCCTTCTTCTGCCTCTACCTTTTCTCCAACTCAACTTCTTCCCTAGCCTGGAGGAACATCTCTCAGAAAGATTCCTCTGGACTTTGGATCCATGGTAGAATGCATGCCTGTGATCCATTGTGCTGGCGGTCTTTGGAGTATGCTGTGCCAGCTCTGTCTAGATCTGCCAGAAATCCATTCTCAAATGTGGTGACTCCAGCATCCAAATGTCAGGGCCAGGACTTGAACCCAGATTGCTTGACCCTGAAGGCTCTTCTCTTCCACTGTCTCCCACTGTCTGAGAATAACTGGTCCTTGCCTTCCATCTGGAGAACTTTTGACTTTTCATTTACTCTGCATGTTCATTGAGTAGCTACTGGGTGCTACTTTTGAGTAGCTACATTAAACCTGTATCAGATGCCTTGGGGCAAAAACAAGTGGGGCTCCTGCTTTTGGTGAGGAACTATGGTCTGGTCTGCTGGGGGAAAGAGGTATGAATTGAAGCATTACATGTCTAAGGGGAAGTAACAGTCAAAATAAGTGTGAAGAATGAGCAGAACATCCTGCTGGTGATAGGAGAGCCCGGGAAGCATCTCAGCCTGATCATCGAGGTCAAGAAGACTTCTCTGAAGGAGTTCTCAAGCTGCAATTAAAAGGAAAAGAAAGTTAGCCAAACCTAGGGCATGAGGGGAGGCAGTTAGAACAGTAGTCTACGCAGAGGACACAGTACAGGCCAAGGCCCTTATGTGGGAGAGACATTGGAAGAACTAAAAGAAGGCAAATTGGGCTGGAGCAAGAGAGCCAGGTGGTTGTTCTTACTGAAGCTGAAGTCGGGCAGCCAGACCCAAACAAGGAGAATTGAAAGGCTCCAAGCCTTCTACACATTCCCAGGCTCCCTGTGATCCCAGCACAGCCGGGGCCTCCCATTTGTCATTCTAAAAAGCCCTGCCATGCCTCCTCCCTGGGGCTGTCACCCCTTGGGAGAGGTTATCACCACACAGAAATCTAACCAATTGGCTCACCATGTTCAAAGCACAAAGCTTAGAATAATAGTTTTTTTCAAGCCTTCAGGAATGTCAAACCCACATCTACTTGCAATGAAAGACCAGTGATATACAGCTCTTAGCTCCAGAGAGGTATGCAGACCACAGCTCTTATGAAATTAAATAAAGCTGAGAAATGCATCAGGGTCTATAAAATCAAGAGGGAAGCTTAATTTTCCACCCCGTCCACCTCTCCAACACCTTCACATTTGGGAATACAAGCTTGAGCTGGGAGAAGTGTGAGCCACAGGGATCTATGAAAAAGAGAGAGGGAGACAGACAGCCTCACTCATCTTTTCTGCTAGCAGCCAGGAGCAGGGTCCAGCCATATGGGCAGCCATGAGGAGGCAAGGACTGTGGAGCCGGCTCAGTGTTAATTAGAAGCAAAGGAAGGCCTGGCTGAAGTGGCTGCAAGGACGCCCAGCAGCGACCATTTCCTGCACAGGGCAGGCGGCCTTGGATTAAGGGCTGCCAGGTGCTGCCTCCTCTGACACGTTTGGCAGCATCTCACCTGCTCCTGCAGCTTGTCCCTAGATGCAGGTGACCTTGGAATGCTAAGCAAAGCTGCGTTTGGCTAAAGATTCTACAGGGTACTACTCTCTCCCCAGCTCTCTCTTTTGCAGGTTTGTCTGCAAAAACTGAAGGACTTTTGCTTTCTTTGAAGTTCAACATAAGGATGGGTGATATTTGGCCCACTGCTTTGACACAGGGTCATTTTGACGTGACCTAGAAATGAAGTTAGTAAATTATCAGTATCTGTTGTGATGCCTAGCAAGACGGGATACCTTTGTATGCTACAGGGAGACAGGGAGGAGATGCAGTATGTACAGTAGCATCAGGGATGGGGAAGCTCAGAACTGAGACAAAGATTGAGGAGGATGTCAGAGATAGTGAAGCATTAGGGATGATGAGGGTTAGACTCAATACTGGTGAGTTTTTTAAAGAGTGTTTTGCATGTTGATACAATTTTGGACTGGAATGATTGTAGCAAGACGGCCACGTCAAAATGACTCACTTTGCATTGGAGATACTAAGGAAGGGTTCACTTGACAGAAATGTCCATTGAGTTCCCTCATCTCTCCTCCCCTTTCATGCCTTTAGTACAGACCCTCATCACAAGCCACTCATACTATTTAACAGTCCCAGCACTAGTTGCTCTGTGGTCTCCCCTCCAAACTGCAGCCAGAGGCATTTTTCTCAAACACACCTGTTTAAAAAAGGACCCTTGGCTTGTGCATTCTGATCTCTGAATCCTGTTTTTGTTTTTCTTCAACTTTTAAGTTCCGGGGTTCATGTGTAGGATGTGCAGGTTTGTTACATAGGTAAACATGTGCCATGGTGGTTTGCTGCATACATCAGCCCATCACCTAGGTATTAAGCCAGGCATTAATTAGCTATTCTTCCTGATGCTCTCATTCCCCCTGCCCTCCCAGCAGGCTCCAGCGTGTGTTGTTTCCCCCCATGTGTCTATGTGCAGAAATACCATTTGACCCAGCAATCCCATTACTGGTTATATGCCCAGAGAAATATAAATCGTTCTATTATAAAGATACATGCACATGTATGTTCACTGCAGCACTATTCACAATAGCAAAGACACGGAATCAACCTAAATGCCCATCAATGGTAGACTGGATAAAGAAATTGTGGCACATATACACCATGGAATACTATGCAGCCATAAAAAATGAATAAGGTGATGTCCTTTGCAGGGACATGAATGGAGCAGGAAGCCATATCCTCAGCAAACTAATGCAGGAACAGAAAACCAAACACTGCATGTTCTCACTTACAAGTGGGAGCTGAACAATGAGAACAGATGAATCCTGCTCTTTCTGCTTTCTCCTGCTCTGGAACACGTTGGTTTATCCAGGGATGGCCTCAGGGGATATTGTCTGGTGGGTGTGTCTAATCTGCACAGGCCTGATGCCCCTGAAGCTGCCTGCTGCCCCAAAGGCAACTCCAACCTTGATAACGCTTGGCGTGACTTCGGACAAGTGTGTTCTCACCACAGTCAGCATGGCCTGTCTGCATTTCTTTGCCTGAAAACTGCTTTTTCCATGAGGATAAAGATGGGGTGAGAAGTTGTACCTTGGGTATTTCCTTGGTTTAAAAGGAAAAAGAAAAGCCTTCTCGATCTGTGCAAGCATGTACATATATGTGCATTAGAATCATTAATAGTTCTTTGGAGAGAGGTTAAATTTATGTGCGGTTTAACCAAATGATGTGTCTCCAGGGGAAGGAGAGGGAAGCCATCCCCCACCCGCATTAAACAGCATTTGTGACGCACGGAAAAAATAAAAGAAACCCTGAATCCACGAGCCATGAGAAAACAAAGGGGAAATCGAAATTGTGGATCTGCCAGAAACCTGCCGTTCACAGAGCCCACAAATCACAGGCAAACAAAGGGAAATGGAAAGATTTGGTATTAAAAACCCATTCTTCCCTGAACCTGTGCCAGCATCTATAAAACAATTACATGTGATCGTACTTGAGACTTTTCTGAGACACTAATTCTTCTCTTGACATGAAAATGGCGCGCATGTTTCTTTCAAAATGCCATACCCTGGAAAGAAGGGGGAACGATTGGAAGGGCAGACCCAGAATGTGGGGCAGGTTAGCCCAGCTCCTAAAAACTGATAAATCTCTGTGGTTTTCTTTCTTTTCTCCCCCTGAGAGTTTTCTTTTGAGCTGCTGATTCCTGAATGGGGTGTGACAACCTTGTCTGGTTCCCAGATGGATCCTTGGTTGCCAGGAGACTAGACATGGGGGTGAGTGGATCCACGAAGCACCCCTCTCCAAAATACGAGAAAAAAATCACCAAAGCTCATGACCAGGAGAAGACGATAAGGCTGGAAGCTTGGCCCAAGGTGGACTGAATGCCTGCACTCAGTTTCCAAGGAGAAAGCTGACCCGCCAATCCATTTGTTGACCCATAGTTCATCAATGCATTCAGTGGTTCTTTGACTTAAGATTAAATAGGACCCCTGTGTGAAATTGGCTGTTAGTTTTTAAAGCCTTTTCATTTTGACAGGTGAAAACCTCATCAGAATTACCCTATGCAAAGATGTCAGGAAAAATATACAAGAGGAAATTGGAAAATGTGATTGAGCTGAGCATACGCTTCCTCTGCCCTGGAGTTCTACGTGGGCTTATTTATTTCTTGCCCATTTGCTCTTCCGGCATTTTCCATCACTGAGGCTTAGATGTAAACATGCACAAAAGGCAGGTGATTCCATGGATGTTGGCTCCTTCCTGGCGTGGCTTCATGGGTGCACCTCTTGGCAAGGGACCACCTTCAGATCAAATGTGGGGGTATTTCCAAACTGAGCTTTGAGGGGTGGAGCCCAGAGAAGGAGAAGTAAGAAGAAAAATAGGAGAATTAAGTGAGAAGCATGTTGTGGGCCAATTTCATCAGGGCTAATGTATCAGGCACAGTATTGTTTTTGGAACCGGATTCAGGAGTAACAGGATCCCTGACAAGTTGTAGCCAGCCCTGGGAACGAGTGTCTCTGGAGTTCACAGACGGGTCTGGAGGAAACTCCAGCACAGAGCAGCGAGTGGCAGGGCCACTCGGCCCTGCATCCTGCCCCTGCCACCCATCAAGGGCTCATTCTTTCCCTGGCCTTGCTGCCCTTCCCACTGGTGAGAGACGAGGTTGGGAGCTGAAGCTTCTGAGCAGGGTGGTGAGCCCCAGGCTGAGCAGGCCTGCCCTGGCCCGAGGGGTGAGCACACATGGGGATGGGTGGGAGGGGGATGCCAGGCCATGTTTTCAGAAAGTTCCTGCGTTGCAGGCTGCAAGCAGTTCCACCCTGGACCTAGGAAAGTGGCAGACCCACCCGCCTCCCAGTAACAGCATGCCCACCCTGGGGAAGGGGACTTTGAGACAGGGAACTTAATCCCTGCATTTTGCAAAGAGAAATAAAATATACCCAGAAGAAGAAAAGCCTCAGCCCAAGGGATAACTGGGGGACCTGACAGCCACTTGCTTTCAAAACTCACCAGGCAGAGTTGACTTTTCATTGCAGCCAGGAGCACGGCATATCGTCGTCTTAGTTTTTCTCACAGACTCTGAGGATCACCTGGGCTAGGGCTTTTCAAACCCTTTCTCAGAGGCTGGAGCTCCAGGACATTGTCTGGAAGAAGGAGCCTGAACCTCCACTTCAAATAAAACAGGCTTGACTTGTCTATTTTACACAGTGTGATACGTAAATAAAAATCCCACAGCTTGGGTCCAAAAGCAGTTTTCACTATTTCTGAGCTGTTTTGTGTTGAATATATTATCTAGCCATTCTTTTTGTATGCTCTGGTTTCTACCTCTGTAAAATGGGAAGAATAATTAATAGTGCCTATCTCATAGGATTCCTGTGGAGTTTAAATGGGTTAATGCATGTACAATACCATGAGTATGGCCTGGACAAAGTAATCACTCAAAAAATGTCACCATGACTATTTATTAGTATTATAACTTTTATTATCATAGTCAAGTTTTAGGGAAGATTGAGTTTGAGGAAAAAATGGGGTTTCTTGAAGGTTAAAACAAGTTTAAAATCCAATGATTTAGAAGAGAGGTGACTTGTGATTTGTACGTCAGCTCAACTCAGCTACAGGGTGCTCAGGTATTTAGTCAGACATCATTCGAGTGCTTCTGTGAGGATGTTTCGGGATGAGATTAACATTTAAACCTGTAGACTGAGTAAAACATCTTGCTCTCTCCCTAATGTGGGAGATTTGGGATATTCCAGCCTTGAAAATCATGTGAGCCAATTCCTAATAATAAATCTCCACCTTTCTCTCTTTCTCTAGCTACACACACAAACACACACACACTTGTCCTCTGTATCCACGGGTTCCATATGCATGGTTTCAACCAACTGCAGATCAAAAATATTTGGGAAAAATAATACGATAATAAAAATAATACAAATTTTAAAATACATCTAATAAATATTTACATAGCATTTACATTGCATTAGGTATTATAAGTAATCTAGAGATGATTTAATATATGTGAGAGGATGTGCAGTGGTTATATGCAAATACTATACCATTTTATATGAAAGTCTTGAGCATTCATGGATTTCGGTGTCCTAGGGGTGGGTTCTGAAACCAATGCCCCACAGGTACTGAGGGACGACTGTATATATATTCATGAATGTGGATATTTATAATCTAAAAATGTCTATGTTCTTTGAAAAATCAGGAGATTTGGCTGCAGTGGCCTCAAATTGGCTGGGAGTGATTCCAACTGTCCCCTTCAGTCGGGGGGTGTCCCCAGTCCTCATCCCCACCCCAACACATGTTTCCTTTTAGCCAGCTCCACACAGGCAGTGGTGTAACTTTCTGGGGACTACTGGGCACACTGCCTGCCCTCCAGAATACAGGATTCATTCATGGAGTGAATATTCATTGGTAGGTGTCAGGGTCAAGGCGAATAGGACAGGGGTCACTTCACTCAAGAAACTCACATTCTGTTGGAAAAGCCAAATAAGTCTAAGAACTGTGGTGCTGAATGGTCAGTGCTGGGTAAGGCCAGGATCTCTGGGGTTATCCAGTCTGGAGTAGAGGGGATGTTTAAAAAGCCCACTGAAAAGTAGAGAATCCTTGAGCTGAGTCTTGAAGGTTGTATAGAAAGTTAGACCGGCAGAGAAAAAGATGAAAGAAACTCTAAGCAGAGCAGAATAACATGTGCAAAGGCCCTGTGGTGAGGGTGGCCAGAGCATATTGCAAATAGTACCCAGGCATATTGTGGCACTCAGATATTGAGACCAGAGAGGGGTAGCGAGTGGCAGGATCATTAAGGATCATTTTTCTTGAAACTGATTCAAGATTATTGGGGGATTCTTTTAGTAATGAAATGCTTAATATATTTCCATTTGAGGAAGTTCTTTCCGGCTTTGTTGTGGAGAATGAATTGAGGAGGCAAGGTGTAGGCAAGGAGACTAAGGAGTCAGGGAGGCAGATGGCTGAGCATTCATGGATCTCATGGAGTCGAAGATCTCCATTCTAGTAGTTAAAGCTTAGATTCCTATCGCACTGTTAGTGGGATAAGAATTTAATCTCTTAACACACTTCAGTGTGAATGAGACTGGGGACCTCTCCCAAGAGCAAGTTTCCATGGTGGGAGGTCTAGAGGGCACTAAGACATTGAAAACACACTTCACCTTTACCCATGTCCTGTCCTGTGAAGAGGAACCATTCAAGGGACCAGTAATGCCTTTGGGTGGGATGTTTGTGGGCTATTCTTCTGGACTAAATATTGTACAGCCAAAACCAAAGCCTTATTGCCTCCAGATGCCCACATTCATGGCTTTCTTCTTGGAAGATGACAGCCAAGTTTCTTTTACTCCCTAAGACCATCAAAGTGGAAACACTAATTTCAGCCTCCCATGGCACTCAGGACAAAATGAAATATGCTCAGTATTAACTCACTATTCTTTTGTCAAAGCAAATAGAACTCAAAACCAGCTAGGCAGGATGAGCCCAGGGAGGACTCCAATGGTCAACTTTCACTCTGACTCCCATGCTGAGCTACTTATTTTAAAAAAACAGAAAGACACTTTGAGAGGTAGCAACTAGCATTCTCTTGCCAGCAGGGTTTGTTGACACATGGGATTTTCCTGCATCAGCTTGTCATCTGCCAGTGACCCCAGAGAACCCTAATGAGTCAGCCTCTTAAACCGTGAGGTATCCCTGGTTCCTTTGGTGAAGATGGAGAGGATGGAGGTACTTGGAATTGGTCACAGGAACACTGGAGGATGGAACGACCCAGTGTCTGCTTGGCCTTCCCACCACCACAGACTTAGTATGGAGGCTCTGGGGCAGATGGTTACAGTAAGATTATGGATAATGCTTTTAGTGCGTTTGTGTCCCTCTTGTCCCCACCCCCCAGGATCTGAAGGAATGACTTAGCATTATTTTCACTGGCTGAAGCACCAAACTCTCCTGAGCCTAAGTGACAGCACGGACCCATATTCCTGACTCCTTTATTCTGGGAAACTCTTCACCTGCTTTCATTTACAAAGCATTTTCTTCCAGTCTTGCCTTTGTGCTACGACAATCCTGGGAAGTGGGTATCATTTTCCCCATTTGACTAATAGGTAAACGAAGCCTCATCCAGTTTGAAGGACTTGACCCAAGTTCACAAATCTTTCATGTGACTTTGCCAGGACTGATCCCAACTGTTAAGGCCAGGGCTTTTTGCTGTCCTCTCCTTCCCATCTCCCTCGTGGTGTTTTCCACTGTCTTCTTGGGCCTGAGGGGATTCCGTGTTCACCTTTCTTCCTAGGTTCTTCTAGCTTTGGCCTGGATCCCTCATTCTGCTGGCTCTGCTGCAGGCTCGAACCTACCTGTTTGTATAGGCCGCACACTCTACTCTGTTTTCTCACTTACTCCCAGCATTAGCAGTGCCAGAGAGAGGCTTGGCAGGGTGATGAGATAAGTATAGGTGAAGCAGAACAAGGTGTTCCAAGCTAAAGGCCAGTCATCTCTCTGACATCTGCTCCCCAGGAAAGAAGCTGCTTTCTGGCTCATGGTCAGTCTGCTTTCGTTCAGATAAGCCCAGCAAGTGGGCCTGGATCTGCCTCTTCCAGCTGGCAGATGCCCTCCTTGCCTTCGGGGCACACCTTAGATGTTACCTTCTCCTCGCAACATTGCCTGTCTTCTTGCCCTAATGCAGGGTTAGATGCCCCCCTCTGGGAGCACTTGTTGCATTGTGTTACCATCCTCCCCTTACCTGACCACCTCACCAACTACACCATGAGCATACACTGAGGTCGTGACCAGCGTTCTGTGTCAGGATATGGCATGGTTAGGACTCGGATGAGCTGGGAAGGCAGACTGTCTGGATTTCCACCCCAGCCCCTAATAGCTGTGTGACTACTTACAGGCTGAATTGTCATATCTGTAAGATAGGACTAATAATCATTTCTAATCAAAAGGTTATGAGAATAAAATGGCATAAAATCTAGAAAACAGTCAGCACTGTGAAGGGCACACAGTAGTTGCTAAACATGTGTTAGTGATTGTTTTTGCATCCCCGGTGTCTAGCACATGGAAGGGAAGGAACAGGAGCTAGGAGGAAGGAAGTATTCATTGAATTAAGGAATGATGAACAATTAAATGGATGATGAACAAGTCACACAAGCATGAGGATAAGAACAGCCCCCAGAGATACCCTGAGACCATCCTGCCAGGTTTGTATGTCAAGGCCACTGTCTTGGGGGCTTCTGGGCCTGCAAATCACCTATTTCATGCTAACACAAACCATAGCCTGAGAGGCATATTCCTTGCTGAGCAGAGAATTTCCTCAGGTTGTTTTATCCCTCCAGAAACAAGGAAAGGGATAGGTCAGAAGAAGATGAGATGACAGAACACTGGGAAGAGGGGCTGGGGTAGGGAAGATGCTTGCTTTAAATCCTCAAGGGAATTTCTGGAAGGTCAAGCAGAGGCGGTAGATGTAGCCACTAGTAGCCACCAGGCAACTAGGAGCAGGCTGTGAGCTTTTGTGCTGCTGGAAGGGTGCAGGCATCTGAGATCTGACCTGGGATCTCAGTGTTTCGGCCTTTTTCTGCCGGCCCAGGTGTGTGACCCTCCTACCCGCTGGAATGTGGCTGTGCTGGAGATGTAATCAGTAGAATTCCTCCGGCTTCTCAAGGAATGCTCCTTTGGGAGAGAAAAGTACAAAGAGGTTGGAAAAATGTGAATCCTGCTTCTTGCAGCTGAACAATCGTCCCATTGTAATGACCGTGTCCAGTAAAGGAGACGTGTGATCAAATGACATCTTCATCAGAAACCATCTACACTTAACCCTCCTATCATTTGACACATTTGTAGGTGGGCACATCAATGTCATCCACTTCATCCACTTTTGCTCTTGTGTGTGTTTGCTGAGCTATTTCATGTCTAATAACCTGTACAGGACATCTCTCTTTCTGGAACTGTCAGAGCTGTGAACACTAGCGTCATGCAATGTGTGGCATAGATGGAGATCCCACTGATAAAATGGAGTGCTCTGTGCATCCCAGCATTTGTTCAGATTCTAGCTTAAGGCTATAAAAATCATCTCTCCTTAGGCTGTGGGCTTGGGAGCAAAAACCTTCTGCATCTACTAAGAGCGGATTCACATCTAGGCCAAAAATGTGCTTATGATTGTGCATAGTTACCAGTTGCATGTATCCTGTGTGTGTACACACACGTGTGTGATTTGGGTGTGGGGTGTCCACGTTAAAAGGGATGAGGTTCTTTTTATAGAAAGACCCTTGGTCATTTGGCTCCATAGAAAGAGAAGTTCTTCCTGGAGTAATTCGTGACTGAATAATTAACTCTAAGACATGAAACCCCATGTGTGAGAAGAAGCCTGCTTTCCAAAGAAAATCAAGCCGGGGCCCAGGGATACCCACTGGGAAGGCCCAGGCAGCTTGCCTGGGGTCAGAGTTTCTCTTTGCTCTGGGCATCCTTTCTGACAGGTTTTCCCCAAATGAGGGAAAAGCACTTGTCAAGTATATTTTAAAAATTTTTAAAAAGAACATTTTGAATGGCCCCTGCTTCAGGCTCCCTGGGGGTTCCCCACTTATATTTTTAAAAGCTCAGGCCTTGGCAGGTCTCGGCTTTTCAGTTGGCATGAAACGGACTGGAAAATGCACTTGATCCTCCAACTTGTGCCTGGGGAGCAGGGTTTGGACCTAACAAAGGGCAGATGAGGAGCAGCATCTGGGACCTTTTGCGGGGCAGTGGGGGGCTGCAGAGCAAGCTCCAAGGCACCAGTGTCAACCTGACAGCTCTCCTGCTACTGCTGCTGCGCCTGACTGCTTCCTCAACAGGCCCCCTGTGGCCAGAAATGTCTGTGGCTGCTAAGCTGACATCATCCTGTAACTACTCTTCGTAGAATAAACATCTCTCTGGTAGTCTGCCTTTGATAGTTTTAACAGTTCCTCAAACTGTCCCAAAAAGGTGAAAGCATATTGGATAAATACAATTTTGAAAATGCATCTACATTTCACAGTGGGATTCTTTTTTCTCTCCTTTCTCCCTCCTTCCCTTTCTTCCTTCTTCCCTTCTCTCTTGTACCTTCTACCTTTCTTCCTCCCTTTTTTCTTCTTTCCTCTCCCATTTCCTCTCCTTTTCCTCCTCCCCATTTATCTACCCACCCATCTATCAATCTATCCATCTTCCTTTCATACTTTTGTGGGTAAAACACAAGCAAACTGTAATACCACATCTCACACTTAATGGACTAAGTGGGGAAGAAAAGTGAGGATTTCTAGGCGGGGAGAGGAGTTCTAAGTTACAGCTTCTTGGCCCTATAGGCAGGGAACAGTGCACGTTTCAGGTAGAGACAGCAAATGGTAATGTTTCAACACTGAATAGGTTCCCAGCCTCGTGGGTCCTAACAAGGAATCTTAACCCGAGGTTCATGGGTGGCACTCAGGAGCTCTGTTACCTGAAATTGCAGACAAAGTATCTATGCATATTCCTGGGGAAATGGTCCACCAGAACCATCTAAAAACCATTGTTGTTACAACCACCGGGAACTTAAATGATGGACTAGCTGTCTTTTGACCTGTCTGCTCTCTACCTCTTCTCCCTTTAACAGTAGGACGACATTGTAATATAGTGGTTAAAAATGCAGGCATGGAGTCGCTACCTGGGAAGGAATCTCAGCTCCACTCATTACCAGCTGTGTGACCTTAAATATTTAATATCACTGAGTTTCAATTGACTCAGTGGATTCTACTACTACATAGGAATGTTGAATGGACTAAATGAGATCATGCCCATAGCGATGGGCTACATCTCACTGGCTCAGTATATATCAGTAGCCATTGGTGCTGTGGTGTCATACCCTAGATCCATCCCTAATCCATAAAACATAGATGTACTTGTTGGAAGGTACACTCTAAGCCAAAGGACAGCAAACTATGACTTTGGGCCAAATTCTGTCCAATGGCTATTTTGTAAATAAAGTTTTATTAAGTTACAGCCACACCCACTCATTTACATATCTATGGCTGCTTTTCAGGTACAAGGGCAGAGTCCAGTAGTTGTGAAAGGGACCTTAAGACTTGCAGAGCCTAAAATATTTACTATCTGGCCCTTTACAGAAAAACATTTGCTAACCCCTGCTCTAAACAATTGGAAAACAATAAATCATATATAATCTACCTTGGAGACACACACAGGTACACAAGGAGGCATAGACAAGGATATTTATAACATCATTATTTTACTCTCAAATAGCTGGAAACAATCTAAATGTCAATCACAAGAGAATGCTATCCTTACACTGTGACAGTGGAGAAGAATGCATTCTATGTACATTGAGTAATGTGGAAAAATTTCCAGTAAGGATTGTTGAGTGAAAAAGGCAAAGATGTTACCATTTGTGTAAAATGTGCAAAACATATTGTATATTTTCTCACAGTGCATATGTAGTTATGCAAATGCATAGAAGGGATGCTGGAAAAATATGCAATGGACAGATAATACTTGTCTTGCCTTGAGGGAGGAATGGAGCTTAGAGGTTTTTGTCAATAGAGACTTCAGCCCTATCTGCAGTACTTTTACAGAATGCATTATGATCAGGAGAATGCATTCATGTACTTATGTAATTAAAATTGTTTTAAAAAGTATTGTTTGTAAAATGTAAGACACTTGAGCAGAAGGTTGAAGAATGGGTGTAATTCTGCTAGGCTTCCGTGATGGGGTAGGAACGTGATGTCAAGGAACCACAAGTGCCAATCAATGGTGGGCTGGAAAGGCAGTGAGGCCACTTGACAGTGAGGACACAGATTGGTATGGCCCCCTGAAGGCAGGAGAAGGTAATGCATGGGAGGGAAGTCATTTTTCACAGTAGAGGGCCCGCTGGGGACTTAAAGTGTTACACCTGATGCCACAGTGAGCCACTCCAGAGAGAGATGGCAGGTGGGAAGTACATGGATGCTTACACGAAGGCTGGACAGAGCCCCAGCCTCCATCTGGCCTGCCAGACTCAGGGGAGGAGGCTTATACTCTTCTCAATACCCTCATACCTTAGTTTTAATTTCTTCAGAGTATGTCCTAACAGGAGGGGACCAGAGAACTCGTTACGCTTCTCAGGGCTTCCTAAAACTGACTAGGCAATTGGATTTGGATTTTTTCATTAGGGGGGAAAATGCCTGCTTCTAAAATAGCTGCCATAACATGTACAAGTGCCAGTCAGATGTGGTTTTTGGTGCAAGATGACTCTGCATTCATATTTTTAACATTAGGCAATCAGTTCAGATGGAAGAGAATTTACATGTGCTTCCAGGGATGAGCAGTAGTTATACAATGAATAAGAAGAAACTAAATGGCTAGATCAGGGGATTTTGATTGAAACAAGGGTTTGCCTTGGTAGGAATACTTGGCAGAGATGGGAAGTAGGGCAGGGAGATAAAGTTTCAAAACTACAGAGATTATTTTCAAATTTCATGTATTTGACTAGCTGTTAGGGAAGCAGTCATTTGATGTCCTCCTCCTGGTCCCTATGGTTTAAGGTGGTGCCAGTGAGTCATGAGCCATCCTGGGTCCTCCTCAGGCAGGGGTGGGCCAGCAAGCTGTCTCTATGAAGTGCCAGATACTAAATATTGTAGGTTTTGCAGGACATGTGGTCTCTGTCACAGCCACTCAGCTCTACTGTTGTGATGCCAGTGCAACTGTAGACAGTAAATAAATGAATGGAAATGGTTGTGTTCTAATAAAGCTTTATTTACAAAGCAGTGGCAGGTTAGGGCCACAGTTTGCCGACTTCTGTCCTAAAGCAATGATTCTTCACACCTTGGTGTGTCAGCACTCTACTCTGCCCACAGGAAATTTGTAGTACATTTGGAGGGGGCATAGTGAGTGGATAAGGGCTGTAATTTTTTTTTTTTTTTTTTTTTTTTTTTTGAGACTGAGTCTTGCTCTGTTGCCCCTGCTGGAGTGCAGTGATGCAATCTGGGCTTACTGCAACCTCCATCTCCTGGGCTCAAGCTATTCTCCTGCCTCAGCCTCCCAAGTAGCTAGGACTACAGGTGTGCACCACCATGTCTGGCTAATTTTTTGTATTTTTAG
The DNA here is from genome assembly GCF_028878055.3 of Symphalangus syndactylus. Lineage (NCBI taxonomy): Eukaryota > Metazoa > Chordata > Mammalia > Primates > Hylobatidae > Symphalangus > Symphalangus syndactylus. The sequence goes on from NC_072429.2 coordinate 17,636,698, forward strand.
TAGAGATGGGGTTTCACTCTGTTGGCCAGGCTGGTCTCAAACTCCTGACCTCAGGTGATCCACCTGCCTTGGCCTCCCAAAGTGCTGGGATTAAGGCGTGAGCCAACGCACCTGGCCGGGGCTATAGCTTTGAAAAACAATTTGAGTTGGAATTCTGGCTCAAAGTCATTATTAGCACCGTGACCTTAGACAAGTCGTTTAACTTCATAAGCCTCTGTTTCCTCATCTGTAAAACAGGAATAGTAATGACCTCATTGGGATCTTACAAGTATTAAGTTAAATTAACAAAAAGAATAACAGGGTGCAGATTTACTGGACTCAAATCCTGGCTCCAACATTTATTAGCTGTGTGATCTTGGACCAATTTCTTTATATTTTTCAGTTCCATCATCTGTAAATGGGATTAACATTCATTCCTACTTCATAGTGTTGTTAGGACCATGATGTGAGTTCACAGATAGGAAAGGCTTAGAACAGTACCAGGAACATAGTATACTCCTAATAAACATTACATAAGGAGAAAGGTATTACTTCTATTTAGATATTGCTTCCATTCTTAGTACTTTTTTAAAAATAATTTTTACTTGAAATAAAAATTCATAAGGCCTGTTCAAGGCCATCCTTATAAGATCACACTTGAACATTTGTATTGCAATTGTGATCAATTGATCACACGATCAACTGTATATTATTTTAGAGAGTGAGGAATGGATGGAGCATCGGCTTATAATCAATAGCCTGACTTATATCTGGCACAACTAATGGGGGATGCAAATAAATTCTAACAATAATATATTACTTATTATAAAAACAAAGACTATAAACCCATGAGCTACTCTACTGTAAAACTCTGCTTCCCATAAGTTGGGGCAGGAAGGGTTGTGAGGATCTGCAGAGAAATCTGAGAACATTTTCAGGAATGATCAACTCAACCCCACAGCACAAGTCAGACCTGGGCCAATCAGCTTCTGTCTCCCACCCCCACCCCCAAGCCCCTGCCCCAGGACCTCACTGGGTTCTTTTGAATATTAAGTTAAATTAACAAAAAGAATACAAGGTGTAGATTTACTGGACTCAAATCCTGGCTCCAGTTTGCCCAGTTATAATCAGTTCCAGAATTTTGCTGGACCTTTTGGGAGAAAAGGGTTTTCTTTAACCTACAATAATCGCTAAACTGGTAGGGTATAATCCTGGAGAAGCCGGAAACCAGGTCATGACTAGAATCCACCTAAGAATGAAACCAGTAAAGAGGAAGCAAGAGAGGTGAATTCTTGATAATACTTACCTCACCAGATCCGGCTGTACCCGGGTCCTGTTAACCCTCATAATTTGCAGTTATAAATAAATTCCCATTGTTCTTAAATCAGTTTCTGTCACTTGCCCTTAAAGAGGCCTAATAAATATATCCAACCTATTGTTTTGTGACAGAAATAAAAAACATTGAAAACCATTTTCCAGAACTCCGCCCTGGATAAAACACAGCAAGCTCTCTGCACTTCCTCCATCCACTTAGGAATAAGCCGCTACACACTCTGTATCAGGTCAGCATAATAGTTCTATGCCCATGCTAGCTGATGTAGATGGCAAATTGCTGTATAAAAAATGAATCAGGAAGGTGTCAGAATTGCCGGAGATCTGAAGAACTGGGCTCAGGACAGGGATGAGAAGAAAGGAAGTGGGTACACCGAGACCACAAAGGGACAAGATGGAGAGAAGGACACTGCCACCACTGGTGCTGGCCCTGAATGTGGATAACTCACTCTGGCACTTCTGCCCCAGAAATGGACTGCGCTGCCATCTCTGCAAGAATTGTGCGTGCTGACAGACACTGCTTTTTCATCAAAAGCTCCAGATTCAAAATCTCAGGCTAGTGTGTCTGATTGGCTTGAGCCTAGGTCCCACGCCTGCACCCCGACTACGGAGGCAACAGGGAAAGTGAGGACCTGACCATTTTGGTTTCTGGAGTGGAAGGTAGACTACAACTCCCACTGAGACTTGGGTAGCAAGAAATAAAAATGGAATGGGATGGAATACAATGGAATGGAATAGAACAGAACAGTAGAATGGCACATCTCCACTATGGTCCATAGGACCTTTCCCAGAAACACTGCCACTCCTCATGGCCATTTACTCACCATCCCTGGTCTCTAGCAATGGCCACAGCTCCTCTTCTTCACTCTGTGGGTCAATATGAATCTGATTTGACCAACCCTGCCTACCTCTGGGTCTTTTTTTTGAAACAGAGTTTCACTCTTGTCACCTAGGCAATGGCACGATCTCAGCTCACTGCAACCTCCACTTCTGGGGTTTAAATGATTCTCCTGCCTCAGCCTCCCAAGTAGCTGGGATTATAGCTGCCCGCCACCACGCCTGGCTAATTCGTGTATTTTTTAGTAGAGATGGGGTGTCACCATGTTGGCCAGGCTGGTCTCGAACTTCCAACCTCAGGCGATCCGCCTGCCTCGGCCTCCCAAAGTGCTGGGATTATAGGCATGAGCCACCGCGCCCACCCTGAGTCATTTTTTCTGGGCTCAGTGATTTCTGGGACACGTTACCATCCCAGGCTGTCAACCTTGGGCAGTGTGATTTCCAGAAGGACCTTGGCCCAGCCCATGCCATCTGTGAGTAGACTTTAAATATGTTCAGAGCACTGGGTGATAACTGATTATCAGGCCAGTCCAGCTTCGCCACAAGGCTTTGCACACGTCTGCTTGCACTGTGGGGAGAAAGACAGCCAGGGAAGGAGCAGCCGGAGGAAACCACGAGCACCATCAAGCCTGCCCTCCTTGTCATTTCCCTATGGTCTCCCTGGAAACTAATCTCATTCCTCTTGACGACTGCACAGTGAGGCTGCTTGCTTCAGTGATTGTCAAGGTAGCTTATCCTTTCGTTAATTAACTACTCAGAAAAATGCTGTACAACAGTGTGCTGTTTAGCTTCCAGCTTGTTAACATGGGGGACTCCAGAGGAACTTTGACCTGGCCCATGGCCGTGAGTGGCATGACTCAAGAGAAAAGCAGGATGGAAGAGGTGTCTTTTTCTCCATGGCTCCCCCTTATTGTCAGGAATTACAGGTTGAATGGGTAGGAAGAATGGGACCAACCATGCCATTGGAAACACTGCATTTTCTGCCACCTAAAGCAAGAATGCGTCCTTTACAGGGCCTTGGGAGGTAAGGGCTGGCTTATAGGGTAGGAAGATGTGCTGTGTAGAGTCCACCTACAAATATTAGAATGTATTAACTTCTTCATTTGAGCAATATGAAGAAATAAGGGATCAAAGGTAAGGTGTGACTTAAAACCTAGAGTCAAGTTAATATTTATTTGTCATCCATTATATACCCGTCACGATGTTGAGAACTAGGGCACTCTCTCTCCAAGATCTAATTCTGCCCTCAAGGAGGTCAGCCTGGTAGGACAGATAAGACAGTGCAATACGCTGCTTCAGCATGAAAGGGCAATGGGCACAGGACAGAAGCCAGGGATGCTGTTTTGGGAATACGATGGAGGAGCGCAGTATACAAACTTGTAGCTTACGATAACAGTCATGTATTCTTTCGCAGTTCTGGAGGCCAGATTTCTGAAATCAAGATGTGGACAGGGCTGTCCTCCCTATGGAGGCTCTACCAGAGAATTTGTTCCCTGTCTCCTCCAGCTTCCAGCAGCTGCCAGCATTCCTTGGGTTGCGGTGGCAACACCTCCATCCCGCCTCTGTCTTGCCTTCACATTGCCTTTTCTTCTGTGTGTCTGTCTATAAAGCCCATCCAGAAAACCCAGCTTCAGTCTCTCTTTTCAAGATCCTTAACACATCTTAGTCACATTTTTTGTCATATAAGGTAATATTCAGAGGGCTGAGGGATTAAGAAGTGAACATTTTTGGGAGGCCATCATTCAGCCTACAAAGGCCCCTATTCCAGCCTGAGGTGGGGTGGGAAAGGCTTCCTGGAGGACAAGGCCTGCTGATCCTGGCCCTGTTTGCCTCAGACCCATTCTTCTTTCTTTATCTGCTCTGCTCTGTGACTCCATGGGGTTGTTGATCTCTGCAGGCTGCAGTTCCCAGGCTTGCATGTCAGCTGGCTTCCATCCGGGCCCTGACAAGGAGAGTCATTCATGGGAGACTGGTGGTGGAGGCACTGGGAGGGAGAAGCAGAGTATCATTATTATTACTATTATTTCTCCTCCTTCTCTGCTTTCTTTTCCTCCCTCCTCCCGTTCACCCTCTTCTTTGGTTTGCCAGCCTCTCTGAAAATGGCTGTGTCACCTTGGTATTTTCATTTCCTGCCAGACAGTCCCCTGGGCTCTGTAACATCACCCGTTCCCTTTATCCCTCTAGCGTACAGGTAGGAACGGCTCCCTGCTGTTGCTTACCTATGGGATGTCTCAGCATTCTGGGTTGGGCTCTCAGTTCTCTTGTTACCTGCATACACAACTCCCCTGCATTAAATCCTCTCTGTAGGAAATACCTGAAGTGGTTTTGATTCTCTTGGTAGGACCCTGAATGATGCCAAGTCCAAGCTGAGATTCAAGGATGTAGCCTAGGGTAGAAAGGATCATCGTGCCAGGAGTTACAGTGGTGAGCCACACACACAGCCCCTACCTCTGGAACCCTAGGCGAAGTGGAAAACACACTAAGCAACTTATCACTCAAGTAAACCTGTGGTTACAAACACTGGAAAGTGTGTGAAGGGGAAATGTGATAGCTGTAGAGAAGTACAGTGATGAGACTTCCAGTCCAGGATGGAGGGTCCTTAGGGCTCCCTGAGGAGGAGAAGTTTGCTGAGATCTGACAGGTACAGAGCTCTCCAGGGTCTGAAAGGTCAGTGTGACTGGTGAACCCACAGCCAGAGTGAAGGATTCTCCACGAGGGTGAGTGTAGGCAGAGAGTGCACAGGATTTGGGTTTGGGAAAAGGAGTCAAACGGTATTGTTTGCTTGGAGCAGAAGGGAATATATTCCAGGCTAATGGCTACCTAAGACAGGCCTTAGCTTGTCCACAGGAGAACAGGGACAGACAGCACCCCTGCTAACCCTGCCTTGGAGTTTGAGCAGCCAGTTTCCTTTTCAAGAAATGAAGTAGCATGTGGTGGACACAGAAGCCATGCAAGAGAACCTCCGGCTTTAGACACTCTCAGGAAGAGGTTTCTAGAAGTTTCCAGCACAAAGGGACCTGTCACCCTCCACCTCCCAAAGAAGTCCTTGCACACAGTGGTGGATGGCAAGCATGAAGGATGAAGGAGGTTCTGCCTCTGGTTGGGAAGGGGTCCTACATTTCTTTATTAGCACTTGTGTGCAGATAGTGGTACAGGGCTGCTGCATCAGAATCCTGGGCACATCGGTATGAAACACAGATTCCCTGGCCCTACCACTGGAGAATCAGTCAGCATTTCTTTTCCTTTTTCTTTTTTTTTTTTTTTTTTTTTTTTTGAGATGGAGTCTTGCTCTGTCTCCCAGGCTGGAGTGCAATGGCATAATCTTGGCTCACTGCAACCTCTGCCTCCCGGGTACAAGCAATTCTCCTGCCTCAGCCTCCCAAACAGCTGGGACTACAGGCATGTGCCACCATGCCTGGCTCATTTTTATATTTTTAGTAGAGGCCGGGTTTTGCCATGTTGGCCAGGCTGGTCTTGAACTCCTGGCCTCAGGTGATCTGCCTGCCTCGGCCTTCCAGAGTGCTGGGATTACAGGCATGAGCCATCATGCCCAGCCAGAGTCAGCTCTTGTCAAGAAGGGCCTGGAATCGGTATTCCTCAAAGCCCCTTGGAGATTTGGATGCACAGCCAGGTGCAGCAGCCAGTGCTCAGTCTGATTCTTGGAAAGACCCTTGCCCCAGCTCATGGTTTTGGTGTAATTGTCAGTCTCTCCATACTGCATTCCTCTGACCAGTCTTGCTCACTCCTGGGCTAGTTGTAAATCCCTGGCTCAGAAATGCTGTTGCTACGGAAAGGGTTTTATGCTGTGATTCTCTTTGGGTTTGCTATTCTTATGCCAATTGTTTTTGTTGTCATTGGTATTATCGCTGTTGTTGTGGAAAAAAAAAAAAAAATCCAAGAAAAAAAAACTTTGACAGGGGAGTAGGAGGCAGTGGAGAGCTCAGCATTTTGCAAACTTCCTGATGATGGACCCTTTGTAATACGTGTTGTGTCTTCGGAAACACCGTGAACCACCTGGCTAAGTTGAGACCAACTTAGGAGGGAGGACAGGCTTATTTATGAACACAAGCCATACAGCCAGCCGACACGCTGCAGGAGATAGAGTTGCTCCGTCCCCACCTTCTCGAAAGCAACTGTCCTTTGTTTCCTACTTTAAGGAATCTGGAGAGTAATTGGCCAAGAAAACAGCGGTAGGGAATGGCTACCATGCAGAGAGTTGTAAGATGTTGGTAGCTAGGGGCACCTCTGCCCTCCTGCCTATTTCTCGAAGTAAGGAAAGTCCTGGCCTATAGGTGGTCCGGAGAAAACAGGGTGGTAGGAGGATAAAGAGAATGGAGGAAAGTAGGGGGATGCCAAGTTAGAACTCAGTATGTTGGTCTACAGAGCAATTTGTTTTCCTTTCACTAACACTTATTTTTGATTATCAAAGATATACATTCCTCCCTGTGAAAATTATAAAAAATACAGAAAGTATAAAGAAAGGAAAAAATCACTTAGGATGTCATCAGTCACTACTGGCATTTTGGCCCATTTCCTTTTAATTTTTGATATGCAATGTTTTTTCTTTATTGGTTGTAACTATACTACAAAAGCCTTTGCTGGTTTTCTGGGTTTTCATTTAACAAAAAACATACTGAGATCGTTGTGCTGTATTATTAAAAGCTTTTTGAAAATATTTTAGATGATCATATAATATTCCACTGGGTGGCTGCACCATGCCTTAGCTAACTATTCCCCTCATGTTAAGCACATAGGTTGTTCCTAATTGTACACTGAAATAAAAGCTCCCCAAATGTGCAGAGGCCAGGGGTGCATTCTTAGTCCTTACCTCACTTTTCTCTGGAAGCAACAGGAGAAAGCACTGCCTCACATCCCTACAAAGTGAGCCAAGCTCCGGAAATCAACAGCAGGCAATAGAGATTTTCCTACAAATGCCCTAGGCCTAGCTGGGAGATGGCAGCATTACCAACCTCACCGCAAAATATAGTTGAAAATCTCCACTAGACTCTTCTGTCCTCTACCCCTCTCACCACCTTCTGGACTCTGTCTTCTCCTTCCCCGCCACAACCAACCCCCGCAGGATGCCTCCCTAGCAGTTAGTGCTTTGCAGACTATCTGGGGGAAGAAGCTAAGTCGTTTTGTTGTTTTGTTTTGCTTTGCTTTGTTGTGAAACACAAAATAGCATGCCGGGAGGGTGCAAGATGTCAAGCTGCTAAATATTTACTCAGCTGCTGTATTGCTGACTCTTACTGCTAGCTAGTAAGTAGTTGCAAGATAGACTGTAGTTTTTGGACTGCACTTTGCATGGCACTAAGCTTCAGCCCTTTCCTTTTATGCTCAGCAGTTTCTCACTTCCTAGCTTCTCCAAACTTGCATTCTCACACGATCATCCTGCCCAACAAAGACTTCTCCTTTGGGTGTCCCCTTGTTAGAAGACAGTCAAGGGCATAGTTAGTTATACCAGTAGTGCTGAAATGAATATTTGGGCCTAAACCTTTGTCCACATCTCTGCTTAGGATAGATTTCCCGGAGATGAATTAAGGGCCAAAGGACAAGGGCATTCTTAAGACTCTTGACCCATGTTACCAGACTGCTTTCAGAAAGTTTGCACAAATTTTCATTCTCACCAGCAGGAGTTAAGAGGTCTAGCTTGACTGAATCCATGCTAATATTGATATCAGTTTGATTTTTAAAATTTCATCTTTGCTGTATGTGAAGTCAAGGAAAAAAATACCATCTCTGAGTGGTTCTAATGTGCATTTCGTTTATTTTTAATCAGGCCGTATATAGTTCATGTGTTCTTTTTACAAATGAATTTTCAGGCTGAACTGTTCAACCACCAATTAGAAATAGATAAAGGAATCTCATTGGTGTTATATTCCAGAACACATGCATTAACTAGTTAGATACCCGTGGGCTGGGAGTCTGGCCAACACTTGTCAAAAGCTTTAAAGAGAAATCATTCTGAGATCCAAACAGTGGATTCACCAACACACTTTCAGAACTTACAGTAGTGGCTGCCAGTTCCTGGGTTCTGATCCTTGCTGCTTGCCCTCTTGCAAGTCATTTATATTTTGTTCATGTGTAAAATGGGGTGGTTAGCCTATGTAACCCTCTATGCTCCTAAAAAACAAAAAGGTATTTGTTCCCCTTGGCCTTGACTGTTCTCACAGGAAAATAAAAATCAATTATATAGGCCGCGAGAGCTTCTGAAGGACACGTTGGGGCTGTGAGGAAAAGCCGTTGGCTTTAGGGGAGGGTTGGCATTTCTGCTGAGGAAGCTGGCTGTAGGGAAATGAGGGCCTCTGAAAAGTGATTTGGGGAGCCCTCATGGAGTAAAAGGTGCTGCTGACTCTCGGCGCTGCAGGCTGGTGCTCTGTGGCTGAGTCAGATGGAGGTCAAAGACACCAACACTGGACCAGCTTTGAAAGATGGCAAGATGGGGCTGCCTAGCGACACCCATGTCATTTCTGCCTTTGGTTTGCACGTGATCCACCCAGCTGTGAATATCACAGAAGGAGTTTTCATGAACTCATGGACCTTTCATTACTCCAGAAATGAGGGACACGACAGAGCGTAGGCACTGCATGTCTCTGGCTGGTCCCTTTAAGACGATGATTTGTCTTGCTGAGCTGGGGCAGGCTGTGTTGGGTTTGGGTATTGACACCAAACAGTTCTGATTCACAGTGGTAACCTCCTTCTTATTTCCATTTCATTAATTTTCATTAAGGCTTAAACAGCCATGCATGTGGCCTGGATTTGGGGAATTGGGATGGATCTGGACAATTAAAAGTCCCTTAAGTTTTGCAGGTTATCTCTGAGTAGAGCAAGACCAGAGAAAAAACCCCTCCCACGCCCCTTTGCTGCTGTGTTAGTTGAAGCGATTTCAGTGGGATTAATTGACTGCTGGAATGATTTGCATTTTATTGCCCAGGTCTGCTCATTGGGTCAGAAGATGTCATAAAAGCAGAAGTCTAAGGTTGCTGATAGCCTCAGAGACAGCAGGCTGCTCCACAAAGAAATTGGACCAGCCGTTCTCATTCTTTGTAACTCAGCAGTGTAATAAGCCACATGTGTTTCCAGCCGACCTGCTCTGGCTCTGAGAGTCAGATTTTGTGTTTTTCCAGGAACCCAGGAAGCAAGTAAACCCCAGTAGAAGTTGGAGGGCTGAATTTAAGAAAGAAAGAAACCTGGGGTCTACAGAGAATTGGATGTGCTTGGTAACCCAGTAGGAATTTTCTCCAAGGCGTGGATAGAAATCTCCTCCACGCGCTGGTGCTGTTAAACTTGTAAAACGTTTATAGCTGTAGGTTGTTGTTGTTGATAGCAGGGATTAGACACTCCTGCTGGGAGACGCGGGTAACATGAATGGGTGAGGTTGGTCAGGTGGCGAGTGGAGGGAACTGGGCTCCCCTGGCCCATGGGAGCCTTTGTGTGGATTAGGAAAAGGGGCCCCTTCCTCTCAGTGGAAGCTAACTTGGCCCAGGTTTGATCTGAGCCCCTCTGGGCCCCCTCAGCAGGCACAACCTATCCAACATGCAGCATGCAGTGGCCCTGGCCCCTGAAAGAGGGGAACCCTGCTCTGCTCAGGACCAAGTTTGTCACCCAGGGGTATGGACCCAGTGTTGCTGCAGCTTCTGGTTTTTGTTTTTGTTTTTCAAAAGAAACTGAACATTTGATTTCATGTGTGTAAAATATCCCAATTTTGAGGCTGGGGCACGGTGGCACATGCCTGTAATCCCAGCACTTTGGGAGGCCGAGGCGGATGGATCACCTGAGGTCAGGAGTTTGCGATCAGCCTAACATGGTGAAACCCCATCTCTACTAAATACCAGAAAAAAAAAAAAAATCTGGGCGTAGTGGCGCATGCCTGTAATCCAAGCTACTTGGGAGGTTGAGACAGGAGAATCACTTGTACCTGGGAGGCAGAGGTTGCAGTGAGCTGAGATCACGATCGTGCCATTGCATCCCAGCCTGGGCAACAAGAGCGAAACTGTCTCAAAAAAAAAAAAAAAAGAAAGAAAAAGAAATATCCCTATTTTGGAATGTAAGCCATGGCTTCAGTGTTTTTTTTCTCTTAAATACTGTTGGAGTCAACCAACAGAGTGTGAGGGAGCCTAGGCTGCAGACTCTGGTACTGTATTGTCTGGGAGTCTCTTATCCTGCTCTCGGCCAAACTGAAATGAGAGTTGAGGATTCCAGAATTCTTTTGATTCTTACACTCAAACAAGCACACTTTTGGAAAATAACAAATGCTAAGCATGATCCTGGTCGCTGGTAAAGTGGAGACTGCCCTCCAAGCGAAGGGATTAACAGGCAGAGAAAGTGAGGTACAGGGCTTGTGAGAGAGCAGGTTTACTAAGAAAGGCAAGCAGTGCTAACCACGAGGGACAGTTTGCTCCAGGTGGGTATTCCAAGTAGCCCCTAGTGAGCTCTGCCTCTTTAATTGCCAGACAAACAGGAAGAATTCCAGGTCACCCCCTGGGGTGCTGAGAATTGGGAAGAGGAAAGAGCAATCCTAGAGGGTGCTGGCAGGCCAGCTCCTTGGTGGACAGCTGTGAGCCGTGCTGTGTGCTGCCCAGAGGCCTGTGATGGCTGACTGTAGCCCTAACAGTGTTTGGTCTTCCCCGCTGAGCCCAGATTGAGTGCATATAGATGGCTAATTAAACTCTGAACTGACAAACACACATGCTGGAGAGGCTCCCCTTTGAAGAGCAAGAGATCACAGGGACAATTTCCTGTTTGCCAGTTTGCAACCTCAATCTCATCAGTTTGGGATTGTAAGTTTAAGGCGTGCTGATAGCCTTCAACACCATTCACCTGTTGCAAGAAGGTCTAAGCCTGGACTGGTGTTGCTCTCTTCCGCCCCCACCCCCTAACGCCCCATTTCGCTTTCAGGTGTGTGTGTTTTGAAGGGGGAGGGGAGATGTTAGACCAGTAAAGCTTTAAGGTCCCAGTTAACCTAGAGAGTCTTTTTGTATGACTCTGTTGAGGGAATAAGTAGATATCCTTCTGCCCATGTGTGTATATTCGCACATGTATCCAGATTTCCAAATGTATTTGACAGGTAAATGCAAATACCTGTCAGTGCAAATAGAAATAGTCAACAATGAAATTAGTTTGGTTTGAGACCTTTGTGTGATCTATTCCGCTTCTGAGTGACCAGTTAGTTCCCAAATTGTGTTGAGTAATGATGTTTCTTCTCACCAGCAACTAAGACCAAATTCTTATTTTGAATAACATATGTTACATATGGTAGAGATTTAGTAAAGATCAGTGTTTCAGATTCTGTGATCACTTTATTTGTTTTGGAGCTTTAAGAAAGATGCATTAGTTCAAATTGTGGATTTGCCCTGTATGGAACTGCTGGGAACACATTTGTCAATGTGTGAGTGGTGTTATTGAGGCAGAGAAGGAGCCAAAAGGAGTATGAAGTTGCATACAGTTGCTGATGTAAGGTACCAATCATGGTCGAAAGAGAAACAATGGCTCTTACAAAAGAGAAGTATTAAACAACATCACATCTTCATCTACTATTTTTCTACTCTTCATGGTTGTCAGGATGCGCTGAACCAATTCAATGGCAAGTTGTGATAACTCTTAATCTTTTGGCTCTGGTGCAGTCATTCCTACAATTCTACCACAGGATTCAGGTAGGTAGGTAGAGAAAGAGAGAGACACACACACACATACAGACAGGTACTTTTCAAAATCCAGGCATTGGGGTGGGAAGAATAGGAATCAGAGAGTAAACAGACAAACATCCAACCCTTGAGGAGTTTACAGTTTCGTTGGTGGAGGTGGCTTTGTGTGTTATTTTTTAGAGAAGCTATCTCATTACTGTTCTGAAAGCAAGTAAGGCATATTTTTAAAAATTACTCCAACATAATCGTAACTGGGCCTTTGGCCAGCAACTTAAACAGGAAGCTCTGTAGGTTAAAAAACACAATCAAAGCATAATATATGAGCCGTGTCTCTTCAATGTCTGTGAGTTTCATCGGTGGGAAAATAGAAAAAGTTGAAGGCTTTAGACTCGGCAGAGAAAGCAGGGGTTTGTTTGGCGTGGCTTCAAACACGGCTTCCACTCGAGGATGGTATTGCTGGCATGGCTACGCACTGTGGAGTCCCTGCTAAGGACACTTGCTGCATGCCCCTACACCTCTCTGAGTTGTTTTCCTTATCTGCAGAATGTGCTAATAATAAGGATCTCAGAATTGTTTGTGTTAAATGGGATAACGACTAGGCACAATGTCGCTAAATGTTATGCTGTGGAGGGGTCTAGAGTCAGGCTGACCTGGTTTCAAATGCTGGCTCAGCAACAACCCAGCTGTGTGGGCCCGGGCAAATCGCTTAGCCCCTCTGTGCTTTGGTCTTCTCAAATGAAGAACTGGGCTGCTAATACCGTCTCAGTGTTGCTATGAAGAGTAGGTGAGACAGTGTATGTAAAAGAGCGAAGCACAGGGTCTGGCCTGGGATAAATTTTTAAAATAAATTTGGGGGTTAGTCCCTGTTTTGAATATAATTTGCTCTGTCCAACCTCCTACTGCCATTGTGAATTGCTGCCGGGACTCATGCCGTCCTCTAGCTGTCTGCTTAAGAGGGCCATGTGCCGCTCAATGGAAGAGCTTCTGGAGGCTTCTGGGACCTTCTCAGAGCAAGCCCTGCAGTCTAGCATCCCCTTCTCCTCGGGAGCCCTGAGGGAAGAAGACTCTAAAACATCCAGTTGCTCCAAAACACGCCATAAAAACCCCAGGAGGAAAGGGCCCCATTAGCACCTGCACATTTGGGGACCCTGGTCGGCAAAATGGCCAGGAGCTTCCTGCTGAAACCCCAGGGCACGGCAGGTTTACGGAGACCCTTCATTAAGATGAATTATGAACCTGTGGGTCTCTCTGGTTCCATTTGGCCCAGCCTGGGAGGCAGAGGCCCAGCTGCCCCGCTGGCTGCACTGCATGAAACCTCCTTCCTCGCCCCCTCCCAGGCTCCTTCCCACCCCGCTGTGTACCCCCTACCCTTGTTTAATGAAAGAGAAAAGCACTGCACCCCTCCAGGGGGCCCCAGAGCAGGAGGCAGAGTTCAACCTGAGAAAATTGTTTTCTTGTAAGTGGCAGGCACCTGGTTGACCAGGCCTGACCCAGGCCCTTTGTGACTGTGCAGAGTTGGCTCCTGTCCTTCCCTGTTCCCCCAGGCCATAAACAAGTCCTGGAGCGGGGAGCCCTGGGGAAGGGGGGCAGGGGCAGCCACAGTCCTCTCTGTGCATTTGTTCCTATCTCATGTGACAGCTCAGGGGTTATCCTGTTGGCTCCCACAGGGTACCTGGGTTTTCACTTTTTTTTTCTTTTTTCTTTAAAACCATGAAATATGATCAATGGTTGTTCAGAGAAGCCGAGCACAAATGCTCTCCAGAGCAGTGGTTCTTAGGGTCAACGTGCTTTTAAATTGCCTGGGTATCCAGGCATAGCAGGAAAAACACTACAGTGCAGAGAGGCAGCCAGCTGGGGATGCAACTGCAGCATGCAGGATGGAAGTTAGACAGTCAGGTCAGCCCCGGCCACAGAGTTGGCTGTACAGTAGAGTGGCTGACGGTTTGGGGAAGGGGTCAGATTTGCAAAAAAACAGCTTCCTCAGAGGTGTTAAGGAGGAGACCAATACTTACTAGGCATCTACCGTGTGCTTTATAGCTCTCACCTAGGAGGCCCTACAACACAGCTGGTGCAGGCAGGCTCTGGAGCCAGACTCCCTGGAATCAAATCCCCTGCTCATAGGATGTGGGCAAGTCAACTCATGTCTCCCAGCCCCAGACTCCTTGCCTTGGCCATGGAGGAGATCATAGTACCCACCTCCCCAAATTATCTTACTGTGAGTTAAAGGAGATATATGCAAAAGTACCTAGCACAGTGCTTGGCACGTAAAGGCTCAATACTTGCTAAATGCTATTATTTTTATTATCACTGACAAACACGCTGCCCTTAGCCAAACTTGAGTCAGGCCCCTCTGAGGCCTCTTTCTGACTAGGCCCTGACTTTGGGCCCTGTCTTTGGCCCAGTTAGTCCAGTTTTAGCAAGAAGCCTGTTGAGTGGGTCTGGCTAGTGTCCTCCTAGCCTTGATGTTTCCTCCGAGTAATTTTCCTTCCACCAGACTCCCACCTGCTCCTTAGCTATACATGTCCACTTGTCCTTATATTGGGAGTTGAGCCCATCTCTCTCCCCTATGCAAACCCCCGTTGCAGTAGCCTCCCTTAAATAAAGTCTTTCTTACCAATTTTGACAACTGTCATGCATAATCTCCTCCTCTTCCTTCTCCCTCTTCTCTCTCTTCCCTTTGCCATTCCACTCCTCCTCCTCTTCTTCACTCTTCCCTTTGCTCTTCCTCCTCCTCCACCTTTCCTCCTCCCTCCTCCCCCTCCTCCTCTTCCCTCCTCCTCTTCCCCTTCCCTCTCCCTCCCTCCTCCTCTTCCTCCCTCCTCCTCCTCCTTCCTCCTTCTCTTCCTTCCTCCTCCTCCTCATCCCCCCCCTCTTCCCCCCTCCTCCTCTTCCCCCCTCCTCCTCTTCCCCCTCCTCCTTTTCCCCCTCCTCCTCTCTCCTCCTCCCTCTCTCCTCCCTCCCTCTCTCCTCCCTCCCTCCTCCTCCTTCCTCCTCCCTCCCTCCCTCCTCCTCCTTCCTCCTCCCTCCCTCCCTCCTCCTCCTTCCTCCTCCCTCCTCCCTCCCTCCTCCCTCCTCCCTCCTCCCTCTCTCTTCCCCCACCCTTTCTCCATCTTCCACCTCAAAGTTTGGGATCCCATCCCTGACCCTGCTCTCTTAGCCTAGACAGTGGGAGTTTTCATTTCAGCTGAAAAACTTGACATTTTCTCTGCCTGGAGACCAAGGATGAGAAGGAGCACTTCTTTGTTTAGCTAGAACTATAAGATCTGAAAACAAAAGAGAGCTGAAAGGAACAACAGCCTTATCCCTTTGATTCTCTGGGTTACACAACCACCTGGAAAACCCTGGCCTGAAAACGTGGGGCTCCTTAAAGCATTTTTTCTCCCAGATACAAAAGGAAAGAATTCATCAGTGATTCATTGCCTTGAGATATGGCAGGATGAGGGGCCAAGGATCTGCTTTTCTGTCTCTGTCACTGTCTCTGTCTCTCCTTCTTTCTTGTTTAGGGAGCTAAAGGCGGAGACTGAGTTTTAAGAAGCAGTTTTGCTTTTTTTTTTTCCGATCTCCTCCAGAATTCTGTGCCATGAGAAAGCTTAAAATCCAGTGTAATAAAAGATTTTGAGTTTGAACTATGGCATTTAAAAAAACTAATTAATTCCTCCAAGGCTTAGTTTACTTCTCTTTTGAAAACAAATAATAAGAATATTTCCTAGACTATAGCTCCTTGAGGACAGGAATTGGGTTTGTTTTCCTTATTTCACTTAGCGTGTCTAGTATGATATCTGCCACACCACCGGTGTTCAATAAATATTGGAATGAATACATATCACCTACCACACTGAGTAGCTGAAATTATATATTGAAATATTGTGTGTGGAAGTTCCTAGCACAGTTATTTTCATTAGTGCTCATTTTTTCTGATTTTAGACATATTTCTTAGAAGGATGAAGATGAAGGGTAAAGAAAGGAAGGTGTGATAGGAGGGAGAAGCTGGAGAGTAACAAGGAAAAGGGTGGAGTTGGTGAAATAGGAAGGGCGCTGGGTTTGCAGGAGACTGACCTTATATTCCCCACCGGGTCTGTGATTTCTGCTTGGTCATTTGACTACTCTGAACCTCAGGTTCCTCTTCGGTAAGATGGGAATACAAATCTTCACTTTATTGATGGTGGGTATCCAAGGAGAAATATATTTATGAAGGCAGCCCCCAGAGTTCCTGACATGCCTCAGGTACAAAACGACGTGAAACCTGAAAGTGGAGAGGAAACAAGAACAAAGAGTGTAGAATGGAGAATAGGAAGCCAGGGAATCTTTTGGCTGGTTTGCATTGGACTTGGGCCTGGGGAGACATTGCATTTGGACATAAGCACCTTATTGATGAACCCTGTATTTGTAACCTGGTGTGTTTAAATTGAAGCAGTGCGTGGTTGAGGTCAGGAGTGGATAGGCACAGCACGTGATCCCTGTGGGTGAAGCAAAATGAACACAAGTCCCCAGATCATGCCCCTAGAAGGTAAAGCAAGGTTTCCTAGGATTCTCCAATGTACAGACTCAAGCTGAATCTTGATCCTGTATGGGTTAGAGACTGTGGTTGTCAGTGAACTTGGCAAGGCAGGCAACAAACTGGCTGTGCATAGAGACACAGCTTTAAGAAAGGAAACTTAAAAAGTATTGCTATTTTTTAAAATAATTTTTTTTTACAATGACCCTTTTCCTTTTTTTAGTAATTGAGGAAGTTGTGGACATTTATTCTGGAAATTTTGGAAAATGTAGAAAAGAACACATATAAGCCCATCAAGAGATAATCCATCTCTCCGTGACATTTTGATATACATTGACCCTTGAACAACACAGGGGTTTGGGGTGGTGACCCCCTGCACAGTCAAAAATCTCTGTTTAACTTTTGACTCCCTGAAAATTCAGCTACTAATAGCCTAATGTTGATCAGAAGCCTTACTGATAGCATAAACAGTTAATGAACAGATATTTTATGTTATATGTATTACTGTATTTTTTTTTTTTTTTTGAGACGGGGTCTCACTCTTTCACCCAGGCTGGAGTGCAGTGGTGTGATCTCAGCTCACTGCAACCTCTGCCCTCCGAGTTCAAGTGATTCTCCTGCCTCAGCCTCCCAAGTAGCTGGGATTACAGGCACCTGCTACTGCTCCAGGCTAATTTTTTGTATTTTTTCTGTAGAGACAGGGTTTCACCATCTTGGCCAGGCTGGTCTTGAACTCCTGACCTCATGATCCACCCACCTCAGCCTCCCAAAGTGCTGGGATTACAGGTGTGAGCCACCACGCCCGGCCTACATACTGTATTCTTACAATAAACTAGAGAAAAGAAAATTATTAGGAAAAACACAAGGAAGAGAAAATATACTTACAGTTCATTAAATGGAAATGGATCACCGTAAAGGTCTTCATCCTTGTCCTCCTCACGTGGAGTAGGCTGGGGAGGAGGAAGAAGAGGAGAGTTTGTTCTTGCTGTCTCAGGGGGACAGAAGCAGAAGAAAATCCACATACAAGTGAACCCAGATAGTTCAAACCTGTGTTGTTCAAGGGTCAACTGTTTATCCCTCTAGGGTGTGTGCGTGTGCGTGTGTGTGTGTGTGTGTGTGTGGGTATGAGAGACAGAGGGATTTTTTTTGTGTGTGAGAGTTGTATAAAATTGGGGCATATTTTTATTATATCCTAAGTACTTAGTTGTCCCAAGTCTCATCAACTGAGTAGCACTTGATTGACTATCAAGTCCTGTACTCGATGAATTGAACTAGATTCTATTTCGGCTTAGCTCAAGTCTTTGAATTTAAAAAGAATATTCTTGGGAAAGGTTATATTCACCCACATCCTACAACCAGTTCTAGAGTTTTCAAGGACTAGAATTTCCAAAAACTGAGTTATAAAATGTTCCCTGTCTCTCTCAGCCTCTCAAGACAAATTTCTTCCACCCTCTCTCTCCTCTTAAAGTAAGTATGAGATCAGAAAAAAAAAGAAATCCATTTTGACAATTTCTTTCCTGTTCTATAAAAAGAAGTTTTAGCAAGCTAGAGAGAGAGAGGTAGGGAGAAGGGGGAAAGGAGAGAAAGAAATGAGGGTAGAGACAAGGCAAAGATATTGGAAGAAAGGAGGCAGGGAGATGGAGAGGGAAGCTCTAGTGCTGCTTTTCTTGCTGTGAGACTTGGGGAAGTCACTCATTTTACTAATATTTACTGAATGCCCATTACATAGCAGCCCTGGGTTATAATCACAGCCTCCTGAACAATCTCTAGTGCTAATATATGGTCTCTCTGATCTCTTTTAAGTCTGAAAAGCCCCTCAACTCCTTGGCTTTTGAATAGCACTCTTTATAAACTATTGGGGAAAACTCAATGCATCTTCCTTCCTGTGATCCTCCAGCAACTCACTTTGGCCAGTGCCAGACCAAGGACAGGAGTCACCACCAGGCCCATCTTCTCCTGAATGAAACTCCCCTGAGGGTCCTGCCCTTGGTGGGCCACCTTCACTCTCATACAGAGAACAGAGGGGCTCAGCTTGTTAAGGAAACTTCCCTTAACATCTCTCACCACACCGCAGATTTTCAAAGAGACGGGGAATTGAGCTCATCACCCCTCCCCAAGATGTAGATTCTGTCCCCCAACTCTTCTGGCAGGTATTGGCTTTATTAAAGCCTGCAGAGACAAACTAGGTTGGTAGGTAAGTAGACAGACAGACAAACTATGTAGATAGATAGACAGAAGGTCTGTCTTCACTAGCATGGCTGGAGAAAGTACTAGATGAAATCCAAGAGAGAAGCACAGAAGAGCCAGATCATGCAGGATTTTGCATGAAAGGCAATGGGAATTCTCTAAAGAGAGTGCTGTGCTTCATCATTTTCTTTTCTCCATTGTTCTATCTGCATATAAGAAGCAAAGTCTCTCTTGTGCTTCCACCTAGAATGTTGCTGGGCATGAACCAGGCTCAGGCAACCCATCACAAATTTCCTTGAAGAAAGCTCTCATATAGCCCACTCCAGCATAGCTAAAATTTAGGTAAACACTTTCCTCACTCTGAGTTTTAGAAGCAAGTGTTTCTTAACAAAATGCCTTCAACTTCACAATGTTTTAGAATACAGCTTTTATTCCAGGATTTAGAGGCACAGACACCACAGCACCAAAACACACCAACAGAGAAAGCCCCAGGTCCTCACTCAGCCCTGATGCAGACACTTTATTCCCTACATATGTACTTTATTGTTGTTGCTTCAGGAAAAATAAATGCAAAAATCCTGACATCAGCAGATCCCCCCTTTCCTCCCCTTCCTACCCTAGTCACGATTACTTAGACTTTCTTGTGGAATGAGAAAAGATGACTAAAATGTCAAACCCAAACATCATCCCAAAATGTCTGGTCCAAAATTAGAACAAGGAGAAGACAATCAATCACTCCCAGGTTACGAATCATGACCCAGCCATAAGCAGAGTCTCTCGGTGATGTATTATGTTTATATCTGACTCTCCTTCTTGACAGTTGGCCTTCTGTGATCAGTTTCCTGCATTATAAAACTACTCCAGATGTGAGAACAGCTCAATAGGAGAGCTCTCAGCCTAATTAATTCAATCACAGGATGGTGATTAAGAGGTCAGCAGTGACATTTCCAGAGTGTACCTTCTGTCTTCCCAGCAGTTAGCTTGTCCTAAGGCTCCAAAGCCCTCAGGTGGCTCTGGAGCCACAGGAGCCCTTGGGGGCCTTGTCCCACCCTCAGGTCTTGCTTCAGCTGTTTGCAACAAGGCTGACCAAGAAACAAGGCCACAGCCACAGTTTGGTCCTGCTGGGAAGTGTAAATGTTTCCCTGTAAAAATGTTCACCCTAGATCCAAACACAAAGGAGCCAGAGTTATGAGTCCCAGGTATGCTGACTTTAATTTTGAATTCCATATTTAAGTCTGCTTCTTAGGAGGCAGCAGAAGGAAAAGGTGAAACTTGAGACCTTCAGAAAGGTACTCACCTCTCCAAGCTTTTACTCCCTCAACTGTAAAATTGGGTTTCTGATGGTTACTTCATAGGATGTGTTTTAAGAATACATGAGTTACTAATTGAAAAACTTTTGGGACAGTGTGTAGAAGGTAGAAACATTCCATAATGCTGGCTATCATTATTATTATTACCATTACTGTTAATATTAATGTCATTTATACCTGAGTTGTATCACTCAGGATACACACTCAAGCCACAGAATCTGACTTACTTGATTTAAGCAGAAAAGGAATGCATTAAAAATGATATTGGGTGGCCTACAGAATTTCTCTGAAAGCTGGAAAATGAGACCTGGAGACCACCCAGCTAGCAACAATACCCAAAATACAGTGGAGACTTGCCCTATGAGGGTAACACTGCTGCCCCTACCCAGCTCCAGAGATTATAGGGTACATGTTAGACATCATCTATCTGGGGCTCTGAAAACTACTGCTCCCTCCATCCACCACTGCCCCAGAACGTAATCTTGTTCAACCAGCTGCTGTCTCTAGAAAGGATTTTTCCAAATCCCCACTTCTTTGAGGAATTCACTCCTTATCCCCTTATGGTGCTATTCTGTCTGATTGATAAAATCTCAATGGTGTGTCCCTCCCCTTACTGCAAGAGAGTCTGGGAAAGCACACGTCTGTCTGTGTTAGTCCGGTTGCATTGCAATAAAGGAATTCCTGAGGTTAGGAAGTAAAAGAGGTTTATTTGGTGCACAGTTCTGCAGGCTGTACAGGAAGTGTGGTGCAAGCATCTGCTTTTGGTGAGGGCTTCAGGGGGTTTACAATCATGGTGGAAGGTGAAGGGGGAGCCTTCACATCACATGGCAAGAGAGGAAGCAAGGTTGTGGGGAGGTGCCAGGCTCTTTTAAACCGCCAGCTCTCAGGTAAACTCAGGGCAAGAACTCACTCATTACCATGGGGATGGCACCAAGGCATTCATGAGGGATCAACCTCCATGACCTAAACACCTCCCACTAGGCCCCACCTCTAATATTGGAGATCACATTCAACATGAGATTTGGAGGGGACAAACATCCAAATCACGTCACTGACGTTGTCTTATTCTACTGTAGAAGACGACTTTGCCTCCCACCAAGACCCAGAGAATGGAGAATTCCCCAAATGTTGGAAGAAGGAGGTCCAGTACCAAAAGATGAGAAAGAATGACAGAGGAGGCTGTTGATGAGGATGAGGGCTTGTGTAAGATTGGACCTTGTGCAGCATGGTGTGATTATTGTAGATCCAAGGCCCAACTGGCCAACTGGACCACAAGGTGTTCATCCTGCTGGGCTAAGGATTGTCCTCTTACTCTTTTAATGTGCTAATGCTTCTGGAAGTACATGAGAATTAGGATATTAAGGTCTCTCCCCTCCCTTGTTACATGGAGAAATCAAGTGACAGGAAAGCACTGGGAAAAGAGAGGTGGCAGTGTACGAAAAGGAGCCTTCAAAGAAAAGCGTCACAAGGGACCTGAAAGATCTGGCCTGAAGGATTCACGGTTTGCACTCTCCCTGCACTGTGTGAGCTCTTACCAATAAATATTAACTGAATGTGCTGTAATTATTGGATGAGTCTCTGGCCACCTGAAGCTACCCACGTATTTGAGGTAGGCTGGGATCTGCTGTGGAGGCTGCTGGTATTTCAGCAAGTGGCAGGCAACCTTTACAGCAACAGTCGGGTCTCCTGCAAAGTGAAATGCTGCTTTGCAAGAAGGAGGGTGTTGGAGACTGAGAGTGACTAAAGGTGGCAGGAAGAGCTCCCAGATGCTCAGACCAGGATTTGGCATAAGGCTGCCCAAAGGATTACTCTGGCCAGTGCCTCCAGCCGTGCAGAAGATCTGGCATGACTTCTGTCTTCCGTGGCTGGGCCCCTACTGTTCTATGCTGACCCTGCCCAGCTGGAGTCTAGAAACATCCCTAACCTCCTCCATGGGTGGCTATGTCAAAATGATGATAAAATGTCTTCAGACAGGCTAGACCCAGCACTTGCATGGTGGCTCTGTTTGATCCACCTGAGACTCTTCAGCCTTGAATAATAAGTCACATCTTCATTTGTACTCACCCTTCCTCACAGTCCCTTTGGAGCTGGAGAGACCTGGAATGAATAATGTGAGAGTTGACTTTGTGCAGAGTCATCCATGCCTGAAGTCATTTGCTCCTCTCCACCCACTGGGGAAGGACTAGCAGATATTTATTTGCCTCATTTGTCAGATGAGGCATCTCGGGTTCAGAAAGCTTATGTGACTTCTCTAAGGTCACAAAGCAGTACACTGAAGATAAATCTCAAGTCTCCTGTCTCCCAGTCTGATACCAGTGCATTTTCAAGTTTTTCAAGTTTATCATTATTCTCTGCTGCTCCCTGGAACACTCTTAAATGTGTGGACACTACCACCATCACCACCATACCCCCATACCCCCCATCACTGCAGGAAAGACCTCTCTATTTGATGCAATACTTGCATGTGGGGACCATCTTCCTCTCCCCCTAACTGGTTTTGGAATCTGGATGTGGTCATTCTCATACATGAAGGACGCTTTGGCTATTTGGGGATCAAAACTGAGCCATTGTTCTAGTTCCAACTCAAGGCAACTTACATCCAAGCAACGTCAAAGGGAGCCTTTGTTACCTTCTACTGTCTCTCTGTGACATTCCAAGAGTCTTGAACCTATCATTTCTCCCCTTCTTCCTCTAACCAAAATGACCCAATCCCTCTGCCCTGTGCACTCATCCCACCCTCCTAACCACTTACACAAGGAATTGATAAGGCAAGACTGGCTATTTCCTGAACAAGAGGCCAAGCAGTCATTGTGGTAACTCAAGAACACAAGGTCTATGTGGTGGAAAGGGACTGCCAGGCAGCTTCCATTGCAACCACGACTTGGATTCTAGACTTGCACACAGTAAAGATTCCATGTCAAAAGACTGCCACAAAAACTTCCTGGAAGTGGTGGCGTTGCTGGGAGGAAATATGGAGCACAGCTTCATTAGAGGGGCTGAAACCAGGAAAGAAACTTCCAGAGTGAGAAAAAGCTCTCTTATAATACGTTTTTCCACTGTAGTCATTTATCACTCTGGGTGCCCTCCACCACAGTAATCAGTGTTTTATGAACTACCTTTCCCTCAAAGGCTCTTTCTCCTCTTTATTTTGCCCAAAATAAGAGTTTAATTAAACTCTAGATTTCTCCTGCTGCTACTTCTTAGAGAAATATAGTTGAAGGCACTAGGCTGTGTAGAAATGATTTTATGGTTGCTTCTGTTTATAACGAAGAAGAAAAACAAGCATAGTCCCCGGTTTTGTGTTCATTACATGAGCCCCATTCAGGGACTGAAGCCAACATGGCACTTTCTGGGGGATTAAGTGTAATAAAGGTGTTTTGATCATGATAACCCCACTTATCAAAAACGAACCACAAATCACAGCCTGTAACAAGCACAGTCTCAAGACTCAGGGCATATAGCCTCTTAATTATGTTACCTGTGAAGTAGGTTCTCTTACATTTTACAGATGGGGAAACTGAGGCAGGTTTGAGTACCTGCCCAAGGTCCCACAGCTAGGAGGTGGGGAAGCCAGGATTCAAAGTCAGTATTCTGTCTCCAAGGACCGAGTGGCTAACCTCTATGGACACTTCCTTTTAAGGTTAAAGGTTGATGACAGTTAAAGTGGCTTAGCAACATGTGATTCTAAACGTTTTTTTTAAGGTTAATTCGGAAGTCAGGGCTTCAGGCTTTTTGTTTTGTTTTGTTTTTGAGGAAAAGATAGCAAATCTAGGCAAATGTTGGTAGACAGCACTATGGCATTCAGGCATTCAGCTGATAGATTTGGGAACTCAAGTGGTGAATCTGGCCTTTGCATCTTTAAATACTTTGGAAGGTCAGATTAGCACAGAAACCCTGACGCTGAACCGAACACTTGGTCCTCCCAGTTGGCAAACATTAGCTGGTTGAAATACTTCCTGATGGAAATACCGATAACACGCTGACAAAAGTTCAAACTTGTTTCTAAAGGTCATCTCGACTGGCAGAGTAATTAGTTCAAGTTTGCCTTTTGCTTTTCCCTGGTGAGAGTTTTAGCCAAAACCTCAGATTTTAGCCCTCTTTGCAACATATGGTCAGTGACAAGAGACAGCCTGAGATTCTACCCAATACAGAGTGTGTGGTCATCAAAAAGTTTCTCTTCATCTGGGCCAGAACTGAAGTTAGACATTTACACTGGAGCTTAATGATAGCAGCAGCCTCTCCAGAGGAAATCTCCACCCAGTCCATTACTTGGATTCCCCAGGATGCCCCTTCAATCCCAGAAACATCCAGTTACTTCATGGACACATCACTCAAATATACTGCAAACCCCACAATACCACCTGTTGAAGTCCCCTGAATCCCCCTTTCTCTGTATTGCCTGTCACCTTTCAGCCACCTCCCTGGGATTCTGCTCAACCTTCCCTTTTACCCAAAATCTAAGCAGACCAATCCTACCTTCCAAATATCACTTTTCATTTCCTTTTCCCTTCCCACTGCTGTCACCTTGTGCCTGAGCTATTACAGCTGTCATATCTGCATCCCACCATCCTCTGCACTGCAGGTGGAGTAACCTTTCTGAAACTTCCATTGGAGCTTGACTTGACTCCACTTAACATCTGAAGATCTTTCCGAGGGTTCCCCACTACCCAGACTCTCAGCATTGCATGTGTTCTTCTGTGGTCTGGTCTGGTGCCTGCCTGCTTCTCTGTTCTCATGGTGCACACACTCCCACACTCCATTTGCTTCATATTCACTCTGTTTGTCTGTCCACCTCCCTACCTCCCCTCTCTCCCTCCCCTACTTCCTCTCCTCATACCAAACCTCTTGGTGATCCCCAATGGGTCATGATGTATAAACATTTGCACATAATGTTGCCTCTACCTGTCATAACCTTGTAATAACCTTACCGCACATAGGGTGTGCTAAGTGTCCAGTGCTCCCAGACACCCGTGGGCATGCCTCTAGGGGACCACTCCTATAGGTCTGAGTTCCCTCAGCACCCAGGGTAGGGCCCTCTCTCTCTGGTGAATTGCAGAGGGCCTGCACATGGGAAGTGCTCACAGCCTGCCTGCCTCCGTGCCTGTGGAACAAATGGGGATTGAACTCTGACCCTAAAAGGACTCTGATGGTGATCTCCTGGGACATGCATTCTAGGGCCCTCCAAGGCAGTTCCTCTTCCTCATATTTCACCTGTCACACGCATGTCACTCCTCTCTCCACTGTGATATGGGAGCACCTGGAAGGTGGTACCCAGCAGCGATGGACGGTCTCTGGAATCGGACTCGCACTCAAGGCCCCTCTCAGGCACTGAGGAGTTGTGTGCCCCCTTAATATGTGCCAAACTCACTTTCCTCAACTGTAAATTGGGGGTGGTCATTGTTACCATCTCTAAGGGTTGCTG
Organism: Symphalangus syndactylus; assembly: GCF_028878055.3. Classification (NCBI taxonomy): domain Eukaryota; kingdom Metazoa; phylum Chordata; class Mammalia; order Primates; family Hylobatidae; genus Symphalangus; species Symphalangus syndactylus. The sequence goes on from NC_072429.2 coordinate 17,661,904, forward strand.
CAAGGATTAACTGAGATAATTTGCATAAAGCACGTAGTCTACATCTTTGCTCTTCAATAAAGGGCAGCCACTGCTTTGTTATTTGCTAGCTGTACCTTCTACTTGATTGTGGTAGGGTTCATGCCTAGCCACTTATTTATTCTATGTGTTGTAAAGACCTAAAAGAAACACCCAATAAATATGTATTAATTGAAATTTAATTGCCACTAAGTCACCACTACTTTAGAAGGTAAACTTTTCCTATGGGATCATAATAAAAGGATTCTGCATTTTTTTTTTTTTGAGGCTTTTAAAATGTGGATATTTAAGAGGGTTTTTCCCGTAATGAGTATGATAAAGTCACTGTGGCAGAGCTTCTCCAGCTGGGTGCATTGTGTTGTGCGTGCTTAGTGCGTGCTCGAGCCCAGAGATGTCACAAGAAGCCATCCTGAACCTTGCTGGGGGCTGGTCTACGTGCATTGTTGGGAACATTGTCCTTTTCAGTATTCACTGAAGAAATTTCTGTCAACCCTGAGTTGCCAGAAAAGATTATATTTCTATAGAATGAGTGCTGTGTTTGGAAATTTTCTCTCTTTGCTTTGGCCACTAGGAAGCTGAGTATGATATGCAGCCCACCTTAAACAAAACCCTCTGGTGATCAACATGGTGTTCTGACTTGGCCCCAGGCTTCGTCCTAGTGGTCTACATTATTCTCCTTTACTTAGTCTCTTTACCTCAGCGCCCAGCTCAATACCTGGATAACGGGTGAAAAATTCTTAACCAGTCTATTTCCCAAAGTCTGTTTACCAACAGACTGCTCTTCATACATTTTTCTATACTTGTTTCATACATTTTTTCGGAAAATGGCAAGATATAAGTGAAGAAATGTTATATTAACATTTTTTTCTTTCTCTTCCTCTCTTTTTTCTTGCCTCATCTGTCTTCTTAAAACACAGTGAGAGTTCCCTTACAGCAGATTTATTGTACTTTTACAAGTGAGAGGGGAATAGTGCTTATCAGCTTGACTGGTGGAAAATTTCCAAGCTGCACAGTTCACTAGTTTATATTACCTAATAGAGAGATAAATAAGCCATGATTCTTCTTAAGGACTGGCTTTTAATTAGATTTTTAGTGGATCCTCTTTGACTTTCCCAAGCTTAAGTACTGCTGTATTAGTTCATTATTGTGATTAAAAGCAGCTAATAATTATCATAACTAAATAATTTTCCTCAAGTGTTCCAGCCCAGTTTGATGTCCTGAGTGTTAGCAGCCGCTGGCCTAAGCCTGTCTCTTTTTCTCTGCTGTGCATAGCAGAGCAGCTGTTTTGAGTTGGAGGCTGAGAAGCCTGCAGACATAGGAAGGCGCAAGGGACAGAAAGTGCCAGCTTGCGGTGCCTGTGTCTTGATGCTCTGTGTGGTGCTGCTTGAAACACCCTCCATTTCACTCCTCTGATGTCTCAAATTTTAACCCAACTGGAATATCTCCCCAAGTATCTTTAGGTCACTAGTCAGGGCGTAAGTCAGGATGCCCAAGTAGCAGGAGGTTTATGAGCTGCAAAAGGCTCATTCAGAGGCTCCGCAGCATCAGCACTGGACTGAGAATTCAAATTGCAGCATCCACTTCTCAGCCTCCCAGCCTTTTGCCGTGGAGGCACACAGGTGGATGGATTGTCCCAGGAACCACACTGCCTATTTAGGGTAATTATTCTTCACTCTTTTTTGTTGTTGTTTTGTTTTTTTTGAGGTGGAGTCTCACTGAGATGGCCAGGCTGAAGTGCAATGGCGTGATCTCTGCTCACTGCAACTTCTGCTTCCCAGGTTCAAGCAATTTTCCTGCCTTAGCCTCCCGAGTAGCTGGGACTACAGTTGTGTGCCACCGTCCTGTCTGATTTTTGTATTTTTAGTAGAGATAGGGTTTTAACATGTTAGCCAGGCTGGTCTCAAACTCCTGACCTCAGGTGATCCACCCACCTCAGCCTCCCAAAGTGCTGGGATTACAGACATGTGCCACTGCACCCGGCCGATTCGTCCGTCGTTCTTTACCTTTTTAAGAATATAAGAATAAACAAAGATGTCACGGTGGAAATTTTTGAAAATGCCTAACAGGAAGAGAATAATAATCACAACTAGTTTTATTACCAATATTGTGTGTGTGTTCTTCTTGTCTTCAGGCATGTATGTCTTTTTTTTTTTTTTTTCTTCCAGGAAAGGGATCATGGTGTTACCTTAGCAATATATCATGAATGTTTTTCCATGTCATTAAATTGTCTTCCACAAAATCATTTCTTAAGTTCAGCCAAGTAGGTCATTATATAAATGTACCATAATTTATTAATCTCTGCCTTTTGTTGGACATTTAGATGATTTTAAGACTTGTATTATATTGTAAGCAATATGCCAATTAATATCCTTTTTAAAAAATATTTGAATATACCATGATTATTTCCTTGGGTGAAAACTTTACATGCTAGTCAAAGGGAGTGGAGAATGTTAATGCTTTTGCTATGTAGTACCAAATTGCCTTCTAGAAAGATGGAGCAAAGTAAACTTCCACTAGCAGTGTATGAGGATTGATTACTTCTTCATATGTTGTCCAACACTGGGAATTATCATTGTTGTTATTAATTATTTTCCTAGGTTTCAAGGCACAGGGAATGGTGGTTGATTTAATTTGCACTTTTTTTGGTCATGCAAGTTGAACGTTTTTTCATGCATATGTTGGCCATTTGAATTTCTTATTTTGCAGATTGCCTCCTCTTGTTCTTTGCCCATTTTGGGCTGTGATGTTAATTTTGGTGTGATTATCTTTTGAAGGATTCAGATGGTCCTACTTTACCAAAAATAATTTTCCCTACTTACTGTCTGTATTACCTCATACTAAAGGGGAAGATAGGATTGACCCTGGGCTTGGGACTGGAGAAATGTAATGGTAGCACTGCAATGGTACCACTGCAGTCAGAATATAATTTAACAAATTCCAGACTGCTCAAAAATAGTTTTTACATTTCAATGCCAGCTATGGTTTTATTTGCATTATTTTAGTTAGACTGTGTTTGAGTCCTGGCTTTGCCATTTACTAGCTTTGTGAGCTTGGGCCAAGTTACCGCACCTCTCTGAGCCTCAGTTTCCTCATCTGTCAACTGGAATGACACCTGCCTTGCACACTTTTTGATAGTAACCAATGTGATGAAGTTCATAAAACATAGTGCCTGGCACAAGGATGGCAGCCATTAAGAAATATTTAAGAGACTATATGTATGATCCCTAATTTTCTACTCAAACGTGTCATTTTAAAGTAGCCTTGATGGAATCATAAGGGTCTCCCTCACCCTCTGTTCCTCCCTCTTTGCTGAAGGGACAAAGGAGCAGGGGTGCATGCTATGTTGGGAAGAAGCCTTCCAGCTCCTATGGAATGGGCTATCTGGGAGGATTTGCAGAGATCTTGCCCTCGTTGCCCCACAGTGGCATGGGAATAGCAGTGCTCCCAGGACCCAAGGATGCCTTTGGGAGGGTGACAGGGCCTTCACATTCCTTAGCAATGAGCAGGGTGTCTGATGTGATGAAGGCAAAGGTCAACTTTAAAAGAGGATTGTCTTGATGGCCAGGCTCCTCCCATTCATTCCCCAGAGACACAAGTATAGAACTTCTGGGGACACCAGGACATGGGCTCAACTCTACAAACACTTCAGAGGGGCCGCCCAAGTGGAGGGAATGGATTTACAAGGACTTTGACATGGACCTTGGGCCCTGCTCTGTGTGATGGCTTCCATATTAACCATTTGGCATCAAACGGGGAATATTTCTTATATTTTTTTTTTTTATTCTAGCAGACTGTGTGATACACTAGACAGTAGCTGCCACCAAGATGGATACTGAATGTTCATCAGACATTTGGAGGGCAGCAGTGACTGTGTTTGAAGTAGGTTTGAAAAGGGCACTAGTCTTACTTTGTATGCACATCTAAGATTCTCTAAGGAATCCTCTGAGCATTTTAGGTGGTACCTGCAGGTTTCGCTTTGCACCTTTCCACTAATACGACACACGACTGTTTAACCATGTGAACTTGGCTCCTCTGTGCTTCTGGTTCTTCAAGGACCATACTAATAATTTCCATACCTTCCCCAAAGGCAAAGTTTTGAGGATAAAATTAAATAGTGGGAATGAAAGGTCAAAACTCTTTGTGTCAAGGCAAGCAATTAGGCTGAGTTCTAGTTTCAAAACTGCCAGGGAAAAGTCCTCTGACGCTCTTATTTCCCTTTCATTAAAATGAGGAGGTCGGGCTGGAAAATCTCTTTGGTCCCTCATAGGTGTAATGTTCTGGGAGTCTATATGAAATATTCAAAAGGATTCATCAACAGCAAATCCCCAGAACATAGTGCTCCTGGAATTGAATCGATATTGAAGGAAATCCAGTGTCTCGGGACAGAAGGTGCACAGAGAAGAGCCGGACTGACCTTTCTCGTAGCTGCAGTCACAAGAGACTTACAGCACGGGAAGCGGTAACACTCATCACACAGCCAGTTAGTGCATGTGAAGTGTGTGAAATTTGGCAGCAGAAGAACCTGGGTTCAAATTTTGGCTCTGTTAGTTTCCAGCTATGTAACCTAAAACAAGTCATTTTACATCCCTGGCCTCAGTTTCCATCTCTGTAAGGAAAAAAGAAAAAGGACAATACTCATGCTGGGTCTTGTAAGTGGCAAATAAGATCATATCTAAAAATACTGGCATATTATAGGGCCTCACACACAGTGGGCATTCACCATTGTGACCACCATTGCTTTTATTGGACTAAATCAGAGAAGACAAGTTTCCATTTCAACCACCCAAAGAATTAAGAGGCAGTGGCTCGGAGCCAGGAATTCTTCAAGCAGGCAAAGAATGTTTTTTCTGTCCCCTGCCTCCCCTCCCCACTTCAGTTAGAGTCCTTTCAGGAAGTCAGAGGTGGGTCACAGGGTTTTAATAATCCCAGAAAGAGCATCTGTTTATCTGTTTAAAGGAGAGCAACAGAATCCGATTTTCCGGCACCAAGCAGAATGGAAAGGTGTTCATTTGTAATGGGCTGGTTTCAGGCCTTAAGCCCTTCCCTTTTGAAAATAATTTACCCTGCTAATTATATCATATTAACTAACTACTCCCGGTATAGATTAAAGGACTGCTTTTTCAAATCATTCTATAAATTAAAAGCAGTCCTCCCAGATACATGATTTCACGCATAAATACGGCATTTGTGTTGTCAGAATTTATGTTGAGAGGAAATGGAGGAAATGTATCCTTAAAGAAATATTTTGCAGTAGTTGTTAACACCTTCCACTCCTTCTGCTCAGTGCTTCTCGTACCATAATATAAATGTGCAAGCTGTTAGCGCGAGATGAACATTCCGGAGCTTCAGGGGCCACCTGCCTGTGTGGCTGACTTGTTATTTAAATTCCCTTTGCATTTCACAGATTTAAATACTGCCAGGGTCCTGATTTATGGTGTCCGCATCACACACATAAAACTTTCACTAGGATTTCCCTGTTTCTCACGCACGCACACGGGAGGAAGTCAATTGTGGCCACAGGTGGAATAGATTGTGGAGCAAGTAATCCCCAGCAGGGTGTAAAGACCAGAGGGGCATGCCCACGAGGCCGGTCAGAAAGCAGCAGGGCTTGGGAGCCTCAGTTCCAGGAAATCTGTCCCTACCCTTCCTGTCAGCCACAAGAGAATCGAGGGAATGTGAGAAGGATTGAAGGAGTAGAGACATTTAAGAGAAGGAATGCTGAATGGGATCGTCTGGTGCTGGTAGAAAGGAAATTTCCAGCCCCTCCTTCCAGCGCTGGGTCTCATGGCTATCAATGGGCAAGCCTGTAAGAAGCGATCAAAGCAAATAACTGACGAATTCAGGACTCACCCTCAAAGTCTGCCCTGAATCATGCACTGACCCTCATGCAGCCGGCATTAAGGCTACTCATGGTCCTCTGTGCAGGGCTGGCACGGGGGCTCAATTGGTATTTACGATTACAAACTTCGTCCCTCTAGGTATTTACAGCTGACAACGTGCTAATTTATCCAAGCTTCATGGTTAAGCGTGGCAGACCAGCAAATGTGCCAAATGCACCAACAGGTACATTTCAAAAACAGTTCAAACAAGAACAGTTTCTTTTACAAAATGTGAGAAACATCTTAGAAAAGGCTTGATGCCGGGCGTGGTGGCTCACGCTTGTAATCCCAGCACTTTGGGAGGCCGAGGCGGGCAGATCACGAGGTCAGGAGATTGAGACCACGGTGAAACCCCGTCTCTACTAAAAATACAAAAAAAAATTAGCCGGGCGTGGTGGCGGGCGCCTGTAGTCCCAGCTACTCGGAGAGGCTGAGGCAGGAGAATGGCGTGAACCTGGGAGGCGGAGCTTGCAGTGAGCTGAGATTGCGCCACTGCACTCCAGCCTGGGCGACAGAGCGAGACTCCGTCTCAAAAAAAAGAAAAGGCTTGATTTTGAATAGGTTTATACACACTTGCACACACACACACACACACACACACACAGCCTCTTGCTGGTGCTGTTCACCTTCTTGGACATTCCTGTCATTCTTGGTTAAAGATCTTTTTCTTCCCCAGCTACTTTGAGAATTTCTCCATATGGGAGAGGCAAGGAAGGAACATGAAGGGGGAAATGATGGTCACAACAACTTACTAGACCCAACTCTGAGCCAGGGGGACTCATGGGTAAAGAAACCTAACAGGCAGAATCTGTGCTATTATGGAATTTACACTGTGTTGAGGAGAGAGAGACCATACAAACCAAACACATGAGTAAATGAAATCATTTCCAGAAAGTGTAAAATAGGAAGACAATGCAATAGAATGATACACTAGTATCTAATGGCAGGAGCAAGAAGACAGGACAGGCTTGGAAAGTGGAAGGGACAGAAAGGCGGCTGGAGCACAGTGAGTGAGGACAAAGAAAGTGGGCAGAGAAGGAGGCAGAGGCCAGGCCTTCTAGGGCCAAGGCGGACACTCAAAGATGGTGAGTCCTTGCCTACACTATGAAGGTAAGGAGAAGGGTTAAGTCATTACCAGGTCTATTCCTAGGTGTCTGTGTAGCGTTCATGTGGCATCCAAAGCCTTAATAAGCACTAAACAAATGTGGTAGGTTTATCTTATGTCACTAGAGATTCTGCTTAGAAGGGTGAGTGGTGAATGCCTGTCAAATTAACTGGAGTTCTTTCTGAGGTGGTGTAAATTCTTTATTTGTTTGTTGAGACGGAGTCTCGCTCTGTTGCCCAGGCTGGAGTGCAGTGGCGTGATCTCGGCTCACTGCCAGCTCTGCCTCCCGGGTTCACACCATTCTCCTGGCTCAGCCTCTTGAGTAGCTGGGACTGCAGGTGCCTGCCACCACGCCCAGCTAATTTTTTGTATTTTTAGTAGAGATGGAGTTTCACCATGTTAGCCAGGATGGTCTCGATCTCCTGACCTCATGATTGGGGTGGTGTAAATTCTAACTGTCCCCAAGGCAGTGGGATAGACTCAGTCTCTCTGGTTCCCTTTCTGGCCCCAGAGGGTAGGGAGTGGGGTGGGGAATGATTCTATCATCATGATCTTCACCTCCAGCTGGAGGGGAGGGGGTTGTTTCTCAGGGTATCCATCATGACCTGAGATGAATGATGATCCAGCATTTTCCCAGGAAGGGCTGGAAGCATCCCAGTGATGCTGGCTTCATTGTTGTCCTAGTCCAGGCCCTCATGCATCCTTGCGCTGCATCGTGCATGGCTTATACAACAGAAACAAAGCTAGCCTGGACCTTCCCAGCATCCTGGGCATGGCTCAGTTACAGCCCTTGTAGTAAGGTCAGGTAGAGGTGGGCCAGGGATTAGGTGTCATGCAGGTGTGTCTCTCCACCAGTCCTCACCTTGGGTGGTAAGAAGATACTCTGCGATCAGAACCGTGGGTGGATAGTAGGGAGCCGAGGGGCGGCTATTGGGCCTCTGCCTAAGAATAGCATTCATAGTTATGGCTGATTGAGGGGAGAATTATGAAGAGTGAATACAGACCTGAGGGGCAAGCAAACCTGGGTTCTGGTCCAGGGAAGGCCTCTAGTCAACATCCAGACACCTGCACAGCATCTTCCAGCACATAGAGACATCGGTCAGAGCTTCACTCTCCCTGGCCCCTTGGACCAAACTACTGAAGAGACCCCAGTGACACCATAGTAAAGGGTCATTTTCCACCCTTGGAAAGGGTGGCTAAGTTGAAAATCCCTCTAAGTCAACCAGGAAGAAAACATTCATGGGAAAATGTAAGTATTGCTTCTGTTTATTGAATATTTATTCTAGAACCATGCTAGTGGATTATTTCATTGAATACCCACAGCATCCCAACAAGGTAGATTCTATTTATATTCATAATTTGCAATAAGGAAACTGGGGTGCAGGGAGGTGACAAAGTTGCTCAAAAACACCCAGCTTAGGAAGCATCTGCACAGGACTTGAGTCCTGTTGACTCTGACCCCACAGCCCCTGTGGATACAACTAAAGGTCCCATTTAGGCTGGGAAAGAGATTCGGCATGAGCAGACAGCTAGAGGGGCCATGATTTTCCCAGAGGCACTTGGACAGCCATTCATTTTTCTAAACCCGGCTCCAAGTGGACTCAGACTCGGTATGGACACTGCTCCATTCAGCCCAGTGAGCACTCTCTCATCCTGTTGTTCACAGAACTTCTCTGCCTGAGCTCTGCTCCTGGTCAGCCTCAGGCTGAAATTCACCCAGGAGCAGGGGCTAACCCTGTGTCACTTGATGCAATAGAGAAGAGGAGACATAGAGCCTGATGCAGACTCCCAGCTAATGATGCTCACACCGTAGTTGCAGCTCATCTCCAGGGAAGTGGTGACACAAAGCAACACACAAGACTAGAAAACTCACATGCCCGCAGTGCTGTGCTGGTTACCTGAGTGACTGAAGCAGCTGTCTTAGTCCATTTGGGCTGATATAGACTAGGTAGTTCATAAGCAACAAAATTTATTTCTCACAGTGTTTTTTGTTTGTTTGTTTGTTTGTTTGTTTGAGATGGAGTCTCGCTCTGTCACCCAGGCTGGAGTACAATGGCACGATCTCGGCTCACTACAATCTCTACCTCCTGGGTTCAAGTGATTCTCCTGCCTCAGCCTCCCAGGTAGCTGGGACTACAGGTGTGTGTGCCGCCACACCCAGCTAATCTTTGTATTTTTAGTAGAGACGGGGTTTCACTGTGTTGGCCAAGCTGGTCTTGAATTCCTGACTTCAGGTGATTCACCGGCCTTGGCCTCCCAAAGTGCTGGGATTACAGCCATGAGCCACTGCGCCTGGCCTATTTCAAACAGTTCTAGAGACCGGAAGTTCCAGATCAGGATGCCAGTGTGGTCAGGTTCTGGGGAGGGCCATTATTCTGGGCTGCAGATGGCTGGCTTCTTTCTGTGTCCTCACATGGCCAAAAAAGGATGAAAGAGCTCTCTAGGGTCTCTTTTTATAAGGGCACTAATCTCATCCAAAAAGGCTCTGCCTCATGACCTAATCATCTCCCAAAGGCCCCGCCTCTTAACATATCACTTTGGGCATTAGAATTTCAATATATGAATTTGAGGGGAACTCAAACATTCAGACCATAGCCCCAGCCAAATGGAGTCTGTTCCCCTTCAAAGGGCAGCTCCTCCTCAGCCTTCAACCTGCTGGGCCTCGTGGCAATGTGGGACTGGTAGACTCAGGTCTTTTCATTTTATTGTAAGCCAAGTCAGACATTTAGTTTTTCAAGGTGAAATTTCACATCTTTAAAATGTTGGCAACCAATTTAAAAATTTGTTTTTAATGTTGTGCTGGGCATGCTAATTACATGTGTGGACTGGAAGAGGCCTGTTTGAGGCTTCTGCAGTGTAGACATGGATAAGGGGCTTTGGGACCGAGAGCATTGGGTTCAAATCACTGCGCTTCTACTTTCTGGCAGTGCAACTCAGGTAAATGACTTGACATCTGGATAAAGTGGGGATCCTAACCCCACCCGGCAGGCTGTGCTGTAGGATTGAATGGGTAAGGCTTACAAAGAGCCTGGGACAGTGCCTGGTGCTTAAAGAATGCAGCTTTTATTGTTATCCTCATTCTGGAGTATGTGTGAAGGGTGAGCTGCCTGTCCCTGCCCCACTTTGCTCCTAGAGTGGGGACAGTGCCTTTTTTCACTTGGTGTCTTCCATAGAATCTCTGATCTTCACAGCCAAAGAAATTGCAGGCTTCTGTTTGTCAGGAGGTTTCTGACAGTGACTCTTTACCAAGAAGTCAAAGGATGCCTAGAGCTGGCAATTAGCTCCCTTGGCACCAGCTCAAGGATGAAAGCAAGTGTTCTTGGAGCTCATGCTTGAAAATAAACCCTCCAATTCAGGGCTTCTCCTCAGCTCCCTTGGCAAACTCTCCAGCATTTGGGTCGCTGGCTTTGGACACTGCAACATCCTTACTATGTTTGGTCTGTGCAAAGATGCCCAAAATGGTGGCTTCCTAGCCTGGAATATTCTGATGCTCTTCCTTGATACTCTCTAAAGCAGCAGGAAGTCCTTCTCCTGAGAGATGCATTTTCCAGACCTGAGGTGTCTTATTCTTTCTTCTGATCTCAGCCTTCCATTTAGATTTCATCAAAGGAGAGAGAAGTAGAGGACTTACTTACCGAGGTGTGGTATATCCAGAGTAGGAAGCAGATTGGAAATGAATGCAATCCATAGAAAGCCAAACTGCTTCATATCCTGTCCCCGCACAGGAAAGCATTTGGACAGAACCACAGACCAGCAGCCACAAGGAATGCTTTTGACACTGTGACATTATCTCAATATTTAAAACAGCTTCTCAAAACTTAAAGTGCAGGATTTCATTCATAAAACACAACAAGCTTTCTCTGAATTTTTTCTATATCTCATATGTCAGGCAGCAGGCCCCTGTTCCCCAGCTTCTCCCAAATATCCCTCCAAATGTGTCCTGAGCCGCTCTTGCCTCCTTGACCTGTGTTCTTACCTTTCAGATCTAGTTTCTTTCTAACTCAGCCTTTCCAATGGAAACCATACTCAGCTTCCTGGCTTCCCTTGTTTGGTGGCCCTCCCGGAACCCTAAGCAGCACAGTAAGCAAGCAGGTGGACAAAGAATCGGTGTTGGAATACTAGTGGGGAGAAAGGCTGTGATGGTATTTGCATCTGCACTTTGCCCCATGGCATTAACACAGTGGATGTCACAAGGCTTGGGGAGAAGTGGTCTGATGGTAGCTTTTAATAGGTAGAATATTTGAGAAGTCACGTGAGAAGACCTTCCGTGCAAGAACACAGCAGTCCCTGCATCTGCAATAGCCCTCTTCTCATTTGACACTGTAGGAAATTCCATGCTTTATACCTTCCAGGGTGGGGTCGATTGTTTAATAACTCACTACATGCTGGGGCAAGCAACCAGGGTCCCTGGGTATTTTCTATAGCCGATCTCATCTTGATCTTAAGCCTCTATCTGCCAAAAGGGGAGAGAGAAAACTCTAAACCTTCCCAATAAAAGAAAGCTGTGTCTTTTTGCTTAAGTGGCCTTTTTGGGGTTAGATATTCTCTTTGGGGTGAATGCTCAGCATTTCAGAGGCACTCCTCATTTTCCTAACCAAGAAGTCACAGAGGTCGCCCCACACAGGGTGGAGTGTGGAGTGTGAGCCTTATCATGTGCTGGTGCATCCTTTCTCACCTCAGTCTATGGCCAAGGGTGCTTGTGGTCCCTTCTCCCAGCACCGTGGGGCGTCATGATAACCCTACTCCACCTTCTGCCCTTGGGTTCCACCTACATTAGGCCAGTGCCATGTCCAGACCCCAGCATATCCCTTTCCCTGCTTCTACTGAGAGGTCCTCGCACGCCTGCTTCCTTGTAGAGCCTCTGACTCCCTATTCTGAGCCACCCTCTACATCCCCCTCTGGGAGCTTATGGGCACTTTCAGACACTGCTTTTGCACTCTATTTCTGGATTCTCTCTGCTTAACCTCACCATACCAGCATTTCTGGGCTCACCTGGCTGCCCCATGCTGGTGCCAGGCCACTAAGCAAAGTGGGCTTCCAGAAAAGGGAAGGGACTTTGTATAACCTCTTCCCAGTTTCCTTGCCCCATCTTTCCAGACCTCAGCTCAGGGTTGTGGGGGAACTGGGCATCTTCCCCTCTCCCCTAAGTCTCGTCCACTCTTTATTTCTCCCCTGTGGACCAGAAGAGCATGCTTTTCCCTTCTCGTTTAAGATAACTTATCACTATGTTAGACCCTCCTTCTCAACTTCCCTAGGTTACATGTGGGAGCTACCCTTCCCTTTCTTGGCATATCAAACCTCAATGTGGCCTTAATGGCAGATAGGACATAGAGGGAAGATCTTGCTAACCAGAAAAAGTGAAATATATCAGGAAATATTTTTAAAATATTGACACCATTTATTTCACTTACAACATGCCTGCTCTTGTCATTATGGAGACAGGTAAGGCAAATAGCATTTTCTTACTTTTACAGCTGAGAAAATGAGGCTCAGAGAGGTTAAGAGACCCAGCAAGGTCACACAGCTTGTGGGGGGCATAGTCAAGAAGAACACGTGAGCGTTTGGACTCTGTAAGAGTATTCTTTCTGTGGCCCTGGGCCACCTCCCCTGCTAAGGCTCTCTTTTCCTCCACGGGACTGTGAAGTCAGCCACAGGGCACCGTCAGCTCTGCCAATCTGCTCCCTTGTCTCTTAAAGTGATTATAAAGTAGAAACCATGAAATCCACAGCTGCAGGAACAGTAGGAATTCTGCCTCAAATAGGCACAAATCCTGGAAGCCAGCATTTAATGCTGAAGTCACTATGAACTTCATTGAATCTTTTTTTTTAAGAGATTGCCAGCTATGAATGTCTGGGAGGTAGCCAATGATCCATTATAAGCACTAAATAATTTGTAAGTCAAACCTATCGATGGCAATGTGGTGTCAAAATCACTCAACAATGTTCACTGAAAAGACAAATCAATTATGCCTGGGCCTCTGCAAAGGTGGTTTGGGAAGGCAGCAGATGGTCATGTAAGTATGTATAAACATATATAATGGACTGCAGAAGGAACAAAAACTGGCATAATAATTGAGGAATCTTTTGGACTCTACACTTTTTCTTGCTGGGAAACCTGCCCAGCCAAGAATCCACAAGGCCTGTGAATCAAGTCGGCACCCTGTCCTCATCCACTGAGCTTATGAAAAAATGAGGGTTTGACTGCTAATAGCAAAGGTTCCAAACCTACTGAGACCTCCCTTCTATATAATGCTTTTACCTGAGAAGAGAAGATTTTATACCCCCACTCCACTGCCTCCTCCAAGCCCCTTCATCTTGTTCCTGGACTTCTACAAAACCTGCCTAACCAGACTCCCAGACTCCACTCTGCCCCTCTATAATCTATATTCAAGGACAAGCCAGGGTGGTCTTTTGAGAACCAAAGTCAGATCATGTTATGCCTCTTGCTCAAGCCTGTCTTCTCTGGTTTAACATTGTATGTAGAATAAAATTCTTAATTTCGTATGATGGCCAACACAGCCCTCCCTGTTTTGAACACTGTCTACTTCTCCAACTTCCTTCTTTTTCTTTTTTCTTTCTTTTTTTTTTTTTTTTTTTGAGACGGAGTTTCACTCTGTCACCAGGCTGGAGTGCAGTGGTGCGATCTTGGCTCACTGCAACCACTGCCTCCTGGGTTCAAATGATTCTCCTGCCTCAGCCTCCTGAGTAGCTGGGACGACAGGCGAGCACCACCACACCCAGGTAATTTTTGTATTCTTAGTAGAGACAGGATTTCACCATGTTGGCCAGGATGGTCTCAATCTCTTGACCTGTGATCTGCCTGCCTCAGCCTCCCAAAGTGCTGGGATTACAGGCGTGAGCCACTGCGCCCGACCTTCTCCAACTTCTTTCATACCTTTGCCCAACTCTCTCCCTAAGCCTTGGCCTCTTCTGGGCCTTTTTGCTATTACTTGAATAGGTCAAGATGTCCCTGTCTCCAGACCTTTGCTCAAGTTTGGCCTGCGTGTCCGGCTTTCAACTTTGCACATCACTCAACTCTAATCTCAAATGTCACCTCCCAGAGAGGCCTTTCCTAACCAGTCATTATCTGTTGTATTACCGTGTTTTATTTCTATTAGCGCGTATCTCCTAAAATATTTACATGATTACTATCCGTCTTTCTAATCTACAATAGGAAGTTCCAGAAATCAGGGACTTGATCTTATTCACAGCTATATCAATGGTACCTAGAAGGTCACCTGTCTCATGGCTGGCATCCTCATGAAATTTGTTTATTGACTGGGCTACTCCTTTTTTCCCCAAAACCGATGATCTCCTTTACCAGTTGAGCAACAGCCATATTGAAGTTTACCAGTGATCCAATCATTTGTTTTTATAAAGTCATCTCTTTAACAAGAATTTACTAATTTCCTACCATTTTCCAGCCCATATGCTAGGCATGGGGGCCACAGAGCAGCCTCTGACCTCCAAGAATTCAAGATCTGGAAAATTCCATGATACCTGTTCAATGTGGGAAGAACCAGAACAAATGTGTGCATTGTGTACTCAGAAAATGGGACCCCTAGGCCAGGGGTTTCCAGGGAGGCCTTCAAAAGGAGATAGACCTTGAGCTGTACCTTGGAGGATGTGTAGGAGTTAGGCAAACAGGGGCTTGAAGTATTCTAAGCATAGGAAAAGCAAATATTCAGAGCCCGAGAGAGCCTAGCAGACGTCGTTCCGCATGCCTGGGGTAAAGGATTCCCTGTAGGAGAGGCAGACAGGGGTTGGAGTGGGACTGGCCTTTGTAATATTGAGGAACTTGGACTTTACTTGAAATAATTATACACTCGTAAGAAGGGGAGGGACGTTGGGTTGCATTTTAGGAAGATCGCTTTGGCCATGAGGGAGAGGATGTATCAGAGGAGAAAACAAAGGAGACAGAGATCTGAATGGCCTGGACAAGAGGGGTGTAATAGTTTCCTGGGGCCGCTGAAACAAATCACCACAAACTGGGTGGTCAAAAGCAATGGAAATGTATTCTCTCACAGTTCTGCAGGGTAGAAGTCCAAAATGCAGGTGTGAACAGGGCCAGGCTCCCTCCAAAGCCTCCAGGGAAGGATCTTTCCTTGCCTCTCCCAGCTTCTGGTAGCCCGCCCCCAGTACTCTTTGGTTTGTGGCCGCATCACCCCAATCTCTGCTTCTATCTTCACATTGCCCTTTTTTTTTTTTAAGTGTCTCTGTCTCCATATGGCATTTTCCTCCTCTTATTGGAAGACCAGTCATGTTGGATTAAGGCCCACACTAATAGCCTCAGTTTGATTTCATCTGCATAGACCCTATTTTTTTTTCTCTTCTTGAGGGACAGTCTCACTCTGTCAACCAGGTTGGAGTGCAGTGGCATGATGTTGGCTCACTGCAACCTCTGCCTCCCAGGTTCAAGAGATTCTCCTGCCTCAGCTTCCCAAGTAGCTGGGATTACAGGCGTCTGCCACCAGGCCTGGCTAATTTTTGTATTTTTTTAGTAGAGATGGGGTTTCACCATATTGGCCAGGCTGGTCTAAAACTCCTGACCTGAGGTGATCTGCCCACCTCAGGCTCCCAAAGTGCAGAGATTACAGGCATGAGCCACTGCACCTGCTCCCTATTTTGAAATAAGGTCACATTCACAGGAACCAGGGCTTTGGGCCACAACATAACCTTTTGGGGGGGGATATAATTCACCTGTAACAGGGAGTGAATGAAAAGAAGGGGGCGGGGAATTCCAGAGTTGAATAGAGTTGGATTCAGTGAGTGGTGGAAACTAAACAGATGTAAATGCTTAAAGGAGAGAGGGTAATCTAGAAAGATTTCCAGGTTTTCGGTTTGTGCAATCCAGTGGAGGGTGAAACTATTCATTGAAATATAGAATATATCATATAAGACAGAACCCAAGGTCCCTGTTTTCTACAAATACTTAGCACATTATTTAAAGCAATCTTAGTAGCCCAAAGAACTCCCCTAGAGAGGAAGAAATGGCAAAACAAAAAAAGGCAACTGCATGAGTAAAGCAAGAGGGAACTTTAGCTTCCTCCAAGTTTAGACCAGAAGCAGAAATGAAAATCGAGTTACTGAACTCAATTCATGTCTTAAAAGTTAGAGCCGCAGACACAACCAGAGTTTTCCTTGTTGAAGAAAGGGAAGGAAACCTGTTTTCCCAGCCTAATCTATTGACCCTTCATTCATTCTGGAGCCAGGTTGGAATCAATAGTGTCTTGTTTGGTTTGAAGTCCTTAGAAAAGGGAATCCAACTCCCAACTCTAGCTACAGAGCTTATTTCAGAAGAGCATTGGCATGCACAGGAAGCAGCAGACCCTACAGGTATAACACCTTTTTCTTTGGCCCTCATAATCCAGGTCTTGTTCTGATGTGGTTCATCCGGTGCCGATTGCTCAACCTCTTTGATGTCCAGACCAAATGTGGCCCACTTTCCTGTGGGCATTGGTGCCTTTCAGCCTGTTTACCTGGAGGCTGTGGTTCTCTGCAACATCCGCCTATCCTTTGAAACAGAGTGGGGCTAGGGAGGGTGATTGCTCTCCAGGAAAAGGCCGATTGAATTTGCAGGCACCAGACAGAGGTGATGATGCGGTATTTCAGCAGTGGTCTGAGAGGTAGCTTGGGTAGAGTGGAGTGAAATCCACCTTCCTACCACTTAAAACCCAGTTCAACCTCAGAGGACCGCAATAGAATGATAGCTTGTTGGGGCTGAGACATTGTCAGGGGCAAGGCCAAAGAGGATGTGACCTACCACATGTTACACGTTGTTGACAGACGGAATTACTGGTGCTCACACTCCATGTTCTTTTTGACATTCTACCTCCCTCTTGTTCTGACAGTTGGGAAGTCTTGCATGGCCTCGCTGGCTTTGACAAGCTTTCTGTTGCCTGAGGGGGAAAACCACCTCTGCTCTTAATCTGACCCAGCTAATTGGCCCTGGGGAAGTAAATTATGTAGAAAGAAGAGCCCTCCCTGACTCTTGCCACAAATATCTCCTAACTATAGGAGACACCGAGAGTGACCACAGCCTTCTTATAAATCTGTTGTGGCCTCATGACCTCTGAGCAATAATAAATAGTACTTTCACAGGCCGTTCTGTAGATATGAAGATGTTTTGTGAGAACATCTGGCATTCATTGACTCGGGAAAAGAAAGAAAAAAATCACAAGCCTTGGGACAGAATTTCATTTTCTTTTCATGTTTCCATGTGGGTGAAGGAGCCCTCTCTGTCTTTAACCAAATGTGGGATGGGGGTCTATGAGCTCCCTTTCAAGTTTTAAAGGGGAAATAAAAAGGCACACGCATTTCTGTGAAGAAGTTCTCTGGCTGGAGGGGGGCATCTTTCTGAAGGGGGCTGGGGATGTCCGGTTATCATAACTAGCCTTCAGTACATCGTCTTTCCTTCTGGTCCTGTGAAGTTTTCTCTGTGCTGCCCTCCGGGAAGACCTGGGTTGCAGATGATGGATTCTGTAGGTTGGTTTGGGGACACCAAGGTGTGCAAGCTTGAAATGGATGACAGCTGACAGTGCTAGTGTTCTCTGTCTCTCCCTCCTTCACTCTCTCTCTTCCTTTCTTTCTCTCTCTCCCCTTCTCTCCAGTGCTGTAGAACAACCTGACTCATCAGCCTTAACACCCACAAATTTAGGCTCCCCTTGGAATGCAGTGGAAACTCAAAGCTCATTTCTGCAGGGTGGATTTTCCACTTTCCCACAGGATGAGCTTAACTCTTTGCCCGTACAAAAGTTGGCTGCTCTGTGATCGGTGAGTTTAAATCAGAATAGGTCTTAGGTAGCCAAAGTGGCTTAAATGTTAGCAAACAGTGGGATCCCTTTTAATTTTTAAAGGGAACTCTAATTCTACCCTTTATGACTTGCTTAATTATCCTGGGCCCCTGAACAGCTGTCTATTGATTCCAATTAACATGATTGACATCTCCTCTGGAAGGTAAAAGCTAATCAACTACAGGGTCTCCCACTGAGAATTCATTTCCTTCTTGGAGTCACTCCTGGGCAGGAGGAAACTTAAATATGAGAATCGAGATTCAGCACCCACAGCTCTGATTTACTCTTTTATATACAGCCTCACAGTATCTTTTAGAGGGAAAAAAAAGGCTAGAAATGTTTAAAAATGGCAGTGTATTTTTGAACCAAACTAGAGTTAATTCAGTTGGCTTTCACTTTCCTTCCTATTTTTCGTGAATCTAAATTGATCCCTTGAATGTTTGATTTCCTTTTCCTTTCCGGTTCTGAAGGACCCACAAAGTCTACTTTTATTGCTTCTGACAACAAGTTTAGAAGTTGACATGAACTTCCTGGTACAGCCAACCTTCAATTTTTCATCTCCTTTTTGCAGTGATTTAGATGCAGATCTTGACGGTTTGCTAGTGACGTTTTCAGATAAAACAAAAGCCAGTAAGAGAGAAGTTATGTCAGATAACCAACCAGGGTCCATAAGACAGCAGAGCGCTGGAATGCTGCTGAATCTCAATGCGAAACAGAAATAGTGCCAACAAATTCATTCAACGCATATCTCTGCCTATTGTGTGCCAGGTACACGGAAATTTCTGGAAGGGGGGAATGTGATCTCGCCGTGATACCTATGGCATCTTTCCATGTGTATTCTTCCTCTTCAGAAAGGAAATCTACATGTTACAGTTGGCAGCAAGCTCAATGTGAAGTGTTATATGGTTGCCAAAAAAAAAAAAGTGCTATTATAGGCTGCATAGTATCCACTTCAAAGGGGGCAGTGGTTAAACAAATCCTAACATTAATTGGCATTTTATTTGACTATAAATTTCGTAAGGGCAGACACAACGTTGATCTTGCTGCTCACCACATTCCAATAACCTAGCTCAGGGCTTGGCACACCATGGACACTGAATAGATATTTGATGAATGAACCAATTATCTGGGCACAGACCCAATTGTGGCAAAGAAGCAGAGGCCAACTTTGTGCTGGGTAAGCTGGTCAGATAGGATAATTATGGGATGCATGGGTGGATAGACTGGGTAAAGTGACATCAGAGAAAGTGAGATAAAATTTTGTTTTGGACAAATAAGATGGGGATAACTGATAATGGGCAAATAAAACTCAAGGTTCACTCTCAAGAAAGAGCTCACAGACTTTGGGGATTTGTTCATAAGGAGATACAGTACATTCCTAACTGTCAAGTGACTCTGCTTTAATTAGGTTTGGGCAGTAAGTAGGAAGAACAGTAAGAGACTCCTTAACATCAGGCAGCGTGGCCCAGCAAAGGGCCTGCTGATGCGTTTATTCTGTTCTGTTGCTGACTGTAGAAAATGCACCCCCTCTTCCTACATACCTCTTCTTTTACCTCTCTTTCTGGAGCCATCTCATTTACTTAGAAGAGAAATGGGGAGGAGGGGAAGCAGCCACGAAAAAAATAGATGGCTCAACTATATCCAGAAACCAGTGTCCAAGTCTGATGTTGCAAGGCCAGCACCTCCCTAGTAAAGATCAAATGCTAATAGTGGCATTTCGTGGCCAAGATAGAGCCAACAACAGCAAATAAAAACAATACCACAAACCCACCCTGGGAACTACAGAACACTTGCATTTTGTTTCTCTTCTACCCACTTTAGAGTTTAGATTTCTGTCTAGCAGATTTAAGTGTGTTGCCTATCATTCGTCAACCCCAAATGCCAGTTTATGTATCTTAATGTCACTTGTCCTTACCGCTACAATAAATCTTCAGACAATTAGAAGCCGCCCAGCATCCTGCAGGGAGTCTAGGGCCCTAGGCTGGACTTCGTGGAAAGAAACTAGAGAATTTCCGATGTTCTGTTCCTGACTATTTGAAAAATTACAGCACTGTCTACATTTCAGATAATTCTTTCCAGTTCTCCACTGCTGTCGCTGGTTGGTCTTTCTTGTTTATGTAGCTTTGCTGTGTTGGGGGAAGGTGGGCAGGAGAGACGTTAACAACATAACCTAAGAGAACAAAAGTTAAGCAAAGCAACATTGAATTCCGGTAAATAAGTAGGTTGATTCCTGCTGACTTCCTCTGGTTACCTTAGCACCTGTCAAAGCCCCCGAGACCTCTTATGTTGGAGGAGCCCCCTCCCCCACCATGTCGAACATAGTGAATTACACTTAGATCACACATTAGATGTAGCATACAGAAAAATAGAAATAATTATTATTTTGTTTCTTGTAATTTTAACTTTATACTTTTTGCCTACTGGGGCCAATGTATTTTTTTCCAACTCTACACATTTGTATGTGCCCCCAAAAAGTTCATGTGACATAGGTCTTGACTAACATAGGTAATGGCCCTGCCTGCTGTAGCCCTGGCCGCCTCACAGGCTATTGACTTTTCTCAAAGAAACTGCCTGACTATTCTCTCTATTCAGTCCACCAGGATTTTCAGTCATCCACTGAATGTCCAATATCATGCTGGTTGTGGCGTCACTCTCAACTTCCAAGCGCCTCTCCCAAAGCTCTGGCCTGGTCATTGCTTAGCCTAATCTGAAGCTCCATATTTCAAGAACAGTATCTTAATTAAGTGGGGAATTTTTCTAAGCAGCTGAACCAATGGGGCAAGGGGTCTGGGTTTGCTTTCGCAGACTGTGATTCGTTCCAGAAGAATCCTATACCACCTCCAGAGATGAGATAGAGGCAATGTCTGTAACAACTTAATATGGTTGTTATTATCCGAGGCAAAAATGCTGTGTGGCATTTAATGTGTATTACTGTACTGGGACTTGGGTATGATGTTGCTTTTTATACTCAAAAAGGACAAGCTATTTTGAGTACTTAGTAGCAACACTGGAAGAAGTGTGTAAGGCAAACTAGGTAACTACTGTGTGAATGGCTACACCGACGGTGATGCCTGACTTCTGTTGTGGCTGGTTTAAGGAAATCCATGTTCTTTATTTTCACACCTGATCTGTCACCCTAACCAAATTACCAGCTTCACCAGGGCAGAGATTAACTTAGAGCTTGAGGACTCTATTCAGTAAAAGGTCATAAAAATCGTAATAAGAAACAATAACACAAAAGTTAGCATTTCTGGAATGCTTCCATTATGCCTGGTTTGTTATGAGAATGTTTTACACCTCATCCCGCTGGTCAGATATTACAGCTCTATGTAGATGAGCTTATGATTCTCCGTTTAAGGATGAGGAAATCTGAGGCTTGGAGGGGTTCAAGAAGCCATCCAAGACCACCCATCATCAGAGAGTGGGTACTCAAACCTTGCTTGTCTGCTGCTAAGCCTGTGCTTTCAGCCTCATCAGTTTCTCCTTTCTAGCTTGAATTTTAGTCAAGGGGCATCAGAAGAAACAAATTGAGGTTTGGGGGCAATTAATGGATCTTGAGAGCAGTGACAGAGCAGAGTTTGACATAGTTTCTTCCATTTGGTTTTCTCTTCCCCACCCCCCCACCTCCTTCCTCCCACTTTCTTCCTTCCATAAGCATCTAATCAATGCTTGTGGCACCATGCTAAGTTGCTATGAGACAGAGATGACTGTCACCTAGTTCCTGCTCTGGAACTGCTCAGGACCTAGAAGAGGATATGACGATGCATCTTTGCAGGAAAACGGGCTAAGGACCATCATAGACCTACAGCTACATCCTGGTCTGCCAGAGCACAGCGGGAAGAGCAGCTGGGGAAGTGAGGGGAGCAAGTATCCCAGTCAAAAAAAGAAAAAAGACAGCATTGTGTATGAAGGCCCCCAAAATGAAAGCACATAACCTATTCAGAGAGTGACAGTGTAGTCGGAGTTTGGTCAGCCCAGCTGGACTGAAGGAGTGATCATGGGAGACGATGGACATAAGTCTAGATGGAAGGGTAGGTTCCATCTAGGTCTCCAGATGGAACCTCCAGTCTGCCGTGAAGACCTCTGGAGACTACTGAAGGCAGAGACCCCAATAAAGATGGCAATAAGGGCCTGTGTTAGGACAGCGGGTAGCAGAAATGGGATGAATGGTTAGATTCAAAAGGCATTTCAGCTGTAAAATCAGCAGAACTTGGAGACAGATTTGAAAGGGGGAGAAGAGGTCAAGGGGAAAATGAATATTGAGGGTTTTAGCTGAAGCGGTAGGGTAGATGAAGGACATTGTTCACCAAGATAAGGAGGATGGTTGCAAGAGGATCCAGAGGAGGCTCGAGAAGGTGGTTGGGGAGGAGTCAATGAGTGCACTTTTGGCCCCGTTGAGTTGGGGGCGTCTGCAGGACATCCAGGTGGGGAAGTATATTTTTCAGCTATGCATTGTTGTGGGTTTTCTTTTGTTTTGTTTTTACTTCTCCAGTCTACGAATAGAACTTGAATCCTCCTTAACTTCATGAACTTGACAGTAAAAATAAGGTCAGAATTAGTATGTCTTTATTGTGGCCAGAGTAGACACCCTGTGGCAAGAGCCTAGAATATAGAAAGCAAATGGTGTTTTTGGCAGTCTGATCCAGGCACCCAGCTGCTGAGTAGGGGCACAGGCCTGGAGAGAGGGCTCTGGAGCAGAGGGGTGCTGGGGAAGGGTGCAGAAAGGGGAAGAGAAGAATTATCTCTAAGAAGAAATCACTTTTGATTTTAATTTTACATACATGGGGCTCATAATACTCTCAAGAACATGCTCAGCAATGAAGGAAGATAGAGAGATAAGAGCAAGCCTCCCTTTATGGGAGGCTGGGGGGCACTGTTGCTTTCTGCTGAACAGTCAGTCTCCAGCACCCAAAAGGAAGGTATTTTTGGTGCAAGGCAAGGACAAAGTGATTCTCAACCCTTTCATGGCTTTCTTCGTGCTTTCCTAAATGCGCAGTTTACCTCTCAGTTCTGATCTGCTCCAAGTGTAGGGATAGGATTATGGATCTGGAGACATTTTAAATATCCAAAGAGAATGTTGCTCTCGCTCTTGCATTTTATTCTTATTTACTTAGCTACTGACTTGCTTTTAAAGCAGTGTCAAAGGGAATCTGTATCTTCTGCAGTGTATCTGATTCTGGAGTCTCACCTCCTTTCTTGTGTTAATTTAGGAATGTTTCATTTCTGCAAAAATAGTGCTGTGATCTTTGCTTTTCTATGCATGCCTTTCATCTGGTGCTCACAATGTGCTGTACAGATGTTTCACTGCCAGACCCTACTGCCCCCTAATTTGCTTTGTGATTCCTGGCTAGTTACAGTCCCTCTAGGTGATACCACCTCTTTATCTATACCAAAGCACAAAAATAAGGCACCTTTTGGGGGTAGGGAAGGGGTCTCTCTCCATACACTGTCTCCTACTTCTTTGTCCATCATCAAATCCTTCTTATACTCTGGCTTCCCTGTTCAGTCTGTGTAACTCCCATTCATCAAGTGATAAATTCAATCATTAATTCAATATGTCCGTAGTGAGTGATATATTATACTAAGTACTGTGCCTGTTGTAGCCCTAGAGATACAGCAATGCACAAAACACAGTCAGTTACTGTGTCTAAGTGCTCACTAAATGTAGTGGGTGAAATGAATGAAAAGTGAGCACAAACTTAACAATTTGACACGGTGGATGCTAAAATAGGAGGACCCACTAGGTGCTATGGGAACATGAAGTGTAGGCCGCTAACTCTTCTTAATTAGGCAGAGAATGCTTCCTGTAGGATGGAAGAGCTTGCTGTGGTTTGGCTCCTGGGTCTGCAGTTTACAAGCTGTTTGACTTTGGGCAAGTCACTGTACACCTCTGTACATTAAAATGTGATAATGATGTAAAAACTTAGTACAGCACCTAGCACATAGTAAATACTCAATATACACATATTCATTCACTCCTTCATTCAGTAAAAATCATCTATTGACTACCTACTGTGTGTCAGGCAATGCCCTGGAAAATGTGGATGGTACACCCAGGTCTTGAAATACCAATATTTCTAGGAAATAAGCTACATCATCTCAGTTCTTTTTTTTTTTTTTTTTTTCCTGCATGGACTACACTTGGAAGAAGTCTTTGAAGTAACAATAGTAGAAGTTCTTTTTTGCTGCCTGTTGAAGCAGCAACTCAGAGGATTTTCCTAGGTGTGAGGGAAAGCCTGGGCAGTGAGGAAGTAGCAAGTGAAGCTGTGCCCGAGTTGCACGTTCAGGGTTTTCATCTC
Organism: Symphalangus syndactylus; assembly: GCF_028878055.3. Lineage (NCBI taxonomy): Eukaryota > Metazoa > Chordata > Mammalia > Primates > Hylobatidae > Symphalangus > Symphalangus syndactylus. The sequence goes on from NC_072429.2 coordinate 17,685,997, forward strand.
ACCAGCAGCTCCAGCCTACAGGAGTCACCCCTCCCAACCCCCATCCCTGTCTCAAATTAAGGTCTGCTTCGAATAGCAGGGCACAACAGGAATGCATTGTCGTCTTCTGTTGCTGTCACAAATGGTCTAAAAACCTTTAAGCTGTGCAATCTCCCACTGCTGCTGAATACTTGAAGTTCTTGTATGAAACCTTAGCATGACCCCGCATCTCTGGTGCTGCTTCATCTCACAGAAACCTTGTGAACCATGGAGGAGTTCTTCTCATCCCGTGATGGACAGAAGGCTGCTTCTTCAGAGAGAGAAGTATGAGCAGTGGGGAGCTAAGGAAGCTTACCCTGTTGTTGATGATCAAAAAATTCAGCAATAAGCACTATTCTTCTCCAGGCCCAGAAACAGAGCTGGGGTCTACAGGCCAGTTGAATTAAAAAGGGGAAGCCCCGCTGTTTAGAGACGTTCTCTTTCTAGCAACCCTGGCCCTTTCTTTTTTCCTTTTTTTTTTTTCTTAAGATAAAGTTTAACATAAGATTCACCATCTTAAATTATATCATTCAGTGCTTTTTAGTCTATGCGTTATGTTGTGTGACCATCACCACTGTCTAATTCCAGAGCATCCCATCACCCCAAAGAGAAATCTGCTACCCATTAACAATTTCTCCCCATCCCCCCACTTCCTCCAGCCCCCAGCAAATACTAATGTACTTTTTGTCTCTATGAATTTGCCTATTCTGGGTATTTCATAAAAATGGAATCCTGTAGTATGTGGCCTTTTATGTCTGACTTCTATCACTTAGCATGTTTTCAAGATTCATCTGTAATGCAGCATGTATCAATACTTCATTTCTTTTTTATGGCTGAATAATATTCCATTGCATGTTCCACCTTTTGGCTATCATGAATAATGCTGCTGTGAACAATGATATGCAAGTTTCTGTGTGCATGTATGTTTTCAGTTGTATTAGATATATACATAGGAGCAGGATTACTGGGTCACATGGTAATTCTATATTTAATTTTCTGAGGAACTGCCAAACTGTTTTCCACAATGGCCATGCCATTTATATTCATACCAGCAGTGTACACATGTTTCAGTTGGTCCACATCCTTGCTAACACTTGTTATTGTCCTTTTCATTTTTAGCATAGACATCCTGGTGGGTGTGAGGTGGTGCCCTTGCTTCTGTGCATTGATTTGGCCACTCTAGGCTTTATCTACTACTTGTCTCTACTCAGGGTAGGCTCCTATGAGAATAAGTTTCTCTGATCTGGGATCCAGAGTATTTCCTAGAATGGAAAGGAAGATATGAACAGTTTTTAACATGTTCTGTCATAGTTATGTCGTTCTTACTGTTGACTTGACCAGAGTCTGCATCATCCCAATCTTGAGCTCCCAGTTCAGATGACTCTCACTGCTGTTTGCTAATTATAAGGCCTACCTTTGGTAAGGCAGAGATAGCTGTTCCCTCTTAAATCAGCCACTCTTCTTGCCCAGACAACTGGAGTGGGGAATGGAGAAACTCATTGCTTTCTCTCACCGTCTCTTGCTTCTCTTTATTGCTAAACCAAGGGGTTAATGAAATATACAAAGAGCTCTTATTTGAAAGAAATTAAAATCAGAGCATAATCACATCAAGGCCTGCTACTCAAAAATTCGTGATCCCTTGAACATAGCTCATATAAAGTGTTTTCAAAAGAGAGTTTGATAGGCAAGTTATCAAGTTATACTTAACCAACTTAAGGGAACAAAGTATTTTCATGCATTTTAGTTGGGTGTTTCTATTGCCTTTATACACTGGGGTTATGACTTATAATTATTCTTATCATTGAAGGAAGTCCTGAAGGATCTGCATCAAACAGTGAAATTACCAACTCATTATGTGTACTTGTGGGTAATCTGTGGATATTTTGTAATTCAAACTTTTCTAGCAAATTTAAACTATAATGTGTCTCAACCAGCCCAAATTAATGAGGCTTTGGAGTATGACCATTGAATCTAGTTACTAACAAGACCTAAACGGTGAAGTGCAAAGCAAAACCGACTTTGGCTTTGAATCCCAGCTCTGCGCTGGGTATACGACCTCAAGCAAGTCATTTTTTTTCTCTAGTATAAAATGAGATTCTGATATGTAGGTTACAGGGCTGTTTTGAGAAGTAAATGAGATTACTTATATAAAGTGTCAGTACAGAGACAGTCACATAAATAGGAGGCATTCAATAAAATAAGCCATTAGTAGTAGTACGAAAGACATCTCATTCTATAAATAATTGATGTATTTCAAAAATGTTGCAAGTAAGCACCCTTTTGTTTTATGGATAATGAAACATTACTAGATTAGGGAGCTGATTTTTTTTTTTTTTTTTTTTTTTTTGAGACGGAGTCTCGCTCTGTTGCCCAGGCTGGAGTGCAGTGGCGCAATCTCGGCTCACTGCAAGCTCCCCCTCCCGGGTTCACGCCATTCTCCTGACTCAGCCTCTCCGAGTAGCTGGGACTACAGGTGCCCACCACCACGCCCAGCTAATTTTTTGTATTTTTTTAGTAGAGACGGGGTTTCACCATGGTCTCGATCTCCTGACCTCGTGATCCGCCCGCCTCGGCCTCCCAAAGTGCTGGGATTACAAGCGTGAGCCACCGCGCCCGGCCTAGGGAGCTGATTTTTAAGGAAGCCCATAGTGAGCCCTCTTTTGTAAATGGACAGATCATTTCCAGTTTTTCTTGTTTTTATAGCCTATTTTTGAATAACAGGATTTCTTAAAATGGAACACACCTGTTCAGAATCCCAAGCCCAGCACCCCCATGTCTTACCTCTACTTAAAAAACAGTTTGATTCTCAGGTTGGCAAATGTTGGTGTAACAAACAAACAACGAAATGCCCCTTTGATGTGACTGTAATGTATAAGGGAGCTTCAAGGTCTCTGAGTCAAAGGAGCTAGTGGCTCCTGGGAGAACAGGGCTGATCTCACTAATCTCATTCTCCATCAGGCTTTGAAGGGAAATCTCACAAAAACGTTTAGGTTAAAATGAAAGCAAAAGTGCTCTCACTGTAATAAGGATCTCAATTATAACCCTAGGAGAGCAGATGGGCACCGGATTTGATAGAGAGGACCCTTTTAGCACATCCGTCTTTGATAACATCTAATGCAAAGAGTGGAGCCTTTGAAATTAATTGGTCAGTCCAAAGCAGTGTTTTTAATAATGTGACTGAGGACTTTTTGTTATGTGGAACAGTCCTTACTGGTGCTGACTTTGAGGGTTGAATTAATTTTTCATGAGTTCTTGGAACTCCAGGCTACCTTTCCAGCCTCTTCTGGTTTCTCAGGACTTTTTTCTAATGTGTAGGGTGATTAAAGTGTTTCTGTATGAAGGTATTGAGGAGCTCTGTTGGTCACTGTCTGGAAGTGTGATTCTGGGGAGTTTGAGAATTCTCCAATAGGTCCTTATGAACTGGTCTGTTCTACGATATCCATTCTTCATCTTCCATTTTCCTTGCCTATGCCCTGTGTACAGCACTATACATGCAATCATCAAACCAAGAAGACAGGTGGGAGAAGTATATTTCACTCTTGCAGAGAAGTGCCTTTTTTAGAACTGCAAGATTTAAATGAGGGAGGAGATCAATAGCTTATTTTTTCCTATTCATTTCCAGGAAAGGATCTTGGGGCCCTATACCTATCCACTTGGGTTCCTAAGAGGAACTATCTTCGTGCATCTGATTGCTGGAAATAGGGTCTTGTCTAACAGAAGTGGAAAGTACTGACTTCATTGTTAGCCTTAGAGAGAAAACTCAGCCTCTTTATTTTCTGAAGCATCTCCCAAATATTCTAATCTACACAGATTGCTTCTGTTCTTCAAACTCCTATAATACATATTTGTAGCAGAAAAAAGTAGAAAATAGCTTTAAGCCTGCCTTTCTTTCCCAACATTTCATTATAAGAATTGAAGAGTATCTGACATTTACTTATATAACTGCATTTGGGAAGGAAGGAAGGACAGGCACTGTAGGACTAATTCTTCTATAGAAGCTTTAGTGTAAGTGCTGAGAGCGCTGTAAATGCAATGGACAAGAGGAAAAACTCTGAACAGACTTCTGAACAGCCCTGCCTGTTGTCTCCCTCTCAACCCAAATCCATGATAGATGCCACTCTGCTGTATTCCCATGGTATCCGGTACTCGGCTCCATCCAGCACTCATCATACTCAGTTGTGATTACCTGTGTGAATGTTTGTCACCTCCAGTAGACTGAGATCCATGAGAACAAGGACTGTGTCTCGTTCACATCTTTATCCCCAGTGCTCAGCATACAGCCTATGTGCTCGGTATATGTTTGTCGAATAAATGATTGAGCAAATGAGTGAGAGAGCTATGTGAAGTAGCTGGGGCCACGTCTCAAAAGAAATATTACTGAAGAAATGTTAGGTGAATATTCCAGATATCAGAATTTATTTGAATGATATTGTACTTCTGAAATCTACCAGAGTTTGGGCATATGATACTAGGAATCATGGAAACAGTGACAAACGTGGAATATTCATCCAGTAAACAAGTTGTGGGTAGCTGAACATTTTTGCAACTCTCTTCATATTGTATTGACAGTACACCTATGAATCACTCCCTTCTTCGGAGTTTATCAGTCTCACATTAATGCATCCATCATCATTTGCAGAGGTGGGGTGTAGGAGAAATGAGCCAGCTCTAAGAAAGATTGCTGCTGTTTATGGGTAGCCAGTCGGCAATGGGCTGATGCCTATTGGTAGGATTCTTCAGGTCATAATGTATATGCACAAGACCTTTTTTTCCTTTCATTAAGGGATAATTGATTGAAGTGAGAAGATTGGAGAGTCCTAGGAGATTTTTAATCCAGTGCCATCATGCAAAGCTTACTACATCAATAAGACAGTTCCATAGGGGAATGGAGGAGTAATTGAGATGCCACACCAGCTGGAATCCAGATGAAGATACATTTGGAAGCTTAATCACAATCATGTTCTACACTAAATATTCATCCGTCTGTCTCCCAAAGAGGACAGGAAATTAAGTTGTCAAGGGCGGGGTGGGGATGAGGGTTTAGCTGAAAGAAGAAACCCACACCTTATCCTTAATCTCTAAATATGCAAGACTGTCTTAAATGGTTGAAGCAAAGGCCTCTTCTTTCCAGTTTTATTTCCTGAGAAATATTTGAGCTGTTTATACACAATTTTGTCAGCTTTACAGTTACCAAAATGGACTGTTAAGATAACTTAGCCTCCTCTCTGTGGGATAAATACAGATGAGCAATGCCATCTCAATAGAAAAATGCTTTATTGAGCCAATATAGAAAAGTATTAAAGTTGTGTAAACATGCAGGAAGAAGCAAGGGAATTCCTAAACAGAGCTGACAGGCTGTGATTGCACATGCCTTGATATACTCTGTCCCAAAAGTTGAATGAAACCCTGGATGTGGTCGGTAGGAATTAGATTATGTGTTGTGAGGGCTTTTTTATTTCCAAGTTAAACTCTTTATATCTCATCTAAATGATCTCATGGCATCTAAATTTTATTTCAAATCGTGTTTTCAAAAATATATGTTGCTGCTATATGGTTGCTGCTATACACTAAATGATAGGGTCCTTTGAAATTCTGACTCAACAACGTGAATCAAACATTGGCTTTTGTTAAAAGGGATAGTGAAGTTCAGTATTGTATTGTGCCCTGAGGAGCTTGCATTAGGAAGGGTGCCTTTGGCTGCAAGTAACAGAACAATCCCAGTTTGAATTTGTTTTAATAAGGCAATGCACTGTGTCACAAGATAAGGAGTCGTTGGATAGGGGATGCTCCAGCTATAAGATGTCCTGATTACATGGGACACCATGTCATATGTCAAGTCAGTGTTGGGGCTCCATCCTGACACTTTGATTAGTGGTGGTGGAAGGAAAGGGTATATTGTTTTTGTTTCAAGACAAAGAACTTAACTCCCAGCCGGGCACGGTGGCTCACGCCTGTAATCCCAGCACTTTGGGAGGCTGAGGCGGGCGGATCACGAGGTCAGGAGATCGAGACCATCCTGGCTAACATAGTGAAACCCCATCTCTACTAAAAAATACAAAAAATTAGCCGGATGTGGTGTCAGGTGCCTGTAGTCCCAGCTACTCGGGAGGCTGAGGCAGGAGAATGGCGTGAACCTAGGAGGCGGAGCTTACAGTGAGCCGAGATCACTCCAGCCTGGGAGACAAAGCGATACTCTGTCTCAAAAAAAAAAAAAAAAAAAAAGAACTTAACTCCCACTGAGCACTGTTTGTTTATGCCCAAGCCTGAAAGTAGTCTTCTCTCTCTCTTTAAATGCAGAGCCTGTACCCCTTAGGGTAACGTACTTCCTCTGTTTCTTTGTGGTTATCTTGGTGTGCTGCCTTTCCCAGTGTGCAACACCATCCTCAAACTGGGTCTAAAACGGCTTGGGGATGTCCTGGCCATCCTATCCCGATGTTTCAATCCCCAGCAGAAGAAGGGGGTCATCTTTTCTCCATGCTTTTTTCTTAGGAGGAAATAAACTTTTCCTAGAAGTTCATCAGTTGGACTTCTTCTCACTCAAAACCTACCCAGGCCAGCCCATTGTGATTATTTTATGGTGGTCTTTGCGTGGAGGTGGAGGTAGGAACACATCCATTCTCTTTGTACTCTGTGTCATATGAACAAAGCATAGCTCCCTGTGACACCACTGAACTCATGTGGTGCCATAGAATGCAGGCTGTGGAGCCAGACAGTCCTGTGCCTGAATCCCATCTCCATCACTAAATAGCAGAGTGACCTTGGCAAATCGCATAGCCTCAGTGAGCTTCACTGCCTCTTGGGTAAATATGGGTGTGAGCACCAGTCCCACACAGAGCTTAGAGAATTGCAGCATGGAGCACAGGATAGGTACTGCTCAGTCATTCTTCCTCATCCACCTGTACCTTTCCATAGAGAGCGTCATGGTGTCAACTCGTTACCTAATGCGCTTTTTTAAAAACCTAAGTATAGGTCTTCGTTTTGTAACCCTATCTTCTTATTTACACAGATGATATGGTATAAAGTATAATTTGATTGAATGTATGTGCATATACCAGTATTTGGTGTGAATGTATTCCACATATGTACATTACAATATGTGTATATATGTTATAATTCATACACATATTCAATCAGCAGTTCATTATTGAGAAGATATTCTTTGCTCCCTATTGTACCAGGCATTCTAGTTGTTCTGGTTTAATGATAATCAAATGAGATCCACAGACCCATGCCAGTTAGCAAACTGTGTGTTACTGGTCTATGACAAGAAATTTACATTAAGCATTTAGACACATTTACAGTCATTTGACACTACTAAGACAGCCTAGTCCATGTTCATTTTTCTAATCATTTTAATTATACAAGGTATTGGCACATGAGAGATTGGAAATTTTTTAAAAAAACAAATTCTGTATCATTTGAGAAGCTTACTAGGATAGACACATACTGAAGATACTCTTGGCCTTCCAGGCACTAAGGTTTATTTGGAGTGAAAAGAGATTGTTATACAAAGTTGTTAAGCGATAGTGTAAACACAATCGTGAAAAAGAATATCATAAGGCAGCTGTAAATGGCCCAGTGCCACATCAGTCGCTGCGGTAACACTTGCCACAGATGTCCGGAGGACGAGGTCACAGTGCGGCAGTCTCCTTAAGCAGGTGGACTTGTTTTGATTTCCCCTGCATCTCAGGCCTCCCGTCAGGGCCTGCTCTGTCCCTTCTCACTCGGCAGCCTGGCGGGTTAATCTCCCGGTGAGCGAGAGCCTGTGAATGAAGCTGGATGGAGTTATATGTCAGACTGCAACACGCATGCACTAAACATCTCGCTCCATCATCCTTGACGAGGCTTTGATGTTAGCGTGAAACACGTCCAATTACACGAGACATCATGTCAGGTGTCAAGTCAGTGTCGGGCCTGCATCCTGACATTTTAATTAGTGGAGGTGGAGGGAAAGGGTGTATTATTTTTCTATTTCAAGGCAAAGAACCTGACTCCCACTGAGCACTGTTTGGCTATGCCCAAGCCTGAAAGTAGCCTCCTCTCCCTTTAAAAACAGAGCCTGTGCTGCTTAGGGTAACAGCCCTAGTCTCCACTAGCAAATAAAGCTATGGGCGGTAAACCTAGTCTACCAGGAGCTGCTTTGTGAGCTACCCAAGCTTCCAAGTGTTCTCATCTTCAGCAACATAAATGCTTAGTAATTATGGGCTTTGTTTCTTGACATTAAAAAGTGACTACTAATGCTCTTATGTATCTCACAGGAGCATTAGTTGTTTAAGTTGAGATAGTGCCCCTGGCAATGCCTTAGAGGCAATGAATGAGACTACACGAATAGGCACGGTGGAGGTGGGGGCTGAATGGAGGGAGAGGGTGTAGTTAGGGACCTCTGCTCAGAAGAGCCCTTGGTCAATTAGCATTGGTTTGTCCCACACCTGAAAACACCTTGTTTTGCTTGTCCCACTATGAGCAGGTGTTAAGTGTTGTGGTTCAGGGATATATTCCACCTAGAAAAGTGTCTAGGCATGAACACAGCTCTTTGCCATTTGTGAACACGGCCCTGGGTAATGAGAAACCAGCGCTTTGCTCTCTGGTCCCGGAAGAAGGTCATCCAACTTAATACCGAGTGAAATCTCTGAACGTCAATAAGCTGCATTCATTTTGACATCTAGACTCCTGTGTAATTAAGACCTCAGGTCTGGCGCTTGGTTTGTCAGCGTGTGTCGATTCTCATTTACATAAGACTTTGGTTTTTCCCACATCTCTGCACAGATGCCGCCAAAAAGAAATACTATTAACAATGTGAGGGCTGAGGATAGAGTTACACAGCCCATCGTGTCTCTAATCCCTGCTTAACATTTCCCTTAAAAAGAACATTGCCCTATTCGGAAATTAAATGCTGTGCGTTTAGATGTTCTTTATGGAAGGAGAGGGGAGGTAGGTTTTCCACTGCTTTATATTGAGCTTGAAAAACATCTGATTTCATGCCCATTATTCAACTGTGAAGCAGAATTTGATGCATAATTGGAGGGTGGTTTCTTTATCTCCCTTTTAGAAAACAACTGGCTGAAGCTTCTCTCACCTCCCTGTAGCTGGATGTTAAAAGCTGAGGCTGGCCTCAAAGATTCCCTAGGTGTGTTCATCCAGTGCTGTTTATTCAAACTGAAGTCTGCTGGATGTAACTGGATCCTACAAAGGAGGAAAGTCACTTCAGGGACTGCTGGAAACCATCCTTCCCTGTCTTTGGAGCTTCATCCAAGGCAAGGGCGATGCGGACCCAACACTTTGGATGCCTCTTCTTCTTTCAATGTTAATGGCTACAAGGCAGATGGGTTTATTTTTGCAACTCAAATGAGAAAAACCATATTCGAAAGAAGTTAGGGTAGTTTCACAGGACCACACTTGGAGTTGGTTATATGACCTGGGAAATAGGACAGTCTTCATAGGTCTTCATTTTCACATCAACAAAATGCGCTCATCTGTAAAATTAGGGACGGAGAAAGAAGTCTAATAAAAAGGCCCAGAGAAAGGAGATGCTGGAGTCGACGTAACAGGATTCAAGACTCTACGATATTAACTGTTTCAAGTAGAAAACCGTCAAGAAAGGATAGAAATTTGGGGTTGCTTTCAAGGAGCCTCTCATTCCAGATTTACTACTTAGTACTGTGTCACCTTGGGCAAGTGACTGTACCTCTCTGGGCCTCAGATGCCTCATCTTGGAAATAGATAATTGTGGTACTCACTTTGTAGTCCTGTTGTGAAGATTAAATGAAGTAATTCATTTTTTTTTTTTTTTTTTTTTTTCAGATGGAGTCTCACTCTGTCGCCCAGGCTGGAGTGCAGTGACGTGATCTTGGCTCACGGCAAGCTCCACCTCCTGGGTTCACGCCATTCTCCTGCCTCAGCCTCCCAAGTAGCTGGGACTACAGGTGCCCGCCACCATGCCTGGCTAATTTTTTGTATTTTTGGTAGAGACGGGGTTTCACCGTGTGAGCCAGGATGGTCTCGATCTCCTGACCTCATGATCCGCCCGCATCGGCCTCCCAAAGTGTCGGGATTACAGGCGTGAGCCACCGTGCCTGGCCTAAATGAAGTAATTCTTATAAAGCACTTGGAAGAATACTGACATAAAGTTAGCCTTCAATGTTGCCATCAGTAGTAGCAGTATTACTCTTACTGCTACTGTTAATATTATTGATCAAGATGGCCCTCTCCTCTGGATAACATAATAGTGATTGTCTCCACTATGGCCAGGTTCTTCTCTTACAGTCTGTCCACAATATTTGTCTAATCCTAGAAGTTCTAGAAGGCATCCAACAATCTAAGTCAGTGGTTCTCAGTCTCAGTTCACATAAAAATCATCTTAGGGATGCTGGGCACCAGTGGCTCACACCTGTAATCCCAGCACTTTGGGAGGCCAAGGTGGGCAGATCGCTTGAGCCCAGGAGTTCAAGACCAGCCTGGGCAACATGACAAAACCCCATCTCTACCAAAACACACACACACACACACACACACACACTAGCTGGGGGTGGTGGCTTGTACCTGCAGTCCCAGCTACTTAAGGGGCTGAGGTGGAAGGATCTCCTGAGCCTGGAGAGGTCAAGGCTGCAGTGAGCAGTGATTGCAAGCCACTGCACTCCAGTCTGGGTGACAGAGCAAGACCCTGTCTCAAAAAAAAAAAAAAAAAAAAAAGGAAATGTTTAAAAATCCTGAGGCTTGGGTCCCATGAACTGAGATTTTTATTTATTTGATCTAACATCTAGTTGGGCCTCATGATTTTTAGAAACACTCCAGGTGATTCCAAGGCACCACTGGGCCAGTGGAAGGCCCTGTTAATTTTATATTGAAAAAGACCTAGAATATGAATGGTTTAATAGTCAACTAATTTTCCACAAGGGCACCAAGAGGACACAATGGGAAAACAATAGTCTGTTCAATAAACGGTGCTGAGAAAACTGAATTTCCACATGTAAAAGAATGAAATTGGACCCTTAACTTATACCACTTACAAAAAAATTGGCTCAAAATGGATAAAAGACCTACATGTAAGATTTGAAACCATAAAACTCCTAGAAGAGAATACGGGGAAAAAGCTCCTGGACATTGATTGGCCTTGACAGGTGTTTTTTGGATATCACACCAAAGGCTCAGGCCACAAAAGCAAAAGCAAATAAATGAGACCACATCAAACTAAAAAGTTTCTGCATAGCAAAGGAAATAATCAACAAAACGAAACAGCTTACGGGTTGGGAAAAAATATTTTCAAGCCATATATATGGTAAAGAGTTAATATCCCAAATTCATAAAGAACTCACACAAGAGGCTGCGTGTGGTGGCTCACGCCTGTAATCCCAGCACTTCAGGAGGCTGAGGCGGGTGGATCACGAGGTCAAGAGATCAAGGCCATCCTGGCCAACATGGTGAAACCCCGTCTCTACTAAAAATACAAAAAATTAGACAGGCATGGTGGTGGACACCTGTAGTCCCAGCTGGTTGGGAGGCTGAGGCAGGAGAATCACTTGAACCCGGGAGGCGTAGGTTGCAGCGAGCTGAGATTGTGCCACTACACTCCAGCCTGGTGACAGAGTGAGACTCCATCTGAAAAAAAAAGAAAGAAATCATACAATAGTGGAAAAACCACATAACCCAATTTAAAAAAGGGCAAAAGACCTGAATAGGCATTTCTACAAAGAATATGCAAAAATGGCCAACAGGTATATGAAAAGGTGCTCAACATCATTCATCATTAATTAATCATTAATCAAAACCAGATGAGATACCACCTCACACCCATTTGGATGGCAACTATCAAGTCACAAGATAACAAATGTTGGTGAGGGTATGAAGAAAAGAGAACCCTTGTACGTTGTTGCTGGGAATGTAGATTGGTCCAGCCGTTATGTAAAATAGTATGGATATTCCTAAGGAAATTAAAAATAAAATTACCAGATGACCTAACAATCTCTCTTCTGGGCACATACCCAAAGGAAATGAAATCACCGCCTCATAAAGAGACCTGCACGCCCATGTTCACTGCAGCATTACAACAGTGAACATAGGCACCAACCTGAAGTGTCCAGTGACAGACAAATGAATACACTGTGGTATATGTATAGATTGGAATATTATTCAGCCCTAAAAAGGAGAGATCTTGCCATTTGCCACAACATAGATGAGCCTGGAGTACACTGTGTTAAGTGAAATAGACCAGACAAAGAAAAAGATTGCATTGTTTCAATTATATGTGGAATCTAAAAAAAGAAAACCAACTGTACAGAAATAGAGAACAAAACACTGGTTACCAGGCAGGGGATAGCTAGGGAGGTGATGGGAGATGGAGGGCTATATGAAGTAGCAGATAGGGAGGGTGGCCAGGTCTCGAGACCTAATGTACAACCGGAAGACTATGGGTAAGAAAACTGTGCTGTATTTGGGATTCATGCTACAGGAGTAGGTTTCAGCTGCTCTTGCCACAAAAAAAAAAAAAAAAAAATCAAGGAAAAATGGATACTTATGAGATGATGGCTATGTTAATTTGCTTCACTGTGGTATCTTTTTTACTATCTGTTCGTATCCCACATCATGTTGTTCCTTCAATATACACAATAAAATTCATTTTACAAAATTAGTAGAATAAGCTTTTGTTTCCCAAGCATGGTATTCACGAGTGTTACATGAGGTCCTATTAGATAGTTTAGATTGTATGTTAACAGTCCTCCAACTATTTTCATGTGAATTAGGACAAAAAAAAAAAAAAATAACTAGCAGATCGACTCCGTGACTTCACACGTGGTATTCTTTACACCGGAAAAAAAAAAAAAAAAAACTAAAACATGGAGGGGAATCTATATAAGTTCAACTTAAGTAAAACATCAAGTTACTATTTACACATATATGGTAAAAAAAAAAAAAAATGACTGGCACATAAGTGAGTAAGGCTTAGAAGACATGGTATAAACTAAATATGATTATTTTTATAATTCTGAGCAAATGTGATTGTTCTAAAGATTAAACTGATTTTTATTCTTCAGTTGTAAAGTTTCTAGCATAAAAAAGGTAGATATATGAAATACAAATCCAAACTTATAACCTAAGGACACAGAGGTCTTGGTTTCCAATAACTTATTTTCAGGACAGAAAGATAAAAAAAATGTTCTTTCATATTTACTCAGAGCTATAATTATAATTACTTTGTATATATGGATATGGTTAATGATAATGACATCCTGTATTTTCATGGTACCCTCCCATTCACAGAGGACTTTCACTGACATTAATTAGGCATCCTAATAACCTGCTGAGTTTGGATTATTAGCCCCTTGTCACAAATGGGAAAAATGAGGCCCAGAGGGTTGGTTATGTGGCCTGTCCTACGTTACACATCCAGGACATGGAGGTGCAGGATTGGAACCACATCACCTAATCCGAAGTAGCGCTTTTTATTTTCTACCCTGCTTACTCTTCTAAGTCTTGTCCATGCTGTCTGCTCTCTCTTCCACATTCAATTACAAAATCCCTCAAGGGCACCTCTAACTGTGTAACAAAGGAAAACCACCTAATATCTCCTCCTAGCTCTTTTGTTTATGCTTTTGACCAACTCCAATTTGTTCTCCAGACAATAGCGAAAGTCATCATGATTGTCAATCAATCACAATACCTCTGACTTAAGTCCCTGCAACGGCTACCCAACTTGCTGTGTATGAATTCGATGCCCTGCTTCTCCTGACCCCGTCTCCCATCTCCTACCACTCTGTCCTTTCTCACTGGGCCCCAGCCAGCTGTCTCCCCTCTGGATTTCTCAACCAGGACAAACACTTGCTGCATCATGCCAGACTCCAGCTTCGGTGTAACCTCCATGAACTGTAATTCCCTGACCTCCTGTTTGGGTGAGACCCCGCTCCTTACTCTTTCATGAAACAACCAGATCTTTCCTTCATAGCTTTTATTACGATTTGGAATTATTTATTGGTGAGATTATCTGTTTCAGATCTTTCAGAAGGCATCTTCTATGAGGGTAGAGGTGAAATCACCTCCATATTTTTTTCTACCCCTCTAGTCCCAGACACAAACACAGTACTTAGCACATAGTAACTCAACAAATATTTGTTGAATTAATGAACAGAATATGAAATGGCTGAGGGGTAACTTTCCTACTCTGAGGACAAAGTACAGTTTTCACTGCCTACACTGATTACAAGCCAGGGAGTATGAAATGCTTGCAAAAACGTCAAGGCTTACCAGGGCCATCTGCAAAGATATTATCCTGAAGCCACTGCTTACACCTGACTAGTACTACTACTACTATGCTGGATACTCAAGACGGGAAATGAGGACCTGTCAGGGGCTTCTAAGTTGCCATTCAGGAGAGGAAAGCTTTTTAGTTAAACCAGTGGTAGAATACCCTGAGCCCTGCCTGCCTCGCCTTTCCACGAGGAAGCATACAAGAGCCCGAGGGTCACAATTTTAAAACCACATATCTAATAGATAAATACAGCACCAGAAATTAGAAAGCTGTATTCTATTCCCAACCATACCACGTTCTACTTCTGAGCCAATAAGTTGCTTTTATTGGCCAAACTTCAGTTTTCTTACCGTTAAATAGATGTAATATTGTTTATCCTCCTTAACTCATATGATTGTTTTGCAGATAAAATAAGACAAAGATGAAAATATTTTAAATAGGTAGAAGTACTTTTCAGTATTATTTGAGCCTGAGTTGCACAGATAGGGTTTCTTCTCCTTAGAGGCTTCTAAATTAAGGAAGATGCACTGATTTCCATAGATACAAAAACATTCCAAAGACATAAACATAGTGAAAGGACAAATGCATTATTCATTGGCATTATGGATTTAGGTGGGTGGTCAGAAAGAAATAGTGTTCTATAATAGATCTCCGCCTGCGGATCAGGAGACCTCGGTTTGAACCTACCTTGTCATCCATTTACCAGCTGTGCCGGTTTGGTAGGTCACAAAATCTCTGGAAGCCTCAGTGGCCCCCATCTGTGAATTGCAGAGGGAGGGTGAGAGTGGGTGGGAAGTAGAGAAATAGTAATGATATTATGATAGTTTGGAGGATCAAATGAAAAGTGGACTAGGAAAGGCCTTTGGAAACAGTAAAGTGACTTAGCAATGCAAGGCATTAGTATTATCAAGCACTTGTGTGTTTGGGGGCAGTCAGAAAGTCGTCAGGGAAGGCTGCCCAGAATAGCAAAGAAGTATCAAGAATGACTTAAATAATAGCAAGGAGAGGGCAGGTCTCGTCAAAGAACAAGTTTCAGGGGAGGGTGCAGCCTAGGAGAGGGCAGGTTTCCAAGGGGCTGGCAGGACCCAGCCAAGGTGGTGGGTAGCTCCCCCCTTTCCAAAAGCTGAAGTGGTTCCTAAAATCCCTGGATTACAAGGCAGAGGACAGCATTCAGGTGGGGAGAACGTGTTAAAAGGATCCCAAGTACACTCAAGGATGTTTGTTTTTGATTAGAAGATGAGGATTAACTGGATTAATGGAGCCTCATGGATGGAGAATGTGCAGATGCTAATTGCCCCTAAATTACAGTGGATTCCATTGGAATTGTGTATTCCTCTCCACAAACCCAACCACTGCCTGCCTTCTCCCTCCTTCCCTCCCTCCCCACATAATGCTAAAATGAATGTGTCATTGTAACTGAGATGAAAGGCCTTGAAATTGATTTTCTACTTCCTTCCAAGATCTCTTGTTTGCAAAACACAGGAAGATCTAAGTTACTAATCGAGTTCCAGTTTATTTCAAACAAACAAACAAAAAATGTATTCTAGGGATTCAGTTGCTGGAAGGCTTTTTCAAGCCCTCATTTCTTGCTTGGTTTCTCTGCCACACCAATTAACTTAGTAGTTCTCAAAGTTGAGTGCATACCAGAATTACCCGGAAACCCTGTTAAAACAGATTGCTGGGCCCCACCCCACAGTATGATGCAGTAGGTCTGAGGAGAGGACCCAAAATTTGCATTTCTAACAAGTTCCCCCAATGACAGCTATAGTGCTGGCCCAGGGCCACCCCTTGAAAACAAATGAACTAGGAAAATATCAGTATTTTAAGGAACCTGGCTAACAAAAAGAGTGCAAACCTCAGAGTCCTGTGGCTGTGTCTTCTTGGAGAAAGAGGTGCAATCACTCAGAATTCAACAAGTATCTACTGTTTCCTAAGTCAGCTATGCATAGATTCTCTTGGATTTGGTAAAGCTTATGGATAGCTTATGGGATCAACTTGCTTTGCTATTGCATGGGAAATGCAGAGGAATTTGCAACTGGGGTGTTTTCTTCCTGGAGTCCCCACCCATTCCTCCTCCCGTCTGGTTTGCACACCCCTTCTTCTGTTGATTATACATGTCAAGTAGTGTTTTCACAGCTCCACAGCCATCACACACCTCCAGATCCCTGAACACTCCCTTTGCCTTGAAGCCACCCATATATGTCCAGTCCTATTCTACATTTATTTATAGGTCACTTTTGTGCAAGGCCTGGGCTGCTTTTGCTAATGTTTCCAAAATTTTGGAAAGCACTGGCATCAACAGATTCTGTGTTCTAGCTCTCACCTTGCCTCTAGGTTACCATATGATTGTCGAAAAAATACTTAAACCTCTAGGTAGGATTTTACTCATTAATTAAAGAAGTTATTAGTCTAGCTAGCTTAGTGGTTCTTCTCCTTTTGGGGGAAATAAAAATAAAATGTACGGACCTCTTCCTAGGAAAGTGGACATGTGCAAATAAATGCAAAATACTGCTTATAATTGTTAGACTGCCTGAATAATAATATAGTAATAATAAGCAATGGATGATAATAGCATTTATTGAGTGCCAACTATGTGCCAGGCACTGTACAAGGCACTTTATATGTGTTATATTTAATCCTTGCAGGAATCCTAGGAGGTCACAATGCCCAGTTTCTAGATGAGAAAACCATGGCAAAGACAAGAGAATTCATCTCAGTTCACCCAGCTGGTAAGCACACAGTGGGATTTGTGGCAGCCCACACAGCCCTGAAGCTGACCAATGGTCCTCTGGGACATGTATGACCCTGAGTTAAGAGTAGACCCAGTTCTAGGTGATAGTTCAAGTCCCCCTGAGCTCTGAAGTACATAATTCACAGATTTTTTTTTCCAATCACTAATAACCAAACATTTGGAGAAATAACCCCTGGCATTCTTAAGGCTTCTGTGCATTAGAGGTGGTCACAAAGTTTACAATTTAAAGAATATTTGGGGATTAAACTCAGAAAACCGAGCCACCATAGTGCCACACTTCTGTCTTTTGTGGGTGTCTTAAAAATGAATGCTTTCTTATCGTAGTTTCTGACCAGAGGCAGCTTCCTTTAAAGGCGAAAGGAAGCAGCCCGTCTCAGCTCCAGCAGGTCAATAATGTGACGAGATAAAGGGCAGTTCCTTAATGAAAACCACTCTGCCTCCTGCCAGCAAAGGAGTTTTCTTAGTGCATTTCAAGTCCTCTAACACCTCTTCCCAGATCAATGGCTTTTCATAAATGCACCAGGAGATCTTTGAACCACTAATGCTTCAGGGGCTGTTTAGGTTTGGAGTCAAACTGTTTAATATAACTCTCTTCCAAGTCTGGCTCTATTGAAAGGTCTCAGGAAACAAGGCGGGAGGAATGTATAAAAAGCAGAACCGCTGCGGCCAAGTGACGTCCCCCGCCTGCCTCGGCCTTCTGTTTATACAAGCAAATTGGACCAGGCTTATTACATTCAGGAGGGGGAAGGAGGAATGAAGTGGCATATGGGTCACGGCAGAGAGTTGAGTGAAAAGGAATCAGATTAAAGGTGCCTTTTGATTGGAGTGGAGCAAGTCATTTGCTTAGGAAGCGGGGAAAGCCATTGATTGGCTTCATCAACAGATTAAGTCATCAACAGATTAAGCACTACAATAAGAACTGCATTGTGCTGGAGAAGCGTGGGCCAGACTTCTGCATGTTCCTGGGAAAATGAGTGCCATTTAATTTAAATACTTGTTTAAACACTTACGCTAGAGGAAGTGTCTTTTCAAAAGGGACATGACTGTGAGCATCAAGAAATATTATAACAAAGGCTAGTCTTTTCTATCTAAAGCTGTTCCCACACTCGCTTTCTCCAAGCCCTTGGTAGGAATGATAAAATAATCAAAAAGTTGGGCATTTCCTGAATGTAGCCTGTGCAACACTGTGCTATGTGCTTTACCTCATCTACTGTTAGTAACTCTACTTTCAGATGGGAAAACTGAACCCCAGGGCACATGAGCAACTTGACAAATATTATACCAATCTGGGATGGGCACCTCAATTTTCTTTTCCTCATCCACCATCCTAAGTCTGTCTACCCATGGAAACATGATCCACTGTCATCTAATGTTTCGTTCTTTTACTCCTAAAGATCTATGACTTACTGGTAAATTTCATGTTGTTCCACACAATATCCCCTCATTTAGACTTCAAGCCTCCTGAGGGCAGAGACCATGTAGTTTTAAAATTTTGCCTTCCACCACAGTGCCTGGACAGTACAGACCTGGTCCCTATCCTTTATTCTTGAAAAGTCAATCTAAAAGTAGCTCTAGAGTTTTGGGGTGGGTTTTTTTTCTGATTATAATATTCATACAAGCTCACTGCATAAAATATTGTTTTAGGCACTAAAATTATATAAAAATTTAAAAAGCCAGCAGAGGTAACAATCATTAACATTTCAGTATATAGCCTTCTACTCTTTTCCTTATACACACACACATGTAAAGATATATTTTAAATAGGATTATGCTATGCATGTTGTTTTGTAGGCTGATTTTTTTTGCTAACAATACATCATGGGCATCTTTCCATATCAATAATTCTAGATTTTCAGCAGTTTGTATATCATAATCCTGCACGGTGTTCCATTGTGTGGCTGTGTCATGGTTCACTTAGTCCACAGTGAAGGGACTTGGGTGGTCCCTGATATTTGCTTGTCTCTGCAAAGATGGAGCAGACATTCCTGAACTTACAAATTGATGCTCCTCTTTCAGTCCTTGTTCTTGACCCAACTTCTTGAAAGCTTCACACCCACCACATGTGCTTGGATTGCAGTTCTCCTAGAAATGACAAAACAACATACTTTGTCTATTTCAGGATGCCTTCTTACAATTTCATTTTTAATACAAAAATTAGGCTGTGGCATTTCCCTTCGAACAGAAGGAAGTCACAGGTGCCCATTTCTGATTCAGTTCTCGGAATATCCTAATCTCCTCTCCTGCTGAACAGTCTCTGCCAGGGAGTCACCACACCCAGGAGCTTAAGAGTCATTTTCATAAATGCCCCATCTATGAAATTGCTGTGGACACTTAATAAACCCGGAGTCAAAGGCTAATGGATGCCAGCAAGATCATGGGGAGAGGAGACAGGCTGGTGATTGGGGGATTTGGGAAATTAGCCACTCACCTTTTAAGCATCCCAGGAAATCGCAGGTGGCTATAGCTATGCTAGGGCCAAGCCAGGTATAAAGGCAGAACTAGGGGAGAGTTCAGGCTGGTAGTAACAGATAATACAAAGTGCAGGCCCTGGGAGCCTTATTTATTATTTTCCATCAGCCAAGTGAAGGCAATTTTTAGATTTAGACTTTTTTTGATGAACTGTCACCATGGTGATGGAATTGGAAATTCTTTTTCTGACAACATTGCTGTTAAACCATTTGTTTAATTATTTGCATACCATGACTCTAAGAGGCCCCTAGAGCTGTATGCTTCTCTCTGTACAAAAGAGAGTTGATCTCAGGCATCTCTTAGTTTCCTTACAGCAGAGAGATCCAAGTTTTCTATATGCCTCGTCTTTACCAGGTATGGATTGAGGCTCCTGGGGGTTCCACAGAATTCATCTTGCAAAAGACGTTCATGAAAGAACAAGATTGAAGAAAAGAAAGAAGAGCAAGGAATTTACCATCTGTTCTGGGAAAAATGGTTTTGAGCCTCTCTAAGTCTTCTCTGGACCCAACAGATTTGGTTTCTCACACATCACATCTACAGAATCACCTATAGGCCAGAGATGTTGGAAGGAGACTTTCAGTAAGTACCTTCTGGTACGAGCTGGGAACTCTGGAGTCTAAGTTGCCTTTTCTATTATGGGGCTGGAGCCATTTCTGAATTCATCCCTTTCCTTCCTTGAATAATAGTTTCTTTAAGATTCCAGATGGATTCAAGATATATATATGTATTTTAATCTCCTCTCTTAACTCTGCAGCTGACTCCAGAACCATATCCAGAAAGGTCTCTTCTAAACATCCCTCCCTGATTTGGGTCCTGCTTATTAGAGAAAGAGAATGAGATTACTTCCTGAGTCTTCCTATACTTTGCCCTGACCCACACTTCTATTCAGACCTGGTCTCTGAAAAATTACCAGCCCCAATTATAATGAACAGTTTCCCGATGAGAAGTAATTTAATTTTGCAAATTGTTGTCCAAGTCATGAGGGTTGGAGGTGTCTGGAGACTTTGGGAGCAGCAGCTGTTCTCTAATCCTGTGGCCCTGTGGGGATACTGTGTACATCAGGGTAGGAATTTCTTCAAGCTAAACCAATGTCTCCTCTTTCTGCCTTTTTCCTTATTTTGTCTCTTTCTCGCATCACTGCTATTCTTCCTTAAAGACAGGCAAGGGGTTGGTGGATTCCAGGCTGTTATCACCCTGCTTCTGGAGGATGTGGTGCGTGTGACAGCTTGGGCAAGGCACGGAGCCCAGGCTGTGTGTGTCACACTCCGTTCCCACCGACAAACACTGCTGCTCGCCTCCCTGTCCAAATCTGATACCACGTATGTTCTCCCGATCGTGCGCTGTTGCTCTGGAAACCAAGGAAGCAGCAGGATCTGGAGTAGGTTCATGGCGGAGTCAACCTTAAAAGTCTCCCAGACGTTTCAGCAACTTCCGGCAGGAAAAAATGCACCTGCACCCCCTGCCCGGTGAGAAGTTTTTGACGTTAGCTCTCCCCCGTGGAAAAGTTTGCCTCCTGAAGTTAGAGAATGTCTGTCTGCCCACAGCTCATGTTGTGGGCAGGGTAGTATATTGGATGAAGATTCAAACTTCAGGATCTCAGGCAAATTCCAGCCCTGCTGCCTACCAGGTCATGCACATAACAAATAAATAAGAGCTGTCATCTTATCCCCTTCGAATGCCACTCTGCTTGCTCCCAGGGTG
This sequence comes from Symphalangus syndactylus, assembly GCF_028878055.3. Lineage (NCBI taxonomy): Eukaryota > Metazoa > Chordata > Mammalia > Primates > Hylobatidae > Symphalangus > Symphalangus syndactylus. Next base: position 17,707,176 of record NC_072429.2, read on the forward strand.
GACTGGCCATCTCGCAGTCTCCACATTGCTGAGTTCCAGTACTGTGTTCACACTCAATAATCTGCTCTTGGGATTAAGTTCCTGGCTCAGAGGCTTAGGAGCTGGGTGACTGGCACGTTCTTCACCTTTCTGGTCCACGTACTGGTTATTCACCAAAGGGAGTAATTATGCCTACCTCGAAGCTACGTTTTGAGAAAGAGAATTGCATACATGAGGTCCATAGCTCAGGACACAACCCCAATATGACCAGCTGGCAGAATCACATTCTCCAATTGTAGCATGCGAATGTTTCCACTGAGAAGAAAAAAATTTCTTTCCCTTTCCCCAGCCTCAATCTTTCATTCCTTTCCAAAGATGCATCTGACTTTATAATACCAGCTCACCTCTGTCTTTAGAGATAGGTAAAACAGAGTTATAAAACTCAACCCCTGACCCCGTGCCCCACTCCCACCTACACACAGCCATTCCAGCATTATTACCTTTGCTGGCACCATGCAGGTAAGCCCTTCAATGTGGTGGAATGTAGGTGGGGGAGCCTAGGAGTTTAGGGCAAAGAAGATGGGTTGAAGATTACAGAAGAGTGAGAGCAGGTAGGTGTGGTGGGAAAAAAAAAAGAACAGAGGGTAGAAATACAAGAGGAATGAGGAAGAGAGCAAGCAAGGAGAATGACCCTATGAAGTCAGCAGCCTCCTGGGTCCACAGAAGTCTGGGGAGAGGTTACTGTAGGCCTCTTCTCAGCGCACACGTCCTCCAACCCAGAGGCCTAGAGCTGTTTCGAAAACAGATGACAGAGCTTTAGTCTTACAATTATCCTTTTAATGAAAATTCCACCCCTCTTTTTTCTTTGAATACACTCCTAAAAAAATTTTTACACACACACAAAAAAGCTATTTTTCAAGTAACAGAGGAAAACAAACCCCAAACCCACCCATACAACCGTGCTCACTCCTCTGCACAGCAGCACTAGGTCCTCACAGAGGAGCTCATACCGAAGCCTGAGTGTTCCGGATCTTCAGTGTGTTGGCATTGTACCTAGTTATATGCATGTACACACTCGTGCAATTCCTAAAAAAGACATCCAAAATGATGAAAATATGGCTGGTGTAATAATAACCTGATTAAGAAAGATAGCATGCTTGGATAAGGGAAGTTAGAGCTTCTGTTTCCTTAGGCAACATCATATACACAGAAAACATCATGTTAGAGTGGGTAGCACTAGAAGTACAAACAATACTGGACTCTTAGTGAAATGGTGATATATTTTTTTCTTATTACCTGTTTACCTTTTGCCCATTTTCTTGTGGAGCAAAGCAGGGCTGTAAGCTGCGGTGGGTGTGTCCTTTTTGGGTGTACTTACGTGTTTGAGCTTAGAGTGCTCACTCACTCTGTTGTTTCTTGGCTTGGCTTTTGCTCCCCTTGGAAGGATGTCAGGGCACACACTGGAGACTGCCACCACTTGTTCTCCTGCAGAGTTTCATCTAAAACCATGAGGGGCCTGAAACTTCTTCCTGCCCTTGCTTGTTACTCCCCGAAAACCATCACATTTAGTAAGATGCTTTTAGGTGTGAGAAACACACATCTCTGGCTCAACCTTTCTTGAGTTTTCAATCTCATTGTTTTTGGCTGCAGGATCATTTTGGTACAAGGCAAATATAGGAAATACATAGTGGGTGAAAACTCGATCTACAAGTGTCTGTATCCAAGAAAGGTGACTTTTATTGTTTGTAACAGTTTCTCACTCATGTTCACTCTTCCCTTTTCACAAAAACTAAATCACAGGCACTTGCAAATAATCCCTCTGCCTCCTTTCCAGGACTGTGTCCAAGTTGCAGAAAGTATAGCGGTGCCCAGCCTAAGGGAGGAGGTAGTGGGCACCTAGTTCATGGAACCTAAGTCTGTCCACCTTGGTGTCCAATGAGATAACCCTTTCTCACTCAATATGCTTCTTCCCTACAATTCTCGAGGGCACAAAAAATCATCCTTTTACTTACTGCCTTGCTCCTCAGTGGCTCTGGGAGACTCTCGAAGGTTGTCTTTCAGACAATGCCACTCATTGCCATCATGAAGCCATTCCTCCTTGAATGCTCCTGCAGTGGCATGGAGCCAAGGGAATTCTCAGAGGCTTGCCCCCTGATGTTTTCCCCAGCTTGAGGAATCTTTGGTGGAGGAAGACTCCTAATTCTGACTGATCAAGTGTACTCTGAGCACACTCAGGGTTTAGATCTACAATGTCCAATAGAACTTTCTGTGATGATGGGTGTGTTCTATATGTGTACTTTCCATTACAATAGCCACAGTCACACGTGACTAGTATGACCAATGAACTGAATGTTTCATTTTAATTGACTTCAAATAGCTCCATGTGGATAGAGGCTGCCATGGTGAACAACGCAGGTCTAGAATTTTGAAACTGGGAGACGAAGAATGAATGTCTTTATTCTCTATGCTTTCCTGGGACAATTGGTCCCTAAGGCAAAGGTGAGATATATCTGGTCTGCCTAGATACAAGGGAGTATGAGTGTCTTGGAAGGGGCAGCATGAAACACATAGGTTACTATTTTAAAATACTATCTTGGCTGGGCACGGTAGCTCATTCCTGTAATCTCAGCACACTGGGAGGCCGAGGCAAGTCTATCACCTGAGGTCAGGAGTTCGAGACCAGCCTGGCCAACATGGTGAAACCCCGTCTCTACTAAAAATACAAAAATTAGCCAGGTGTGGTGGCTGGTGCCTGTAATCCCAGCAACTCTGGAGGCTGAGGCAGGAGAATCACTTGAACCAGGGAGGAGGAGGTTGCAGTGAGCCAAGATTGTATCACTGCACTCCAGCCTGGGTGACAGAGCGAGAGACTCCAGAGCGAGAGACTCCATCTCAAAAAAAAAAAAAAAAAAAAAAGAATACTGTCTAACCATAAACACATAAAAATTCATGTTGCTCCAGTTAAATTTGTGGGCAGCCCAGAACCTGCCCCTTGCCCATCCCTTAAGATAATGAGGCACCTCTGACCGACCACAGGCACCCTTGGAAGCTGCTTTGGAAACCTCTGAGCTAGTTATAGCTAAAATCCAGTCTGGTGCTGACATTCCAGGGTGTAGACATCTATATATCTATAGAGAGAAGAACTACATCTTCTAGATGAGGAAGTCGTGGCTTCCAAAGGGTAGTGACTTGCCTTAAGCACATAGCTCATTTCTGGAAGGTTCTGAAAGCCAGATCTGTCACACTCTATTCAGAACACTTCCCTCCCTACTTCATAGTCTTCTATAGTACTCTAACCCTGACACTTCACTGTTCCGTCTCCCCTGGAAATAATGATTTCCTGGAGGAAGGGTTCTCTTGCTCTAGCACTGTGCATGGTAGTGCATCTACTGGTCAGTGATGGGGAAGACAAATTCGTTATGTGGGTATTTTAGGAAGTGAACAGAGACCTCAGGCAGAAGTAATTTCCGCGACCACTGTCCTCTCTGGTTCTGCGTGTTTCTCTTTCCCCTTTACATAGGTAGCAATCCCTTTACCCACCATCCATGCTTTTGGAGATGCTAAACGTGTTCTGAATGAGAAGACTTCATTCCTTAACTCTAAGTTCTAACCTAAGGAAAGAGGCTCTGTGTTTAAGTTAAACTAATTCAGCTGCTGTAACAAATGAATTTAATACAATGTATAGTGACTCAAATTGATTGAGGTTTATTTCTCTCTCATATAAAGACCAAAATGGCTTTTCTTAATGAGTAGGTGGCTTCCTTCCAAGTAATGATTAAGAGACCCAGATTCCCAAACTCCTTTACTCAATTCATGATTAAGAGTAATCATTAAGAACTCTGCCACTTTCAGCAGGAGTCATCCTAGGTTCAATGCTAGGTTTGTCGGCATCGTGGAGGATCAAACTGAGGGAAGTTTCATGGACCAAGCCAGGCCAATTTCCATTCCTTGGACGGAACTCAGTCACATGATCAGGACTAACTGCAAAGGAAGCTGGGAGATGTAGTCCTAGTTATGTAGCCAGGAAGAGAAGGAAATACGTTTGTTCAACTGCCAGCCAGTCTCACTACCCTTCTAAACCAAAATTTGACAAACTTTCTGTAAAAGGCCAGATAGCAAAATATTTTAGGCTTTGTAGATTATACTGTTTCTCTCTCAACCACTCACCTCTGCCATGATACTATGAAAGTAACCATAGACAATATGTAAAATAACTAAATGGCAGGACTTCCAATAAAACTTTATTACAAAAACAGGCAGTGGCCAAATTTGTCCTGAGAAATGGCCTTTATTTGTCAGTCTCTGTTGTAGCCCAGGGAAAACACTTATTCCCAAGCAAAACACAGAACAAAGAGCATTTTAAACTATCTGCAAAGAACTGAAAAAGTTATGTCTGTTTTCATTGCTGGAGGCAGTGAAAGAAAATGGATTAAGAGGACATAAAAGGACTCAAACATATTTATTTCGTCCTTTATAAAAGAGAAATGTTTTCTGCTGTGCTTTGAAGGAAAAGAGTAATAGCTATAGGAAGAGGACATTTATTTAAAATGTAAATTTCAGGATTCCACCCTTAGTATTTTGGGGTTGGGGCCCAGGAATGTGCATTTTCCATATGCTCCCCTGCTCATTTTAAGCAAGTGGTAGAGGTAGCAGGTGATCATAATTTGCAAATTGCTGCCAAGCCATCAGTTTTTCTGACATTTGTGGATGTAACTACTTATGATTATGGATTACGTGAGAAATAAGGTACCGTGCATATGCAAAGCCACTGACCTAGGTAAGCCTAACTCTTCTTTTACCTTCAAGGAAGCTATCACAATACAAGGGAATGTGAGTGATCATACAAGTCTCCCTAACTTATTCTTTTAATGAATTAACTTGGGACTCTAACTTATAACTAACAACTTGTGCTATGGTGCAACACACAATTTAATGCAAAGCAAGGGACAGAGAGTCAAGACTTCAAACTAGGCTGTGACCCGGCAGGCAGTTTGGCTTCTTCCAGGCATTCCATCACTTGCTTCCCTCCTCTGCAAAGGTCGACCCCCAGGTCTGAGAAGGGACAGTGTTTGCACTGGCAAGAGAGATCCGCAGTCTTGTGGAATGAGTTGACCCAGCTGGAAGATCCCAATTCTGAATGCCGTGTCACTTCCTTTCTCCTCCCCAGGATGCAGCTAAAAGTTCTCCCCTTGCTGTCTATGAAAGATTCAGCTCTGTACAAGGCTTCCTTCCTGTTGCCCAGCAACCCAGAATGGGGGAGGCAAATTGGCCTGGAGACTCAGGGCGTGACTAGTTGTCAATGCAGGGTGCTGATGGGCACCTCAGCAGAGAGAGGCAAAACTGCATTCCGAGTGACCTTGAGACAGCCACTGCAGGAGTTCCTAGGGAAAGGAGTCCCAGACAGCCCTCAGTGTGTTCCTGTTCCAAAGATGTAGTCAAAACAGAAGGAAAAGGAAAACTGCCATCAGACCCCCTGCATTTCCCTAGAAATAGCCAGTCATCTACCAGAGTTGTCGGAGATATTTTAAATTCCCTTCGCAAGAAGACTGCAAAGCATTGAAGAGTGAAGAGCAAATCAATACAGTGTTTCCACAGTTCACCACCCAACTCGGAGATAAGAGAGAGAAAAAAATTACCCAAAGATTTCTTTTTCTGGTAGGCGATAGGACTCTTGCACTCATGCCTGATTTCTCGGCATGGAAATGTGCCCTTAGCTGTGAACAGATCTGCATGTTTCTTGAGTCCCCATGTCTCTGGGATGATGTCCAGCATCCTCCTCTCACCTGTCTGTCTATGAAAATGGGCTGCTAAACCCTCTTTGACTCAGCAGTCTGGCAGTGTCCTGGGCTCAGGGTGATACTCTGGCAACTGAGCAGCTCACCTCCCTGAAAAAAGAAGCTTTTATTTTTATTTTACTGCCCTTTTCAGATGGGTTTGGTAAAATGTATGAATTCTGAAAATTCAAGCTGAAAGGGGCTTGCACCGGCTTTGGTTCACTCCCCTAATGCAGACAAGGGACTGCTTCTCGATGACTTCAGTGTAGATAGGAATCACTCCAGGAGCTTGCAAAAAATGTGGGTTTGGGGGCATCCCCGTCCCAGGGATCTGCCTCAGTTGTCTGGGGTGGGGCCTGAGAACTTGTATTTAACATAAACTCTTCAGGTGATTCTGACGCAGACCGTATAAATGTTGCAGGTAACTCTGGGACTAGTATAAATAGGATACATGCAGGCTTCTGGGGGGTGGGTGGCAGATTTGTTTTGTGTCAGAATTCCTTCTTGAAGATGTATAGGTAGAACCATAACCTCATCAGCAATAGAATCTAGCAATCTTACCAGCCTGTGTTTCTTTGTCCTGCTGGAATTTTCCTCCTGCTTAAGCCCATTTTTCCTGTCTTTGACTCTTAGTGGCTCCAGATTACTTCTCTGACTCCTCCTTATGAAAGCTAATAAACCAAAGAAGACTTAGGAGATGCTTGAACACACTAAGCTATTCCTTAAGCTTTTTTTTCTCATGGACAATATTTATTGACAAGCTTCCTCCTTGGACTGCTTATTCATACCCCTTTTGACACCTCTTTAGAGTTACTGCTGCAGTGTGCACCTTTGAGGTCATCCATTGCTGCAGGAGATTTAGCCCATTGCTATGCAGAGGCTTGTGGGAAGCATCAGTTGACTCAAAGGAGCTGGCTGCAATTTGTCCTGCTCCTTTCAGCCCTGCTGCCAGCGAGGCCTGGCCTAAGTGTTATGAATGTTCCTCACGCTGCCAAGGTGGCTGCTTTCCTTTCCTTAAGTGTTTCCTTTGGTGAGAGCAGCTAGCATTTCCAGGTCTTGTGTCTTTCTAGCCCCATTTCATGCCATGCTCTTCTTAGCTCTTTCCTCAACATTTCCATATTAGGGACCTTCAGTGCCTGATGTGAGCTGGGCATTGGGAAGGAGTCGAAGGGAATATCCCGGGAGAGTCCAGAGTGGGGATAGGTGGGGAAGTCAACTATCTGGAATCACAGATGATAACACACGAAGCAGCCTGATCTCCCTACCTCAAAGTAAAGGCCATAGATGTCTGACTTAAAGGTCTGTCTATGCCATGAATGTGCCTGACCTCTTTTAAGGGCAAAGTGATTTTAACGGAAGATCCATAATGACTTTTAAAGGCGGACTACAGGACAAGTCACACAAAGTGCTGAGTTGCTTGAAGATTTAAAGCAATTGCTATCAAGAATACTAGAGTTCTGCAGTAATAATTCACTTCACAAGGAACAGCACAGTATGGAGCTTAGAGACAGAGCTGGATTCAAACCCCACTCTTGCTCTGTGACCTGGGATCAGTCAGTCACTAACGCTCTCTGTTCCTCTCTCGAGTAGCAATATGTGTAACAATGATACAAACTCCAAAAAATAACATTTATAGAACATTTACTATGTTCCTAATGTTGTATTAAGTGCTTTACATAATTTTTTAATTGAAAAATCACACCAAGCCTTTGAGGTCTATACTATTATTTGTCCCATTTCATAGATGAAAAAGCTGAGGTGCCAAGAAGGGCAGATTCCCTGTGAGTATTAACATGCCCTTAACACTGTGCTGTGGTTGATCTGCTATGTTATTGTGAGGATTAAATGAGATATATATATGAGGAGCTTGGCACAGCTCATAGCATACAGTGCTCAGTAAATAAGAATTACATGTATTATATATTTTTAATGGATGGATATGTCCCAAATGGAGTGACTTCTCAATAGGAATAGACACACTTAATAATGATAATATCATTTATTAGTTTTTATAAACTTGCATATTACATCCCCATTCCTAGGAAGGCTTTCTGGTTCCATAAAAATCGCTCCGCCAGTAATCAGCATGATACCTTAGTTGCTGGTCATTTCACCCGTTAGCTGTGTCTTGATTTCTACAGCAGAAGTGTTGCATTTCTGTGTGCACATGTGCTTCTGTATTAGACCAAGTATCTTGGTGCAGGGGCTGTATTTATTGCTCTGTAGCCCCGGGACTTAACCAGGAGACCTTTGCCTGCAGACTGCCTGGCTTTTCTTACTCAGCACTCAACAGGAGACTTGGGGATTTATCTCACGGCCTGAGAAGCACGTGGGAAAAATAGCTACTCAAAACTTTGTGAAGAAAATTCCTAATTTGCTGGTTTCCCTGGTCTGCGGCTGGGGCTCACTGGCCTTTGTGAGGCAGATGAAGGAGATTTGACAAAGAGAGGAAAGAAGAAAGGCAGAGATGGGACAGGAAGAGCAACGGGGCAGAGAGAAAGTAGTGTGTGTGTGTGTGTGTGTGTGTGTGTATTTTTCTGAGTCAGAGTCTCATTCTATCAGCCAGGCTGGAGTGCAGTGGCATGATCATAGCTCACTACAGCCTCAGTCCTCCCACCGCAGCCTCTCAAGTAGCTGGAACTATAGGCAAGTAGCACCACACCTGGCTAATTTTTGTTTTTTGTTTTTGCTGTGTTTTGTTTTTGTACAGACAGGGTCTCGCTATGTTGCCCAGGCTGGTCTTGTATTCTCTTGCCTCAGCCTCCCAAAGCACTGAGATTATAAGCACGAACCACCACACCTGGCCAGAGTAATGTTTTCCATAAGATTATAAAAGTTTTAAACCGGGGAGATCCTTAGAGAGTATCTATTCCAATGTCTTAATTTTATCAATAAGGTTACAAAGTTCCAGAGAAGTTAATTGTGCAAAGTTACACAGCTATGGATTATGTATCACTTTGGACAGTTGCAGTGGACACTGCTCCAGCCTGTCCATGCTTGCACAAATGCATGCATATTGGTCAACTCTGGCTTTTGGAACCTCATTGCTGAGTGGCTCCTGGAACTGTCCCTACACAGAGTTCCCCACAGTCATTAACACACCTGCAGGAGCTCCCTGCCGGATGTAGGGTCAGTAGAAAGCAGGCCCTCAACCTGCTCTTGCAGGAGGACCTTTACCTCCTGAGCATAAAATCAGCCCTGTAGGGGAGGGGTGAGAGGGAGGGATGATAATGATGACAAGGGGATGTCCCAGAGCCACTCTTGTTTTGTCCTTTCCTAATACACAGAAAAACCAAGCTGGGCCAAATATATCAACTCATAGATGGTGTTGCTTTGTTTTTTTGTCCAGTTAGTTGGTTTGTAATTCATTTTATATGGATGGATAGCCCTTATCAACGACAAGGTTTTGCTTTTTGCCCTCCTAGAAGTTTGATTCTGTAATCTACAAGGTCATTATTGCCACCTTCTGAGGTTGCATTATTTTTATTTTTTTGAGACGGAGTCTCACTCTGTCACCCAGGCTGGAGTGCAGTGGCATGATATCGGCTCACTGCAACCTCTGCCTGCCGAGTTCAAGTAATTCTCCTGTCTCAGCCTCCTGAGTAGCTGGGACTACAGGCATGTGCCACCACACCTGACTAAATTTTGTATTTTTAGTAGAGACGGGGTTTCACCATATTGGTCAGGCTGGTCTCAAACTCCTGACCGCAGATGATCCACCTGTCTTGGCCTCCCAAAGTGCTGGGATTAAAAGCATGAACCACCGCACCAGCCTGAGGTGGCTTCTTAATGCTCCTAACTCCGGGCTAGCCCACCTTCTCTGCCCTATTTTCCTTCCTTCCCTTCATTCCTGTGTGCAAAAGGCACCGTTTTCCAGCTCAGAGGAGCGAAGGAAAGTTCGTGTGTCCATGTGGAGGAAGCCGGCTTGACACTGGTCTTGAGCTAAGTCTATCCTAGGCTTCAGCCAAAGAAAAGCCCTGGCTGTGGCTATTCTTTCTCCTTTCCACCTCACCATCCTCTCCCCCACCAGTACTTCAGGTTTCCTGGCTCTCATCAAATTTATACTGACTTTCCACTCCATGTACTTAGGTATTCAGGCCCTGGCCAATTTGGGTTCAGAAAATTTTCTAAATATATATAGCTGGAGAAAGAGAATAAGAATATATGTATAATGTATAAAGGCAGGTGATACTACCAGATAAAATTATCTTCTTGAGTGATTCAGTCCCTTTGTATCATGCCACAAAGATTATGTTCAACTCCATGGTGTGTCATAAAGCTTTGAGATATCAAGAGTGAAAACGTAACCAACCTGCCTGCCTGCCTGCCTTCCTTCCTTCCCACAAAACATTCTCTATTGTGCAAGCTTCTCTGTAATACCAGGCAGGCAGACCTCAAAGTTTTTGTGAGGCATTTTATGACTCTTTTATCCTTCTCCCTCATCCACTCAGTGCAATAACTATCACACACAGGAACTATAGCGTGAACAAGACAGGCAGTCTCTCTTCTCAGGGAGCCAACAGCCTAGAGGCCTGCAAGCCAGAGCAAGTATGCAGATCTATAAACCAGGCACTTTAGAGTAAGTGGCATGAGAAAATACGACAATGTGAGGAAGAAGGAAGAGGCATGTAACTAAGTTTGGAGGGCAGGTGAATGAATATTTGAGCAGAGACCTGAATGAGTAGGAGCCAGGCCTGCTCAAAATATATTTGTCTTTCGAGAAGCTGCCTGGGGCCCCGGCTGCCCTGGGCCACCTATTTAGCCCGGGTTTAATTCCACATGAGCCCTTACCTCAGAACCGGCCTAAGAGGCAGAGGTCAAGCAGCTGCTGAAAGCGGAGTAACCCAATCTCGGGCACAAGTTGGCCTTTCATAAGCATCCAGGTAGCCCTTTGAAAAACGAAACCTGTGGTCAGGTCTCTGAGAGCAGAAGGATCGGGTTTCAGTTTTAATTACAAAACCAAAGAGCTGTCCCTTCCTAAGTCCCATTTTGCTCCATTTCGGCTTCCCCCAGAAGAGATTTTCCTGGCTCCCATCCTGGGGGCCCTGACGTGCTTACCTGACACAGAGATGGGCCGCTCTCGGTGCAGCACACAGAGCTTGAGTTGGCCAGGCTTGCGAAATGGTAGGATGGAAGCAGAGGCCCCAGATGGGATGTGAGAGCAGGTGATGACAAGCATGTGGGAGGTGAGGACTGGGTTTGGGGGTTGTTGGAGTTCACATTTGTGGGCTACGGCTCAAAGTATGACATCACAGAAGGATGGGACAACTTTGAAGTCCAGGAGAATGTGCATGTCTTTTCTTCTCCCTTGTCCCCTGCACCTGGCAGAACCTCTGCTCAATGGAAGATAAAGCGATAAGGTGGGGATGTGGCCAGTGCTAGTAAAAGACCCCTTTTAATCACTCACATTTTTGGCACTTGCCATGTGCTAGACACTGGATTAAGCAGCTAACCTGCATTATTTTGCTTAACTCTGTCAACATTTCATACAGCAGAGAGTAGCACTATTCTCGTTTGATAGATGCAGAAAGTGAGCCTCAGAGAGGTTAGATAAGTGGCCCAGGCTCTTCCGTGAGTAGGTAATGGCCAGGGTTCATCCCAGGTCTGACTGAAGAGTCCATATTCTTTACATCTTTGCTTCACTGCCTCTTCATGTAAGCTCTGGACCTGCCATCATAAGACAAATGGAAAGAGGTGACCTACCTTCCTAAAGGCGTTTTCCAAAGTGATTTCTGAAGATATCTGATATGGGAAACTTTCCAGAATTAGCTCAGTTGTTAAAGGTTTCGTGGATGAATAAATGGTGTGGGGGATGGGGGCTGAGAAGAGGTGAGAAGGAGAGACAGCGTGGAGAATGATTTCCAAGGCTGGATCTTTTCTTTATTTGATTCTAGTAAATTTTAACGAGGCCCTTAATAAAATCCCAGTGCTTAGCAGAGCCTCCACATTTACAAGTTGCCAGACCTGGGGCGGAAGAAGGGAAGTTGGAATCCTGGCGCTGAGCTTAGTCCTGCTGACCTTTCACAGTTCAGGCGAGCCAGGCTCGTAAGAATGAGCACTGCACCCTGAGCAGAGCACTCCTGCCCAGATCAAGTGGCCAGAATCCTGATCCCAACACAAGGCTGGTCCCATCTCCTTTGAGGTGGCATCCTTCCACGGGCACACCTGAAGTGGATGGCTGCCAGTTGTTGAGACACTGGAAGGAAGTACACACAGTTATCACAGGTCAGCAAAGCTTCATGACATTTTGCTTCAGGATTATTACAAAATAGAGTCTTCTAGGCAATCATCAAAATCCTCATCTCATCTCCCAGTCTATAAGATGCCCTTTCCTGTACCCCCCAAAAATGGCTTTCATCAACGATGAAGAGTTGTCGTTTGTATTCACTATTTAGTAGATAATAAATAATATTTATAACATATCAAGTTATAAAGAATAAAAAATGACAATAAAACTGGTTCCTATCTTCCAACACCTAGTTAAACCAAAAAAAAAAAAAAAGGAAGAAAGAAAGAATATTACTCTGTTTTTGAAGTCCCCTATGTTGAATGAATAAATTATATTTTTATCAAAGTGGGCAGTGCTATACAGGGGGCTTCCCCAGAATCATATTCTTTATTTCCTGCAAGATTCATACTTAACAACAAAAAAAGTACCAGCTTTTGTAATAACAAAAACAGCTGCAGTGCATTTGCTGACAATAACATCAGGTTACTTTTCAAGTCTAGTTGAGTGTTTTCCCTTCCCTTTGACCTGATGTCCATAAGTAAAGATTTTAGGATGTGTAAAACCCTGAGCTCTGACAGAGCGGGCCCCTCCTCTCCCCCCGCAAACGACTGTCTTGAGTGTGCTGGGCAGTGCATTCCTCAGCCTTCCTCCTCGGGGGTCTACAAGGCACCCCTGATAGTCTGGCCTCATTCTTTGCACAGCTCTCTTCTCCATATATCACCATCCACGCTGTCCTCATTGAGCCACGGAGGAATGAAACCATCTTCCTATTTGTAGATGGGTGTCACCTGGCCTGGTGATAAACCAAAGCATTAGTAGCTAGAGCTATTATAATTTTGCCTAGAAGCCACAAGCAGTGGAGACTTACTGTGGTCACCTCTCCAAATTAAATCTTTCCATAGTTCTGGATTTTTTACACACTGGAGAGCAGTAATGTGGAGTCAGACACGCCAAAAACTCCAGGGTTCACAAAGGCTTCTGAGAGGCATTTTGGAACTGAACTCGGTGATGTCATTTCTGGGATGCTGGAGCCTGGGCCAGGCTGGGACTCAGAAGCAATTCAGGGTCCAGGAGCAGAGCTGGACTGGAGGCTGAAGCAGGTGTTGGTTATAGCTTCGGCCCTTATAGACTTAGAGTCTTCAGTGGGCTTAGCTTCCCTGAGCCCTGCTCTTCTTTCTGGAAATAATTAGACCCACATTTCTCATCTCAGTAGGTTATGGGGAGAATCAAATGACATAGTCCACGTGAAGGGGCTTCATACTATAAAGCACTCTAAAAATAAAAGGCTTTTTTTTTTTTTGGAGACGGAGTCTCGCTCTGTCGCCCAGGCTGGAGTGCAGTGGTGCGATCTCAGCTCACTGTACCCTCTGCCTCCGCCTCCTGGGTTCAAGCAATTCTCCTGCCTCAGCCTCCCAGGTAGCTGGGACTACAGGCATATGCCACCACGCCTGGCTAGTTGTTTTGTATTTTAGTAGTGACGGGGTTTCGCCCTGTTGCCCAGGCTGGTCTCGAACTCCTGAGCTCAGGCAATCTGCCCACCTCAGCCTCCCGAAGTGCTAGGATTACAGGCATGAGCCACCACACCTGACCAAAAGGCATTATTTTCTGATAGGGATGAGTCTCATTCCACAGATTCAGTTTTACAAACTCAGGTATGAGTTTTAGTCCACATCATTTTGTCAACTTAATTTCTGTTTCATAATCTATCTAGGGCTGCCAGATTTAGCAAATAAAAATACAGGACACCCAGTACAGGGCATCCTATAATTCACTGGCAACTTGAGCCTTACCCTTCCAGGCCACCATCCAGGAAACCATGGTCAAAATCGCTTGAGTTCGACCTTCAGTCTGGGCCATAGTTCTAGGGACTTGGGCAACATTAAAATAAAGGAGCAACCAAGCAAGTTAACCCTGGGTTGCCCCTTCCCCTTATCCCTGTTCATACGGCCTTGTTAGGGCTAGCAGCTCTCTGTGGTCATACTGGGTACCTGAGAAGTTTCTGCCAAATCACCTCTGGTCCTGTGTTTGCCTAGACATTCCACACCACCATTTTTTTTTTTTTATTATTATTATTATACTTTAGGTTTTAGGGTACATGTGCACAATGTGCAGGTTTGTTACATATGTATCCATGTGCCATGTTGTTTTGCTGCACCCATTAACTCGTCATTTAGCATTAGGTATTTCTCCTAATGCTGTCCCTCCCATGTGCAGGTTTGTTACATATGTATCCATGTGCCATGTTGTTTTGCTGCACCCATTAACTCGTCATTTAGCATTAGGTATTTCTCCTAATGCTGTCCCTCCCACCTCCCCCCCACTCCACAACAGTCCCCGGAGTGTGATGTTCCCCTTCCTGTGTCCATGAGTTCTCATTGTTCAGTTCCCACCTATGAGTGAGAACATGCGGTGTTTGGTTTTTTGTCCTTGCAATAGTTTACTGAGAATGATGGTTTCCAGTTTCATCCATGTCCCTACAAAGGACATGAACTCATCATTTTTATGGCTGCATAGTATTCCATGGTGTATATGTGCCACATTTTCTTAATCCAGTCTATCGTTGTTGGACATTTGGGTTGGTTCCAACTCTTTGCTATTGTGAATAGTGCCGCGATAAACATATGTGTGCATGTGTCTTTATAGCAGCATGATTTATAGTCCTTCGGGTATATACCCAGTAATGGGATGCCTGGGTCAAATGGTATTTCTAGTTCTAGATCCCTGAGGAATCCCCACACTGACTTTCACAATGGTTGAACTAGTTTACAGTCCCACCAACAGTGTAAAAGTGTTCCTATTTCTCCACATCCTCTCCAGCACCTGTTGTTTCCTGACTTTTTAATGATGGCCATTCTAACTGGTGTGAGATGGTATCTCATTGTGGTTTTGATTTGCATTTCTCTGATGGCCAGTGATGATGAGCATTTCTTCATGTGTTTTTTGGCTGCATAAATGTCTTCTTTTGAGAAGTGTCTGTTCATGTCCTTTGCCCACTTTTTGATGGGATTGTTTGTTTTTTTTTCTTGTAAATTTGTTTGAGTTCATTGTAGATTCTGGATATTAGCCCTTTGTCAGATGAGTAGGTTGCAAAAATTTTCTCCCATTCTGTGGGTTGCCTGTTCACTCTGATGGTAGTTTCTTTTGCTGTGCAGAAGCTCTTTAGTTTAATTAGATCCCATTTGTCAATTTTGGCTTTTGTTGCCATTGCTTTTGGTGTTTTAGACATGAAGTCCTTGCCCATGCCTATGTCCTGAATGGTATTGCCTAGGTTTTCTTGTAGGATTTTAATGGTTTTAGGTCTGACATTTAAGTCTTTAATCCATCTTGAATTAATTTTTGTATAAGGTGTAAGGAAGGGATCCAGTTTCAGCTTTCTACATATGGCTAGCCAGTTTTCCCAGCACCATTTATTAAATAGGGAATCCTTTCCCCATTTCTTGTTTTTGTCAGGTTTGTCAAAGATCAGATAGTTGTTTTTAGGGTCTTGTTCAGACAAAATTCATAACATTAGGTCCCCTTTGCAAAGCACCCAACTATGCTTTTTCCCACAAACCCTCGTTTGCCTCCTTCCTGCTGTAAAACTCGATTGGTTCACCTCTGGACAACAGCTTTTGGCATTTCAAAGCCAGGGAGTCTTGTGTGCTGCTTTTCCTTTCTGTTTTACAAGTTACCATCCCTGAGGCAGTGAAGACAAGGCTGATTGGCTACTTGCTTGCAGAACAAGAACCAGAAAATAGATGAAAAATAAATGTAAGTTAATAGTTCAAAATATGTTCCAGCCATCATTAAAATTATATTTATCTAGCATGTATTTAATTATACCCTATGTAACAGCATCCTTTCTCTGTCCTTTCCTGCCCTACATTTATAATTCTGGGAGGGATAGGCATATACTTTATCACATCTGATGTCTTACCTGAAGTAAATGCTCAGTGAATGCTCAATGAACTTGTTTTGGTGGCGTGCAGCTACTTAACATGACGTTGGGATGTAGCATTAATCAGCTATGAGGCTGTCACTATCTGTAACCTAAGCCCCTTTTAGGAGAGGTAGCTGCTCTCAGTGATAACGACAGACCAAATATGACAACCCTGGTTTACTACAGGTTTGTTCTTCATTGGTGTCTGTGTGGGGCTGGGGGCCTGGTGCAGAAAGTTGACCTGGAAAGGAGCTGGTGACTACACAGAATGCTTGCTCTTAGGCAAGGAGGGAAGAGCCTGTTTGCAAACAGACTCCCACATGTGACATTTGGCATCATTTCTCACTAATGACATCTTTCCGAGAGCCTTGCAGAGATTGTCTGCTGACTCACCCAAGTTACGGTCACCCAGAGACACAGCTATGTGGGATCTGGAAAGCGAATTAGCAGGTTGTTGGTCTCTAAAGGTGCAGGGGAGGACATGGATGTAGAAGGGGAGTTTCAAGAGGACGAAAACCATCTTCTAGTTTAATACCTTTCAAGGACCGTGTGCACTTGCTTTGTGTTCCAAGATAATTGCTTCCTCCTAATTAACCTTTCCTGGTTTCTCTTTTAAAAAAAAAAAAAAAATTGTAATTTTGGCTCATATTGAAATGTTGCCTTGGGTGCAGAGAGGTCAAGCTGCCTTTGTTCAAATCCCAGCCAGACCAGCTGTGTGACCTCACACAAATTACTTAATCTCTGAACTCCAGTTTCTTCATCAGTTCAACGCAAATAATGACAGCACATAAATACATTCATCATGAGGTAGTTGGAGGGGTTATGTGAGAAAATGTGTTCAAGTGTTTGCTGCAGTACCTGGAAAATAATAAGGGCTTAGTGAATGTTTGCTATTATTGCTTTCAAAATAGTTTATCTGTGAGGCAAAGGAAGGGCAGGAGTATTTTCCATTTGAAAAAGAGGATGCGAGGCAGGAGGATCACTGGAGTCTAGAAGTTTGAGATCAGCCTGGGCAACATAGGGAGACCCTGTCTCTATTTTTACTAAAAAGTTAAAAACAACAACAACAACAGTAACAACAACAAACAGATGATAAGACACAGAGAGACCGTGTGGCTCATCCAGACTCACAAGGGAAGTCAGTAGCTGAGCTGGGAGCCCCTCTTTCTCAAAAGAAAGGTGGAGCTAGCCAGGACTGCAGGTCTGGTCTGGTCTGGGCCCACCTGCCCAAGAGGTCTGTGGATTTCTATGGCTCCTTCCTGATGCCAGCTCTAGCTATTGCTATGGCCTCTTCTCCAAAGCCCTGTGCTTCTCTTCATGGCTAGGGAAGTCAGGCCCTTCATGGCTAGGGAAGTCGTCAGGCCCTTCATGGCTAGGGAAGTCAGGCCCTTCATGGCTAGGGAATTCAGGCCCTTCATGGCTAGGGAAGTCGTCAGGCCCGTGTGTTGGGGCCTCCTCCCAGCCTTGCAGCTCCATGGCCACAGATTATGTGGTGACCCAAAGATGAGTGGCCACAGGAATCATTTGCTTTTTTTCATGAGTCTAGAGATCCCTTTTTCTATGAGACCTAATGTTTTCTCTAACTCACATCCTCCCAGAGATTATTTCTTTTCATTGCAAAGAATTGATCTTATTTTTGCCTTTAATCTTCATCTTTCCTTGTGTGAACTTTACCCAGAGAAGAATAAAATTATCATGAGTTCACCAAGAGCCACATAGAGCAGGGAGTCTATCTTACATCATGGCAGAACAATGGCCCTCTACCTGGTCATACCAAAAGAAAGTGTCCTGTTTTCCAGGGATGGGGCTCCACGAAGCTCAGGACCAGACCTCCAGGCAGGCTGGCTGCTTTGCAAGGAGATCTCTGTTTGGTGTCCTATAAGGCAACAGGGAAAAGGAAAATTCACAGGGAAGATTAATGTCTAAATTAATATATAGAGATAACTTTGGCCCCGAGTGCTTCAGCGAGAGAAGTCATGGGGAGCCCAATTTCTAAAGGCAAAAGTTGTGTATGTATGTACATGCATTATAACTGCATTAGGTAAAGGCCATCTTTAGTTCTGATTACTCTTGGGAAGAAATGCTATTAAGAGGGGCTTTCTACTTGGAGAAAGTGAAGATAGTTAAAACTGTAGCAGAGCAAGTCAGTATATATTCAGTGAAGCAGACAGGCTGCAGTGTATGTAGGCAAATACACAGACTGTACACCCAAAATACACACTTAACATACACATAGGTATGTGTCATGCAAACATACTTACCTATCCAGAGATTCCTAGACACTTTCAACTTTATCTTATTTTAACATCTATTCGTTTTGGATCAAAAAGCACATAGAATAAGGTTGGGGCCAGAGGGACTGCCTGATGTCCCACCCCTTCATCCTTGGTGATCAGGGCAGAGCCACTGGAACTGTCAGTGAGTCATGATGACAGACTAGGGAAAACATCCAAAATACTGAGACTTGGCAGTATACAGGTTGTTATTAGTCTGTTTTCACACTGCTTTAAAGACATACCTGAGACTGGGTCATTTATAAAGGAAAAAAGTTTAATTGAGTCACAGTTTCACATGGCTGAGGAGGCCCCAGGAAACTTACAATCATAGCAGAAGGGGAAGCAGGGACCTTATTCACAAGGTGGCAGGAGAGAGAAGAGCAGGGGAAACTGCCCTATAAAATCATCAGCTCTTGTGAGAACTCACTCACTATCACGAGCACAGCATGGGGTAAACCGCCCCCATGATCCAGTCACCTCCTACCAGGTCCCTCCCTTGACACGTGGGGATTACAATTTGAAATGAGATTTGGGTGGGGACACGGATCCTAACCACATTACAGGTGGAAGTTGGGGGGTGGGGTGGGCAGGGCTGCATGATGAGAGTAGCCTGGCTTACCAAGTGCCCAGGGCACGCCTCAGGCACCACATGTGTATCCAGACACTCTGCAAAAAGGCCAAGGGGCTCGACTCTCATGTCCAGCAACAGGAACGGTTGTGTGAGAGGCACTCAGGCTTTCTGGTAAAGCAATCTCTCATTTAGGGAACTTTGGGGAGGAAAAGACAAATGGAGGTGAAGAATTAACTTTTCTTTCTTTGAATTTTCAAATCCTGTTTCTAATAGTAAACACTAGGTTGTTAGCTCTTTGTGCTTAGAGAGGTGTGTGTGTGTGTGTGTGTGTGTGTGTGTGTGTGTGTGTGTGTGAGAGAGAGAGAAGAGGGGGAGAGAGAAAGAAAATCTTTAAATTTTAATTGGTCTGCAATGAAAGATTTAACTGTTTAAAAAACAAAACCCTCTTGGTCCCAGACCACAACTTGTGTGTAATGTGGGAGGCTGGGGAATAGTGAAGAAAGAGGGAAGGGAGGGGCAGATTCCTTATGGCTCCGTAGGGAGTCGTGTTGTTAAGGGATGAAGGAACCAGCCATATGGACAGTAGAATACAATCCAGATCTGCCAACTCTCTCTGTCACATCTCTTAGGTGAGGAAGCTAATTTTTTGCTTTTTGTATTATCCTATAAATAAAATAGATGATTAGAAAAGAGAATGCTTTAAGGTTTACCATATACCCAAATTCAGAGGATGGCCTGGCTGGTTGGTGGTTATGCTGCAAGGCCCTGAAGTACAGTAAGACAGCAGTGGCCTTGGGGACCAGGCATTACCACTTGGTAGGATGATTTTTTTCTTGTCTGTGTCCCCTTTCACTTAGATTATGAGGCCTTGCAAGGCTGGAACTGGGCCTGCCTTGTCCACCACAAGGACAAGGGCCTAGCACAGTGCCTGGTACTGAGGAAATGCCTGTTGAAGATTCGACAGCAAATACCTGTTGAATTTTCTATGGGCATTTTGGGGAAAGTATAAACTTGAAGTTCCTATGGCCCTGCTGACTTCTATGCGCTGCTGTTTGTTTGCAACACTAACCTTGAGCAATAACATAGGTTGCCTTTGAAGCCTTTTGCACTGCGTTTCCCCCAGAGCTCCAAAGGCACAGGTACTCACCAGCAAGGCAAGTATTATGTCTGCCCTGCTTACTGCTGTACCTGAAACTCTAGTATAAAGTGTCTGGAATATAGTAAATATTTGTCGAATGAATGAATATTACAGTTGTGTCCTTTACTATATCCTGATTATGTAGCTGAAAGATGAAAGTAGGGATATACATACTGGTAATATCATGAGTGCCATTTGAAATCCTTTCTAAATGGCATTAAACTGAGTTGAATGTATTGTCTCTATTCTCATTCAACCTCGGCCCAGGTCATCAGGGAAGATGCTGGTGGTGTTGCTGATGATCATAGCAACCACACTGGTTATAATGTTTACCATTCACCTTGCCATGGGCCAGGAGCTCTCCTATACATTTTACATGCTTCATCTCTCAAGTGTTTGTAGCCACTCCATAATGCAGACATTAGATTCTCTGTTTTACAAAAACTGAAGCTCAGAGGCTGTTGTAGTCAGCTCAGGCTACTATCATAGAATATAGGCATACCTGGGGGATGTTATGGGTTCCATTTCAGACCACTGCAAAAAAAGTGAGTACCACAATAAAGTGAGTTACACAAATTTTTTAGTTTCTCAGTTCATATAAAAGTTATGCTTATGCTGATCCATAGTCTATTTTGTAACAGCATTATGTTTTAAAAACAATCTGCGTAACTTAATAAAAAAATACTTTATTGCTTAAAAATACTGACACAGAAACACAAAGTATTCCTGCTATTGGAAAAAATGACACCAATAGACTTGCTTGATGCAGGTTGCTGCAAACCCTCAATTTGTAGAAAAGAAGAAAAACACAGTCTCTGTGAAGTGCAATAAAACAAAGCTCAATAAAACAACGTACGCCTGTACCATCAACTGGGTGGCTTAGACAGCGGACACTTACTTTTCACAGTTCTGGAGACTAGGAAGTTCAAGGTCAGGGTGCCAGCATGATCAGATTCTGGGGAGGGCCCTCTTCCTGGCATGTTGCTGCCTTCTAGCTGTATCCTCACATGGCCTAGAGAAAGCAAGCTCTCTGGACCTTTCCTATAAGGGAATTCATCCATCATGAAGATTCCATCTTCATGATCTCATCTATGCCTAATTACTTCCCAAAGGCTCCACCTCCAAATACCATTGTCTTGGCGGTTAGGCTTTCAAACACAAATTTTAGCTGGACACAGACATGCAGTTCATATCAGAGGGGTTACCCGTATTCCGAAAGCTACGTAGCTCGGGAGATGCAGAGGCAGAATTTTCACTCAGGTCTGTTGAGCTGAGTCCAAAGCCCCTTCTTCTCTCCTCTCTGCATCACGCTGAGCAGTATCATACTCGGAGCTTGGAGGAAGGCCCAGAGGGCTCAGTAAAAGCAGCTGAAGAAAAACAAATTGGAGGGAGTCTATTATGGTTGATCTTAAAAGCCTTGTAATGACCTTATTTTCTCCAGAGGACATTCTGAAAGCCAGTGATTTACCCTGGCAGCCCAGCTGGGGGAAGATGTCCAGGCAGCCAGTTCCCCCTACCTGTGCCTCTGGGCATGGCAGAACCAAACCCGGCAGGGACTCCCGAAGGAGCCATTCCCATCCACTTTTATTTCTCTGAGATGCACGGAATATCAGCCCTTCGGGTTTTGTGTTGTTCTGTTTTTTGGTGTGTTTTTTTTTTCCCCGCCAAATAGTCATGGGCTTCTAGCCAAAAGTCCTTTCAATTAATGGACTAGGAACGGCACCCATGAAGAAAATTAAAAACAGATAAGAAAAGAAGGGCCTTCGTGCGCAGAGCAGAGGAAGGGAATAATTCTTGGATTATGCTGATGATTTACCAATGTTTTCCTAACGTGAGAATCAGTCAGCAGGGGCCTGGGTTTTTTATGGAAGAGGAACCTCTTCCAGACAGCTCACTCCACAACAGCCCCGATAAATCCCCACATCCGCACTTCCAGCGAGAACACTGCCCCCTCCAGAGTCACCATGTCAAAGCCTGTTTAGCTGTTCTTATCAGCCACAACCCCAACATTAGTTCATGCTTGGAATATGAAGCCATTTCATATTTATTCTTGTTATATTTGGCAAGAAGCCTTAAGAAAAAAAAGAGAGTCCCCTGTTGGTGCTGTTCAGCTCTTATATCTTTATAGTCTCCCAAATTGATTTGACAGGGCAATCACAGGCCACGAGTGAGACCAAGCTCTTCTCTCAGAAAAGTCTGGGAGACTAGGCACAAATACACAGCTCACTCCTTCAGCTTCTGTCCCCAGCCTGTGTTCACATCCACTCTGGCCCCTGCAGACCAATGCCATAGAGTTTCCTCATGGCAATTTTCTGGTAGAAGCCTCTAAAAAGAACTAGGGTATCAGAGGTGACGTTAGCAACGGCATTCACCACAGGACATTCTAGAAGCCGAGCAGGGTCAGACTCCCACAGAGGGTACTACAGATGCTCAGTAGGACTTCAAGGCCACAGTGAGCTTCGGGAAGATATACTGAGTGCCCTGGTCTGCCCCGAAGCTAAGGTCCATATTCTGCAAGCCTCAGATAAGTCAAAAGAGTTTTAATCCAAGGGATAGTGACAACTTGAAATGACATGCAAAGTTGTTTGTGTGTGCTCAGACACACTGAATATTCTGGGACAACAGGACTAGAGTTTACTACAAACATATGTAGATACATACTGGTAATATCATGAGTGCCATTTGCAAATCCTTTCTAATGGATTTAGTAGGTAAACAAAGGAGTCTGTGACCCCAGTAAG
Organism: Symphalangus syndactylus; assembly: GCF_028878055.3. NCBI lineage: Eukaryota > Metazoa > Chordata > Mammalia > Primates > Hylobatidae > Symphalangus > Symphalangus syndactylus. The sequence goes on from NC_072429.2 coordinate 17,729,803, forward strand.
CTTAAGAACCTGTGAGCGAAGGCAGCCTTCCCCCAAAGAATAAGTGCCCCACTGGTAGTTTGAGATGATTTTAAGTAAGATTCAGACAAACTTCTTCTTTTACTAGGCATATACTTGTTTTCATATAGTTAAAACCTATATATAACTAATATGCCAAGTTTGTAATTTCACAGACATTGCAAATCAAGGTGAGATTAAAACAGATGTTTAAACAAGAGTCATTAATGGATAAGGTAAGACAAGTAAACAGTATATAAGTTTTGTGCCTCTATGGCAAAATTAGCTAATAGAAGAGACTGCTAAAGTTAGGGAAATATTTTGATCAAGGAAGAAAAACACAGAAAAATGTAGCCCTCATCCCCTCTTGTCCCAAATACTGAGATGTTTCTACCTTAGAGCCCCTGTTTCTTGTCTCTTCCACTGGTTGCCTGCACACCATTGCCATTCCCATACTCACTCACTCCACGTGACTTTCCTGCTCTAGACTACACAATGGCTCCCTGTGGCCATCACTTTCTGTCCACACTTTCTAACTGGGTTTGCAAGTCCATCCTCCCACCTGATGTCATCTCCACTATTTCCTAGTTCTGAAACTCTTCACCTGCCAGACCATTCTTTTCATTGTCTGTTCCAAATCTCACAATCTGCCCCATCTGTACTCACTGATGCCCCATTGCTTTTTCTTTTTTTCTTTTTTTCTTTTTTCTTTTTTCTTTTTTTTTTTTTTTTTTTTGAGACAGAGTCTCGTTCTGTTGCTCAGGCTGGAGTGCAGTGGTGCCATCCTGGCTCACTGCAACCTCCACCTCCCAGTTCAAGTGATTCTTCTGCCTTATCCTTCCTAGTAGCCGGAACTACAAGCACACATCACCATGCCTGATTAATTTTTTATTTATTTTTATTTTTAGTAGAAATGGGTTTTCACCATGTTGACCAGGCTGTTCCTGAACTCCTGACCTCAGGTGATCTGCCTGCCTCAGCCTCTCAAAGTGCTGGGATTACAGGAGTGAACCACCACACCGGCCACATTGCTTTTTCCTATAATTACCTTCATACCCCCACGCTCCCTATTCCTCTTTTGAGTCCCCTCCTCTCCCTACTCTAAAAACCTACCGTTTGCAGTTCCCACCAATGTCTCCCTTCTCTGGAGTATTGTTGCCCTGCAATTCTGTATGTCAAGGGGAAAAAAAGCCCGGGGAGAGGGGGAACTTTGGTTAATTACCACTTCAGTTGGCACCAGGAAGGGTAGGCTAAAAGACGAGCTATAGCCAGGAGTCTAAAACTTTTCTTTTGGCTTGTTTAAATTGTTGACAAAAATGAGATTAGTTTGGGATTAATCATTGAAAAACAAGGGAGATAAACTCCTGGGTTCCAGAGAGATATTAATTCCTTGGTTCTCATCCCAGCTTAGGTTATCAAAACCAAGAAGTGTTCATTTTTCACAGTTTATGAGGTTTATCTTTGGCCTGTCATGAGATGCTGACAGAAAAATGAAATTGGTCTGTTTCTAGTCTATTTCACTTTCTCATTCCCACTCTCATAACAAGTCAAAATGCTCCATAGTAACACTTAAGGAGAAAAAAAGACGTGAGCCGCCTATGTGCCTGTACTTCTTGTCATTATTTGGTGCTTTTTTTTTCTAAATATTTTTATTGTTCAAGCCAAACTCAAAAGATGGGTGCCTCTCCCTTCATTTCAAGCAGAAAGTGAATTTTAAGTACTTAGTAGGAAAAGTTGATGGCAAATTAATATGTGGGGGTGGTTTGAGAACTTTTCATTTTTCTCGGATAAGGCAGACAAGACACAGGTTCAAAACACGGACAGTGGCAATGAGCTGGAGGTGAGAAGTTTCCTCAGAAAGGGCTGAAAGGGTTGGCTGAGAATTTTTTTTTTTTTTTTTCATTTCATCCTCATCAGACGCTCATTTATAAAAATAGCAAAGTATTTGGATAAATGTGAAAGTGGTTTGAAATGTGAAAAGTACTATGGATTTGCAGAAAGCATCTTTTTTCCATTGAATGGGATTATTTATGTCCCTCTGTCATATCACAACTTTCCTAACAAGTAAGATGACAAAGTAATAAACTTCTTCCAGGGGAGCCACTCAGTGCAGAATTCACTAAGAAAGCTTTCCGAAGCAACTCAAATAACAGCTTGGCAGGAAAAGTTATTTGAGAGAGATTTTAGAACTGAAAACCCCAAAAAAGAACATCTAGTATAAATAATGCTTCAAGAATAGGTTGTCAGGACTGTTGTAATTGAATAGCCAGCACATCAGTATTTATCAGATGCTTACTGTATGCTCAGGGTTCTAATAACTGTCAGCCGTGTATCTTTCTTTCTGTTGCTGTTTGTGTGAAGGTAATTTCTGACTATTCTTCAGTGAAAAGTTTTTGTTATGAGTTCTTACGTAACATTTTTGTTGTGATTATTGTTTTTAGGTTATTGAACACTTTCTGTGAGTCTTTTATTGTTCTTCTCTTTGAGTAATTCTTCATTGTAGGTTTAAGCATTGATGCAACTGAAAGAACTTTCCGTTTCAGAAAAGGTTATGTTAATATCTTTTGCAAATCTTTTTTTTTTTTTTTTTTTTTTTCTGTGATGGAGTTTCGCTTTCGTCACCCAGGCTGGAGTGCAGTGGTGTGATCTTGGCTCACTGCAACCTCCGCCTCCCAGGTTCAAGCGATTATCCTGCCTCAACCTCCAGAGTAGCTAGGATTACAGGTATGCGCCACCACGCCCAGCTAATTTTTGTATTTTTAGTAGAAACGAGGTTTCACCATGTTGGCCAGAATGGTCTTGATCTCTTGATCTCATGATCCGCCTGCCTCAGCCTCCCAAAGTGCTGGGATTACAGCCACCGCACCCGGCCATAACTTCTTAATAATGATCGCAGTATTTGTTAAGCCCTGATTTTAGCAAGTAATAGGGATTACTTTACTTCTGCTATTTCCAAAGAAGGATGGGGATACCCAGAACCCAAGTGGAAAAAATCATGAAAGGTCTTTGGGTCATCTCCCTACTCCAAGCCATGAGCTACAAGGCCATCGAGCTCAAGAGAAATGACCGAGCAGTCCAGCAGGTCCACTTTTGCATGGGTCTTCCCGTGCAAAAGCTCCCAGGTGGGCGTCCACTCTGTACCTGCAGCCCCAGGGCCAGCCCTCCGTGGTGAAGCCAGGGCTGCCTTTGTGAGTCCTGTGGCTGCATATCCTCTGTCCACATTCCTCGGCTTTGACGGTGTGAGGCAGGGACTTGGGCTGTGTGCCTCCTCTGCAGACCTTCACCCTCTCACCCTATAGGGACACTGTCCAAAGTTTGTGGGAGGCAGCACTAGGAAGCCAATACGGGTGGGGACCAGACCCCTGAGTCCTTCAGAGGAGTTCATCAGCAATGGAGCCCATGTTCTGGTCTCCATCTGCCTGCTTCACATGGGTCTGGAATTGGAAGGGGATGGGGATATGATTAGTTATCACTCAGCACCCCAAAATACCCACACAGGGCTCTGTGTAGCTGTGCTGTTTTATTTGACCCTACAACCTTATGAGATGGGCGTAATTATTACTATTTATCCAATCAGAAAACCAAATTAAGACAGATGAAGCCAGCAGCACAAGATGAACTGCTGCAGATCCATGCCTGCAGATCTGGGATTGAAACCCAGCTGTATCCCACTCCAGAGCCAGAGCAGAGGTCTTGAACCCATTACCAGAGGCTCTCATACTTGGAAGTTCATTCATTACCTCCTAAAGGGTGACTCATACCTGTAATCCCAGCACTTTGGGAGGTAGAGGCAGGAAGATACCTTGAGCCTAGGAATTCGACACCAGCCTGGGCAATGTAGTGAGACTCTGTCTCTAAAAAAAAACAAATTTAAAAATAGCTGGGCATGCTGGTGCACACCTGTAATCCCAGCTACCTGGGAGGCTGAGGTGGGATATCACTTGAGTCTGGGAGGTTGAGGCTGCAGTGAACCATGATCACTCCACTGCACTCCAGCCTGGGTGAAAGAGCGAGACCCTGTCTCAAAACACACACACACACACACACACACACACACACACACATACATATTTCTGGGTCCCCTCCCAGAATTTCTGATTCAGTGGGTCTGGGGTAGGGCCCAAGAATTCGTATTCCTAACACATTCCTAGGTGACATTGATGCTGCTGGTCTGGGGACCACACTTTGAGGACACAGCTTTTCACCCTATCCAATGGCCATTTCTTTGTTTTGTATTGTTTTGAAACGGAGTCTTGCTCTGTCGCCCAGGCTGGGGTGCAATGGTGCGATCTCGGCTCACTGCAACCTCTGCTTCTCGGGTTCAAGCGATTCTCCTGCCTCAGCCCCCCGAGTAGCTGGGATTACAGGTATGCGCCACCACGCCCAGCTAATTTTTGTATTTTTAGTAGAGAATATTGGCCAGACTGGTCTCGAACTCCTGAACTTCTGATCTGCCCACCTCAGCCTCCCAAAATGCTGGGATTATAGGCCTGAGCCACCACACCTGGCCCATTTCTTAGTTCTAACCTTCAAAGTTTACTAGTACATGGGGTGGCATCAAAACATTATAACTAGAAGAGTAACCTTAATTGGATGTTTAACTAAAATACCTACAACCTTGCATACAAGGCAGACCCTTTGGAGGCATTTTGGAGGTGGTGCTGGTTGTCCTTTCTATAGCTGAAAAGAAACAAGGAAGTGATGAAACAGATGTGTCCCTTTAAGCCATGACATAGTATTTCATTCTTCAAATACATTTTCTGGTGGCATTTTATTCTACAGCCAATCTGGATGACTTACTTTCTTGTAACTCTGTGAGATCAGCAGCCATCCCTGTGTCCCAAGTGACTCCCACAATTTATTATTGAGAGCTTCCACCTGGCTTTGAATATGAACAGAGGGGAGAGAGGGAGGGAAGGGGAGAGATGGAGGGAGAGAGAGGGCATGGGGCGGGTAGAGAGAGAGAGCTTGGCCTCAAATTCTGGGAAAGGTTTATCACATGAAGAATAGAGCCCTGATCTCTTTATAGACACCAAAGATAAAGCCATGCAAGGGTTGCGGTGGATGTGAAGTGCCAAGGACAAACTCAGGTGTGCCAGAAATACCACTCCTTTGAACATGATGTTGACACTTGAATCCCCATCTCATAGGCTGGTTGGAAATGCCATGCCAGTTGCTACCTAGGTCTTCTCTCCTTCCAGGACCCCTCCCAGCAGAATTAGGAGTTTGCATGGTGACCAGAAACAAAGGATGGACATCAGCAGTCCCAGATCACACAGGCCCACTGAGGTCTCTTGCATGCAGCAGCTCTGCATTTCTGGGCTTGGATGAGAAAGGGAATTTGGGGCAAGGCTTCTAGGAAGCCACACAGCCATGGCTCTGTGGGGTCTTTTGCCTCTCCAAATCCTTGGGCCCCATGCCTACCTCCCTCTACCCCCATCCCTTTCTAGTTTTGGAGGAGAAGCCCCTCCCTCTTTCAGTTAATTCTATTCTTTCGCAATAGGACTTGATTGCACAAACCCAGAACCCCAAATCCTCTTTCCATGGGGTATAGAAAAATAATTGCAGTCTCTCCCTCTAAAGTGGGGGGATGGGGTAGGAAAAACAACAGAGCTCAAATTTGACACAAATTCTCAGTGGAAGGGTTTGCCCCTTCCCAACCCTCCAAATCCCCAGGGAGCCTCTGAGCCCAGCTTTTCCCAGGTCCCAGTGTGACTTCTCAGGGGACCAGCTTCCAGACCCTGTGTCTGGGAAGGTACAGGTGTCGCTCTTAGAGAAGGGGCAGGCGATGCATCACGGTCCCCTAGTGCGCCAGGCATAAAACTGAGGGCCACAGGAGACAGGATTCTTGGTCAATGAGGCGGTTGATGCCTTTCATCATGATTTCTTGAGAGTGCGCTAACCTGGCCTGATTGTGAGGATGACCCACTCACACAGACCTGCAGCAGTCAAGGTGGTCCTGCAGAAGCTGAAAGGATCCTGAATGTAAACAGACCATGAGCCACATTCTCCCGCACATCACTCCTCCACTCCACCTGGCTCAGGCCACCAACCTCCTGAGACAGGCCTGAGACTCACCTGCTTTTGCATCCCAGCGGAAGCCGTAAAAACATTGGTAGCTGGGGCCCCTCACCATCAGGAGCACCACTTCCTATCACTTCACCTGGGGATTGGGTGGATGACCTGATGCCAAGTCACTGGCCAGCCCAGAGGGACATGACCATGTACGAAGGGCCACTAAAAAATCCGCTGCTCTAACATTCATCAGCGAAATTTCTACAAGGCAAGAGTTGTTGGGGATCGAAATCAACAGCTTCTTACATGTTTCTGAATTTACTATGGCATCACAAAGGGCTTGACATTATATCCAAAGCCCCAGATATATGCAAGCAAGCCCAAAGTCACTGGAAGAAGTAGATTATTTCTTTTGCATAGGTTTGGGGCAGGGGGACTGTGTACCTAGGGAAGAATATTTTATTGATGTTCACTAAAAATGAAACTTTAGCTCCATTTTCCCCTCTTCCCTTCCCCCATCCACTGAAAATGGAACCATTTAATGTCACCCTGGTGTGAAATGGGAAAGGATAGTTGGAGCTCAAATGTCCCTCTGTTGACTTCAGCCTAGGTAAATCATGTGTCTCTTGGGAAGAGGCCTGCAGGTCAGTCTCTGCCAGGGCTGTGCTTGCAGACCTAATGCCTCTCTGTTTGTTCTCCCTCTGAAAGGACAAAGGCCTTCCTTCAAGGAAAGAGCTTCTTCCAGCAGCAGAAGTCTCCCCACACCCTTCCCTGTCCCAGCTGCCACCAGCCACACTGAGCTTTGTGGAGCTCCTGCCCTGTGCCTGGCCCTGTGCTAAGTGCTATGGTGGACATCATTGATCTCAGTGTCAGATGTCGCTATAGATGATCACCAGCTGAATGTCCTGGGGTGGGAGGATGATGGGGTTACTCACGGTTGGTCAAGAGGAACCAGAAAGAATACCAGTGCTTTGGGAATTGGCCACAATTGCCAACCTTCTCAGGGAAATCAAACATGGTGCTCAAGCTTTGTATGAGAACAGAGGCCCAGATGCCCAAGGCTGCTGGCTTTGCCACCAAGGAGTTGGGCTGTGTGCAGGGTTGGGGTCCCAGCTTGGTGCTGGTTTGCCAGGTGAGCAATTACACCAGAAAGCAGACAGGGAGGCAGAGGGAGCAGGGGAAGCTGCCATCGGAGACCACAAGTTCCCAATCCTTGGAAACTGTTTTCATCTGACTAATGAAAACCGCTTATTTTGCAAATGTGTCAAGGGGGTCCTCTCAGGAGAAGAGCCTTCTTGATACTGATGATTCTGTGTTCTGACAGTAGATTAGCCAAGGTTTTGGGTATTTTCCCCCCATACCAACGAACACAATTAAAAGCACTTTCTTTCATCACTTAATCATTGAGTACCCGGGGAAGACAAACTAGATTTAGAATTAGCTTGTGCAAGCATGACTAAGGTATTACAACGAGGAGTAGATACTAAATGTAATCGTTTATTAAAATCATGTTCTTAATTTGATGGCAGAATCAAAGTGACTTTTCGCGTGTCCATCCTGTTGGATGATCTAAGTGGCTAATTCTTCCCTATTCTCCTCCACACTACCCCCTTTGTAGCCCAGCCTTAAACAGCTCCTTTGTGAACATTCTTCTGCTGTGAGTATAGGAAGGCTTTGTTTGCTCTCACACCGGGTCAATTTGCTGGTTGCACCGTGGAGATCCGAAGGTGTAGTATGCATGCTGTGGTTGAGTGACATGCAGAAGATGGGACTCTTAAGTAAGATCACCTGGTTTGAGCCCTGCCTATATCCCCTACTGATTGTGTGATCTTAGACAAGACACCAGATTTCACTGTGCCTCAGTTTCCTTATGGAAAAATAGGCATAATAATAGCTCCTAACTTCACAGGCTTGTTGTAAGCATTATAGGAGACAAGACATGCAAAATAGAATGCCAGGGCTGGGCACGGTGGCTCATGTCTGTAATCCCAGCACTTTGAGAGGCCAAGGCAGGTGGATCACTTAAGGTCAGGAGTTCAAGACCAGCCTGGCCAACATGCTGAAACCCCATTTCTAGAAAAATACAAACATTAGCCAGGCATGATTGGCGGGTGCATGTAATCCTAGCTATGAATCACTTGAACCTGAGAGGTGGAGGTTGCGGTGAGCTGAGATCACGTCATTGCACTCCAGCCTGGGTGACAGAGCAAGACTCCGTCTCAAAAAAAAAAAAAAAAAAAAAAGGTAGAATGCCAGACACTGGTACAGGTTAGTAGCATTAGACATTATTATTCTGTTTGTCACCACTTTGACCAGCGAATGGCAAAGCTGTTAGCCTTGGAGGTAAGATGGGATTTATGTGGATTTGAAAACAAATAATTTGGTTGGGAGTAAGAGGGGATTGAGATGGACAGATAACTAAATTCTGGGATGGTACCTTTCGCCTTTATGGGGTATGAGCAAGTTCCACATAGGAAAAATGTGGAAAATAAATGTATAGGACCATGTCAACCTTAGCGCTGCTTTTCTGTAGGATTCCAGAAGATGCCTTTGATTCTCAGTAAACCCGAGAAAGCCTTGAGAGAGGGTCTTCACCAGCTCCAGCAGCAGAGGCTCCTCCCCTATCCCAGCACTGAGGATTCCATTCACCCTGTTTTTCTTTAGGGGCATGACTCTTACAGTCCAAGGGGTTGTGGAGTCTTCCGAGCAGCCACCCAGCTGTCCCACTCCAGTGCCTCTAGGACAAGGGTGTCTGCAGACAGTCTGGTAAAGTCTTTTTCTTCTCCACCGTCTCCTCCTACAGCCACACAATGAGCCAGTCAGGGGCAAGGTCACAACTGGAACCCTGGCTCCCGATGTCTTGTCTGCATCCCTCATACCCATCCTGGGCATCCTGCAATTCCCATTGACTCTAGAAGCCCTGGGTCAGCTGCTTTTAGAAACTGATATTCTGTAAATTCTGTGTTTTGCCTTTGTTTTATTTGTATTATGTTATAACATGAAGAGAAACCCAAGGGCTTTCCCCAGAATGGGGAAAATCGGGATGATTTTGATCACGTGGCTCTACCGTTGACTCAGTGGGGAAGAGAAGGTGGCCCCTGACCAGGAACAAGGTGATGGATTTCTGTGCCCATCTTCACTTTGTGTCTTGTTTCTTTTCTGCCTATCAACATTTAGTCAGGATTTTTTTTTCCTGCTTACTTAGAAAGTATATGAGAAAACAGAAACTCTTTCCATAAATCTTGTTAGGAGAGAGATGAGTCCTGTAGTCACTTAGGATGGAAAATCCTTCTAGGACAAAAGGGCCTTCAGAGCAGGCTGTGGGAGAGCATTGAGCCCACGGAGACAGGTTGACCCCTGGGGGATTTTGTTATCTGGCCTTTCACTTCCTAATACCTTGTTCTCCACATCTGTGTAGTGGGTCTCCATCTGTCCTGCCTGCTTCAGAGAGATGACAGAGGGAGTCTCTGAAAAAGCCAGGGGTCAGATCCTTGTAGACGGGGTGCCATGGGCATGGCCTGGGCAAGTGAGGCCTGACACGTGGGTGCTCTCCTCCGAACCCAGAGCCCCGCTGAGAGTGCAGAGCCCTGACTCTCACAGCAGCCTGTCAGCAGCGCCTCGAGCACCTAGCTGTTCCGCGCTTGGCTGACATCTCGGGATTCCTCAGTCTCTTAGGAGACGGAGAGGAAGTGTGTGTTTTCAGTTTGGGAGGGAAGACACATCTCTAAATGCCAGACCTGAGGCTTCAGATAAGCCCATAGGATATTTTCATTTGGGGACTGAGAAGAGCTGACCCAAACACCCACCTACTCAGGCCCATGAAGCTCACACTCCCAGAGTTTCAGGGGTAAATCCTGCGCTGCGTCACCCTTTCCAATAAAGAGACGGCTTTGAAGCTCGCGCCTCGCTCCGGGCTCATTGTTCTGCATGTAAAGGGCCTTTGCTAACACCCACTGGCATTTTCTAGTACAAGGGAACACTGTGTCAACCTACATGAAAACGGAAGTGCTGATGCTCCTGGGATTTGAGACCATAGTGCCCCTCCATGTGCAGTAATCCTGGAGGCAGCGACTGGAAAATACATTCCATGCAGCACTGATGCATTTAGAGCAATGTCTTTCAGACTCTGTCCCTTGGAACCCTGAGGTTCCACAGAACACCTCAGGGACTGGTGCAGGGGGGCAGATGGCCGCTGGAAATGAGTGCCCTCCAGGCCTGAGCAGGACCCCAGGCCTTCCTTCCCGTCCTGGCCAGAGAACTTCTGCTTCCATTTTTATGCTGTGGTTCTGCACACAACTCCACTCAGCAGAAGGTTCCCCTGCTTTTAAAAAGAGTTGGAAGACCCCTGGCCGAGGTAGAGGCTCTATTCAATCTATAGTTCTATTTACAAGACAAAAATAAATAAGCTATTTATAAATCCAGCTTAATTAGCCCTCGCATAAAGTAAAAGTAAACCTCAGCAGAATTGTATAGGATTCGGTCATCATAATTCTTTCTCCTCCTTCAGATGTAGTTGAGGGTCCTTGCGTCTGTCATTAAGCTCCTCACTCCCCATTCATAAGGCTGCCTTGTACTTCGTGAAGGATTTCCACAGACTCATTGGCTGGGGTGTGAGCAAACTCGAAAAACCTTCACCAGCCCGTATGAAGTGTCTGACTAAAACGCAGGAAGTCATTCTCTTTTCTGCCAGGGGCAGCTTCTCAAACACAGAAGGGTGGCCCAGGAGAGGGGGTGGGGCAGGGGCCAAGTCCAATGGCAAAGGCAATGGCTTTGGGCCAAAGGGTAAAAATGCTTGTTTTCAGGAAAATTAGAAAAATTTGCCTGAGGCAGGTCCCACTTTACACACTGAGTTCTTATATGGGCCCTTTTATATTGCTGTTTACTTTGCTTTTTAAATTAAAAAATCAATGCCTGCCAGTCAGGGGGCCTCTCCGGCCCTGAAAGGGTCTGCCGTTGCCCCCACCCCAGCTCCCCACCCCAGGCTTCTGGGTCAGAGACTGATGGGAATTGGGAGTCAAGAGGGAAATGTGTGGGTTAGAGGCGAACAGGGAGTCTGGGCTGTTTTTCTGTATGGTAATAGACAAGCCAGGGTGGCCGTTCTGAGACAGGCACTTTCTCCTCTCCAGTCTCTGGGGCAGGCCTTTGAAAACAATTGCCAGCTAGAATGACTGAAAAGAATCTGCCTGGGGGTCCTGAGCAAAACCTCTGAGAGGAGGGGGAGGCTTTCCCTCGTCCTCCCTGACAGATCCCCAGGGCACTGCATTCCCCAGGGTGGCATTGCCCCACTCCTGCCTACAGGTTTGCTGCTGGGGGTGGTGGGGGCAGTGGGGAGGCCAACATGAGAAGCCACTGTTTGTGATGCCTGTGACCCAGCCCGGCTTCTAGAGGGCTGAGGCCCACACAGCACCTGGGGCTACCGTGTCCCCTCCCAAGCCTGGGGCTGTAGGCTCTCCACCTGCTTCCCAGCCAGGCAGGTGACTGCCCCATGCTGGTGAGAGCTGAGGCCTTGGAGCAATTCAGACTCTATTCCTACCACTTCCTCCTTTGGAGGCCTCTGAGCCTCAGTGTTCTTAGCTCAAAAATGGGATTACAACTACAATTTGCTTGATAAGGTTTTTGGAAGGACAAAAAAAGAGACAATCTTTATGAAAACCCTAGCTCAGAGTCCTTGGCACATCATAACCACTCCCAAAAACATTAGCTCTTATGAGTTACTGTAGTTAGATATTCTTGATGGGAAGCAAGTGCTTCTAGTATGGTAGCTAATAAGAGCACCTCCTAGCGGTGCCAGTTGCTAGCCGTGTGATGTCAGATAAATTCCTTTACCTCCCTGAGCTTCACTTTCCCCCTTCACAGAATGAAGATGACCATTCCCATCCCACAAGGTGACAGTGGCCCAATGAAAGGAGCAAATGCAAACAAGTGCTTAGTGCAGGGTCTGGCACTTGGCAAACAAGCAATAAATGATAGCTGCTGTTATTCGTGGCAGCTCTCGTGTGGCATTCTCCAAGGACAACATAATGTTATTGGGTTTTGTTTTTCTCTAAGGCCTCCGCAGAGCGTGTTCTGGCAGGCTGACCCAGCAGTCAGCTGAGGGACATTACTAACCCACCCACGAGGGACAGGACCTGCCCGAGGTCCCTGTACCTGCACACAACTCCATTCGACAGAAGGTTCCCCTGCTTTTAAAAAGCGTTTGAAGACCCCTGGCTGATGTAGAGGCTCTGTTCAACCTATAATTCTATTTACAGGACAAAAATAAATAACCTTTCTGGGTCCCCTTCACTCTCCCTTTAGAATGATGCTGTTTTGACACCGGGCTGGGGCAGGGAGATAATTGTTTTAAATTTTTTTATTCTCATCAAGTTTGAGAGAATGCTTTTAAGGCTGTGAGGTGGTCATGAAAGGTAGAGTGAGAGGTGAAGCCCGCCATGTGAAAGTGAAATAGAATTGAGAAGATCTCACGGGATCTGAATCACTTAAAACAAACAAACGTTTAGCATTCAAACAAAGGCTTTCTGTAAAGGTTTTAGAGCTGGGGCTGGAGTTTCTTACCCTGTCCCACCCTCACCCTTCTCTGTGACTCTCTCCTTTGTTGACTGGGTATGCAGGGAAGAGAGGAGAGATTGTGGGAAGAGAAAGTGGCTCGTGGCTATGCTTTGCAAGGCTGCAATTGCCAAGGGTGCAAGATGGACATCCTGATGGATCCTGATGTAGAAATCTTGCCTCAGTTGGACTGTAGTGAGTTCATTAGACAATCCCATCCTCTCTCACATCTTTAGGGGAATGGAGCTAGGAATCTGCCAGCTTGGCCTGAGAAGAGGGCCCTGTTCTGAACCCTCATAAATAGCAGGATGGGTGGCCATGGAACTTTTATGGCTGGACCTGGACTTTCTTGTTTACTCAGCTTAACCTTTTGACTATAATGTGCCAGCTACATATTTATTCACAGAACTGTTAGAGATAAAAGGGACCTCAGGGGACATTCAACCTGGCCCCTTCACTTTGCAGAAAACGGAAATGAAACTTCAGATGGGTGAATAACTTGTCCAGGGTCCCATCCTGGTTTCTGGCATCGTTGGGATGAAAATCCAGATCTCTGGGCTGATTTTCTACGTTTCTTGTTCATTCTCTCTGATCTTCTCGTTTTAGGGTAGCTATGGGAACAGTGACTACCAATGACTTTCCTGGGTCTTTGCCCTGCTTTGCACTAGTTTGTGCCTGCATTTTCCATTCTGGTAGATGTTGGTTACCACTCAGATTTGCCTCACTCTTTTAGGATACAGCTAGCTCGCGCTTTAGAACTTTCAGAATTACATTAGATGCAGAGATGTTAGCTGAAACTTGTCACCTCACATTCTCCCTCTGCTCGGGCTCTCCTCCTTACCCCAAGGAGCGAGACAAGTGTGGCAAATCCCACCTGAAAGTTTGCTGCAAGTCTCCTGCTGTGTTTTCAGCAAATTCATTTCAGGTGGCTGTGCCTAAGTTTGCAGCTCATCTTCTATTTTGTAGAAGAATCACTTGGGTGGTTCCTTCCTCTCATAGGTGCTTTCCTTCCCTGTCAAGTTTGTTTTGGAAACCAACTTTTTAAAGTTTTTGTTACTAATAAGAATTTTGTTTTGTGGGAATTCCTAACTGAAAACAAAACAAAAGGTCATTTCTTAAGGATGTATGCTCACCATATTCCGTCATGTATGGATTTGCCTGCTTTTGATGGCTTTGCAAAAGAGGCATTCTTTCTATTCTGTTCTGCAAGGTTCCTGTATTTGGTGTAGCTTTCTAATAAAATACTTGAATTCAGTGGTGTGTCTCTGAGGCAAATTAATTTAGTGCCATGGTTGAGACTGAAGATGTAAATGTCCAATAACATTGAGAGCAGGAGTTTGCTTTAGCAGGATTTGTTAATGAAAGTACATCTAGAAACTTTTACTTTCTGCAGTGAACAGTGAGGACAAATGCTGGCGTGGCTGAGATGGGGAGAGTAATGTGCCAAGGAGATCCCAGGAGAGAGTTGCTGATTCTTTTCTCTGGAGGCAAAACCCAGGAAGGCTTTCGAGGCTCAATTCTAGCGCTGCCTGCCCCTGGGGGGGTCTCCTAGTTGATTCTCCTCCAGTGTGCCAGGAGAGAGTTGCTGAATTTTTTCTCTGGAGGCAAAACCCAGGAAGGCTTTTGAGGCTCAATTCTAGCGCTGCCTGCCCCTGGGGGGGTCTCCTAGTTGATTCTCCTCCAGTGTGCCAGTGAGATCCGTGAAGATTTTCCATCCAGGTGAAATTTAAATCCCACCCATTCACCCCTTTATATAAGGGATGCATGTTAGTTGCATCCCTAAGTATTTGGTTGGAAGTTTGCTTTAAGTTAGATCTCCCAGTCTTCCTGAGTTCTACCCTGTTTTGCTATTTCCCAGAAGCTCTTTCGAGGGAATGTCCAGGAAGCCACACACCCTCCTTCTGTACCATGTGGCTCCAAGTGGTTGGGAGCCCTTGGAAAGAGCTGAGAGTTAGACTCAAGGATCTGGGTCCTTCCCTGCCAGCCCAGCCATGTGACCTGGGCAAGACCATTCTACTGTCCCCATCATGCAGAATCTGAGTGTTGTCTGTGTTCCCTTCCAAATATAAAATTTTGGAATTGTAGGACTTTGGGAAGTTGCGGGTCCACAATTTATTTTTCAATGGGAAAAAAAGGGAAACCATATCTATGGAGTTACAGTGGAGATGGAGCAGAGATGCCCTAGAGTGAGCAACCATCTGTGTTTGCCTAGCACCGAAGGATTTTCCAGGACACAGGGCTTCCCGTTTTAAAACCCAGAAAGTCTCAGACAAAATGGTCACCATAGGTGCACATATGGTCCATTCACCAGACTCTGTGACACCTTAATACAGGTGCAGGATGGGGAAGCCCAGCCTGGGGAGGTTTCTAAACCCCGCAGGCTTTCTTATGGAGTCTGGCTGAAAGAAAGGGGCAGACAGGTGCCAGCCACATTCCCTAGAAGAGAACACCTTAACGTGCAGTTGACTTGTTTGATCTGCTTCAGCTCTGCCACAGTGGTCCCATGTGTATGGGTAGTGCACTCACAGAAAATGGAACCAGGGGCCTATGAGGATATTCAGTCCCTGCACCTACCCACCACCGAAGAAGAAGTCATCTATGTATTCCATAAGAAATCATTTCATCCTTTCCTGTTCTGGAAATAAAAGCTTCCTCCATAATGGATTGGCTGCCACCTTGTGGCCATGAGTGGGAATGTGGGAAAGTGCAGGTAACCACAGAGGAAGAAATGCCTCCGGGTTTAAATCAATTCGGTTCCTATAGGGTAGGAGGCAGTGAGCTAGATGCTTGTGTGGCTAAGACTATCATTATGTTAGCAAGGGTAGAGCTTTGCTGTGTGCACGTGATAAATATGCTTAGCAGTTTGCATGTAGTATCTCCTATAGTGTGCTTAACAACCCTATAGTGTGCTTAACAACCCTGACAGGCAGGAATCATCACCATTTTACAGATGAGGAAACTGACACTCAGAGGTTAAGTACATTTTTAAGGTGACACAGCAAAGAGCTAGGATTTGAAACCAGGATTGGCTGGCCCTAAAGCTCCTGGTCTGGACCACTGGGCTATATACTGCTAGAAAGATTAGCATGAATAGAAAAATAGGACCACATAGATAGTCTGGGTGGGAGAAATAGGTCATTGTGAATATGTGGGAGAGATTAACTTGGTGAACATAAAGGAAGAATGCAAAGCAAGGAGTGACTCTGACATCAAAAGCAGTAGAATCCAGAGTAAAGAGGGAGAGAGAACTAGAGTTGTCAGGATTCCAGGTTAAGGGGAAGATGGGATTTGAAGTAGCTGTTGAAGGATGGATAGGAATCAGATCAACAGAGAGAGCTACAGCTTAGTGACCATTAATAAGCTGGCCAAGTCCGTGTTTGATAAATATTAGCCCTTTTTTTTTTTTTTTTGAGATGGAATCTCGCTCCGTTGCCCAGGCTGGAGTGCAGTGACACGATCTCAGTTCACTGCAACTTCTGCCTCCCGGGTTCAAGCGATTATCCTGCCTCAGCCTCCTGAGTACCTGGGATTAAAGGTGCATGCCACCATGCCCGGCTAAATATTAGCCTTTGTAAACAATGTGTATATCATGAGTTAAACCCACACTAAAGGCTTTTTATATATGTATCTCATTAATATGCAAAGGCCCTGCAAGGTCTTTGTTGTTATGACCCCCATTTTATAGGCGAGGAATCTAAGCAGTAGAGAGGTAGTCACTCACCCACGGTCACATTCATAATAAAGGAGTCACAATGTGAACCCACGTCCTTCTGACTCCAAGCTTGTGCCAAAACTGCTACCAGTGGAGAAAAATCCCACTAGCACAGGCAGGGAGGGCCATGCTCATAGCATGCCTGGATGGTCCAAGTCATGCAAGCTATGATAAAGGAGAGAGCGTGCAGGGGTGGGATGGACGAGGACACTGAGAATGGAGATGGGGGCCTGGATGCCAATGTTTTCACTGATGAATGTGTTGAAGCCTCTCCCTGCAGCTACCAATGTACCAATGTGAGCTGAAAAGTATTATGGTACCCAAAGGGAGAGGAGGGCTATATGGAGGCCATATAAGAAGGGCCCCACCGTCCAAATGTTTCCTTTCCCTTATCCACGCCACTGGGAAGTGCAGTGCATGGCTCCTTCGCTAACTGACTGACCTCAAGTGGGTTAATTCTCCTCTTCTGGCCTCAGTTTCATCATCTATCATACAGGGATCGTGATTTTTGCCCTACATCATGAAATTTGCCTACTTAGCATCTAGCACTGTCAGGGAATTGTGAGAACCAGACGTAAGAAAAGACATGAAAGAACTGGAAAGTATGAGGTATATAGAGCATTCTGATCTTGTAAACTGAATGCATATGCCTTTTGAGAAGACTCAGTGTCAGCCCCTTCCTTATAGAAGGCATTTCTTCGTGAGGCTGGACGTTTCATTTGAAAAGCCTTACTACATGGTGAAGTGCCTTTCAGTCACAAGGTTTTAGGGAAAGCAAACCCAAGTTTACTTGAAAAAGAGATGATTGACTTATGGGTCTGAAAAGCTTGGGAGTGGGGCACTCCCAGGCATGATTTAACCAGGGGTTCAAATACAACCACCGCACTCTGTCTCTGTATCTCTCTTCCTACCTCCCCCATCATCCCTCCTTTCCTTCTCTTGTTTTTTCTGCATTGGCTCCATTTGCAGAGAGGAGCCCTCTCCTCACTGTGGCAAGACAGACACCACAGCTGCAAACCTCACAGCCTCCCGGTTCAAGGTGGGTCTTTGTCCCCACATTCCTGTGGGCACATCTGCTCCCATTGGCTACAGCATGGTCACGGGACAGAGAATGAGAAATGCTAATTGCCTTAGCCCAGACCACATGCTGCACCCACCATGCATAGGAACTGAAACTGGGGAGGAGTGGACCTGCAAATAACAATGAGGGCTGTTGCAGTAAAACACAGGGAAAGAAGTGCTGGGAAGGCAAGCGGTCAACCACTCGGTTGTTTCCATGCACCAAGATTGCTTTTCTCCTTGGTTTGTCTTCACCAGGACACAGACTCCCCTTGCCGGAAGCAAAGACCTTGCATCTGGCTTGCTCCACAGCAGTTCAGAGATCGCTGAAGCCCGATCTCATACGGCGATCCAAGGTCTTAGGAAGTCCAGAAAAATGGGCAGGATAACCTTGGAAGCCAAGATGGCACATTCGTGGCTCACTTCAGATGGTACGAGGAACTAGGCCCTGATTCCTGGGCTAGTTGTGGAAAAAGTTCAAATGATCTTTAGGTTCAGTTTAATTCCCCACCCAGGAATTGAACTGTTCCTGCAAGGTGCAAAGCCCAGGGTGGCCATGGAAAGAACTCTGAACATCCCTGATCTTAGAGAATTCATGTCTAGTAGAGAACACAGTTGGGGGTCAAGTAATTGTCATTCTAAGAAGTGGCCTGAAAATTTTAGAGGACTCCCTTACTGGTTTCTTGTTGCTTTCCTCTTAGCATTTCTCTCCTATGTGTGATATTTCTGGATCATTACTTCTTAAAGTTTATTATTATAATCACCTGGATGCTTGAAAGTGCAGAAATAGAGGTCTTACTTTAGACCTCCTGATTCAGAATGGGAGGTGCAGAGAGCAGCAATCTGGTGTTTAACAAGCAGGCTGGGTTGATAAGGCCACTAAAGTTTGGGATGTTGCTCTGTAACTCACAGTTTATTAACACTTAACTGGTAATCAGCCTTATATTCCACTTGTTTGCCTCTAAATTCTGAAAGTAGCCCATTAAAGGATAGAAAACAGTGTAAAAGGGGCCCTTCCCCTTGGAAAAGTAGGGCACAAGTGGCTTTCAGAGTTACCCTGACATTTTCACAGCAAGAGGTCATTAGGACCCATGCAGCCTCACCTTGATATTTCAATGGGGCTGGAAAAAGCTCTCCCCTGTTGTTGTTCTTATACAGACAGCTCGGAGGCCCTTAACTTCACCATGATCAGAGACATAATGGTTAAAAGACAAAGCGAGCCGAGAGAGAGGGTATTGACAGGAAGCATGCCAGGTGACTTAATTGAATTTGGGCAATTCAGTTGGGGTAGCTGGTTCTCATTTAGGAAATGCAGATTGAATAACCAGTTCTCTTGTTAAAGAGGGCGATGCAATTTGAGGAGCTCTGCATCAGGCACGGACGGCCCAGCCAGTCCCACCATTGAGTTCTTGCCCCTACTCGTGCTCACCAGCATTTTAATTCACTTGAGATTTGCTTTTCCTTCCTCCCTTGAAAATTTCTAAAGCTCTATCATTATTTTTAATTTTATGGTACTCAGTTTCAAAATCAAGTAATATTCTAGTTTGTTACAAGTACATTTACAATATTTATATTAATACTTATTTTATCCATTTTTTTCCATAAAAAAAAAAAAATATATATATATATATATATATAGAGAGAGAGAGAGAGAGAGAGAGACAGGGTTTCTCTCTGTCACCCAGGCTGGAATCCAGTGGCATGATCATAGCTCACTGCAGCCTCCACCTCCTGTGCTCAAGCAGTCCTCCCACCTCAGCCTCCCAAAGTGATGAGATTACAGGTGTGAGCCAGGCCTCTTTTTTCTTTTGTAGCCTCCTTTTAAGATAGTAATGATGTCTTAATGTCATTTTAACCTAAGACTCAAATTTGGGGAGTTTGGTTCTTTTGAGAAAGGAAAAATTTGCTGTGATTTCTCTGTTCATATCTCCGAAAACCTTTTGGAAATAGATTATACTGTTTTAAATAAGTACATAATTATAACAGCTAATGTTTACTGTGTGCCGAGCACTGTTCTAAATGCTTTATAATTTAATTTTTATTTACCATAATACCAGGAGTTAGGCTCCCCCATTTTGCAGATGAGGACATTGAGGCACAGAGCCACTTATGTGATTTTGCTCGGGGCTCACAGCTTAGAACAGAGCAAAGAATGGACATCAGCCTCTGCCCTTCTCCACCACTGTGTGCTACCACCCCAAAAGAATCTTAGCTGTGGAGAAACCAGACATCAAAGTCCCACCGAGGATTTGTGATATTTCTGATGAAGAAGATATTTTCTCCCATCCTAGGGGAAGGGATTTCAGGGCTTAGGTGAAGAAAACTGTAGCACTAACCTGCTATTGATTTATGTGAAAAGATAAATTGGCACCAGACAGGGAAATCCCTGGCTTTAGGTGATCTTGGGGAGTTTACCTGGGAGATAAAGCTTGTGAGATCTCTACAAAGTGAGATGCATTTTATTATACAGAGAGTGATGTTTTGATCGCTAAGTTTTCTGGAGCCAGTAGATATCAGGAAATCTGACTTAGCCTTTTGACGTTCAAATCCATCTTGAATGAGAATGGCAATGTGGCTTGAGACAGGAGCATCAATTCATCCAGGTCTTCAGGTCAGCAGTATGACCCCTTCTTGCCTTTCAGTTTTAACTATTCCATGACTTCAATAACATGGAAAACTACATGATTATTCTTTCTCAAAAGAAACTAAAAAAGTTTCAGTGAAATTACAAGGCAACAAGGGACCGTGGGGATAATGGTTGTGTTTGAAATAAGGGTCTCAAAGCCAGTACAACAGGAGTCCCTCGGCATAAAATAACAAGATTATACTCCAGAATTATCTCAATCCATTAGCCCTCCGTCAGTTTAGTCCAAAGAGATTCTTAGAAGGCCTTGATGATCCTTCGAAGCACCACTCAGCTAGAGTTTTAGTTCAGAGACAAGGCTGTACCCCAAATGTCAGCTCTATTCCACTCTTGATTGTCTTAATTAATAAAAACTTTGTGAGGACTAAACCCATGAGTCACAGGCCCAAACCTATGTAGTGCTTCTCCAATTATCTGTGGAGATGGATTTTTTTCTTAAAAGACTCCAACCTATAGACTAATACATTTGTAAAATACTATAAAAATAACTTACTAGAAAAATGAAATAAAGATATTATTTTAGTCTGTTTTCTATTGTTTATAACAAAATACCTGAAGGTGGTTAATTTGTAAGACATTAAATGTATTTCCCTCAGTTCTGCAGGCTGAGAAGTCCAAGGTCAAGGGGACGTATCTGGTGAGAACCTTCTTGCTGTTCAAGACTCTCTGAAGGGTCCTTAGGTGGCACAGGGTATCACATGGAGAGAGAGCTGAGTGTGCTAGCTCAAGTCTCTTATCCTCTTCTTATAAAGCCACCAGTCCCACTCCTATGATAACCTGTTAATGTATTAATCCATGAATCATCTCTCAAAGGCCCCATCTCTCCATACTGCCACATTGGGAATTTCAACATGAGTTGTGGACAGAACAAATATTCAAACCATAGCAGATATACAGAATAGAAGCACAAATATTTAATTATTAGATTAAACAGGCATAAAATTACATTTCAAAAATATCAGAATGTACATAATTAGAAAAAAGGAAAGAATTACAAAACTGTGCATGTGGGTCATGGAAAGTGTGGTGGTTAATATCATGTATAGGTGGTTAATATCATGTACACAAATGCAGCAACGTCACATTGTTATCATCACCTTTAGATACTCTCAACTTCAGTGTTTATGTCTTCAGGGACCAGTAATCAACAGTTCATGGACTGGCAATGATCACCTAAGAGTTAATGGGACTCCAGTCTTAGCCTTCAGTGCCCTTAAACATCCAGAAGTTTCTTGGGAAACCAGATGTCTTTGATACAATAAGCCAAGGCTCTAACAATAATGTGCTTTACATTAATTCAAACCATTTATCAGAGGAATATGAGAGCAGATGATGTATTTTAGAATTCAGACATGGAGTTATTGATCAAAGAAGAAATTAAGACTTATGGTTATTATAGTAAAGGGCAGGAGGGATGGGGGCAGCAGTGCTTGGAGTCCTGGATAACCCATTCAGCTCTGTCTACAATAATGAAAGTCAGGGAGCGTTGGCAGGATCAGTGCCTGCCGATTAGGTCTACTCTTGGCTCCTCTGGGTGGGGATTTGTTTTATTTTGATGGGCATAAGGCAGGGTCTGTGCATGGAACCTCCACCACATGCATTGGTGCTACTGCTTAGGAGGAGGGAATGATCCTCCTGCCTCAGTCTTTGAGGCCCCCAAGCCTCATTGCAATCCTGGGAATCTGTCATCTTCACCTGTCTATTCAGATCCAATCCCCACCCTCTTTGTCCCCTACCCCCATTTACCAAAATCTGAACTGTTGCATAGTCAACCCCTATTGGCATGCACCCCACAATGAGCCAAATGCATATTAATGAATAAACTGATGCGTGGTTCAAATTACATGCTACATAAATTGTAGCAACTTTGCTTGTGTCTAATATCAGCATTGCGCACATAATGACAAAATCATACATTGAGGTAGTTTCTAAATAGTGCCTTGCATGTGAATGTTGAATGTTCTCAATGCTTTTTTCTTATTTAAAAAAATACATCTTTTGGGAAAAATATAAATTAGCAAAAAGAAGAAATTCATCCAAGTCAATACTTGTATAGAACTAAATCATTCTTTTCCATAGCTTCATAGTATTCCATTGTATAGATTTACCAAAATGAGGGTAACCATTGCTTTTGATGGACATTTGGTTACATATTCAAATTTTTTTCACTTTACATCATAAACATTTTCCCACATCACTAAATATTCTTCTACTCTAGTGTCTTTAATGACTGAATACTTGCATAGTATTCTATTGTATGGATATAATGCTAAATTCAATCAGTGCCACATAATTACTTTTCTCCCAAACATCTGCTGTTCTCAATAGTGTTACTGCTGATACAGTTGTAAATCTATCTTTGTCTGCCTTCGTAAGTATTTCTTGGGTTAAGTTCTTAGCCTTGTAGCCCTGGATCAAAGGGCATGGACTATTCTGGGGCCTTCCTGAAGCCTTGCCATATTGCCCAAGTTGAAAGGTCATGTGGGAGGTGGAAAGAGCTTGCAGTGTGGAGAAAGACAGGCCTTGATCCTAATCGTTGCTCTGCCACTTACCAAGCTGTGTGACCTTTGCCAAAAACTGATATTCTCTGAGCCTCAATTTCCTTGTATAACAAAAGGATGAAAGTAAAAGCATTTACTTCATAGGATGGTTTTGGGACTCAGATAAAATCATGCATTTTGAGCCTTCTGTGGGAAGCAGCCTTCCCCTTGGTCATTTTGGAATGGTGTACAAGCAAGGATGCATTTTTAATTCAGTCTGCCTTCTCCATCAACTTTTACACGCATCTCAGAACCCGGGCACCACTCCATAGAACATTTTAGCCAGGGAGGAGAGGGCGTGGGGGCTGGAATTTCAAAGGCATGCAGAACTGGTCTAGCTGTCTTATATTGTGAACAAAATTTCCACAAACAAATGGTTACTAGATAAAAAGGGTTTGGGATTGGAGTCTTTTGAGGGCTGTGTCCCCTGCTCTAAAGTGTGGGGCCTCGGAGTTGTGTGTTTTTGCCGCTTGGTGAACAGGATGACAATGTCTGGTTCTGAAATCCCAGGAGCTGAGGGAAGCCCCTTTTTGCCCAGTTCCTATTCTCCCAGGGTTTTTTGTGAAGTGAGCCTAGGAGCTAAGAAGAGAGAGATAAATGAGGTCTGCTGATCCCCAGCAAAACTACATGCACCTCCCTTTGATCTGTTTTTGTTGAAAACTTACAAAGGTTAAAATAGAGAAAACCTTCAGGGCAGGCAAGCTATATGTGGTTAGCTTTGTGTGGGAGCCTGAGTCCTGGAGACTGCCCTGGCTTTTGCAGCAGGCACATTTGTATGTTTGGATTTTCCAGAAGGGATAAATCACACAAACAGAGCACCTTGGGAATCCTTCAGGGAGTCCTGCTCGGCCCCAGCCCCCTTCTGTTAAACACACACCCCATTCTCCAGGCTGTGGAGAATGGTTCACACACTGCCCTTGTCTGAAGAGCTTTCTCTGGAAAACTCATTCTTGGAGAGAACTTTCTTTGTGTAATAGTTCAGCCTTTTAGACTAAACAGACGAGAAAATAGTGAAGTGCAGAAAAAAAGGAGTTCCTCCTGGTAAACAGGGGAAGAGTTGCTTTGGGTTTGATATCCTCTGCCTCTCTGATTGTTGCACGCCATGTTCACAGTGGTACCCCAGCCAAGACAGATACTGAGAAACAGATCCTCTTTTCCACTATGTCTTGTTTTCTCTGTTTTCTCATTGCTTGGATGGTGTTGCGAGCCTGTCTGGCCTCCAAGTGTACATCTCGTCCTCTTCAGGCCCCAACACAGGCCCGTGATAATTTGGCCTGCAGAGCAGCATTCGTTTAAAATCAAAGCTTTGAAGGTTGTTCTGGTTTGAGAACAACCCCGAAGCATGAGATTCTTTGGCATGTGGGGCCCTTGGGGCTGCGCGGAAAGAGGAGAGTCCAGTTTTCCCGGGATGAGCTTGGAGTGAGGTTGAAGGATAGTCTCCTCATTGATGGGCCTGGCTCTGAAACGAAAGCAAGGACAATTGCCCCAACCTCCATCCCCATCCTACCTCCAGTCAGGCTGGTCTGCGGTGTACCCATCCTGCTTTTATTATGGGGTGCATTTCGCTTACAGACCCTTCCACCCCAGCCACCCCACCCCCACCCCCCTGAAATGAGCTCCCCATTCCATTAAGGCGGATGACAGCACCCGCCCAGGGTTAAGCTTCCAATGGAGGAGGGAGAGAATGTTGGACTAGCAATTTCGGAAGACAGTTAAAAGATCAGATAGTAAATTTACTTAACAGAGACTAATCACCTGGGACTGGGTTTCATATCCTGTTTTGAAATAATGTATTTTCTTTTGTGCTCTGGTCTGAATCTGTCATCCCTCCTCTAATAATGAGAGGCAGCGGATTTTTAATCTTTGACCTTCTTCCATATAATCTAATCACAGTGGTTTTCTGATCCTTCTCTCCTTATTTGGTGAAGTTCTGGAAAGAAAAAGAACTCATTTCTTGGGCATTGCTGGGCTATTCTCCATTGCTGTAAGGGGCTGAGTTGACAGGTAGAATCAGGTTCTGCCTGTTAGATGTTCACCTCTAGGTCCTTAAAATCAAAGGGTAGAGGAGGAGAAAGAAAAGAAAGGAAAGCCCAAGGCTCTTAGGTCTGAATCAGATGAATGAAGGGTGGCAATTGGAAACTACAATAAAACATTCACAACATCTGTTTCATACCAGTGCAGCGTAGAGAGCTGTGAGTCACAAAATGGGAGCAGTCATAGGTGAGGCAATTTCTGAGTGTAATAGCGCTAGGAATGAGACCTTAGGTAATCCTCCAATTGTCTGTACATGAAAACTTCTACGCACTTAGCAGCTTTATCTTCACTTTCAAACTGGGAGGTCCTGGGTGTCTCTCCTTCCTCTTGGGTTTGGCTCATAGGCGGGATGCCTGGGGTGCCTGACCCTAGGCAACCCCTCCTGAAGTCTTCCCTCTGTGTGGGGTTGTCAGATGAGGTGTCTCTTCAGACTCCTTGACTTTGGGAGTTGCCCCAACAGGAATCCTGCAGGCTGGGAGGTTGGATTCAGTTCTAACTAGAAATGGGAGCGAGAGGACAGAGGAATGCCTTCACTTCACCTCCTGCCCATCTCCCTGTTGATGCAGTTGTTGCTTGACTGGCAGAAGAGGTGTAGACAAGATCAGTAGCCCCTCCCTCTTCACCTTTTCCGTCTCTGAGGGCTCAGGGACACTTTAGATACAGCCAGGTCTTTTGGCTGCTTAGCCAGAGTTCTCTAAGTTGAAAGCAACAAAACACACTCAAATTTAGTTAACTTAAAAAAAAAAGCATTTATTAAGACTGTGGGGTGGGTGGGGCATCTAGAATCAAAGGCAAGGTTGAAAAACAAGGCTTGCAGATCATCTTCAGAAGGTATTGAGAGCAGCAATTGCTCAACAGTCAGACCCAGGCACCAGCGCTAGTAAACAGATGCCACTTACACTCGGTCTTTTGTGCCCTTTGTCTGTAATTCAAATGTCATGGAGGGAGAACCTCACTGACCCAGCTTGGGTCATGCATTTGTTCGGGGCAAGGTAGGGCGTCTGGATTGATAGTCCTACCAGATTGTATCCAGGGAAAGGAAGTTCCTCAAAAGGTAATAGGAGGATATGCTTTTACCCAAAGAAGATGAAGACAATGGTAGGTTAGCCATAAGGCCAGCACATTTCTGCCAAACATCCACAAATCCATGTCTCACTGGAGTCTGACCTTGCTGGGTAGGTCTTGGGATGGGGCAGGGAGAGCAATCCAAAAGAGATGGCAGGAGAAACTGATGGTGCTCTCTTCTCTTGCCTCCTTCCCTGCACACTGTGCCACTGTCGTTACCACTCCTACACCCGTCCCCCCATCATTATCAGAATGGGCAGATTGACTCCCAGAAGTTAAACTTTTGAGTTGAGGTTATTTCATTTCTTATGAATCTCCCAGATTCTAATCGTCACTTGTCTTCGTGAACTTCCCTCCTGGGCCCCTTTGTTCCCCACTGAGGACCTCCCCCCACCCCCTCCCCCAAATTCACAGCTGAGATAAAGAATTCAGAGGTAAAATAAATGTGCAGCCCCCACCCCAGCTCTGTGTAATTACCTCCCTGGTGTGTGTTGGCTTCGCCCTTATGGGAAATGTGAGAAGGGAAACGGGTCCTTTTAGCCTGTGAATGGTGCTTTATTATTTTGATGCATGAATGCGGAAGGAATAAGAGACAAAATAAAGTTAATAATACATTGCAGTGTAGATAATTCATCACTTAAATCAATAGGAACTGCAGGTCACTGAACTGGAACTGGTGTTACTGTGATCCAAACATGGAATTAATAATTGAAACTACACTGATCTGTCTTCCTGGAATGGGAAGACAGACAACCCCAGGGATAGATGCACACAGCACAGGAGGAACAAGGCAATAGAGATAGACAGATGATTCATTTAATTCCTGCAGCTGTCACATACAGTAAATATGAAAATCTGCTTTCTATCTGGAATCAGCTTCATTTGGGAGCGAGGCTAGCTGAATTATACTCTCAGCTCTGTGTTTATTTTTTTCATTTATTGCAGGAATTTTAAATGATGGTTAGCATGGAATGCTACGTTCTCTGAGGTTGAAAAGGCTCTCTAGCAACAACTAGGCAGTGGTACGCATAGCATCTGTGGCCCCATTAGCTCCTACACACCCACCTGAAAATTGTGGGTACTCAGTTTCCCAGGAAGTTTGGCTCTGCAGCCACATTGAGAACGATTGAATCAGTGACCTGTAGTTTGCAAAAGAGTGTATCAGAAGAGTCAAGAAAGTGGACTCAGGGAGTTCCCCAGTGGAACAACCTTGGGCAAGTTACATAGTTTCTCTAAGCCTCAGTTTCCCTCCCTATAAAAGTAGGTAATGACAGCACCTACCTCATAAGAGTGCTTGAGGTGTGAGTGAGATCATGAATGCAAGCATTGACAATCACAGCGGCCTCCTGGTATCCGGTGGTGCCTGCATCACTCTCAGAGGTCATGGAGCTACTGGGCCAGGGTAAGGCTGAAGTTGGTGGTTTATGGAGAGAGGTTTAGTGTTGTTTAAAATCGACATTGCCTGCTTTGGCTTTTACAGGGGTAGAGTTGATTGTAGAAGTTAATCTCTGTACAGCTCCCTTCCTCTTGCAGGAGATGGGGTGGGAGTAAGATCAGGGTGCCCACCCATAGCTCTGGATGCATGGCAAAAGTAGGAACTCCATTTGGAGGTAGGGATTGGGCACAGTTAAATTGTTCTGCCTAATGAAATGGAAGGAGGTGGAGTGAGGAACAGGTTTCTAGAGGACTTCTGGGGAGGGAAGCAAAGGGGAAAATCCAGGGAAGAATGTAAGAAACAGAATCCTGCAGAAAAAAAAGTGGCTGAATTTTTTTAGAACAAAGATGCTTAAAATTTATTTTTAAATCTCCTTCCTTCTATACAACCTTCACATGAGCCTGCATCCTGTGGGTGTGTGCCTGTGTGTCAGTGTGGGTGTCTGTGTAGGTATATAGATACGTGCCCATGTGTGGCTGTGTCTATGCAGATGTCTCTGTGTAGGTGTGTCTATGTGGATGTCTGTGTGTGGGGGTGTCCGTGTGGGGGTGTGATGTTCACAAATGGAGGAAAAGGGGTTGGATTTCCTGGCTGGACTGACATGGTCCAGAACAGGACAGCATATGTGAGACTGGCCCTGATGATGTATGAACTGATCTATTTTGGCAGAAGTAGGATTTCAGAAGCAGAGTTCACTAGGAAAAGCCCCAGTCCTTGCCCTACCGCATGCTCTGGAGAGCCCAGTGGCTGCAGGGCTTCCTGGGCAGGTGAGGTGAGTCTTGCGTCCACTTTACTTGCTCCTGCACCTACACCTGTGTAGGCTGTGGAGGGACTGGCTGGGGACATCATCTGCCAGGTATAGGAAGGCACTATGTCCAGGAAGTCCCTTTCTACATTCAGCTGCATGTTTGCTCAGTAGGGGGGTCTGTGTGCACCTTGTGGTGACTTTTCTACCTGCCTGGAGCACCAGTCTGAGGATGCTGTGCTTATGTGTGGTCAATCTTGGGAGCGAGAATGGTGATAGACCAGCCCCCTGAGCTTAGAGAGGAAGTCCAGCAAATGAACATGCTTTCTAGAAGGACCACTTGCAGTCCTTTCCCCATTCTCAGGGGTGTGCTAATATGTGGAAGGCCAGGGTCACCCCCTCTGGGGATTTCCTGAACCCCCTGCAACAGTTGGGATCAGATGCATGGGAGTTAGACAGTCAGGGTATTTTGGAGGAGAGGTTGGCATGGCTGAGAGCCTTTTCGGAGGAGGAACTGGGGCAGGGTCGGTGGGTGACAGCCCCTCCCTAAAGAGAGAAGTGACCACATTTTGAACTGGTGTCTTTAAAGGGCCACCCCTCCTCTTCTCTCAAGATGATTCCAGAGCCCAAAAGCCTCTTCTAAGAGGAAAAGTTCTAAGGAACTTAGAACTTTTGGAAGGAATACAAGTCTATTAAATGCAGGCCTTTGGATCTAAAGCCACAGTAATATGAAAATCTGTGCAGTCAAATGTACCCTTGAAAACCCCTTCAGTCACCCTAAAATCTCTAGAAACTGGTCTCTTCAAAATTCAGAAGCCAAACAGGAACTTACTTTTTAAAAGTCTGTTTTCTTTTGGGATCTGGCCTTTCCTGGAGTGGTAGAGGCCAAGATCTAGTTTGAACTGGAAAGATAATGGGGTCAACAAAGAATGTTTCTCTTCTTGATGAGCAATGTAGTTGAGTTTCATGAGTCAGATGCCCTTAATGATGTGACTTCAGTAGAGTGTGAAGCAGGAGAAGGCAGTGAACCAAGAGGCAAGAGAACTTACTGGGTGGTCCAACAACTCTGCACAGTAGTTGTGTGACCTTGAACAAGATGCTGCACCTCTCTGGATATAATTTTTCAAACTTCAGAACAAACTCTGAAAATATTTAGATGGGTAGATAGGTAGGTGGAGAGAGAGAGAGATGCCAGCTTTTTAAGAAATGTGTAATTTAGTGTTCCAAACAACACGAGAATGAGATGCTTTTATAATCATGGTTTTCTAGTTACCCATATTTTTCATGAGAGCTCCATTAGCGAGGAATCCAACTTTTCCCCCTTGACATTGTCGAATTGCATTATAAATGTCCAGAATTTACATACAAAGTGTTAAGCATATCCCATTTCCGGATTGAAATTAGCTAATATTTAAGATATCTTCCTTGTCAATCAAGAACAATTCTTCCTAACAGTGAGGTGGGCATGGCGTGAGTCCTGATTAGTGGTTGCTCAGGGCTGGGTAGGAGGAAGAGGGTATAGGCGTTCATGGCTAAGGGATATGGGGCTTCTTTCTGAAGTAATGAAAACTGTCTAATATTGACGACAGTGATGGTTGCACACATCTGTGTATATACTAAAACCACTAAATTCTATCCTTTAAATGGATGAATTACAAGCTGTGTAAATTTTATCTCAATAAGGCAGTTTAAAATTTTTCAGTGAAGTCTAGGCATGGTGGCCCATGCCTGTAATCCTAGCACTTTGGAGGCTGAGGCAGGTGAATCACCTGAGGTCGGAGTTCAAGACCAGCCTGGCCAACATGGCAAAACCCCGTCTCAACTAAAAATACAAAAATGGGGTGGATGTGGCAGTGAACACCTGTAATCCCAGCTACTCAGGAGGCTGAGGTAGGAGGATCGCTTGAACCCTGGAGGCGGAGGTTGCGGTAAGCCGAGATAGCACCACTGCACTCCAGCCTGGGCAACAAGAGTGAAACTCTGCTCCAAAAAAATAATAATAATTAAATAAAAATTTTCAATGAAAAAGAGGGGGAAAAAGTTATTTCTAGATGGTTTTGCTTCTGTGCATGGGTCAGAAGCCAGCAGTTAGAAAACTGTAGTTATATTCATGGCCATCATGGAAACAAGGCATGGGGGACCTGTCTTTGTCTCATTATTGCCTTTGGGCTCTTCAAGGACAAGCTGGAGCTTAACATCCTGAAGTTGGAAAGAATTTCAGAGGCTATCTAAGGAAAGCCTGCGCCAGCTACTCTCAGCATTTTGCTTAGCCAAACATTTCATCTCTGCGTTTACCAGGAACTTACACCTAGAGAGGAGAAGAATCCATGTGGGGGATATCTGTGGCATGGCCTGGGGGGACGAAGGACTTGGGAAAGAATGCATTTGACCTGCGAACAGAAGGAGAGAGTAGAGTGACAACAGCTGCCTTGAAGTGTGGATGAAATGTTGCACGCTTCTCACACCCAATGTGAGGCAACAAGCAAACTCTGAGTTAAAACAGGCAAAGACAGGTATGAACCTAGAGAAGACAGCAAGAGGAAGGAAGGAAAGGAATCTGTCAGGCATGGAACCTTCATTAGGATTTCATTCCACACTGAGTGCTTCCCAGTGGCCATCTCGTGTCATCCCTGCCTCATCCCTACCTCAAAGGTAATATACCATTTCCACAGATAAGAAAACCAAGGCTCAGAGACGTGATGTAACTTTTCAGAGCCACTCAGTTGACAAGTGGGGAAACAGATTCAAGCATAAGGTCTAGGGAGTCCTCACCAAAATGGCCCTAAAGCAATCCTAGGAAAAGGGTCTGCCATAATCCACCGAGTTGCTCCAGCCAAAAATCTAAGACTCTTTCTTTTCTGATTTCTCTCTTCCCTGACACACACACACACACACACACACACACACACACACACGTTGCCCTGCAGCCAGCCCATCAACAAGCCAGGTTGAATCCAACTCCTTACCTGATCCCTCAAGGTCATGCTTCTACCTGGCTTCACCTACCCTGCCCAACCTCATCCTGCACCATTCTCTGCCTGGTACTTCCTCTTTCCCCAGTCCACTGGGAGGACAACTGTGCTTGCTCTGCCTCTGTCTGGATGCCTCTCCAGGTCTTCTCCCCTTCAGGTCTCAGCTCAAGAGTCATCACCTCCCCAGAGGGACCTTCCTCGCAGCCCTGTAGAATATGGTCTCCTCCAAATACTTCCCATCACCATGACTACGTAACAACTTTTTTACAGAAATTATTTTTTGCAGTTTATCTACACGTAGTCTTACGTGTTCCCTGTCTCCCTAACTATAACCTAAGTCCATTGAACTCTCTCGCTCCCCGAGGTAGCCTCAGAACCTAGAAGGTAGTCCTGGAACCTAGACGGTGGTAGCTCCAGAGCCTTGCTCATGGAAGATGCTCAAGGGAGGGAGGGTGAGAGAGAAGATGGAAAGGTTTTCCCTCAGAGGAAAGAGAATCAAAGCAGACATTTCTATGGAGCAGAGGGCTCTGGGATGCTCTGGTTTTCAGCTTACTTGCTGTGGACATCTGCACATCTTTCTTATGCATTTGTTTCTACGGATATTTATTGAATGTTTTTTATTAAAAACAAAATCCACTTCTCAGTGATTGAAGACAGATATCCTGGGACTCAGGAAATATGTATGCTAAAGTTTACATTTGACCATGAGGTGCAGTTATGAAGTCTGTTTTGGGATTGGGAGTGGGAAGGGGCAGATCGTCTAGGAAAAGAAAAAAATCTGATGTATTTCAGTTTATACTAGGTACAACCATGTAGAAAGACAGCGAAATGAAGGAAATGATTCCTGCAGTGGGGTACAGTGGAACCTCTGGTCCCTGCGTGGTACAGTGGAACCTCCCACCACCTGGCCATGTGGTCCTCAGACTAGATCCACCCAACCTCTCACATGTGTAATGCAGGCATAAAGCATGAAAACCACGTGTCCACAGTTAAGACAACTGGTCTGTCACAGTGATCTCGGGTGACTCATGCATGGTGACACTGATGATGATGATAATAGGGCAATGGTCACTAGATGGTGCACACTTGAAATATGCTAATAGCGTACTTTCCTTGCATACATCTCATTTAGTCTTATTTGTACAATTTTTCCACACACATACACTCCACAAGATGGGAAACTTGCCTTCTTTACTGTGAATCACCCGCATCTAGAGTAACATCTGGCCCGTGGATGATGGTTAGGAATGAATTGGGCAGATGGATAAAGAAGCTGGGTCCACCAGCCTGCAAGCTCTTCATGGAGGGGACTTGTCTGGTTTACCACCACAAAGCTGATGCCTGCAAAATGCCTGGCATAAAATAAGTCCTCCATAAATATTTGCTGAATAAATGACTCTCCATTTCACAGATAAGGAAACTGAGGTCCAAAGATATTATATACCCTGCCCAAGGTAACATAGCCAGGAAGTGATGAAATGGTGATGATCTGGGCTCTTCATAGTAAGAACAAGAGGATCTTTCTGGTTTCAGGGTAGGAGTAGGAAACTACATAGAATAGGGCAGGGGGCAGGAGTGAGTTTGAGATACCCCACAACAAATGCCATAACTTGCTATGACAGCTGTAAGCAATATCATCTGTGGCCATAAAGCAGCCCAGTGCTGGACTCCTGCACAAATCTGCCTCGGGACTGTCATACACTGTTTTAGTTCTGAGGAGCTGTTTGTTTTTTGTTTTGCCTTTGGTGTTTTGTTTTTTATTATTTGAGACAGAGTTTCACTTTTGTCACCCAGGCTGGAGTGCAATGGTGCTATCTCAGCTCACTGCAACCTCCGCCTGCGGGGTTCAAGCAATTCTCTTGCCTCGCCGTCCCACGTAGCTGGGACTACAGGCATGCACCACCACGCTTGGCTATTTTTGTATTTTTAGTAGAGATGGGGTTTCACCATGTTGGCCAGGCTGGTCTTGAACTCCTGACCTCAGGTGATCCGCCTGCCTCAGCCTCCCAAAGTGCTGTGCTAGGATTACAGGTGTGAGCCACCGCACCTGGCCTTGTCTTTGCTGTTTTTTGTTTGTTCGTTTGTTTGTTTAGACAGAGTCTCTCTCTGTTGCCCATACTGGAGTACAGTGGCATGATCTTGGCTCACTGCAAACTCCGCCTCCTGGGTTCACACTATTCTCCTGCCTCAGCCTCCCAAGTAGCTGGGACTACAGGCGCCTGCCACCACACCTGGCTAATTTTTTGTATTTTCAGTAGAGAAGGGGTTTCACCGTGTTAGCCAGGATGGTCTCGATCTCCTGACCTCATGATCCGCCCGCCTTGGCCTCCCAAAGTGCTGGCGTTACAGGCAGGAGCCACTGCGCCCAGCCTTGTCTTTGCTTCTTAAATGATGATGAGGAAGAAATTAGCTAAGCTTGCTGTTAATGAATCTTCCATCCCCAGGAGAATGTTAGTTTTGAGAGCCCCAAAGTGAACCTGAGCCAAGTGTTCCCTTCCCCCTCTTCAGGAGCTGGGGCTGCTATAGAGGAAGAAAGCAAGTTCATTGAAACTGCACCTGTCACCAACAAATTCAAGGTGTCTCATTCCCATTTATCAAGCTGTCAGCTCCTAACCTGTCAGAAAACCATCTAAATGTGTTTGAGTTTATCAGCCAGATTGAGCGGAGCAGCCCCATCCGGTTGCTTTTCTTGTTGATAGCTTTATGGCTGTTTTCAGGATGACCTGCGAGGGAGGGATTCTCTTCCTGCTGCTCTTTCCCTCAACAGGAGAAAAACAAACAAAGCCCTGCAATTTGGGGTAATGTAGTTGTCAACAACAGAACCGCCTATGGCCAAGGATTGCACAGGTTAACTCTGTCTATTTTTGTCCAGTTAAACGCTGACTCCCGGGCAGTAGGCAACTCAGAGTATAACATGTCAACTGAGGAGAAAATTAAAGCCAAAAACCTCTGCATAATTTATTCATCACAACCTAAAATTGACTCCCTGCTTGTCTGCATTCAGGTTGAGGCTCATTTAACTGCCTCCACTGTGTCTGTTTAAAGAGAAAATAGAGGAGTCGGCTCAGTGGGGTAAGATAAACCAAACACAAAAACACCCAACAGTTCTTTCATTTTACTCCTCACATGACTTTGTTCCTCTCTGCTGGTTAAGATGAAAATGACTCTATATCAAAATGATTAATTATTATTATTACTTCAAGTCTGATGTATCTTGGGGGGGAAAAATAATCTGGAATTTTTTCTGAGCAAAACTCCTCCAGACCAAGTTGGAGGAAACTTCACCTGTCACCAACAAATAGGCTTTGCCCCATTCGTAGACTCCACCTGGGTTTCCTTCTGCTTCTGAAATCATCAGTACACAGCAGACATTTTCAACATTTTATAGATGAAGATCAGAGAGGTAGAGTAACTTGCTCAAGGTCACACAGCTAGAAAGAGTCAGAGCTAAGACAGATCTAAGTCTGTCTGAGTCAAAGCCTTTAAATTTTCCTGAGTTTCATGTAGATCATGCTCAGTAGGGCAAAGACCTACAGAGGTGTGTAGCCAAGACAGTGTGAAGTTAAGAGATGAATTTAGTAAACAAGAGAGGATACTCTTAGCTTTAGAAGACCAGTTTTGGTTGACAGGTGAGGTGGGAGGCAGATGACTACTGGATGAGCATGTTAAGTTTTGTGTCATGTCTCCCCAATGAGATTTTAAGCTCCTTGAAGACAGGTGCTTTCAAAGGGCATACACAGGTTCATAGGAGGATTCCCTTTGTAATGAGCCCAACAGGGCCAGAAACAAAGACACCTTCCAAAGTTGGCAGCGAGGCTGTTGACAATGATGGCAGCAAAGAGTGGTGTCTGCCAAGGTGACAACAGCGATGGGATTCCTCTCTCTGCTGCTGTCCAAGTGTGAAGTCTGGAGCTCCTATGCCTGCCATATTTGGGAAGAGAATGAGCTTGAATTCCAGGGTAACAGGGAAAGGCAATGAGAAGATTTACACGTTGTGTTGGGAGATCCAAGAAGAGTAATGATTAAGCAAGGGCATAGGGGGAGAGGGGGGAGCTAAGCTTGCTGATAAGGGTGGTGCTGAGCAGTTTCCTTAGCCTTGCTGACCCAGGAAAGCAGAGGGGGAGAGAGGCTTGGAGAGAAGGAATGGCATATTTAACGGGAGGGGAGAGATAAATCATTCTTAATCTTTATGTTCAGGGAGGAGGATGGTGAGGAATCTTAAAAACCCACTCTCCTTTCCAAGGCCTGGGGAGAGCCATGAGGAAGGAATTTGAATGCCTGCCAGAGCAGGTGAGCAAAGCTTGGGAAGAGAATCTGGTGCAGGCACGGAAGTGCTAGAAGGAGGTACGAGTGTCTGAAATCTCCACTGCAGAGTGCAGATAGCATCTTTTCTGCCAGCCTTGCATGGTGGGAAGTAGAGTGGGAACCTGAGGCTTTATTCTTCCTGCAGGTAAAGGCTGACCACACCAGATATTGTGATTGTAGAGGGACAGGTGCAATGAAAGGAATGAAAAATCCCTCAAAGATTTGAGATGGCAGTGCCAGAGGAATGCAAGGCAGCTTAGAAAAATTATGACACAAGTGTTATATATTTACTGTAGAGAAGTTACATGAGACAGAGAAGCCAAAAAAGAAAAATAATTTAAACTCATGATTGCTCGCCTAGAAATAATCACTAGCAATATTTTGATGCAATTTTACCCCAGTGTGTGTCTCTCTTATACACACATGCACACACACATTTATAGCATTGGATTATACTGTATGTACTCTTTGGAAGCCTACCTTCTCACTTTAAAAATATATACGGAGCATTTTTCCAAGTTCATGAATAACATCCTTTTTAATGGCTATTGTTCTTCCATTGTAGTGGGTGGGCCATGACAACTAGCTCCTACAGTTGGGAAATTTAGATGGTTTTCAATTTTTTTCCATTGTCCAAAGTGCTCCAGGGAACATCCTTGTACATATATTTTTGGGGGGATTTGTCATATTATTTCCTTAGGAGTAAAGCTCTTAAATAAAAAGTTATGTACACGTCAAGAGCTTTTGAGATAGATTGCCAAATTGCCCAACTGAAAGACATTACCGGTTTATATTCCTTCCAGAAATACATGAAAGCACCTGTCTCTTTCTGTCCTCACGTTCATGGGGGATCATCATTTAACAAAATGGTAGATGCTGTTAAAGTTTGAGAGGCTGGAAGGAACACCATGACCTAACTCTGACTTGCATCTCTCTTGGAACTCTCCAGACAGAAAAGGAGTAGGCATGGGGGATATTTAGAGTGCCCAGAGATAGATTTTGCAGAATCAAGCAACATTTTGGAGGATGCATTTAAGATATGCATGAGGGCAGTGACTAGGAGATTCTCTCGCTACCAGGTGTAATATGTAGACTCAAGAGGAAGCTTTTGTCCCCAGAGCTGACATTGTAAAGACAAGGATGGCAGTCCCATGGTAGCATACCAAGAGGCAGCACTGGGATGGATCCCTTTAGTTCTCTTTCAGTCTCATACTGCCTGGTGCCCTGACCAAGGCTGCCCCTTCGATTCCAAGCAAAGTCCCAAAGCTTTGCCTTTCTTTTATAAAAAATCATGCTGGCTTCTAAAATTAAGAAAAAAAATCCAGTGAATCTCTCAGACTCTTCTAGGCAAACGATTGAACTTCATCTGGGTCCCATTTGAGAAGAGCAGGCATATAAAAATCTACATACATGGCACAGATAAGATTGAGAGCTCACCTGGGGAGACTTACAAGTGTTTCACATTCAAAGCCCATGTCTCTAATGCTAATCAGATAACCGTAGAGTTTAGTTCTTACATCTGGCACAAAACTCTTGCTTTTATGTCCTATTTCTTCCCAGAAGGTAATAAAATTCACAATCATATCTCATAATCAATATAGTATCTCTTCAGGCACTTCTGCACATTATGACTGCCTAAGCTTTGGCCTGCCTCAGATAAGAGAACCACACGCTGTTGCTTATTTTTCCTTGTTGAGATACTCGGCTCTGAGGTCTTGCCATCTTGTGGCTTAGAAAGCAGATCTTGTTTCTCCCACTAAACAGGGTAGGATGAAGTACAGAGAGAGAGAGAGAGCGCTGGCATGAGTTCACAATTGGAGAGGTTGACACATCACAGTACATTCTAACTGGAATTGTTGAACTATTTACCTAGAAACCTGAAGAACCAACTCAGAATCAAGTAGAAAGTTTGCCCTCGGAGAGACAGTAAACTCTTAGGTGTCATTGCTGATAAGCGATAGAGAAGAATTCTGTCTGTACTTAGGGTAGGCGCATAATAGCAGTTTGCTACACTGGTATGTCAAAGTGCTCTTGGCATGAAGTTCATCTTGGATGAGCAAAAGATACACCAGAAGAGACCCATGCGTGAATAGGCAGAACTCATATTTTCCTAAACTAACTTAATATTGGTCAAAATGCAATGAAAACCACAAAGATCTATTTTGGGACTATATGGGCAAAGTAATTTAGTATTTTATAACTTTCTCAAGTTCATATTTGAGAGTAATAAGAGCAAAGGTCCCATCAAAGCCTGAACGTTTGCTCCTTAGCTATTATGATTTCAAAATCCATCTTTCTGTTTTAGATCCACTTAAAGTGAGTATCCTTCCTTGTTAAAGTGAGCAAAGTCACTGAAACAACATGTTTATCTCTCAAATCCTAGGAGAGTAGGCTTGTATCTTACGTTCTAACCATTTTTTCTTCCAATAGATATTTATAATCTTAGGAGTTTTCTCTTTCATAGTACAGTACCCTAAATGAAGGAGATCATTTCTCCCCTTTGAGAGGGACCCAGGTGAGCTCAATTGTTCTGAGATGAACAAAGTCCCACATACAGCATAGACTGTGCTGAGACAAGCAAGGTGCCCAGGGTGCACCATTTAAGGAGGCCCTCTCTCTTTCAGGGATATGAGTGCTTCCTTGAAGGTGTGCCCTGGGTGCATCTCACACACCTCTCCCTAGTCTTGGTTCTGGTCCTGGTTATGATCTGCAGAGTATTTTTGGATGCATCAACCATACCCACTACCTTTTAGAGCCTTCTTCACTGGAAATGTATTAAGGGCCCTAGTAGGCATCAGGAAATGTATTTTGCAATGTGTACGGATGATACAGAGTGGGCATGCCTTATGGCAAAGGGGTCCCTTTGCTTATCTCCAGAGGGTTCAGCTACTAACAACTGAGATTGACTGCAATTTCTTTGATGCTCATCCTGGCTTATGTTATATCTTTGCCTCAGTTATAACATTTGGGCCAAAGATTCAAAACAAATACTATTAGGTGACCCAAAGGCTCAAAAGTTGACTGTGTTTAACTGGATTATTTTACATTTTCTCAGTTTGTGCTTTATTTATACACAGTAAGTTTCACTCAATCCACCTGGCTTCTTACCTTTTGTCCAGCTTGAAAAATGAAATGAGTCTGGGCTTTGGCACTACGTGTTTCACAGGCTCCTAATCTCTCTTCATATGTTTTGTTGGCCAACAATACGTAAAACTATGCCCCAGGCTTTCTGGAAGTGCATGTAAATACCTGCCTCTCTCTTATCTCCCATGGTAGTAATCCATCCAGGAAACTTACCTCCAACAGGTTAGGTATTAAACTCTCCCTCACATAAATCCACATTGGATGTCTCTGATCAAATTATAATTTTCAAAGTATTCCATCACTATGTCCAGTTAAATCGTTCCTAATATTTTCCCATGACTGGGTGACTTTTTTAAAAATCTTGATTGTGCTACAGAAGTGTTTTCCCAAATGCTTTATTAAGACTTGAACAAATGCTCACCATTTATCAGCAGGAAGTGTTTGCCTGCTTGGAGGAAAATCAAACTAGTAAATTATTTTATTTTATTTGCTTTTATGTAGCCTCCTGCATTTCTGTCCATTTGGGCTGCTTCTTAGAGCTTGCTGTTATAACTAGGGACAACCTCTTGTGGCCTCATAAATCAGAATTGTTGATATTTATTGCTCAGTAGGTCTTTTAAAATCCAGTTGGAGGGGTTCCCTCCTCCCTTAAAACTTTGCCTTTTATTTTGCTTGAGGCAGTATGTTAGGAAATTGAAATACATTTTCCTGGTTTTAGCTTAAACTAAATGTAAGGCAAGCCTTAAATAAAGCCAACAAAAGAGAGCCCAAGGTTTGTAGATGAAGGTCAGCCTCTTGGTCGTTGACTCGACAGTTCCAACCTGGCATTTGCAAGGGTTTGTCTCGCAGCAACTGCCTATCAGACACCTATGATGGTCCAGACTCTGAGGCAGGTACCTAACACACTGCTAGACAAGCAAGGCTTAGTCTTTGCCCTCGTAGAGTTGACAGTCTAATCCAGGGGTCACTGAACTTTTTCTGTAACACAGCAGATAGTAAATATTTTAGGCTTAAAATAGTCCCTGTCACAACCACTCACCTTTGCCTTGTATGGTGAAAGCAGCCATAGACACTCTGTAAAGAAATGAGCGTGAGGCTGGGCACAGTGCCTCATGCCGTAATCCCAGCACTTTGGGAGGCCAAGGCAGGCAGAACGCTTGAAGTCAGGAGTTCAAGACCAGCCTCGCCAACATGGAGAAACCTTGTCTCTACTAAAAATACAAAAATCAGCTGGGTGTGGTGGTGCGTGCCTGTAATCCCAGCTACTCAGGAGGCTGAGGCAGGGGAATCACTTGAACCCAGGAGATGGAGGTTGTAGTAGGCCAAGATTGTGCCATTGCACTCCAGCCTGGCCCAACAGAGTGAATGAGACTCCATTTCAAAAAGAAAAGAAATGAACATGAGTGACTGCAATTCAGTAAAACTTTATTTACAAAAACAGGCAGCAGTGGGATCAGATTGGCCCCATGGGCCATAGTTCGCCAACCCCTCATCAAATGAAAGAAAGAAGCAAAAAGCAAAAGTAAGTAAGAAACTAAATGTAATAATTACCATGTATGATCATTGCCATAAAAGAAACAAATGGGGTGCTGAAATGGACAGTTTCAGGGACACTTGCTTTGGATGGAGTGATGGGGAAGGAACGGCTGCTATGGGCAGATGTGATTTCAGCTGAGCCCTGAGGGAGGGGAGCAATCAGCAGTGTGAAGAGTGGGAAGGAGAGGATTTCAGGCAGTGAGAACCACAGGTTCAAAGGCCCCAAGGAGGGAAAGTGCTTAGTGAGTCTAAGAAGCTAAAAGGCAGCCACTGCGCCCACCTTTCGTCCCTCCCAGCTTTCTTCATCCATGAAGTGGGATGTGTGGGAGTGTTGGTCTACCCCAGAGTCTGGTCATAAAAGCGCCAGCTCAGGCTGCCCCGGGGGGCCTCAGTGGGACTCCAGGGTATGGATAACGACCTTTCCTTTGGGGAGATGACCAGGGGAGATGGGGGTTGGGCTCACTTTTTTTTTCTTTTCTTTCTTCTACTTCTTAAGCAAAGACCTTTCATCAGCACATGGAATACAGAAAGCTTGCTCAGAATGTCAGGCTAAGCGAAAACACATGCTGTGGTTATATTCTCCTAAAATAGAGCAAGAGAAAGGCGGGAAACAGAACAGCCTCCCATAAATCATCATTTGTCCGGGGAAAAAGTCTCTGACAGATATGTGGGGTACCACTCTGTGTGTGTGTGTGTGTGTGTGTGCGTGTGGGTGTGTGTGTTGTGGGGTGGGGGGTGTGGTTTGATTTCCAAGGCAGAATTTCACTGTCTGATCCTGTCTGGAGGGCAGAATGCTTGTGCTCTCCACATCTGGAAGCTGCATCTCCAGTGTGACCGGCCACTTGAGAGATGGCCTGAGCCTTGTGGGGCATTGAAGCCCACTCCCACCTCCCCCCGCCCCATGGGTACAGAAGCTGCCCAGAGATGCTGGTGGAGGCAGGACTCCAGCAGGTAGATCACCAGGGAATCTAGACGGAATCCATAGTTCTGCCCTGCAAGAATGCTGCAATTCTGTACCGTGGAGGAGCCAACAGAATCACCAGGCTCTGTGACTCAGTCACAACACCCTGACCGGCCCCTGTCCATTCTCCATATAATACCCAGAGTGGTCTTTTCGAAGCACAGCTTTGACCAACTCTCTGTCTTTCACACATACACACACACACACGTGCGTGCATGCATACCTTAAATAGTATAGTATTGCTCTTAAGATAAACATTAAAGTTCCTACCATGACACAGAAAATAGATGTAGTTAGGCCCCGTGGCTCTTTCTTTTCCAGACTCATCTTACCCTTTTCTGCAACCACACAGAGCTTTTTACTAATTCTACTAACCCATCCTGCTTTCTGCGCCACAGAACCTTTGTACATACCATTCTCTCTGCACAGAAGGTTCTGTTCCCTGGTGCCTCTTCACCTTGTTCTCAGATCAAGCATCTGGCCTCCTCATTAGATCAATTTTCTCTAAGCTCCTATAACACTCGCATTTTGTCTTCAACGCACTTATTGCTATTATAGTTTTATATTATTTGCTTGTATTATTAATGTTGATTTATCTTTGATTAATATGAGCTCTCACCTCCCACTCTCACCCCGCTCATCAGTCTTGGTATAAGAAACAGCATAGAGTCTGTCTACAGCTTTTAGTTTTGTTAATTTTCATTTTGTTATGTTTGTTCATCAGTGCACTCAGACGATGTCTGGTACATGGCTGAAATGAAATACATGTCTTTTGAATGAATGAGTGAATGTGCTGGCTATTTCCTCCTGCAGTGGGCACCTGTGTAGTCTTTAGTAATTATGTCCTGTTACCTAGGGGTTTCCTTTCTACCAGGGCTTTGATCCAGTCAAAGATGCAGTGGTCTCTGACTGGATATTTTAGCAGTGAAGGGGGAAAGGGAAGGTAAGGAACAGCAATGCTTTCTGGGAAGGAAGATTTTCTGAGCTGGAGGGGAAGATAGAGATTATCCATGGACTCCTCATTACACAGGTGAGGAGATGGAGCTTTTTAAAGGTCAATGGCTGAGTAAATTACTAGCCATCTTTACGGTCCAAATTGTCAGTTCTTAGGACACAGGCTTTTGCCAAAAGCCTTGCTTCCTGGCCCCTAGCCTCAGTCCAAGATCTTTCCTGAGTACAATGCCCCCACTTTTATTCCTTAAGTAAGATTAGCATTGGCAAACTAATAAAGCTCCAGCTTTAGGTTCTATGACTGCAAAACCCTGCTAGAGCCCCAGAGAGCTTCCTTCCGCCAATCATAACTGGGGTTTGTGTTGCTGGCCCTGCCTTAGAATCTTAGCATTATCTGGGACACCGAGGAAGCAGCCACCACTTCCTGTCATTGAGCTGTCATCCAACCCAAGAAGGTAACTTCGGCCAAGGTGGTTTCATTTTGGACTCACACTAATAAGAACATGCCTCCTGTCATAGAATGACATGAATGATCATGGCACTTTGGAGTCAGATAGGCCTGAGTTTGAATCCCAGCTCTGCCACTTAAATCTGTGTGATCTTAAACGATTTACTATAACCCTAGAGCCTGAGCTTCCTCTGCATGTAAAGGAGATATGGGATTGTACCTCGTTTGGTTGTTATGATGATTAATGAAACAAATCACACCAAACACTTAGAACAATTCCTGGCATATAGTAGGCATTTAATAAATAGTTTAAATTCTTTCTTTTCAAAAAGTTTGTAATTCAGAGAAGAGGCATGGCTCCTTAACTTCTACCTTCTGGATTCTACACACTCATCTATGTGTGCATACATTAACCAGAGAATCACTAAGCACCGACGATTACCTGCCATGCAGTACACCAGGTACCATAGGTACAGAGGGGAATGAGTAAGACATGGCCCCTGCCCTCCTACAGTTTAAATCCAAAAGGCAAGACAGTCATTTGACCATGCTACATAGACAATATACAACAGAATACCTGAGACTCTCTGGAGCTACCAGCCATGTTATATGGCTAAAATTCAGGGCTCTGGAGCCTGCCTGCCCATGACTGATTCCTGGCTCTGCCTCTTACTGCTGTGTCTCCTTGGGCAAGTGAACCTCTCTGAGCCTTCATTCCCTTAGCTCTAAAGTGAGGATGATAGTAGTTCCTACCTCACAGGACTGTTAGAAGGGTCCAGGCACCTCACAGTGCCTGGCACCCTGCGAGAACTTGGTAAATGTTGGCCGTTATTATCTGGGATGGCAGGAAATGCCACAGCCAGGGTCCTGAATGTCTGAATTCAACAAAGGAGAAGCAACTCCAAGCTGACTCCCAGCTTGGGAGGGAAGACAAAGAGTTGGGGCCTGGGAGCTACAGAAGAACTGAGCATCTGTGTCCTCAGGCTCCAGACGCCCTCTTCCCACGTCACTTGGGATGGATTCCTGGCCCCCACATCTGAAGTTCTGTTCTGGAGAGACCACCTACTCCAGGCAGCCTGGAGGTGGGGCCTCTGACAGGTGGTTTCTCATAATGTGAACAAATGACATTGTGTTCGTTTGTTCTTCCACTTATAGATGCTTTATCCTGCACAGACGCAGACAATGAGGCAAGGTGGGCCCTCCAGGGTGGTTTTCACGTGTGGGGATATTTTCTTACACAGGTTTGGTCACACAGTCCTGTCAACACAGACAGGGCCTTTCTTTCCCCTGATGAGCTCCATCTGGCTTTGAACACCTGTCAGAACCTAGGATGTTATTCTTGGAAGAGACTTTAAGTTCTCTATAGCACAGGCCAACCCTCTCACTTACAGATGGATAAACTGAGGCCCAGAGTGAGACATAACTTGCACAAAGTCACAAGTTGGCATCAGAGCCAGGATTAAAACCCAGGCTTCAAAGTTCTCAGAAACTGGTATTTCTACTTCGCCATTTCTACATGCTATTTCCATTACTGTGTATAAGGCTTAAGGCTGAAAAGCAACCACATTCTTTTCAAATCTCAGCCCAGATTGATGGCTGGAGTTGTCTGCCAGGAAGGGTGGCATGGCCACATTCAGCTCCCTGAAGGAAAGAGCTGTCATCGATTAGCAATGCCTGCCATGGATAGGAGAGGGGGGGCCCTCTGTAGCACACATTCATTACCCTTGGCCAGGTGGAAGTAAAAGGGGTACCATACCACTCATGGTGGAGATTCATTCATAAGCCATGGATAGGAAGGAGATCCACGGGGTTGGGTTAGATTATGTATTGGGAGG
The DNA here is from genome assembly GCF_028878055.3 of Symphalangus syndactylus. Taxonomy (NCBI): domain Eukaryota; kingdom Metazoa; phylum Chordata; class Mammalia; order Primates; family Hylobatidae; genus Symphalangus; species Symphalangus syndactylus. Next base: position 17,773,687 of record NC_072429.2, read on the forward strand.
GGAAAGAATGGAGTTTGGAGAAAAGAATGTCGGTACACACGACACCTTCTCCCGCAGCACACACACACCATTGAATTGCCCCTTGCAGGTGACCTTCTGATCTCCTCCCCAAACCCTCTTTTCTCTCTAGGGGGAAAAGTCTTCCCAATCTATGTCAAAGAACTGTCATGGATTGTGTCAAAGATTGTGGTAGATGTGAAAGGTGGAAGTGTAGTATGGTGATTAAGTGCACAGTCTGTGCAGGCAGAGAGTTCTGGGTTTGAACACCAGCTTTTCACTTGATAGTTGGCTTACATTATCATTGAACCTCTTTGGGGCTCAGCTTTCTATCTGTAAAGTGGGGATGACAATACCTCTTTCACAGGTTTCTGTGAGGATTAAGAGAGAATGCATATAAAACCTGGAGGACAGTGGCTGACATGTAATAAATTCTCAAAAAACTGGCAGCTGGACATGAATATATCTTTAAAATACAAAATACCATGCAGTTTCCTCAAGCTGTTGACCGTTCATCAACTATCCTTCCAGTTAGATAACTGACGTGCATGTATAATGAGGTCCTTGAAGCCCTATTCACCACTAGGTTTTCTGAATCAGTGATAGCTTTAAAAAACTTTTGATGCTAAGTGGATTTTCTTACATCCTAATTCTTTGAAATATATGATGAGTAAATGGTTTATAGGGTGACCATATATGGTTAATAAGAATGCTTCATTTATCACACTACTCCATCCACTCAATATACTGGAGTTATCTTAGTGACAGGTATGAAGGCAACAATTCTTAACAGTCCCTCAAAAACATTTCAGAAAGACATTTGGGTAGTGGGGAGAGAAAATGAAATAGTTTGATGATGATTCCTATGTTTTAAAATTTGGTTAATGATGTTTCATTAACCAAACTGGACTATTTTATAGAACCCCCACCCCAATGCATGAGTTGAATGACTCGGGACTCAGAGTGGTTAAGTGACTTGGATAAGGTCATGCAGTGAATAAGTAGCTGAAGCAGATCTAGCAGTGGTGGCACCTGTGGCCCTCCCACCCCCACACATACACAGTGGAGGGTGCAACAGAATCACCAGAGGAACTTGTTAAAAACACATCCAGGACCTTGTCAGCAGAACCTCTTTTGGGGGTGGGGCCTGGAAGCTGTCTGCATTAACCAGCTCCACAAGTGATTCTGAGACACAACCAGGCTTGGCAACCATTGCTAGGCCCTGGCTATTCAAAGCGGGCCTGGGAACCAGCAGCATCAGCGTCACCTGAGCTTGCCAGAAATGCAGGGTCCTGGGCCTCACCCCAGACCTCCTATACCAGAATCTGCATGTTCACAGGATCCCCTGGGGGATGTATGTGCAAACTGATGTCTGAGTCACTTTGGTCTACAAGACACAGAAACACGAAGCCTTTCACAGCCAGTTCCAAGGTCAACACATTAAAAGGGGCTGAAGGGTCTGGGCACAGTGGCTCTTGCCTGTAATCCCAGCACTTTGGAAGGCCAAAGCAGAAGATCACTTGACGTCAGGAGTTCAAGACCACCCTGGCCAACATAGCCAGACCCCACCTCTATTTTTTTTTTTTTTTTTTTTTTGAGACAGAGTTTTGCTCTTGTTGCCCAGGCTGGAGTGCAGTGGCACCATCTCGGGTCACTGCAACCTCTGCCTCCCGGGTTCCAGCGATTCTCCTGCCACAGTCTCCCGAGTAGCTGGGATTATAGGCACCTGCCACCACACCCAGCTAATTTTTGTATTTTGAGTAGAGACGGTGTTTCACCATGTTGGCCAGGCTGCTCTCAAACTCCTGACCTCAGGTGATCCACCTACGTCAGCCTCTCAAAGTGCTGGGATTACAGGTGTGAGCCACTGCCTTTTTTTTTCTTTTTTAAAGTGGATGTGGAGGCTGAGATTAATAATGCCTTGAGGTGAAGAGAATATGCAGACCTGGGATGAGGTAAAATTAGGCCTTGATCTTGTGGGTATCTCAGCAGTATTTCAAAATCTTGCTACCTTCTGATTCTTTTTGTTGTTGTTGTTATTGTTGTTGTTTATTTTGATGGAGTGTCACTCTGTCACCAGGCTGGAGTGCAGTGGCGCTATCTCAGCTCACTGCAACCTCCGCCTCCTGGGTTCAAGTGATTCTTCTGCCTCAGCCTACCAAGTAGCTGGGACTACTGGTGCCCGCCACCACGGCCAGCTAATTTTTGTGTTTTTAGTAGAGATGGGGTTTCACCACATTGGCCAGGCTGGTCTGGATCTCTTGACCTCCTGATCTGCCCACCTCAGCCTCCCAATGTGCTGGGATTACAGGTGTGAGCCACCGTGCCTGGCCCCCTCTGTGATTCTTTATGGATCAGCTGGTTGAGCCTTCTCATTGTAGGCAAAAGGTAATTTGATTTTTTAAAATAAACCTAAATATTTCATCATATGTACTTTGTGTCAGTCTTACTTTTGCCTACATAGATGTAGACAGTTTTCTCCAGGCTGTCCTTTTCTCACATACGGAGAACATCTTTACCTTAACTTTCTAGTACTCCAATTTCTCAGAGATGCTACTGGCCTTTTATACCCTTTAGAATAATGGGGCCGGTTTTGAAGATGACTTTTGTTCCAATGTTACTTTCAACACTGGATATATGTGAAGTGGGAGATAGACAACCTTTACCTTCGAGATAAGGTGGGAAGGAATTGATTTCTCTCTGGGAAAGTTTATTGCTTATTTTCTAGTTTTACAAGTGCTATTTGTCTATATTTTCCCCTTTAAAACTCAAAATGAGTTTTGCTTGTTGATGGTGCGGCTGCATCCAGAGTTTGGATTGGACCAGGCCGGCCAATCACTGCCCTTCATTTTGCCACTGTGGACACAGCCCAGATGCTTGTTGGCTGGTCTCTCCATCTTTTAGCACTGGAAGACCATATTCAGCAGGCATGGCATCCCCGAGCCTGAAGTCATAGCTCCTAATGGAGATATTCTGGTGGGAGCAGGAAGGGAGATTCCATCACATGTCACAATGCAAAATTTAAACAGACTCGCCATTAAAGATCTCCTCCCTGTGGATACTCTGTGGGGTCTCATCTCCCTCCTTCGCCTCGACACAGTCTTTCAATTCCCAGTTCTTACCCTGGGCCTTTTGGCAGTGGGCCTAAGGCCATTGTGCTTTCTGGGCTCAACAAAGACTTGGCAGTCGGTTCCACAGTGACACGTCTCCCAAGCCTGCCCCCTTGCAGGTACCAGTTCACCTGCCGTTGGGTAAGTACTGGAGCGTGTCCACCAGGGCCATGGGGTTTGAGCTCATTCCTTCCCCATGGCTTAGGTTCCTAGACCAGCCTAACCCATAGAAGAGACTCAGCAAACACCTGCAGCCTGAGCGAGTAAACAGGCTGAGCCTGTTGGTGGTGAGGAAGATAGGAGAAGCAGAGCTGTGGGGAGGGAGAGTGGGGAGCGGTTGAGTCCTAACAATTAATATTCGCAACTTAGAGAAGGCAGCCACACAGTCCCCCTTGGGAGAGCCTCTAGGGAGCACTGCTGTCTAACCTGCAAAAATAGAAAAATAATTTTCTTTTCAAAAATGCCACACTACCCAATTGATTTGCTAATGGGTTCTGGCAGCCTTTGTATTAGTCTGAGCAGCCATTCAGACCACCATTGACAATGTCAAACTTATAAATTGCTCTTGTTAAAATCTGTACATCAAAATTAAATAGGCAACACCTGGCAAGCTGCCCCCCCCCCGCACCCCCCCCCCCCCCCCCACCACCACCACCACCATCGGGAAGGCCAGGAGTGCCTCTAGGTGGCCTGGGCTGTGTAGCCAGGGAACAGGCCTTCCTCCAGAATGCCCAAAGACATTCTGAAGTCTCTGGGAAAAAAGGTCAAGGGATGAGGCCAGAACCTGGAAGGCTTTGGAGGTAAGGCTAAATCTGACACATAGACACGTTTCTTAAAGTTTTCACCATTAAAACTCCAGAGTTTCATTTTGCTTGAAAACTCAGAAGATCTGGCCCGTGACCTGCATTCTCTCAAGGCAACAATCAGCTAGAACTGTCCCCTTTAAACAATCTCTTTACTCATCAGTTTACCAAACAATTGCTTTCCTGCCAGCCAGCCACTTCCCCCTCCTGGCTTACCTGCCTGGCCCCAATTAGCCTGAGTTTGAGCTCCCTGAGTGCTAGGGTCTTAGGTATTGGAGACAGAAAACCTTGGCTTCAAATGACATTGGAAAGGCTACATCCTTCCTTCGCGTGTTCCTTGTCTCATCTGTAAAATGGAAATGTTTCTGTGACCTTGAAGTATTATGTTGATTAGTGGATAGATTATCTCCAGGAACCTGCTTTGCAGGAGCTAACCAGCTTAAAGCTGTGAGCTGGGAATCTGACAGGTGTTAGGAGTGAGTGTTCTTCCTTTACTCTCAGAGAGTCCTGGTGTTTATGCTCCCCAGGCCCCACCCAAAACTAAGCCAGTGTTTCTAACAAATAATTATTACTAATTAGATATATAATTATCTATTAATGATTATAATAGCTAACCATTTTGGAGAGCCTCATATGTGCCAGACACAGTCCTCTCACATTGTGTCCATTATCCGTGCTCCCCTCCTCCAGCCTGATAACATTTGGGGTAATTATTCCCAGTTTGTTGCTAAGTGGTTAGGGTTCAGGAGGATAAGTAACCTGCCCAAGGTCCAATACTCTGAAGAAGCCAGTGCCAAAGCGTTCTGCCCCCCTTCACTGCCTCCTTCCTCCCGACGCTTGATCATCTAGAATAAGACCATTTTCCATGAATTGTTGGGCTTTGGAGTGACACCTGTTTCCCCCCAGCAGAAATGACACCTTTGAAGTAAAATGTTCTCAGCGCCCAGCTCCACAGGAAAAGCCTATTTGAGGGCCCATTATGACTGTATTCTAGAAGCCGTCAACTCAGATGCTTAAATATAGCATTTCTTCAGTGCTCAGCCGCCGGCAGCAGTGAAAACATTTTGAAGGGCAAATAAATATTTATGTATGAGAGCTCTTTGTGCGCAGTAAATGTTTGATTCTGTTGCCCCAATTCCCTGGGCCGAGAGTAAATTATGGAGCCCAAAAGAGAGTGTGGGTGTGAATATGCATTCAGCACCTACCTTCATCCAGCAAGGCTATATCAGGCATCTGCCACGGATGTGCCAGGCACTGGGCTCTGCCAGGCACTGGGCTCTGCAGCAGTGGTAACAGGCTATAAAGTGCTTCTCTGTGCCTGGAGACCTGTACAGTGCTTTGCACCAATTATCTTACTTAATTGCCACAGCCTTGTGAGATAGATATCATTAGCTTCACTTTACGGAGGAGAACCAGCTGTGTGTTCCAATTTCTAAGTGATCTGTTGTATAAAGACATGGGCCAAGAATGTAATATTCTGACATATTCTCCCTTTCCCCACTAAACTGTAGGCTCATTGAGGAGTAATGGATGATCATAGTCGCTAAGATGCTGTTAAGTCCTTCCTGGGTGGCAGGCCCTTTACCAAGCACTTGCCATTTCTTTGAATCCTCACAACGGCACCGATGAGATGGGCATAGTAAATTGCTCAGAAATACCTGCTAAGTCAATGCATGAAGGTCGCATTAATTTTCTTGCAGCCATGGGCGTGGAAGAAGCATCCATTTGGGTTATACTAACCAAGAATCTCTCTCCATGACCAAACTCTGGTCAGGATCCTTTGAGTCCTCTTCCCAACTAGGCCTTGACTTTGGGACTTTCATGTCTAATTTTTGCAAGAATCCTACTAAGCCTGTTTAGCCAGAATCTTCCACCCTTGACATCTGGTCAAGGTCCTTATCCTCCACAATCCCCCAGGTGATGTCTGCTCTCCCTGGCCTGTCCTCAGCAAAAACCCTGTTAGGTGGCTTTAGCCAGAATCCCCCTTCACCCCTGATGTGTGCTCTTGGTCATTTTCCATCTGCTGACACCCTCCCTGCTCTTTGGCTATAAACCCCCACCTGCCCACACTGTATTCAGAGTTGAGCCCAATCTCTCTCCCCCACTGCAAAACCTCATTGCTATGGTCCCACACCCATCACAATGGTCCTGAATAAAAGGGTCATGAATAACTTTTATCTTTAACAAGGCCTCATCTCTGGAAAAAGTATCAGAGCAGACAGCCTCCAACTGGGACAGCCCATTCATGGGTTTGTCCACTCTCTTTGTTTCCTCTCTCTTTTCCTTTCCTTACTACCCTTGCCCTTTCTTTCTTCTTCATGGTATTTCCTTTTGCCTTTTGTTCTCTCTCTCTCTCTCTCTTTTTTTTTTTAATCCCTTTGCCTTCTCCCCTATTTTTTTTTTTTTTTTTTTTTTTTTTTTTTTTGGCATTTTCCCTTCTTCTCTGAGATTGTGGGGAAATGTTGGAGGGGACTTCCGAGGGTGACAGAGCCGGGTGCCTGGTACAGAATGCAGCCACTTGGGAGAAGTAATACCAGATGTGATGCTGGTGCCAACAATCAGCTTGAAATGTAAACGTGAGCTGAGCTCCAGTAATAAACCTCTTACAGCTGGAGGACCAGGAATGCCAGAAAAGAGGAACGAGGCCTTGCTTCTTAACTCAGGATGGATCAAAATCTGATCTTTGCATGTATTTATGCCCACAGCATTCTATTTTGCGTTTTCAGAAAGGTGATCCATCATCTCCCAAGTTTATTAGAGGCGGTTTTCCAACACCACTTTTAAAATATTACAGGCGGCCCCGTGATGCATGGCTTCATTTATAACCCACAGCACTTGCGAAATTTGGGGGAATATTTCTCATTAAATCTATTTCCTAACTCTTTGGAGCTGCCTCCTACTTCCCCAAGAAACTCTAGAAGATTCAAGACAGGCTTAAGCAGCCAGGCGAGGTGGGGATCCAGGGTGGTAAGCATGGATGCTAGGGATGAGGGAAGTCAGAGTGGCCTTCCCACTTGGTTTCTCTGGGGTGGCACCATATATTTCTTACATCCCTAATAGCCCTGTGCATCAAAGACCTTAAATCATGGGTGTCTTTACTCTGCATCTTTCTTTGGCAGAGGTCTCTCTTTATGAGACAGTTTCATAGGGATAGACAGAGACAGGAACAGATGAGGCTAGGCCTGGATCAGGCTTTGGTCAGCAGGAACCTCCTTATTATAAAGAGGGTTCCCTTCCAGAAGGAGTAGGGCAGGAGCTCATTTCTTGGATTTTCTCATCAAATGCTGCAACTCCTTCCTGTTGTCAGAAGCAATATTTTTCTTACTAATAAAAATTGTTTATACCTGGGAATCAGTTGTTGCTGTAACCAGTGTTGACATTAAGTCACTATGCCTTAAATACTAGGCCAAGTATCTGTAAGGGTTTCACAAGAACCTTTGTGCTTTGACCATTTGAAAGAAAACACTGGTGCTGGTCTCTTGCAGAATACTGGCAGAAAAACATAGCCTGAACCCACCTCCCCCACACCAATGGCTGTCCTTGCCTAATCTTCTACCTGGGGCCGATTTTTCTCCTTGTGACTGTTATCTCCTGAGATAAAGGGACAGAACCTTACATATAATATTCCCTTTTCCTGCCCCCCATGACTTAGATGTGCTGTATGCTAAATCTATAAGATGCACTATAACTCACTGAAATTAAACAGATTCGATGAGTTTTGTTTTGTTTCATTTTTTGAGACAGTCTTGCTCTGTCACCCAGGCTGGAGTGCAGTGGTGCAATCTTGGCTCACTGCAACCTTCACCTCCCAGGTTCAAGCGATTCTCCTGCCTCAGCCTCCTGAGTAGCCGGGATTACAGGCGCCTGTCACTATGCCTGGCTAATTTTTGTATTTTTAGTAGAGATGGGATTTCACCATGTTGCCAGGCTGGTCTCCAACTCCTGACCTCAAGTAATCCACCGGCCTTGGCCTCCCAAAGTGCTGGGATTACACGCGTGAGCCACCATGCCTGGCTCAGGTTTGGTGTTTGTTTTTATACGTATATATCGAATTGTGAAGGCTAGTATGCAACTTATGGAATCCGACTCTGTGCTGAGCCATGAGAGGCAGATAAATCATTTATATACTGAGCAATTGCGACTGCCATTTTGGTCAGCGTGTGTGCAGGGTGAGTCTGAGGTAAAAACATGAATCTGCTCCTCAGACCTACTTTCACATCCTTACGTGGTAATGTTTTGAGGCAGGTATTTTTTGTAAAATGGGTTTTCCCCCTCTTTATTATGTTTTGTAACAGAAGTTCAGCAAACTATGGCCTGGGAAACTGGCCCCTAGGCCAAGTCTGGCCCACAGAATGCTTCTGTAAATAAAGTTTTATTGAAACAGAGCTCATTCATTTGGTACTACCAATGGCTGCTTTTTTCCTACAAACAGAATTGAGTGGCCACAGAGACTGTGAATGTAGCCCACAAAGTCTAAAGTATTGACTGGCCTTCTAAGAAAACATTTCTCTTCCTCTGCTTTGTATATTAACATGCACGCATGACTATGCAGAGCTTGTTTTAGTCCACTGGGGCTCTTATAACAAAATACCATAGACTGAGTGACTTAGAACTTCAGAAACTTACTCTTCACAGTTCTGGAGGTTAGAAGTGTAAGATCAAAGCTCCAGCAGATTTGGTGTCTGTTGAGGGTGTTTCCTGGATCATAGAAGGTGCCTTCCAGCTACTTCTTCACATGGCGGAAGGGACAAGGCAGCTCTCTGGGGTCCCTTTTATAAGGGCACAATTTCATTCATGAGCGTTCCTCCCTCATAACCTGATCACCTCCCAAACTCCCCACCTCTAAATAGCATCACATTAGTGATTAGGCCTCTACATATGAATTTGGGCGGGGTGGGTTGGGACATAAATATTTAGACCACAGCAGACTGTATGTATATTCAAAGCCATCCAATGCTGTATTTGTCAGTGGTTTAAGGAACTTTCAAGGGTAATTTTAACTAGCTGTGACCTCACCTTACACACTGGTTTCTGAATCTAAACCTAGAAAAGATTCATCTTGGCCAGGCACGGTGGCTCACACCTGTAATCCCAGCACTTTGGGAGGCTGAGGTAGGTGGATCACTTGAGTCCATGACTTTGAGATCATCCTGAGTAACATAGTGAGACCCCATTTCTATAAAAAATTAGCCGGGTATGGTGGCGTGTGTCTGTTGTCCTAGCTACTTGGGAGGCTGAGGTGGGAGAATCACCTGAGCCCAGGAAGTTGAGGCTGCAGTGAGCCATAATCTCGCGCCATGCACTCCAGACTGGGCAACAGAGCGAGCCCCTGCTGCAAAAGAAGAAAAAATTCATTTTTACTGTTGTATGTTTGACTGTTGTTCTTTGGGTCTTTTGCCTACACTGGTCAGCTGTTTTTGGCCTTGTGTATCTAGTCACAGCACATGCTTTTGAAAGATTCTGAAAGGAATCTTTCACTGGAGGATGGGCTGGCTATAATAAGAGTGAAATCATCTCTGCGATATGTTCCCAGGACTGAGGTTTCATGGAACTACATGTGTATGACATACTACAGATAAGAACTTCATGGAGACCCCAGTGGCTTTGAATTTCACATGGTCTCATTCCTCCTGGACTGTCTGCGAAGATGCTGAACAGTCCCCATAACTGCAGGATTCTCTGTGGCCCATGCTCAGTGACACTTACTGGAAGGGAAGCTTAGCTTAGCCAAATCCAGTCAGGTTTGCCTGGAGATAACAGCCTCGGAACACCCGCAGGTGAATCTCTATTCACCCCACAGGTTCAGGAGTGAGCTGTCCTGACTGTTAGAGTCATAAAAAATGCAGATGCTCATATGCCCCAGGAAGTTCTGATCCTGGAGAGGTGGGGTGGGCATAGGCGTCTGTGTTTTTAATGAGCTCTGCAGAAGAGCCTGAAGGGCAGCCAGGTGTGGGAACTGCTAAGCTAGTCCACACTCCTCCCTTCATAGCTCAGGAAGACAGACCCAAAGTTGACTCAGCAGATGACCAGCCAGGACCAAATCCCAGGCCCCGACAATTAGTCCCCACCAGTGGTTTCCAAACCACTTTAGCAGAGCCCTGCGGTGCTCACAGATGTCTTTGACACTATCCTGGGTAAGAGAATGATAACCCGGGGGCAACCCTAATAACAGAGTTCTGGCCTTCTTCATGGTTAATCAGAATCCATGTATATGCTTTAAATATTAGAGTCACGCTAGACTTTGTTCCTAGAGCAAGAGCTGGTGAGACAAACATCAGCTAATGGGGGGGGAAAAAAACAATTGAAATTCTCAGCCCTGCATCCTGCAGTGAAATCAATCCACCAAAGCTTCCTTTTCTTAAAAATCTCCAGAAAGGGAAAATTCCACCACTTACACTTGCCTCAGAAGGACCTGCAAAGTGTCTCCCGACCTCACAATCATTTCTCTCAGGTGCTGAGAGGGAGCTTCTACCTGCAGCCTCACATCTGTCTGCAGCCCCCTCAGGCTCTGGCTCTGGCTCTGTTCTCTGTATGCACCTAAATCACATCACACCTAAACCCTGCCTGTTCCAACGGAGCCTCTTCTTTTGCTGAGTCTCCTCTGAACCCAAAAATCCACAGCTCCCGTTTGCTGTGTCAATGCCCTTCTGTTGCCGTGACTATTAATAGTGGGCAAGCACCCACTGTGTGCCAGGCAGTGCATCAGGCCCCAGACAAAGCAGGGGTGTTGCCGGGGTGGCTCGTCAGGTCCAGCAGAGAAGGGAAAGTGTGGCACACATTCATTCACTGCCCTTCCTGTGGGTGGCAGTTTTCAGGATAATAATAATAAACACTACTTGGCCAGGCATGGTGGCTCACGCCTGTAATCCCAGCACTTTGGGAGGCTGAGGTGGGCGGATCACTTGAGGTCAGGGGTTCGAGACCAGCCTGGCCAACATGGCGAGACCCCCCATCTCTACTAAAAATACAAAAATTAGCCAGGTGTGGTGGCGCATGCCTGTCATCCCAGCTTCTCAGGAGGCTGAGGCAGGAGACTCTTGAACCCGGGAGACAGAGGTTGCAGTGAGCCGAGATCGAGATTGTACCACTGCACTCCAGCCTGAGTGACATAGCAAGACTCCATCTCAAAAAAAAACAAAAACAAAACAAAACTACCTTTCAGGCTCTCCTTCCCCATTATTGCCCAGCCCCAGCCCTTGGGTCTGCATCAGCCTCAGGCCCTGCATGTGGGGCACATTCTTCCAGGAGGATTCCACCAAGCCAGCTCAGTGTATGAAGAACCAGGCCCCCACTTTTTCACACAGGCAGCCCTGGTGCCTCTGTCAGCCAGGACCCAGGTGGCCCTGCCCCTGACCTGGGCGCAGCTGTGGAGCAGAAATCTCAAGGCCCACCATCCCAGCCTGTTTTGTTCTTCCTATGCCTCCTTTTTGGGCCACAGTCCCACGCAACATCTCTGCACTGCCACCTCCTGGCCAAAGAGAGCACTGAGCAGGGGCCTGTGGGAGTGGAGCCCAGGCACCAGGGCGGCGGAAGGCGGCTCTCCCTGCAGCTCCCAAGGGACCCAGGGAACATCCCAGGGTGCAGTCTGTGGAGATGACACCCACAGGCCATGGAAAGGTGATGGGCAGCATCGGCCCAAATGTTCCCCCAGAAAATGTGCCCAGCAGAGGCAAGCATCTGTTTTTTCTCTCGTTGCATTTCTCTTTCAGCCTGTTAGTTTATATTGCCCTTGGTTTCTGTTTAGATGTTTAAATACTTTCGTATTTGTACGTGTGTGTGTGTGTGTGTGTGTGTGTAGGATCTAATTACTTATGTGCAGTGTATGTTTCTTATTTCCATAGACAATACTGACTCTCTCATGCAGATCAAAACGAAGGGGACACCACAATATATAGAAACTAGAAAATGCTAGTGTGAGACATAATAGTAATAATAACAATACACCCCCATACATTCACCATTTAATTGTGAAATCTTTTCTCTTTGGAAAAAAAGACGGAGCTAATTTTTAGTTCCAGAAACCCGTTCTCTATCATCAGATGGAGCTGATAAAAGGCTCCGCAAATGGAGAGGTGTTCGAAGGGGAGGGGAGCGGCTATGTGTTCCAGTAGGTCAAGTTGGAGACACCCTTTCTAAACCCTGGAGTAACTGAGCAAAGAGTAGGGAAGGGGTGAGAATGAGGGATGAAGGCTGGGCTGGGGGGTGTGCGTGTGTCCGGTGTCGAAAGACCCCAGGCAGGCTGCAGAGGGGATTGTGGGCCCACCAGCCTCCAGATGCCTGTGCTCTGATGATTCAGGGCCTGTGCTTGCAAATCAGCCCAGAAACCTGCAGAAGATGCTGGAGCCAGGCGGTCCCTGCCATCACCAAGCCTCTCCCCTGGATGTCACTGTTGTGCTGTGTGAACAAGGCTGGGGAACACCATGGGACCATGAGAATCCCTCCCTAACAGCAGCTACCCCTCGGGGCTGGGGGAGGCACAGTAGGAAAAGGCAGGGCCCAGGCTATCTGCAGGCATTTGGGAGGTTGGGGCCCAGTGTCTCCAGCCCAATGGTGCTGCCCCATGGTGGCATCTGTGGGTGATACTACTGCTCTCTGGTCCTGTAGGTCCTGCAGCAGGCCTGATTCTCTTACAAAGAGGCTGGGGAGGCTGAGAAGACTGGGGTCAACTGAGTCCCCTCCCTTGGTCTCTCAGGCCCTTGGACAGGTTCTCAAATCAGCAGCCATAAGAAAGAGCTAAAGGGTCAACGTGTGTAGTGATTACAGGCACAGACACAAGTCCCAATCCCAGCCTCACTGAGAACCAGCCAGGTAAACTCAGGGAAATTGTTTCATCTCAGAGCCTCACTGCTACCACCTACATTTGACATGACTCCCCCCTAGCATTGTCGTAAGAATTAAATAAGAATACAGCACATAAAACTTAGTACATAGAGTGCGGCTATTATTGTAACAAGGAATTTAGAAACAGTACACGAAAAACTTTCCAGGTTCATAGCCTGGGAGGAAAATCTTGTTTCTAATCCAATCATGACATTAAGCACAAGCCCAAAGATTAGAACAAATCAAGAGATATTTGGCCCAGGCCTAGTGGAACCATTGCCCTCTTTTCTTTGTACGTGGTTTTGGATTTCCCTAAGACGCTGCCTGCCTCTTCACAGAGCCACATATGCATGCGTTTTGTTGCATGTGTTGGGAGGAGGAAACACCCGAGTTTAGGCCTAAATCAGTCGGGATTGTTCTCTCTCTCTCAGTGTTGATATATTTGGAATAACTGAAAGCAGACTTAGAGCATATTAAAAGTATAGCATGTGGACACACGTATGTTTATTGTGGCACTATTCACAATAGCAAAGAGTTGGAACCAACCCAAATGTCCAACAACAATAGACTGGATTAAGAAAATGTGGCACATATACACCACGGAATACTATGCAGCCATAAAAAATGATGAGTTCGTGTCCTTTGTAGGGACATGGATGAAACTGGGAAACATCATTCTCACTAAACTATCGCAAGGACAAAAAACCAAACACCGCATGTTCTCACTCATAGGTGGGAATTGAACAATGAGAACTCATGGACACAGGAAGGGGAACATCACACTCCGGGGACTGTTGTGGGGTGGGGGGAGGGGGGAGGGACAGCATTAGGAGATACACCTAATGCTAAATGACGAGTTAATGGGTGCAGGAAATCAACATGGCACATGGATACATATGTAACAAACCTGCACATTGTGCACATGTACCCTAAAACCCTAAAGTATAATAAAAATAAATAAATAAATAAATAAATACAGGCATGAGCCACTGTGCCCAGTGGGGAAAAAAAAAAAAAAAAAAAAGTATAGCATGTGGAGAGGGTTCCAGGCAGAGACACAGAACCTCTGTAGAGAGGCCAGGCCAGAATGTGTGATCATCTCTCTTGCCTTAAGACCGGATACTGGGCCAGGTGTGGTGGCTCATGCCTGTAATCCCAGCACTTTGGGAGGCTGAGGTGGGCAGATCATGAGGTCAGGAGCTCAAGACCAGCCTGGCCAACATGGTGAAACCATGTCTCTACTAAAAATACAAAACTTAGCCATGCATGGTGGCGCACGCCTGTAGTCCCAGCTACTCGGGAAGCTGAGGCAGGAGAATCACTTGAACCCGGAGGGTGGAGGTTGCAGTGAGCATCACGCCACTGCACATCAGCTTGGATAACAGAGTGAGACTTTGTCTCAAGAAAAAAAAAAAGTGGATACTAATCAAGAAGCTTTTGATCTTCCTTTGGTTTTCTTTTCTGGAATGCAGTTTTGCATGGTCAGTCATTAAAGCAACTCCCTGATATGTATCAGTGTGATGTGACTTTGTGGGGCATGAGCTAGCAGGGTCCCATTCCCTTTCCAGAAGTTGAGTGTCAGTGTTGCCGATCTTCTGAGCTGAACAGGTACCACCCTGGGGCCTCTCCTTCCCTCCTTCCTCTTCCTTTCCTCGGGTGTCACAGGTCAGTCCCAATTGGGGTCCTGATACTCATCTCTATTTCATCAGCAACCTGTGGACAGCTGGAGGTGCAGACCCTTCACAAGGTTGGCATGGGTTTATTGAATGGAGCCACTGCTCTCACCTCAGAGTAAGTTAGGGATACAACTGAGAGGCCCATTTGATATTAAAAAGCCATCAAGCCACCATACAAAGTAGCTTAGGGGATGGCAAGCCCAGACTTGCTCATGACTTTCACCCATAGACAATGGACAAACTGGGAGGTGGAGGGTACCCTTCTAGTTTTGTTATGCAGTTGAATTTTCTGTTTTTAGGGGACACTTTTGGCATCTTAACTCCATATTCACTGACTCAACCCATACTTCCTCTTTCAGGTCATTTTTTGGGCCTACTACCCCAAAAGAGGTGTTATGTCTTTGCTGTAGGGTAACAGGACAGCAGAGGCAAGTATGGCATGCTTCGGTGGGGAAAAGGTAAATTGGAAAATGAGAAGGGAAGCAGTGCCCAAGCAGCTGCAAAATTGTTCAAAACCATTTTCTCAACTGGGTTAATTGTTCTTCCCCATGGTGCAGAGATACCTACGCCTTCAGAAGTCTGCATTTCTTTATTGCAAGGAGCAGCCTATTAAGAGAGACAGATTGTCTACCAGGAGTGGCTGACTCTCCACCTCTCTTCCCTTTCTCTCTCTCACTTCTCTCCTGCTAACACCTGCCCCACAAGACAGAGCTGACTCTCCCCCGCCGTTGGCATTAGCTTTATCACTGGGAAGGGTTGTCAGCGATAGGAGGGGTGGGCAGACTCAAACCAGCTCTGCTTGAAGAGTAAGAATAATTACAAAATCTCAGGTCGTTATCCAATTACTTTGACATGTGGCCATTCTAGGGAGTTCTAACTGGATTAAGTTCATTATAAAAAGATTAGTCCTAGGATGGGGACTGTGCATAACAAAGTGAACCTTCAGAATGTGCGCTGCTGGGCCACCAAGGACTGTGGGGGTAATACCGAGTGAATGGCTTTGTTTATTGAATTACTGCTTAGGGATTCGCCAAGGAGTTTTGTTCAGATAGAGTTTGTGACTTAAAGCAACTGTAAGCAGTTTCCTGTTTGTTTTCCCTTTTTCAACACTATTCTTCAATGCCATTGTAGTTATTGTCAAAGCACTAATTCAAGGTGTTTGTCCCTAATGTTCTGTGTGAGCATGGAGGTGAGATTATTGATCAAAATGGATCTGAGACACAGGGAGCTCATATATTATTCATAAACTGTGTATATGTGCACATATAGGGAGAGCGTGTGTTCACTCATATAATACCTTGCATTTGCATAATGCTTCCCTAGCTTTACAAAGCACTTTCATATTTCTCATTTGACCTACACAGCAATGCTTTGAGATAAATAGGCATTATTATACTGATTTTACAGATAATGAAACTGAGACTTAGAGAAGCTAATCTAGAGTCACCCAGCTAGATTGTCCCAGAACTGAGATTACTACTCAGATTTGCTATTCCTAGCCTAGCATGAATTCAGTTTACACATATATTTTAATCACAAAGTACGTTCAGCTCATGGCAGTTGACTATTTGGATTCACCAGCTGGTTGAGATCAGTTTTCTTTCTCTATTCCCTATGAGAATTGTATCAGATATCAGTTTTGAACAACTAATTTAGTTGCTAAGTACTTTTTTCTCCTTCTTCTTGAGCTCGGGAGAATTTTACCTGCAGACAACACCAGGGAACTGTTCTTTGGAAGTTATCCCAAACCCCTCTTCTGGTGTATTCACTACGGTTTGTCCTGCTTTAGGAAAACTGATCATCATTTCATCTTCCTAGAATAAGTGCCCCAGCTGCTTTTAGGATCCTGGGATTAGGGACATGGATGTTGGTGTCAGTGGAAAGATGTAAATTACCAATCAGTCTTTTATATTAATAATTTCTCTTAGCACCTTACTTTCTTGGACCTCAAACTCCCCCTAGGTGAACTGGTAAGAATTAAACTCTAAACTGATAAATCTGAGCTCTAAATGTTTGTTAGGATCAGCAGTGCCTCAACTTCCTCCCCCTAGCCCATTGCAGGCATTATTAATGGATCGTCACACACTTTTCTACTTAGCCTAGGCTTGGACTTCCGCAAATCTCAAAGCAAATCGCCAAGCAGCCATCAGGAGTCAGAAATTGGCTAGTAAGATGGTTTCTATTTATCATTCTGATCCTAGGCTCTGGTCACCCCTCACAAACTCCAGAGGCCCTGAAAGGCAAACCAGACCAGCCAATGTCTAATGCCATCTTTATGGCCCATTTGGTGATCAGCAATTCAGGATACCAGGAAAGGCCAAGGGGAATGTGGAATGAATAAGTATATATATTTGTAGGATAGTTATAGTAAAGTTTAGGGCAGAAGCCAATTTGCTAAAACAGAGAGGTTTCTGTGTAAGCAGAAATCTAGAATGCAGTAGACTGATGATTCTGTCTACCCCTCTTCCCCAGAAAGAAATGTGCATAGATACATTTTGTACAAATTTTTACTGCTTAAAGAATATCTAGCTTATAGAACAAGGTTAAAGACAATATCTACTGTTGAAGTATAGTCGAGATTCTCATTTGCAAATAATAGAATGCTAATTCAAAATGGCTTTTTTAATAAAGAAAGGAAACGTGCTCATAAAACTAAAACTTCAAAGAGGCCAGGCAAGGCTGGATCTAGTGGCTCAATAAGGTCATTGAGACTGTTTTTACGTGGTGGCTCCCAGCATTTTCATTTACCCTCTTCAGCATGGAGTTTGGCAGATAAAGGGGCTTCTTTTTCTAATAGTTCCTGTAAAGGTTCTGGAGCTTATTCTCATTGGCCCAGCTTGGTCATGTGCCCATCCCTGAACAAGTCACTGCTTCTGGGGGATGTACTGTTCAGATTGGCCAGGCCTAGGTCACGTGACCTCCCTGGAGACTAGCCTGGCCCCACTCCTCCCTTTCATCCCGAACAGCAACACTGAAAAAGATGCAGATGTGGTGGCTGGAGGAAAGGTGACAGCCTCTCAATTGGCTGCTTGCTATGTCCCAGGCCTAGTGCTGGGTGCTAAAAGGAGATGTTACAGATGGGTCCAAAGCTTAACAGTCTGTAGACCTCTTTCATGTAAATAATCTTATTTGACCCTGACAAACACCATGAGATAGGTATTTTATTATCATGATTATACAGATGAGGAAAGTTATGTTCAGAGGGGCTCTGAAAGTCTCTCAAATAGACCTGGTGCTTAACCTTCCTTTGGTCCAACTCCAGATTCTGCACCCTTTCCATGAGCCTTTCATCATGATCCATGAGAATTTTAAGGTGCAGACTTTAATTTCCTCATTCAGCTACCTGAAAGGGCAAGTCAGAGACTGGATTTCCATTTCTCCACTCAGGAACAAGCCTTGAACCCCAAATGTATGATAAGGAGAATTGTATCTCCTACTGTTTTTCAATACTTAGGTACAGTGCAGAAATAATATCAGCTATAGTTCCTTGAACACATACTATGTACCAGGCACTGTGCTAAGCGCTTTACAAAGAATGTCCCATTTCATACTAAAAACAGCCCTACGAAAATAGCATGTTTTACCCATTAGATGCTGAGAAAAGGAGGTGTGAGAAGGATGAAATGACCTAACCTAGGGAGTATATAGAGCCAGAGTTTGAACTCAGCTCTGACTTCGATTCTGCTGTTCTTCCTGCCGAGAGATGGATGGGCCTAATATCTTTGATTTCAGCCACAGACCAATTAGAATTCAACAGGACGCTGGGTAGACAGGAGACAAGAAAGTCTTCAATCCCAAACTTTGTGGAAGTCCCCCAAAAAGTGGAAGAAAATTAAATTTTAGACAAATCGGTGGTGATTTAAGAGACCTCAAAATAAAATAAGGAGAAACAAATAAGCTACAGGTTACAACAGGAATATCGTCTTTCAAAGGTTTCAAAAGTTAAAATTGACTAGGTTTTCATTGTCCAAGTCCTATGGCCTGGTTTGCTTTTATCCGAGAGCCTTGTGTTTCCCTTGCTTCTATAACTCAGGAATAACAACAGTCCTGGGGGATCCTGAGTGGTTGCATCTGGAGAAACGGACATGCCAGCCGGAGCTTCACTTAAACACAGCGCGCACCCTCCTCCTGGAAACCCTGTCCCTTGCCACGTCTGGTTGCTGCAGATTGGCATTTTCACATTGGTTATGATTTTCAGGGTGTACATCTCATGACAACACTGGCAGCTTTCAATTTATTAGGCATATTAGCAAATAAAACTGTCCCGAAAAGCCCAGATTTGATATCTGGAAGATTCATTTCAGGACTGATTTAATACAACCTGCATAGTAGTTTATTTCACATCTCCAAGTTGGGACTAAATCATCCTTGTCTTGTTGATACCCATAATATGATGGTTGGTATTTGCAAAATAGACCAGGCTATAAAAGAATCTGAAGGCTCTAGTTGCTCTAAATGTTTTTTACTTAAAAAAAAAAAAAGATAAAGATACTTTATAATTTTATGTGTCTAGGAGACTTTTTTTTTCTTTGCTCTCAGCAATGTCATTTAAATAGAAATAATAGGAAGTATGTTCAGAGATGTGGTTCTTCTTAACTGTTGATTTGCAGCTGTGGGGAATCACCTTCTTTCTCTGGAACCACCACTCTGCACAAAGAACTAGTGACATCGGGCATTCAATATGACAAACTATAGAAGCACCATCCAGAAACAGTCCATCATTTCAGTATACTTGTTCTTAAGCCCTGGGCTGCTATCATACTTTTTCAGGATGAAGACTTGAACAGAGCAAACCTGTTATTACCAAACCAGCTAATGGCACTTACCAAGGGCTATTACCCTCTGTTAGCATTTATCACCCGCATCTCATTTGACACTTATCATTTATTGCCTGACAGTTTTATTTATCTTTTATTTTATCCTCCCCCACTGTATTACCATCTGCTGAAAGCCTGGGCCCTAGAGTTAGCCCAGTTCAATTCAATCCCATCTCCGCTACTTACTACCTAGGTAACCACAGCTATAGAACTTAACCGCTAATCTCAGTTGGCTCATTTTTAAAACAGGGATAAAAATAGGATAATAGGATTAAATTAACTAATATATACAAAATCTTTAACACAGTGCCAGGCACGTGGAAAGTGTTCAATAACATGATAGCCACTGGTATTATGATTAAGAAAAGGATAATAACACTGATAGCATAAAATGTCTTAAATGTTGCTTTCCATTTTGTGTACCAAAGTCCCTTGCATAAAAGTAGATAATGTGCATCTGTGGAAAGTCTTGATTATAGAGCATCTATGAAAAAGAGCCATTTGTTTGCATTTTAAGATTACGTACATCTGAAAGTGAACTTGTGACCTGTCGAGGTGCTTAAGGAAGCTTATTTTATAGGAGAACTCTTTTTTTTTTTTTTTGAGACAGAGTCTCGCTGTCGCCCAGGCTGGAGTGCAGTGGCGCGATCTCGGCTCACTGCAGGCTCCGCCCCCCAGGGTTCACGCCATTCTCCTGCCTCAGCCTCCCGAGTAGCTGGGACTACAGGCACCTGCCATCTCGCCCGCTAATTTTTTTTGTATTTTTAGTAGAGACGGGGTTTCACTGTGTTAGCCAGGATGGTCTCGATCTCCTGACCTCGTGATCCACACGCCTCGGCCTCCCAAAGTGCTGGGATTACAGGCGTGAGCCACCGCGCCCAGCCTATAGGAGAACTCTTAAAGTTGCTGAATGTGTTTACAACACTTGGTTTTTCTAGAAACTTGTCTTCCTCTATCTTGTTTGCATTATTAAGTTGCTTAGCTAAGCCTTCCTTTATAGAATCTACTTAGATCATCTTAAGCCTTTCTGAGTTAGCAAAAATTCCAAACTTCTGCAGTGTGAGAACCCGTAAGTTTTGCTGTATTTGTGGGATCTATTAATGCTCACCAGACAGCAGTTCCAGCCAGAATTCCTTGTCCAGTATGCATCCATGCTCTTCCCTATTACCTGTTATAATGTAGTGATTCAGAGGCCCGATGACACTGGCTTCGTTTGATAAAATGTGCCCAAGCCCAGCAGTGATACCTGAAGGCCCTTCTTCATCAATCATAGCACTGACCCACAGCCCGGCTACATAAGTTGCCCATGGGGTTTGTATTTGACCTGGTGCTGCTTCGTCTGCATTGGGTTGTCTTTTAGTCTGTGTTTCCGGTTCCTCACATGCTTCTCCCAAGGCGCCCATTCCTTTGCTGCCTACAGGGTTTTATGTACCCGGTGATAAGATTTTTCCATATCATTGTCCTGCAGTGGATCTGTAGCTCTATCATGCCTTCCACTGTGAACAAGTATCTCTGCCTTCCAAATCAGGGTAGATCTCTATATAATCATTGTATAGGCCGGGCACAGTGGCTCACAACTGTAATCCAAGCACTTTGGGAGGCTGAGACAGGCAGATCACGAGATCAGGAATTGAGACCTGCCTGGTCAGCATGGTGAAACCCCGTCTCCACTAAAATTACAAAAATTAGCCAGGCATGGTGGTGGTGCACAGCTGTAGTCCCAGCTACTAGGGAGGCTGAAGCGGGAGAATCACTTGAACCCAGGAGGCGGAGATTGCAGTGAGCCGAGATCGGGCCACTGCACTCCAGCCTGGGTGACAGAGTGAGACTCCGTCTCAAAAAAATAATAATAATCATTGTATAGAGAAAAGGATAAGGCAGAAGGGGAAGGAGATTCAAAATAAAATCACTGTATCTAAATACCCTGAATTTATACTCTTAAAAATCACAATACCCATGTATCAGTATTTGTTCTAGAAAACAACAGTATCATCATTGGCCACTGCTGCAACAGTACAATCAGGCAAGGATGCATTTGTCACTTTCTCAGTACCAGGCAATATGCTAGGCACTTTCTATATATTTCTTTCCTATTTCCTGTTTAAATGCCACTTTCTCTCACATACTGATGTCTGCTATTAGAATCAAACATTCTCTGTAAAAGTTAGAGATCTCTCCTTATCATTAAAATCTATCCATAGAATAGCACCTAAATGCCAGCAGAATTTTTTTTGGTGGGGATGGATGCTTATTTGCCTAGTATTTAGCCAGAATATGTTCTTTGCCTCATGTTCTGTCATCATGGGCAAAACACAGAAAATGTATGTATCAGAAGAAGTTCACCCTTCCTCCAAGTAGTTTACTCCCAACTGTCAGAAAATTGTTGTGATATATTGGTATGTTAGAACAAGATTTATTGCCGTATTCTGAGGAAAAAGGAATGTAATAAATATACAGATCCACAGTATCTACCATGTGAATGGAGCCCCTAGATTTATGACTGCATTGTATACTTGCATTCTGGAAGTCAGAAGTTGCACCTAAGGTATTTCTGATCAGAAGCTTTAGTGTGAATCTGAGGGTTTGCTTTGGGAAAAAAAAAATTCATAATGATTATAATTGCTATCGTTTATTAGAGTCTTTTCTTTGCCAGGTGCTGTGCTAGACACCATTACTTATTCTCGTCCTTAAAAATATACAGGGTAGCTGTTAAGATTCCCATTATTCAGAAAAGAAAACTGAGGTGCATGGAGAGCTATGTGGCTCACCTGAAGTCATGGAGTGAATGAGTGGCTGACCTGGGATCCTCACCCAGGTCTGTGATCCCCGCCTACCACCATCCTAGTTGCTTCCAGGTTCACAGGCTCAGAGAATGCCAGGCCTCCCCTTCCGCTGCACAAGGCCAATGCCATCTAGATCCAACTCCCCCTTACCCCAGCCCCTTATCTGATCTGCCTAGTTGACTGGACCTGCTAGGTGTATACTCAGTCCACTTCACCTCTGGCCCTCTGCCACCCTCCAAGGCCAGGCTGCCACCACCTTTTGCCTGGTCTGCACCCTCCTCAATGTTCTCTCCTCACTCACTCTTCTCCTCATTCAATTCATTTCCCACAGAGTGAATGTCTGTCTTCCAAAATGCATGTTCGATCCCTCACTCCCCTGCTCACAACACTTTCATGGTTTTACCTTCTCTTAGGGTAGAAATGATAATGAAAATCCTCTCACATGGCCTTATAGGGACCTGGGTGATTTGACCCCAGCACTCACCTCTTGGCCTCTGTGCTCTGGGTGCACTGACCTTCTCCCTACCCCTCCAGTATGCTGGACTCCTTCCTACTCCAAGGCTTCATATGAGCTCTTCCCCCCCAACTTCACCTGGTTGAGTCCTCAACCAGTGAATTCTTCCAATGCCAGCTAAGGTGTCACTTCCTTCAGGAAGCCTTCTCTGATTGCATCCTTGCCCCCATCTACACTGACTTGTGTGATAAACTCACTTTCATTGCACTAAGCCCAGCTATAGTTGACAAGCTATTTGTATAGTTGTTTAATCTCTAAGTACATCCCCCAAAGTAGAAGCTCCAGGACAGCAGGGATTGTGCTTAAATTTTTACCACAGTAGCCCCAGTTCCCAGGATGAGACAAGCACCTAGTAGCTGCTTAATAAGTATATATTGGTTGATTAAATGACTGATTGATCCCAGTGCCCCTCCGTTCGCTGAACACCAACCACCCTGTGTACATTAAGGGTCAGTGTTAGCATGTCACCCAGCCTGGGAACAGGCCAGTACAGGAAGTCACCAGATATGGAAAGCTGCCCTGCTTGTTATTCCAGCATAATGTCAGCTGCTTTTATCGTTCATTTTATCCCTTCTGGGGAGATTCATTCTTTCTCAGTGATCACTGTAGCTTGGGAGGTCTTTCACTTGCCACTTGCTCTAAGAGGAAAAGCAGCTGGGGCGCAGTGGTTCACACCTGTAATCCCAGCACTTTGGGAGGCCTAGGTGGGTAGATCACAAGGTCAGGAGTTCGAGACCAGACCGACCAACATGGTGAAACCCCGTCTCTACTAAAAATACAAAAATTAGCCAGGCGTGGTGGTGTGCACATGTAATCCCAGCTACTCAGGAGGCTGAGGCAGGAGAATCGCTTGAACCCAGGAGGCAAATGTTGCAGTGAGCCGAGATTGCACCGCTGAACTCCAGCCAGGCGACAGAGTGAGACTCTGCCTCAAAAAAAAAAATAAATAAATAAAAGGAAAAACCGTGGCCCAGGAAGGCATGTGAATGAGCTGGTGCAGCATTTGGTCTTGGCCTAATGGATGTTGATTTCCTATCTACAAGTAATGGGACCCAAGTACCTTAATGCCATGAGGCAGCTTTGGTTAGAATCTCTTTGCTCCGTTTCACTAATTTCACATCTACGTGGTTCCCCCTAGGCTAGCAGCCCTCACTGTGTAGGGGAAACTAATTACAACTATGGGATTTCAGAGCCTTTATTTGGTAAGCCAGGTTCATTGCATTGTTTGAAATTTGCTTTCAGTTTGATGCATTTTTTCAGTTGCCAGACAAATATAAACAGATTTGCTTCTTTAATGTTTGCCATCTTGGAAAGAATATTCTTTAAACAAAAATCAGACACAAATACAAAGGATGTTGCTCAAAGAAACCGTACCATAGTTGTCTGTGAGCACAGTGATGGGATTGCTCTGAATTTCTCCAGAGCCCTAAGAGCTTAGAACAGAATGTCATGATTTGTGCTGAAGCTTTCTTTTCTTCCTACTCATTGTAATCCTACATATCCCTATTTATGAAAACACCATGAAAGCTGAAATGCACTCAAACTTCCCTTTTGGCCATGAGTTAGAGGCATGTGTAGATCCAAAAGACTTTTCCGCTTAAAAGGATCATTTCATCAGTGTGGCATCATGACCTAAGAATGCTCAATCCATTAATACTTACGGAGGTGCTATGGTATAATTAAAGGAGTGAATGAACACACTGAAACAACAGAATGGAGGCTGCATTCCCTGACTTTGAGGAAGGTACTCTCTGGTTGTAGAGATAAGATGGAACCCAGAGCTGACCACGATAGGAACAAATCATCCCTGCAGGCTGATGAAGTCAGGGAAGGCTTCCTGGAGGAGGTGTGGCCAGAGGCCCTCAGTGCACAGTGTAGTGGTTCAGACTTTAGAACCTGGAGGGAGAAGATAAATCCCAACTTCACCACATTTTAGAGTGTGCCCTTAGACAAGTTAGTTACCCTGAGTCTCAACTTCTCATCTGAAAAATGAGGGCAATACCTCTTTAATAGGGTTATTATTCTTTTTTGTTGGTTTTTTTTTTTTTTTTTTTGAGATGGAGTCTTGCTCTGTCACCTAGGCTGGAGTGCAGTGGTGTGATGTTGGCTCCCTACAACCTCCGTCCCCCGAGTTCAAGCAATTCTCCTGCCTCTGCCTCCCAAGTAGCTGGGATTACAGGCACACGCCACCATGCCTGGCTAATTTTTGTATTTTTTTAGTAGAGATGGGGTTTCACCATGTTGGCCAGGCTGGTCTCGAACTCCTGACCTTATGATCCACCCGCCTCGGCCTCCCAAAGTGCTGGAATTACAGGCATGAGCCACCGCACCCCAGCCTTGTTGTTTTGTTTTTAAAGATATATGAGGTAGCATACATAAAGCATTTAACATAATGCCTGACCCACAATAAGTGCTCAGGAATAGCCAGCATGTATTGTTGTTTTAATTCCCAAAATAGACCCTCTCTTGCCTCCAGACCTTTGCACAAGTGCTCCCCTTTCCTACAGCGCTGCTCCCCTTTCCTACAATGCTCCTCCCCAGTCTCAAAGGCTGCCTTTGCCCTTCTTTTGGGATTGAACTTGCATGTCGGTTCTGGAAGGAAGGCTGCTGTGATCCTGTGTGCTCCCACAGCCGCGTGCCTTTCCCATCATCTTGTGGTATCAGCCTGTCTCTCCCACCAGCCTGACATCCACAGAAGGCAGGCACTGTAAGATTGTCCTCTGTTTCTTCCCACAATACAGTCAATAATTATCAGTAGAATTAATGAATGAGTAAATGAATTAGCAATTTCTCTCCCATAGTTCCACTCCCTGCAGAGAAAATGTGAATCATTGACTGGATCATTAAAAGACTGGCTATTTAAGTAGAATCCCAACCAGCAAGGAGGAAAGCCAGGCTTGGGTGGCTCAAAATCATCAGGCTGTTGAGTTCTCCAGTCTCTTCCCTCAGGCAGAAGCTTCCCATAGGTTAATTATTCCTTTTGGGAGTTGTTGGCAGGTGATTACTGCTGCGCCATCTACCAGGAGGGCTCTCCCTCTTTGGCAAATGGATCTCTTTAGAGGACAATAAAGCTGAAATCCTAGTGGAATTCCGGGAAGCAGGTGGAGCCCATCACTCCCTAAGGAACATGACAGTTTGTGTATTTGCCACAATTCCAGAGCCACCACGGCCTATTAGAGCAGACTGCAAGCTCTCAGTGAGAAAGGGAGGAATTGGGCAAGCAGCACCAGCTTAGTACCCTGCTCAAGAAGTATTGGTTGAATAATAAATAAAGGATGAACTCCTTCTTGCCTCTCCGTATTCCACAGGCCACTCAGCCCTTCCTAGCCAGGTTCCTCCTCTTAAATCATCTGTTACCACATCACTCTTCTGCTGATCTTCTTTTCCTTTATTGCTTATTCAATAAAAATCCAAACTCTCCTGTTGGCCTTTGGTGACCTCCAGGGTCTCACCCAAGATTATCCTTGTTTTCTCTCCAACCCTTTACTCACATCAGTGCTTCAGAGCTAGAGACCCTAGACTCAAGTTCTGACTCCAGCACTTACTAACCACACTTTTAGGAGAAGGTACCCAGCTCTTTGGAGCCTCAATTTCCTCATACTTAAAAAGGGAATCACAGTTCTTACCTCCTCTGGCTGTTTTTTGTTTGTTTGTTTTGAGACGGAGTCTTGCTCTGTCGCCCAGGTGGAGTGCAGTGGTGCCATCTCAGCTCATTGCAGCCTCGGCCTCCCGGGTTCAAGCAATTCCCCTGCCTCAGCCGCCTGAGTGGCTGGGACTACGGGTGCATACCACCATGCCCCACTAATGTTTTGTATTTTAGTAGAGATGGAGTTTCACCATGTTGGCTAGGATGGTCTCGATCTCCTGAGCTCATGATCCACCTGCCTTGGCCTCCCAAAGTGCCGGGATTACAGGCTTGAGCCACCGCGCCCAGCCTCCTCTGACTGTTTTAAGAATTAGCAGAGATGCTGATCAGAAACGCTTAGTGGGCTAAGGTCTTAAAGTCCTTTCTCATATGCTAATGTTATTAAATACCCCCACCCTCAGCCCCATTTCCTTATTTCACCACCCCCTGCACATCTCTGCCTTGCATCTTTGTTAATGCTGTGTTCTGTTCAATCCCACAGGCTTCTCTTGATCCATTGATAGTGAATATTGTTCACCTCTGTAAGCTGGCAGTGCTTTCTCTTTCTCTGGTATGCTTACCAGTATTATTCATGTGGAAAGCTCAGTTACAGTGTAAGCTTCCGAAGGCAAGGACTGTATCTTATAATAGCGGCTACTGACTGAGCTCTTTCTATGGGCCAGACTACCACATAAGGTTATGCATGTTGCGCAGTGTTCAGCTCTAGGTGGGGCGATACTCAAATCGTAGCCTAGGCTGCTAGTCTTTACGTGCACAGTGTGGTTTAGATGTGTGCTTAATTCTCACAGAAGCCCTATGGGGCAGGCATTCCCGTTTTACAGATGTGGAAACAAACTATGAGGGTAAGAATTTGGCCAGGGTTTCACAGCTAGGATATGGAGTTGCTGGGATCTGACCACAGTCCTGTTTCCTTCCAAATCCATTGGCTGCCCACCAGGCTGCCCCACGGGGTGTCCCTGGGCAGTCGCTTATCCATACTATCTACCTTTACGTACGTTGATTGGCTGGCTGAAGTGAGTACACTAGGACTTGAAAATTTTACAAACCAAGAAAGCAAGGGACTTCTGTTCCTCCTACCTCCTAGTCTTTCTGTCTCCTAGGGAAAGAGAAAAATTACAAAGAAGAAATCTCTGTGTGTGTGTAGGGTGTGTGTAGTGTGTAGTGTGTGTGTGTGTGTGTGTGTGTTTCCCCTCTTCCTTTTCCTCTTTTTATCTGGTCCAGAAGAATGATTTGAAATATATAGTGCCTTGTACCAAAAAAACAAAAAACAAACACAACAACAACAAGAAAACTGTGTCAGGAATGGGTAGGGAGTTGGCATTTGGGGCTGAATTAGGAGAAATGGTCCAAACAGGTCCTGGCTGCTTACCAGGGAGTGCCTGGCATATGGCAGCCATAACCTCTGCAGTGGGCAGCCTCCATCTTACGAAGAACCTGTGGTTCTTAATGATAAAGCATGGTCTTAATCCAACCATATTTGAAACCACCATCCCATCCGGGACATTGTGATGGCTACAGACCTGGCAGAGTCAGGGTTCACTACAGAGGGAGCTAGGATTCCCTCTCCCACAGTTCTATTACTTAGAAGAGTAGAGCGTCAAGGAGCATTTTCTGAAGTCTGGCTTCAGCTCTTGGGTACGTGACACAGACATCTCTAGGGAGCTACTAAAGTGGTTATTGCAAAAGGAACCTCCGGGAGTCAACTCAAGCCAGAATATCACGGGCAGTTCTTCCTATGCAGTGGTGTGTGCTAGTAGACACCCTCACCGTACACCCACTTGCTATGAGTCACTGTGTTATTCACTGACGCTTACTTAGCACAATGTAGGGACAGAGCTATTAAAGTTGGGAGGCTGGGCCTGTAGCCGTGAGATTGCCTGACCCACCCTTCGGCACCCAGCCTAGGTGCTATCCCCTCACCATACACTCAGTACGCACTTTCCCTTTCCTTCTCCAAGAGAGCTTTGATCAGATCTCTACAATTGTGACTTGAGATTTTTGCAGAGGGGGCAAGTAGAGTAAAGGTCACTCTCCCCCTTCAACCTTAGGCTCAGTGACACCAGGGGCCATGTCTCTCTTTTGCTCACCCCTGAATCCCCAGATACTCCCACAGTGTCTTGCACATAAAGATGTACAATAACATTTGTATGATGGATGGATAGAAAGATCAGTCAGTCAACTATTTGTTATTCCAACTCCCTCATCTTGCAGATTTTGGTTTTGTTAGTTTTGTTTTTTCTGAAAAGGCAATTGCCAGATAAAAGGTAGTCCATACATAATATAAGATAAAGAGGAAAATGAAATTAAATGCGTTCTTTCTCTTTTTCAAGCACCTTTACAGCAGCTTCCCTGACTTCCCTAGGGAGTTTGATCTATGCTTTTGTTTACTTCCTCCCAAATCATGGGCTATACCAATAAGACAGTTAGAGAGAGTCCCCCGAGTTTTCCCTGACAGGAACCAGGAGGGTGTTGGGCCGGGCTGGTTGTCAGCAGGTAGGTTATCAGGAGAGGGGGAGACGAAGGCAGTGGCATTGCCAGACCTGTGACATTCCAGGAGGCTTTGCAGGCTCTCTGTGGATTTGTGGTATTTATCCTCTGAAATAGGATGTTTCATCTTCACTGGGTCCAAAAGCCCACAAGTTATTGTCTAGGAGGCACATCACTCATGGCATGTGGCACCAAGAAAGTGGCCAAGGGACTCAGTGTCCTGGGTGGATCAGGCCTCTGTGGGGGCTCCTGGTTTGAGAGTTTCCAGAACCGGATTTAGCTTCTCACGTGAACTGAGCCACAGGTGTCAGCTGCCAAGCCCTGTCCAGGCTTATTTCTAGACATGATGGAGAGGGGTTCCAGGCCGCAGACTTCCTTCCTAATCATAATAACAGCAGTGCTGTGCTAAGGGTCTGTATTCATTGAGTACCTATTATGTGCCAGACACTGAACTCGGCCCTCTGCGTGTTTTATCTCTTCAGAGCCTCCCCACATACAGTAGGAGCAATTACTGTCTCTACTGCCCCGATGAGGAAACTAAGGCTGGGAGGGGTTTACATCACTTGTTCAAAGTCACACAGCTAGAAATGGCAGACTCTGGATTGGAAACCAGATTGCCTGACTTCAGAGCCTCAAACAGCAAACCATTCAGCATCCAAACGTGTCTGCCTATTTTTATTGTTTGCTTGAATGTACACCTTTTTCTCCAGCATGCTTGTGTAGAGAAAATTAACAAAGGTTTACTCTCCTCCTCACTGATAGCTCTCCTTACAGCGTATGGCTCTCCCCACTTTCCAGCCAAATTTTCTTTTGGCAAAAATGTGGGCCATGGGGTGTCAAAGGTAGGAGGGATAAGAATCACTTGAAGACACTTAAATTCCCAGTCCTCACTCCCGGAGGTGCTGTTTCACCTAGACAAATGGCCAGGAATCTGGAATGTCACTTCTCCCCAGGAATGCAGGTGAGACCTCCCTGGCCTGTGTGACACTGACTAGGACCTCACCTCTGTCTCACGGGAGTGACTTGTGCTGCAAGTCCCTGGACTCAATGAGTCTCTTCTAAGTCTGCCTTCCTTAAGTATAGACACTGAGCTCAAAGGTAGGTGTGGTCCCTGAGGAAGGACACCCCACAGAATAAGGCAGGCCAGCTGGAGCCTGAATTTGGGGAAGCACCCGCCTCCTCTGCTGTGGAGGCTGGCCCACGCCACATCCCCGTGGCCCATATGCATTCCACAGCACCTTCTTTCAGCTACAGCCCACGAGCCAGTGTGAACTATTTGCAGTTTCCCATTCATTTCCTTTCCCCATAGGTGCTAGGTTTTACTATGTGCTCATGTACAAAGAGACTTCTCAGGTAGACTTCAGATAAATAACCTGCCACTCAACAGAGACAGCTATCCCTCCAGATTAGCCGAGGAAAGTTTTAATTCCAAGAAGTCTCATTTCTAGTTGTGCAGAATTGACCCTCTCTTTCTGCTCTTCTCTGGCCCATGCTGACCTTGATTCCAAGCATACCTGGGTTTGAATTTTGCCTCTACCTCTGTGTAATTATGAACAGCTTTTGCTAGGTTGGTTAACTGCGCTGTACCTCGGTTTCCTCATCAGTAAAATGAAGGTCATGATAGCAACTACTCATTGGATTGTCATGGTGATTAAATGATATAAATCACATAAAATAAAAAGTTTAACACAGTATTTGGCTCATGTTAAGTCCTCAGTAAATGTCAGCTATCTCCATTATAACAGCAACAATAATAACAGTTCTTAATATTAATACAGAACATTAATAATAACATTTCCACACTTGGGGGTAAAATGATTTATCCAATGGTATAAGGTAGAGTTGGGAAGAACTTGCTGGTGTAACCTTGAGCAGGTGACCCAAGCTCTACTAGCCTTGGTTTCCCCATCTGTGAAATGGACACAATTAGAGTGCCTAATTCAGGGTTGTTGTGAGGATTGAACAGGTTCCTAGAATAATGCCTAGGAATAAGTATCCACCAAGTATTGGCTATTATATTATCAGTTATTACTTAACATTTTTATGAATAATTATTCATTATTGAGTCTGGGCCAGTCATATATAACCTAATGGGAAGAGTCTTACACCAAGAGGCAGAGGCAGACTAGCCCAGGGACTTTGAGCAGAGGTGCTTGGATTATCTCAGCCTGGGTTACTTTCTCTATCCATAAAATTCTGCCCACTTCTCAGCTTCCTTCCAGAAATATCATGAAAATGGGAGAAATAGGTGTGAAAGTGCTTTGGCTCTCAAAGTGCTATTTTAAGTAAAGTAGTACCTACAGTATTAACTACAGCCATTCCTGTTTAAATGCTTTTTAAAGAAATTTCAGTCCTCCAAAAAGACTGTAGAATGTTAAACACTGGAGATATATTTTTAAAGGTTTTTGGCATTTCCTCCTTCTAGAAAGAATTGCACATACACAAAGAGGCAGGCAGTGACCTACTGAGCTGCTTTTCCAGGCAGAAGGAGGGAAGGTGGGCAGAGACGACATACACGGCAGCCTTTGTTGCCTGACCTGGGGCTTGGCCTCAGACCTGGTCCTTGCCAGAGATCTTCAAGGTATACCCGAGGAACGTGGACTCTCACGGTGGTTCTTGTTTAAGCCACTGTTTTTCAAATAATGACAGTCATGATTTTAGTGCCATACAGAAGAAACTTTTAAAATTTAATCATTACTCATTTAATGCATAATAGAGAAAAATATAACTAGCATATTAAAATCTTTATTTTTACTGGTATTTGCTTCTTAAATTATTTTCTTCTTAAAATGATTTTTAACATATGAGCCAATTTTAAAGGGAAGAATATTTGTAAATATGACATAAATCCTGAAGGTGAAAAAAAATTGCAAAAGTTTGGAACATGCCACATTAAACAAAGAGTACCTATTATTTGTCAAGCACTCTCCTGGGTACTGGGAAGGTAACACTTAATAATGTATGATCTCTGACTTGAAGGTCTTCATCTGGTGTGAGGAATAGCTACATCCGTGCTAACTGGAATGCAGTGAGGTGGGTGATGTGCTGGCAGCTCAAAAAGGGACAAACTAAGCCAGATAAAGCAGAGCTCCATCCTGCTAGGGCAGCTGAGAAAAGCTGAAGAAAGGAAATGACATTTGAACTGGATGTTAAAACATGCCTCAGTTATCCAGTTCATCGTAGGCACCCAGTCCTGCAGTATGTAATAATATTTAATGTCCCTGTGTCATGGCCCTTACATTCTTGCAGGCAAAATCTTAATGGCCAAGGACATATGTGATGTAATTGTGAGTTTTGACAAATGTCATGGAATAAACAAGCTACATGGTAAGGGCGTGGGCCCTACAATGTAGAGCAGCTCAGGGAGACAGAGACATGAACAGGCATGGTGAGTGCCAGGAATGGCTGCATGGCTAATTTTAGGAAGAAGCAGTGGGTGAAGTCTAAGAGCAGACTGGAGCCCAGGGGTCTCCAGTGTTGAATGCCACACCAGATACCTTGGACTTTATCTCTTTTTTTATTGTGATAAAATGCAAATAACATAAAATTTACCATCTTAATCATCTTTAAGTATGTAATTTAGTAGTGTCAAGTCTGTTCACATTGTTGTACCACCAATCTTCAGAACCCTTTTCGTCTTGCAAAACTGAACCTCTATGCCCATTAAACAAAAATTCCCTATCCCCTTCTACCTACAGACCCTGGAAACTGCTACTCTATTTTCTGTCTCTGTGAATTTGGCTACTCTAGGTACTCATGTAAGTAGAATCATGCAGTATTTGTCTTTTTATGACTGGCTGATTTCGGCCGGGCGCGGTGGCTCACACTTGTAATCCTAGCACTTTGGGAGGCCAAGGCGGGTGGATCATGAGGTCAGGAGATCGAGACCATGGTGAAACCCCGTCTCTACTAAAAATACAAAAAAAAATTAGCCGGGCATGGTGGCAGGCACCTGTAGTCCCAGCAACTTGGAGAGGCTGAGGCAGGAGAATGGCGTGAACCTGGGAGGCGGAGCTTGCAGTGAGCCGAGATTGCGCCACTGCACTCCAGCCTGGGCAACAGAGCGAGACTCTGTCTCAAAAAAAAAAAAAAAATGGCTGATTTCACTTGGCATAATGTTCTCAAGGTTCTACCCATGTTTTAGCATGTGTCCAAATTTCCTTCTGTTTTTTAAGGCTGAGTAATATCTCATTATATGTATATACCAAATGTTTAGCCATTCATCCATCAGTGGACACTTGCATTGCTTCCACTTTTTGGCTGTTGTGAATAATGCTGTTTTCGGTATGCAAATATCTCTTCAAGAGTCTGCATTCAGTTTGGGGGGGTATATACATAAAGGTGGAACTGCTGGATCATATGGTAATTCTGTTTTGTAATGTTTTGAAGAACCACCATTCTGTTTTCCAAAGCAATTGCACTGTCTTCCATTCCTACCCACAGTGCATAAAGATTTTAATTTCTCTGCATCCTTGACAACACTTGTTTTGTTTTTTTGATAGTAGCCATCTTAATAGGTGTGAGTTGATGTCTCATTGTGATTGTGATTTGTATCTCCCTAGTGATTAATGATGTTGACATCTTTTCATACACTTGTTGACCATTAGTATGTCTTCTTCATAGAAAAGTCTATCCAAGTCCTTTACCCATTTTTTAATCATGTTGTTTTGTTGTTGCTGTTGACTGAGATTTATCTTTTAAGCAATGACAAGCTAAAAGGTTTTTAAGCGGGGCTTTAACACGGTTAGATCCAGATTGTAGAAATATAGGTCTGGCGGTAGGAAAGATGAATTGACTGGTAGAAACACAAAGTAGGGCTCCCGGGGAGTTGGCTTTGTGATGGCCTAGCTGTGAAATGGTGAGAGCTGGAACTAAGGCAGTGGTGATGGTTATCTGAATAACTAGTAATTACTGTCTACTCACTCCCAAAAACTGCAGTCCCTCTAATTGAAGACATATGTTCTGTCTTAGAGAAATAAGCCCCTTCTCAGGACCTCATACCCACACCTTGCCCCACAGTTGGATAGATAGATGCATCCATCCTGCTCTGGGAACCATACCTTATATTTTTTGGCTATCCTGAATTCCGAGTCACCGCTCCCAAGAGAAAAGCAGTGTTATCACTGAGAACCCTGTTGGATGAAAACATGCCCTCCGTAGATCACTTTCTGAGTGGTGACATGCTGAAACAAACAGTGGAGATTTCAGGATTCTACCTGACTGGGTTCCTGGGCTGTCCCTTGTCCGTTGACTCTCATCAGTTTCTCAGCAATCGGCTGAGCTCTGAAATGTGTTGTTTTGGTAGTAAGGGGACTAAGACCTCACTTGTTACTGCCTTTAAATATCACAAATGACATTCTCTTTCCTTTTATTGGAAAAAGCAATGGAGCTTAGAGTTGGCAAACCTAGAGCACCTCACCCTCAGAAGCTCAGCTTCCATTTCTATAAAGTCAAGGAAACAACACCTCCCCCTCCTTTTTTTATTAACAGGGCAGAGACTACAGATTGCCTTACTCAATATCCACTGTGGCATCTTTCTCATCTACTTTCTGGTCCTGCAGAGATGGGAATGTTAGAAATGACAGTCCCCAGACTCCTCTGCATCCAGGGCTGTGGTTGTGATTCAGTATCTGCCTGTGACGGCAGAAGACTGGAATAGAGAAATGAGTTAGGTGGGAAGAGAGGAGACCTGCCAGGGAACCCTCTTGCTGGTGCAAGTCATGGTGTCGCTTTGGAGCTACAGCTCTGGATATAGATTCAGAATCTCCGCATGGCAGCTCAGATGGTCTAACTCCAGATCTGGCAGCTGGGGTGGCTGCTTCCCGCTTCCCCAGCTTCTGCATAGTAGCAGCTCCCTTGGTGTGTCAGTTCTGCAGTGCTATTCCTGCAAGTTACTTCCAGAGGTGCTCACTGGAACCTGCTCCCCGAGCCCGTTCAACAAGTTTGTCAGCGTGTAATCCCTTTTGCTACAGAATTGACAGATGCTTACCAAATTGTTGGACTTCCTGCTTAAACTATCTATAATGGCTTCTGTTACTTGCAGCCAAACCCAGACTGGTTTACAGAATTTAGGAGGTTAACAGAAAATAATAAGCTAACACTCCTAGCACAGTTCCTGGCTCTTAGAAGTTGCTCGATAAATATTGGTTGACTCTGAAACTGAAATCAGGGCTGATTTCATCTTAGTGGAGGAGGCAACTGCTTACCTTATGATGGGATCTCAGGGATGCGTTCTTTCTTTCTCCCCTCTGCTCTGCAGAGTCCTCCTACCTGCTCATTGGTTTCTTGAAGAAAACAACTTTGCCAATTAGAAACAAGGCTCAAAACTCAAATGCAGCTGGGTGCGGTGGCTCACGCCTGTAATCCTGACACTTTGAGACGCCAAGGCAAGCGGATTGCTTGAGCTCAGAAGTTCAAGACCAGCCTGGGCAACATGGCAAAACCCCGTCTCTACAAAAAGTACAAAAAAAAATTAGTAGGGTGTGGTGGCATGTATCTGTAATCCCAGCTACTCGGGATTTTGAGGTGGGAGGATTGCTTGAGTCTGAAAGTTCAAGATTGCAGTGAACTGTGATTGTGCTGCTGCACTCCAGCCTGGGTGGCAGAGGCAGAGTGAGCTACACACACCCACACACGCCCTTACACACCCTTAAATGTTCCTTATTCATTATACTGGCTTGCATTGAACTGAGGTGTAAGTGGTCGATTTGGACTCCTTTCCTAAAAGAAGGGTTTGAGAGGGGAGAAATGAGAGAGATGGAGGGTACTGAGTCCCAACCCCCAGGAGGGAGAGAAGTAGGACATGGAAAGAGGAAGCCAGGCAAAGACTGGGGGTAGGAGTGCCCTGGATCCCAAAAGTCTGTGCCCCAGAAATACATGGACCAGTCCAGGGCGATACATGACCACTTAGCTCCATGTCTATGGCTCCTATGAGTGGCCAAAAGTCTGCCACCACGACTGAAATGACAGAGCAGAAGGGTCAGAGGTGTGAAGAGAGACTGGAGAAGTAGACAGGGGTCAGATCATGCAGGGCCTTGTGGACCAGGGTACAGACTTCTGTCTAGTCCAGTGGTTGGCAAACCCGTTCTGTAAAGGACCAGATATTATTTTAGGCTTTGCAGGCCAGTCTCTGTCAACCTATTCGGTTCTACTGTTGTGGTGCAAAAGCAGCCGTAGACAACACGTAAATGATTGAGCATGGCTGTGTTCCGGTAACCTTTATTTCAGGCAGCAGGCTGGATTTGGCCCACAGGCCATAGTTTGCCAATGCCTGGCTTAGTCTAAGGACACTGAGAAGCCTTTAAAAGATATTGGCAGGGCGTGATGGCTCATGCCCGTAATCCCAGCACTTTGGGAGGCTGAGGTGGGTGGATCACGAGGTCAGGAGTTCGAGACCAGCCTGCCCAACATGATGAAACCCAGTCTGTACTAAAAATATAAAAAGTTAGCTGGGCATAGTGGCAGGTGCCTGCAATCCCAGCTAACTGGGAGGCTGAGGCAGGAGAATTGCTTGAGCCCAGGAGGCGGAGGTTGCAGTGAGCCAAGACTGTGCCACTGCACTCCAGCCTGGGCAACAGAGTGAGACTCCATCTCAAAAAAAAAAAAAAAAAGATATTTAGGAAGGGGGTTACCTAATCATATTTATGTTTGTGAAGAGCCCTGTGACTTAAGGGTGGAAGGTAATTGTCAGAAAGCAGAGGGATTTGAGTAGCCCAGATGAAGGGATGGTAGCTTGGGGGAGGATGCTGCGGTGGAGGTGAGAAGTAGATTGAACAGATATTTAGGAGTAGAAATGCTAGAATTTGGTGATTGGTCAGTTATAAGGATTAGGGAGGGAGAGCTTCAAGACTGATGCCTAGAACTGTGGCTTGTAGGATGCTCTGGGGCTTAGCTTGCTCACCCTGCTGTTTATCTCCCATCCTGTGGTTTGTTAAAGTGTTTCCCCCAAAACATTCTCAATCAAGGCATATCTCTTCTGTGTATGGATTCACGTGTCATTGCCCCAGTCCTAAAGGTTCTGAGCTGGAATGATTCTTGACTCTTTATTTCCTATGAGTCCCCGCTGCTCCCATCTAGTCAAGCACATGATCTGGTAACTCTGCTACTCAACCTCTTAATGAAAGTATCCTCGCTTTCCATATCTACTCAGTTCTAAGTTCAGATGCTAAGACTTTCGCTACATATGTTCAGTATTAAGGGAATCCCAAAATGTTTGTCAGAATCACTTCGGTTCCTGCATTTAGGATAGTGAGAGTTCACCTAGCATGCAGCACTCACAGTTTCATATTCAACACAACGGCTGGCCCTAGCTGAGCCCTCTTCGTCTCAGGCCCAGACCTCTTACCTGTGTACTTATCTCCCTTATCATCAGTTGATACATCACTGCCTGATCAAGCTTCATGAAGCTCTGTTCCTGTGTACCTGCTGGAAAAACTTCTGATGGTTGCCCATTGCCTCCACACTGAAGCTCCTGGCCCTTACCCTGGCACTCCAGCATCTGCAGTTGAAGACCAGCTCGGATCTGTGCCCTTTTTCTCTCTCTCTTCCCCTTGCAGACTCCTTAATCTTGGTCAGCCCGTTCTCAAATGCATCATGCATGTTCCCACCTCTACGGAGTTGTACTTGCTATGGTTCCCACCTTCCACTATTTTTTTTTTTTGAGACAGAGTCTCACTCTGTTGCCCAGGCTGGAGTGCAGTGGCACAATCTCGGCTCACTGCAAGCTCCGCCTCCCGGGTTCATGCCATTCTCCTGCCTCAGCCTCCCGAGTAGCTGGGAATACAGGTGCCCGCCACCACGCCTGGCTAATTTTTTGTATTTTTAGTACAGACAGGATTTCACCATGTTAGCCAGGACGGTCTCGATCTCCTGACCTCATGATCCACCCGCCTTGGCCTCCCAAAGTCCCAAAGTGCTGGGATTACAGGCGTGAGCCACCGCACCTGGCCTCTCTTCTTGTGTTCTATACAGAATTGAAATTAATTATTTGCAGTTTGAAACCTTGCTCCTTGACTTACTAACACTGCAGCATGAGGCCAGTTACTTCTCAGAGGCTCAGTTTGCTCATCTTTAAAATGGAGTTCATTTCATTAACCTTGCATGGTTGGTCTATGGATTAATATAGAAAGCTCCCATAATGCATTTAGGATATGGCAGGTGTTCCATAAATATTGCTTTTCTTCCCCTAGACTTCCTAAGAGTGATTTACATAATTAAATGAGCTCATAATTAAATGAGCTTAGACCAGTGTCTCACATGTAGTATGTGCTTAGTAAAGGTTAGCCTTTTTGTTCTTATTTAATTTGAAGAAGGATAGCATTTATAAACAAACTGTTCTCCTTCTCCTTGTCATTCCATCATTATGATAATCAGTTTTGGGAACTCAAAGATCAAGGATGCTCCCTGAGACGTTGGGAGGAAAGTAAGCAGCTTGGAGCCGGGACAGGAGATGCAGCCAGAGGCAAGAGGAAGGCATTAAATGTGTACATTTCCCAAAATCAACTTCACCTAATTTTTAATTTTGCTAATGGCTAGTCTTTATTTGAGATGTCATGCTGAAATAACTCTTTTAATAAAAGAGAAATAATGCACTCATTTTTCCCCTTCCTTCCTCCATATCAGCAAAGACTTGGCGCAATGACGTATATCACCCTTTTATTTTAATTAAGCATATAGCTTTGAGAGGCTTGTAAAAATGTTGCCAACAGAGAAATGCTTTAACAGATGTGAACTTGAGGTTGGCTTCTCCCATATATCTTTACTACAGAAAATTGCCCTCCTCATTTTGCACGTGAGGCGAATAGATGAGCCTGGGTACATGCCTCGGAGTAGAAGCTTGAGAGAAGTAGAGTGTTCAGGAACGTAGAGTGTGGGATTATAAGCATTTTTTAGAAGGCCAAGGAGAACACGGCAAGGAAAGGAGAGCTATTTTCTGTGCAGGATCATGTGTGGAGGTGTCCTGGCGGACACAAGATTTCTATCATTTTCCTTTCCACATGTCAGATGACAGATGATGTCCAAATACACAGATTTTGAGGGGAAAAAATCAGGGTTTTAAGTCTGAGACCCATGATTTAAACTCCAGCAATCTGACTCCAGAGCCAGATCAGCCAAGAAGCTAAACCTCTTGACAGCTCAAGGAGCAGAGCAATGTGTCATGATAGTAAGGCTGCAAGCAGTTATCCCGTAGGATATAAATGAAGGAATGAGCGATGTGTGGTGGGTATTTATGCAATGGCTTTTATCTAATCTACCAGTGAGTACAACATGGAAAAGCTTAGTGGGTGGTATTTCTGATTCCTGTTTTTAAAAAAAAAAAAAAAATAGGGAGAGAGAGACTTGGAGTTTAAATAAGCTAGAAAAAGAAAGAAGCAGAGACAGACTGACAGACTGACTTGTACAAAAGAGAACTTAAAAGTCAAAAGAGAAGTTCACCCACGCCAAGAGAAGTAAACCTGAACCAGAAGCAGAGAGAAGCAGCAGTTCTGGAACCAGGGCAGAAGCTGCCTGAATGCGAATACACTTGCTTCACACCAGCTGGAAAGACACATTAAAACTGAATAAGGAAGTCGGGGAGCTGTAGCCCAACAGCGGGCATCTGTATTCCCTCCGTGCCGCCATGATGGTCTCACTGATGAATAATTCATTCTGAGATTATCCTCCCTGCCTCTAGTTAAGTTGTTGCCCTTGCTCTCAGCAAAATTAGCCCACGCGTGTGGGGCTATCGTGATTCCTAAGGTGTGAGGCATCCTGGAGAAGGGAGTTAGCCACCCGGTGAAGTCTGGAGATAAGGTGCCTGTGTACATGGGGGCTGCCCAGAAGGGGTCAGAGGCTCCAGCTCGCTAAAAATCTTGACTCCCAAAATACAAACCAGGTGAATCAGGTAAGTGTGCATAGCTTACCCAGAGACAGGGCTGACTTCCTTATTTTGTAGCTATTTATTGTCCTCTTCTAGAATTCTGCCCAAATGAGGACCAGATACCAAAAAGCCTTTATATCCCAGAAAGAAGGTCATTGTTGCAGAGATCCTGATGTTTCAGCAATGCAAGGTGCTAGAGATCCCTTCTAGAAAAAAAACTCACTCACTTCCACGTAGTAGAAACCCAAAACCTCACTTGATTTTAACACCTCTAAATAACTTAGTACTATATCTACTGAATATTGACATTAACTCTTCTCAGAGGAAGGTACTAGAATAGAAGAAAGCATATTGAATAATATCAAATTGAGTGTACATCAAAACCTGGCATCAAAGAAGTTTCCTTTTTTATGTGTTCTCACTTTTTAATCAATGAAAAAGTGACTTGAAATGACAAATGTGTAGAATCCAAAACATAATGTTACTATTAGGATCAAAAAAGTAAAGCCTTTTGGAGTTTAATCTGAAAAAGAAAAGACTTAAGTGTAACTTTATCTTTGTTAGACAAGGGACATTTCTTAAAGTTTTTATAATAATTATAAAGTTAATGTTCTTTGTTTTTTTTATAAAAAAATTACATATTACCTAATTTTACAATACAACAGTTCCCATCCGCCCCCATATTCCTCTATACAGAGGTAGCCATTATTAAAAGCTTAAGTCTCTTTCCAGAGAGTTTCTCAGCAGAATCAAATGGAATCAGATTACACACCATTTTAAAGTTCACTGTTTTGCTTAACAATATATCATAGTTATGTCTCCATCTCAAAACGTAATTCTTTTTCTTATAAACTACATGGTGTCCTGGTAGCTAAGTGCACTAGAATTTAGTGTAACATTAACAGGGCAATCATTGATAGAGATTTAAATTGTTTCTAGTACTGCTAATACAATGCTGCAACAAACATCATTATGTTTGTGTATATCCTATGTTTCTTTTTTTTTTTTTTTTTTTTTTTTGATATGGAGTCTCGCTGTGTCCCCCAGGCTGGAGTGCAGTGGTGCAATCTCGGCTCACTGCAACCTCTGCCTCCTGGGTTCACGCCATTCTCCTGCCTCAGCCTCCCAAGTAGCTGGGACTACAGGCACCTGCCACCTCGCCCGGCTAATTTTTTGTATTTTTAGTAGACATGGGGTTTCACCGTGTTAGCCAGGATGGTCTCAATCTCCTGACCTCATGATCCACCCGCCTCAGCCTCCCAAAGTATCCTATGTATATTTTGCACATTACTACTAGTATATCTATAGGATAAAATCTCCAGAACTGGAGTGTCTGGGGCAAAGGGCACGAACATTTTATGTATAAATAGGTATTGCTAAGTGGTTATGTATGGTGAGGATTTTTTGACTTTGAAGAAGGATGTTGATATGTCTGCAGAAATTTTTAAGAAAAAGTGAAACAGGCATAAATTAAATCCGGAGTTCTTTGAGCTAGACAAAAAGTAGAATTTTATTATCCATGTATAACCTTGAATGTGTCACCGAAGCTGTAATGTCTCCTTTCCTAAAGAACTTTAAGAAGAGCAATCTCTTATCCAAGCCCCAAATGCTGTACTGTCGCATTGATGCTTAGGGAGGCCGTAGCCACATGTCCGTTTATGGATCCAAACCACTAAGAGCTGAATTCTTTCACCTGAGTATAATTAATGGCAAGTGCAAAGAAGTCAGAAACACAAGTCGGGTTCACAAACCTCTTATAAAATGTCTTCTCAAACCCTCACCTTAGTGCAGCCGTTGACAACCAGGCTGGGGCCCTCGGTGACAACTGATATACCAACTTCCCTTATCAAAGTATTACTAGCCCCAGGGATCCTTTAAATTTCATTTTACTTTTCTTTTGCCCAAGTCAGAATATCAGGCAGAAATGCATATATATGTAAGATGAATGCAGTGCACAGTTGAAATTTCTCCTGCTATGAGTCTCTCCACACCTTGAATTTTGGACTCTCAAGCCGTTTTTAAATGCAGCTTCATTTTTCTTCCCTGTCATTACCTGATTTCATCTGAAAATCTCAGCATGTGGT
Source organism: Symphalangus syndactylus (assembly GCF_028878055.3). Lineage (NCBI taxonomy): Eukaryota > Metazoa > Chordata > Mammalia > Primates > Hylobatidae > Symphalangus > Symphalangus syndactylus. The sequence goes on from NC_072429.2 coordinate 17,815,282, forward strand.
TCTCTTTTCCCTTAATTCATTAGATTTGGCATTGCTGTTTATTATATCAACTTGACATCTGTCTAATATAACATCTCTGAAGCACCAGGATGTTGGAAAAAAAAAAAAAAAGGGGAGGGGAAGAGGAGGATTTAACTCTTCAGGGCTAACTGAAGACTGTTTAAATTCGTAGAGGTGACTTTAGCCCTTTGTAGATCTTCCTCTAGATAGAAATATATTTGTAATCAAAATAATAATCCATACTCCCTCTTTCTTCTGCTGAGATGAAGGGGAGAGAGACTTGGGGGAAGGCCGAGCTATTTATTCACAGATTGTTTTAAGTCAGAGTTGGTCTGTCCTGGGAGAGAAGATTGTATTAGCTTGATAAAGCTAACCCTTTCAGCCTGGGGAAAAAAGAATCACACAATACTGCTGCGAAGGTTTCCTTGGCTTCTCCAAAGAGGAATTAGATTTAACTTGCCAAAACCTTCCAGATTGGAGGGTATGCTTCTAGAGATAATATGGACATAAAAGCAATACTGGATTTGTGGTTTTTGATGGGAAATAGGAAACATTACAACAGACTCCAGGTTTTAAAGAGAAGGCTGATAGGGAACCCCAGAAGCAGGGGGAAGGTCTGTGGCCATCTTTCTTTAATACAGTCTTGTAAAAAATTGTCATTACTATCTGCATCAAGATGTGTCTTGTTTGGAGTACTAGTTGGAATTCCTCAGCATGGAATATCAGTAAAAAACAAGGGATTTGACGGGTATTTTGTCAGGGGACCTGAATCTGTGCCTGTAGTGCCACGCACACATTCAGAGGTAGGCAAGAACACAAGCTGGGGCTGAGACACAATGCCCAGGGCCACAGCAGAGCAGGAAGGGTTCGGAGCAGTTAAAATCCAACTCGTAAGTCTCAAGGTATAATAAGACTAGGACTTGGCTAGGAATTGCTGTTGATTCTGGTCTGGGAACCAAAGCTCACCATACACTTGACCTTAGGGAGGGTATTGACTTCAGATTCTTTTCAAGTCTCTCAGACTCTAAACCTGATGATTATTATGCAATGATGTTGGGTCGCTGTCTGTTCCTAGTTACTCATCATCCCACTAGAGGGATAGAAAAACTCCTATTTAGCGATCCCTTCATTTATTTCCATCTCCTTTGTACCTCTGAAGCTGAACATATTAGTCATGTTAGTCATATTAGTCAAGGAATTCCCAGCTGTTCAGAAGGAGAGAGGGAGAAATGACAGGGAGAGATGCCGCTATCAATAAAACAAAGCACCGTGGGTGAGGTGTGCAGCATTTTGGTGTTGTCAGCAATCTAGCCAGCCCCGAGTCAGTCTACCTGTATGAGGCTTCCCCAGTGGAGCTGGAAGAAAAGTTGCCTGGAGAAAGAAGGAAAAAAAAGAAGAAGAATCTCCTTAAGACTGAGAAATACATTATTTTTTAAATTGGCAGTCCTTTTTGATGAGTTAAGTGGAAGCAAGTTGTGATCTAAATCAATGGAATTGATAATGTTTTTATCTTGAAAGGTTAACTGTATTTTTGACACTCTCCTAACTCCCAAGCAACTTGGCTTTTAAGAAAAAAGAAATAATCCTCTGGGCAAGGAGCCTGGGATACACTTAATTTAGGGCTGATGTTCATGACTGGTCATTGACCTTGAAATTCCATTAGTGCTAATGAAGGAGAGTGCTGGATGCATCCTGGCTGAGTCCAGTAAGTGACGTGCTTGGCGCTTGCAGGGCCCCGCCCCTCTGTCTCCGCACTTGGCTGGGACTTGTCTTCTCTGGGTCCTGATGCCTCAGCAGCAGCTCTGTCTTGCAGAGCGAAGTGCCTCCCATAGCTGCAAGTTCTCCCAGGCCTTCCCTCCAGAGGAGAGGAGAAAGCTCTGTTGGAGTAAGACTGTGGTGCTTGCTCTGTGTGCGTCTCCCTTCCCACAGCAATGACATTCAGAGGCAGAATATGCAGCTGGCATTCTAAAATTTTCCATCTAAAAAGAGCCTTAGTGATCACTCAAATGTGGGCTCCACATATGCCCCTCACTTTAGATTTAGATTTAACAATGATAAATATTTTACTATTTGTGTGGTAGTGGTGGTGGTTTTGCCATTTTAAATTACAGACATTGTCACATTTTATTCTTAAATATTTCAGTATGCCCCATCAAAAAGTAAAAATATGTCCTATGTAACAAACCTGTACGTTGTGCATATGTACCCTAGAACTTAAAGTATCATAAAAAAAAGAAAACCATAACACTATTATCATACCTAACAAAATGAATATTAATTCCTGAGTGTCATCCCATATGCAATCCATATTACAAGTCCCTCAATTGTCCTAAAAATGTTTTCCAACAATTGGTTTGTTTAAACTACAATCTATACGCAGTTCACACATTACATTTACTTGTTAGGCCTCTTTTTATCCAAAACGATGCAGTTCATACAGCAGCCTCTGGACACCAGTAGCTGATGAGCACTTAAAATATGGCTAGTCCAAATTAAGGTATGCTGTAAGTATAAAATGCAAATTGGATTTCCAAAACAGTATTCAAAAAAATGCATAATATCTCATTAACAATTTTAAATGGATTATATGTGGAAATTATATTTCTCATATGTTCGCATAATAAAACATTAAATATATTTAAAGTTACAGCTTATATATAAGCTGTTTTATAACAGCTATTAATGTATTGGGATAGAAAAGCAACTTTACAATAGAGGGACTGGTAAATCTTGGCCTGACAACAGTGAACCAATTAGTACGAGGCACCTCTCAATTGGTTCCCTGTTGTCATGCCGAGATTGATCAATTGCTCTATTGTAAAGTTGCTTGTCTACCCTCACTAGCAGCAATCATCCGTCACTGATAATTTGGCATCCTAAGAATCAAACTTTAAGGTTTTAGCATTCATTGATGACTGTTGCCTGCATCAGTTATTTAATTAAAGGTTGTAAAATGATTTTTCCATACTTCATTTCAATATATTAGTCAGAATTCATATGAAAAGCAAAGTTCAGAAACCCGGACTATGTGGTTACCCTGAAGTACAGTTACTGTGGGAAAGACCAGATAAAGGCTTAATTCTCCCCTTTAACTTCAGAACAAAGAGTTGGTAAAAGCTACCTCTTTTGACAGATTAAGTATTTCCTGCTTTCACATTTTGAGTATTATTATGAACTCATGGATTTTTATATAATAAATATAAATAGAATTTTTAAAATGTTTGAATTAGTTTCTAGCATTTAAAAAAATCAAGAAAAAGAAATCTAGCTAGTGACAGTAGGCCTACATTTTTACCCCACAGTGTCCTCTACAGTGGAGTGTGGGCTCCATCCTCAGATGGGGCATGTGTTCATTTATGAACGACCCTCCCCACCCAGACACAGGATTAGGTTGTCTGCCATGTCCCTGTGAGTATGTGAGTTTGTGGCCCCAAGTCCAATCACCTATGTCATAAATTAGGAAATTACAGTACAGAAAAGAGAAGCACAGTATAGAAAAGAATACAGAAGTACAGTACAGAAAAGAGAAGGGACTGGCTGATGGTGGAATAGCAAAATGAGTGGCAGAGTTGGGAACAGAATCCAAATGTCCTCCTTCCCAGGAGGAACAGTGATCTCATCCTCAGTTTACCAAGAGATGTTCCCAGAGAAGTCCAGGTAACGGCAGCAGCAGCTAGTGGAAGGTGCCCATTTAGCATATGCTCTGCATTTTCTGTGTGTAGAAGAAAGATTATTGCTGTTGCCAGTGTGGCTCTCTCTGACCATGATTTAATTTTTCCCAAACCCTGGGCAGATTCAGAGGCTGCCCACAACATTAGCTTCCTCTGGGACTGTGATCTACAGAGTCAATGTGAACTACTCCAAATAAATAAGATTAGTGCAACCTAATTAATTTGGAGACCCCCTTGGGCAATATATTTATCAAAAATTTAAGTGCATATAGCCTTTTTGACCGAGCAGTCCCACTGCTAGGAACTTTTCTAACAACTATATTCACAAAATATTCCAAGACGTGTGTACCTTGAAGTTCACTGTTCTCATAGAAAACTGGAAGCAACCTTCAATTGGGTACCAGTTAATTATTTATGGCACATCTATATGAAGAAAGAGTATGTGGCCATTTAAAAGAGTTAGGTAGAGTTACATGTGCTGATATTGTAAGATATACTGTTAGGTGAGAAAAGGAAAATGTAGAACAGTGTATATTTTTTTAATTGTGCTTATTTTAAATAATACATATATATATACCAGTATATGCATAAACATTTTTAAGAAAGATATATAAGAAAATATTAACATCTTTAGAGGAAGAGACCAGAGGTCAGAGTGGGGGAGAAAGATACGGGTTTTACTTTTAATTTTACATCTATTTTTTGTTTGTTTGTTTTTGTTTTTTTTTTGAGACGGAGTTTTACTCTTGTTGCCCAGGCTGGAGTGCAATGGTGCCATCTGGGCTCACTGCAACCTCTGCCTCCCAGGTTCAAGCAATCTCCTGCCTCAGCCTCCCGAGTAGCTGGGATTATAGGCGCCTGCCACTGCAGAGACAGGGTTTTACCACGTTGGCCAGGCTGCTCTCAAACTCCTGACCTTAGGTGATCCACCTGCCTCGGCCTCCCAAAGTGCTGGGATTATAGGTGTGAGCCATTGCGCCCAGCTGGATTATTTTTTAAATCATGGACATATATTCTTTAATATTAAATTTATCAATAAGTTTGAGTGTTTGAATAAATCAGCTGGGTTAGGGAAAAGCTAATGGTACCTTTCTTTTTAATCTGGTGTTCTGGTCACTTAATATGAGGGCATTAGTAGTGCTTCTCAAACCAATGGCAGCCAGTTGCCTTACTAGGCGCATCTGTTGAACTCCGTATGTATTGATTGGTGCAAAACTAATTGCGGTTTTTGCCATTACTTCTAATTAGTTTTGCACCAACCTAGTAAGTGCTGAGCACTTAGCCAGGTGCGATGGGCAGTACAGGCAAGCAGTAAGGAGCTTGCAGTCAAGTTTTGGAGAAAAGGCCAAAAATAACTCATCAATAGCAGGGGTCTGGAATTCAAGGCTGGTGGGGACTTCCTAGACTTTCAGTGCCTCAGAATACAAAAGAAAAACTCCTGTCAGGAAACCAGCCAGACAGGGTGGAATACCTAAGCCGAATGAGCTCTAACAAGTGAATCCAGGCTGGATGGCACAAAGGGGAGGGAGAGAAGTGTGGGGGAAGGATGAACAGGACCAGAGCAGTGGGAGAGAGAAGAACAGGGTAAGGGAGCTGTGCAGAAAGTTTGAGGATGGTGGTGTGGGCAGGAGATGGGTTTACAGCCCAGCCTGGCCACTTGTGGAGGGGCCATGGGCAAACCCTAGTTTCTTCATAAAATGCGTAAAATACATCATCGAGACATTGTAAAGATTCAAGTGTATAATGCATGATCGGTGTTGAGTATGTTTGTAATATACACCCAAACTTTGCTGGCTCTATGTAAGTATATAGGGGAGGAAACAGTATAGAGGCAGCTCATGGCAGAGCCCCGAGTCACATAGTCTAGTTCCAATTCTTGACTCTACGACTTTCTGGCTCTGTGACATGAAGCTTCCCCGACCTCTTGGATCCTTGGTTTTCTTTTCTGCTAAGTTGGGAGAAGGCGAAAAAACTGGTGCATACTATATACATTTGACCCTTGACCGAAATAGGGGTTAGGGACACCAACCTCCCTCCTGCACAGTAGAAAATCCACATATAACTTTTGACTCTCCCAAAACTTAACTATTAAGGCATCCGGTTAACAGTAGGCTCTTACCGATAACATAAACAGTCAATTAACACATATTTTGTTTGTTGTATGTGTAATACACTGTATAAAATATGTTAAAATATTGTATTTTTACAATAAAGTAAGCTAGAGGCAAAATGTTATCAAGAAAATCGTGAGAAAAAATAAATTTACTGTTGGTTAAATGGAAGTGGGTCATCACAAAAACCTCCATCCTCGTCTTCGTGTTGAGTAGGCTGAGCAGGAGGAAGAAGAGGAGGTTGGATTTGCTGTCTTGGGGTGGCGGTGGTGGAAGAAAATCCACGTATGAGTGGACCAGTGCAATTCAAGCTCGTGGTGTTCAGAGGTCAACTATACTTCATACATGGCAGTGGATTGTTGTGTAAGTGAAAGTCAATGCAAAAAATAAAAGGGAGTTCAGCACAGGCAACATTTTACTCATGCATTGTAGGTTTCCTGCAGTTTTAAAACATTATTCTTTCAAATCCTTTCTAAGACTCTCTAAGATAATTGAGGCAAGAGAGAGCTACGACACATGAGGGAAAGGTTTCTCTAAAACCACATGTGATGTGATTCAGACTTGAACCTGAATTTGCTATGCTCTAAACTGCTGGCTTTCCCGCTATGATCCTGACATTTTATATGCCATCTAATCGTAAGCCTTCCTTATTCCAAAAGCTTGGACTGGAATTATTTAGAAGGGTAACTGAAGGATGGTTAAATGATGGCATTTCTTGCTGCTCAGAATGCATGTATGTATTTTCATTATGCTAACATGACTTGCACGTGGCGAGCCGGTTTCAAGAAATAACTTCCTAAGCTATGCATTTAATTTAGATACTGTGAAACCCTGTTTTTAATCAGAGATTCTTCATTAAAAGCTTATTCACTGGGAGCTAATGAAAAGTCATAGAAAGTACCTTTAAATCCACAATGCAGTTGTTCTCTTGCGTGTGGTAGTCACGCCAGCATTTAGAGACCACGCAGAAAGGTCGGGTGCGGAGGGGTGAACACTAATAGGATAGCTACCGGCAGCTCCAGGACTCCATAAATCATTCAAAATGTGTGCACGGGAGTTTAACATACATATATCTATTATATGCACAATAATTATTCCTTCACAAGTGTTTTTAAATAATCACTTTGTATTTAATTAATGTGCAGTATTTGTCTTTGGACGTTGAGAGTAAGGGGCAGAGAGAGGAGAGTTACGGGCAGAGAGAGGAGGCTGGCATTCATCAAACCCATCGAGAGGCTGCTTGGTTTTAAACGTAGCTTTTCTGCTTTTGGTTTCGTACCTGGTACAGAACAACAGGCTGCTCTCCCTGTTTCTAAGGTCTAATATTTTCATTAGTGTTTTCTTTACAAAAGAGGCATGAGGGCTGTGATTTCCATCCCAATCTCATGGGATGGGGGCTCTAGTTGCCCTTCTGAAGGACATAAAGCATAAACGGTGTTTTAAAAGAGGTTCTCTTTGCAGAAGGCATTCTGATCAAGTATACAGATATGTTTGTTATTACCATCTCACTTTGCAATTGTGATGGTTTTTTTTCTTCTTTTTTCTTTCTTTTTTTTTTTTTTTTTTGAGACAGAGTCTTGCTCTGTCGCCCAGGCTGGAGTGCAGTGGCGCGATCTCGGCTCACTGCAAGCTCCACCTCCCAGGTTCACGCCATTCTTCTGCCTCAGCCTCCGGAGTAGCTGGGACTACAGGCGTCTGCCACCACACCCGGATAATTTTTTTGTAATTTTTAGTAGAGATGGGGTTTCACCGTGTTCGCCAGGATGGTCTCCATCTCCTGACCTCGTGATCCACCCACCTCGGCCTCCCAAAGCGCTGAGATTATAGGCATGAGCCACCACGCCCAGTGGCAATTGTGATGATGGTTTAATCCATCATTGATATATGGCCAAATATGTGTGTGTGTGCGAGTGTGTAAATATACAGATGCATGTAAGTGATTATGGAAATTTGTATGTATGTGTTTATGGATGAAAATATTTCTTTAAACGACTGGAGTGAGCTAATATAGTAGAAATTGTTCATTTAGACACTTGAGTCTTAAAGATGATTGCTCTATGACAACAGAGAAAGAAAGTTACATTGAGCCTTCAGTTTCCATGTCGTGTAAACACACAGACTTCACTACATAGCTAGCCTGAATCAGCCAAAGAACAAAATACTCTAATGTGATCCATCATCAAGGGGAGATGACAATTCCTTTAAGAAGCTTGTTTTTAGCCCAGATGGTTTGGTCCTGCACACAATCATTTGATGATGTGCTACTTTCAGCTTTGGAATCACGTACCTCTCTGTGCATGTTTAACAAGAAGAGAAATGCAGATTTGTAACAAATTTAGTGAATGGGTTTTAAAGTAGATTGTGCAAAAAGGAAGGTGGGCTTCTTTTGGGAGACAGAAAGGTTTCTCTAAAATGTGATGTGGCTCATACTTGAACCTGAAAAGTAGAGCTGAGTCTAAAGAGATAAGTCCAGAGATCTCGGCTCAGAGGACGGTGAACTTCAATCCCTTAGAACGTGCTCAAACCCAGACCAGAAACCCACGTTTGCTGCCAGGAGGAGCTGAGTTTGGAGACTAGTGGAGAGGAAAGCAGGAGGCATCGTTTTGTTCTTTGTGTCTCTTTCTTCTTACAATGCCTAAATAAATCTTCAGGCTCTATTCTCAAAACTCTAGGCCGGGGATTACCACTCAAATGTCTTCAAGTAAAGTAATTGAGTGAAGTGGGCAGGCATAATAAAATTATTTCTCTACAATAAGAAAAACAGCAATGCAAGCTCAATGATAAATGGCAGTGGACACAGGGGCCTTAGTGTTAGGAGGCAACAGGGACTCCTGTGGGCAATGCTAAACTGGAAATAAGAATTGCCTGTACCTTCTACAGAGGGCGGCTGCCACTAAGCTTTGTGCTGAGGGGGAGAGGACCTAAATTGATGGATATCTGGAGCTTGCAAAAGAAACCAAAAATCCAGATAGATGTTTGTGTGAATTTCCTGATTATAAAATGTTGACTCTGATTTTTTTTTAAAGAATTTGCAAGCCAAATTAAACACCAGTTTCCAACACATGCTGTAAGCAAAGGAGGTATCCATAAAAAGTAGGACTATGCCCAAAATATCCGTACTACGTGTGAGAGCAGCTCGGGGGTAGCCCTTGCTGTCCTAGCTGCTGTTTATTCACATATGCATGCAGGCGTGATAGATGTGTGATCGGAGGACGCATGCCTGTGGGAATGACATGGGTCTGCACAGACAAGCCTTTGAGTTGTTCTATTTGGAGAAAATGCAAGAAGCCTGGCGGGTACCTGGTGGTATTCATGTCATCTTCACAGCTGTAAGGGAGGTCACACATCCAAGTAGGGGATAGGTAGGCAATATGAGCATTTTTCAGGACCCTCTTACGAGGGACTTGTAAGGTGTGTGCCTCTCCATGAGAAACGTCTGCCATTCCTCCTTGGGTCTTACCATGGGAAGCATTTTTAGTCGAAACAGGAGTTGAACACCACCATCGTTTGTAATAGATGGTATAGGATAATTAAGGTTGCAGTGAACTTTATTGTCTAGCCTACTTTCCATATGATTTCAGGATAAAGAAGTTCTGTAATGAACCCTGCTTGCTGGTCCTCAGAATTGCTTTCAAGTATAGGTCTTTGCCTTGTTCCCTTGCAGTTTGTTACTCTGATTATAGGTGTTCTGAAGTCCCTTGTCTTAAAAGCAAGGAGAAGTCCCTGGAGCCACCTCAGGAACAATCAATCCAGAGCACTGCGTCCCTTCTCAGTTTAGCAGTGCAGTCCACGAAAGGTCTGGGAATTGGAGACACTATTAATTCAGGCTGTTCAGTGTCTCCCATCCTCTCCACTGCCCATCCGTCTTGACATCACAATTCATTCCCACAGGGTGACATCATCTCTGCTGGAAACCTGCCCTCACTCTTCCACAGACCAAACCGTGGACTTCATGGCATTCAGACAGATTAGGAGAGGGCAAGGGTATGAGAAGGTCAGGACAACCCAGGTGACTCGTCTACCACTGCTAAGCATCTGCCGTAGACACTGTCCCTTCTAAAATGTTTGCAAGGAATATAATGCAACCATTTAAAAAGATGAATATTCAGAATGCAACGGCATGGAAAATGCTTACTGCAATATGGAATTATATTTTAATCTATTGGAAAATAGGCATTACATTCAAATGATTCAAAATTCAAAAGATATAAAAGGGTATAAAATGAAAGTCTCCTTGCCTCTCCTGTGTACAGCCACCCAGTTTGTGATGTTTGGTGAAAAAAGAATATGAAATGAAACCCCCCACCTCTCTCTCTCTCTCTTTCTCTCTCTATATATATACACATATATATATATATCATAGATATAGATAGATCCATATATATATCTATATATGATATATATATCATATAGATATATGTATACTTATATGTGTATGTGTGTAATGAAACCTCGTTCTCTATACACACACACATGTGTATGTATAAACATACAATTTATCTGTAGAAGAAAGACTGAAAGAAATAAGCAAAATGTTTACAGTGGTTATTTTGAATAGAAAAACTACAGGTAATTGCTTCTACCTTCCTGTGTTTTCCAAAATGTCCTTATGCTATATGTATTTCTTTCAGGAAATAATAAATGCATTTCTTTATCATACATATAATACACAGTCATTGAAGTCACTGAAGCAAGATTGGACATGACTAGTCATCAAAAAGAGGAAAATAGAAGTCATTCATTTTATCACAAACCCAGAACTCATGACTGATGACATTTAACATAGTCACACACTACCTTCCTGGCCTTTTCTTTGCAGATACATGATTATACTTTACTACATAAGAAAGAAAGGCCCTCTAACTGGGGAGGATCTAGGTACATTTGCAACCAGTCAACCAGCAACATGGAAGAAGAAAAAGGATAGAAAGGAATTAGGCTCTTATGGTCGGCCTGTCAGTGTGAGGCCTTATGGCTGAGACTACCCCTCCAAGCTGACCCAAAGCTGTGGCTCTGCATGACACAGGGCTCGGTAGGGCAGAAAGGCTGCCATCAGCCTTGTGGAGCACAGAGAATTAAAAGACTGGTGAGAAAGTATAAAAAATCCTGGTTGGGTGCGGTGGCTCATGCCTGTAATCCCTGCATTTTGGGAGGCCAAGGTGAGTGGATTGCCTGAGCTCAGGAATTCAAGACCAGCCTGGGCAATGCGGTGAAACCCCATCTCCACTAAAATTCAAAAAATTAGCCGGGCTTGGTGTGGTGCGCGCCTGTAGTCCCAGCTACTCGGGAGCCTGAGGCAGGACAATCGCTTGAACCTGGGAAGCGGAGGTTGCAGTGACCCGAGATCACGCCACTGCACTCCAGCCTGGGTGACAGAGTGAGACTCCATCTCAAATAAATAAATAAATTAATTAATTAAATAAAAAATCAATCGCTACCTTGCTCCCATGGACAAGGGGCACTTCAAAAATACAGTCACTCCCTGAATTTCAACTTTCAAACACACACAACCTATAAACACTTTATTATTAAAATGATTTAAAATACAGATATATCTAGAGTTACAATGTACATGTTTTTGGCCAGAAATATTTCTTTTCCTCTATTTTGGAAAAAAAAAAAAATATATAGAAGATTCCCACTAAACCCTCTTCTCCCAAGGCCACTTATCCACGTAGAGGTAACCACTGTGACGGTTTGGGATCTCAGCAGACCTTTTCTGATGCACTTGCATTCAAATTCATAGTCATGCACAAACACATAATGGATGCAGGTTTTTTAAGAAAATTAAACTCTGTTTTTTCGTTCTCTGAGCTCTAAATCTCACTTATTTTAAACTCTTTTTCCAGAGCAATAATGTTTCCCATGTATGAATCACCAAATGCTAAATGTGCTTTTCTCAGCAAATGCAATTCATTTTAGAATAACTCCCAATAAATTGCCTGTGATGTTCCTTTATCGCTAGAGACAATGGGCAACGCAAAGGCAAGGAAGGGTCGCACCAAACCAGTCATTAGTTTTAATTTGGTCTGGCAGTTTTAATCCTTACTGTATTTTTAAGTATAATAGCGTAGTACGGTATGTTCAGATTTTCTTTTCATTCTTCTTTCCTTTCTTGAACATTAAAATATTGGGTAAGGTAGGGAGAGGAATGTGATCTTTTCCTTATGAAAAAACACACTACCTACCCTATTTTGCAGACTCCATGGAATGTGGGGTGGAAATTCGGGCTTGCTGATGATTAGGGTTCACGACTTGCTGTTTCTACAGCTCCAGCTGAGTCCTCAATAAATCTTCATATCTCTTTCGCTTTCACCTCCTTTAATGCTTTGCTTCCTAGCACTCCAGAACGATTGGTAATATTAAACCAGGCAGATACCACCTTCTTCTTTCCAAAGTCAAAAAGTCTAGACATCATCTCTGTGCCCACGTGTGCCTAAATCTGTCCTTCTTTCTAAATGGGTGATGGTGGAAAGGCAGGGCAGGCGTGCTAACCCAGGCTCCTCCAAGGAAACGCTGTGGTTCAGCAAGGGGTATACGAGTTTCTGGAGGCAGACAACACGTGGAATTCCAATACTGCTTTTCTGTGTGCCCTAGGGAAAGTCGCCTAGTATTTGAGCTGTAGTGTCTATATATGTAAAACCAGAATAGCAGTACCTGCCTCTGATGTTTTGAAGTTGAGATGAGCACATGGTAGATGTGTTCACCTCTCCGAGTCTGCGTACAGACCTGAACCATGACTCCTCATATTTGATAATCACACACTACCTTCCTGGCCTTTTCTTTGTAGATACATGATCATACTTCACTACTGTTGAATAACTTGCCTTCTGATTAACAAAATATTAAGGATATCTTGCTAATGAAAAAACAATTTTCAAAAGAAGAAGGCTGCACCAGCAAGCATACAGGTGTTGATAAAAATAAGAAAGAAAGGGCTGGGCGCGGTGGCTCAAGCCTGTAATCCCAGCACTTTGGGAGGCCGAGGCAGGCGGATCACGAGGTCAGGAGATCGAGACCATCCTGACTAACACGGTGAAACCCCGTCTCTACTAAAAATACAAAAAAAAAAATTAGCCGGGCGTGTTGGCGGGCGCCTGTAGTCCCAGCTACTCGGGAGGCTGAGGCAGGAGAATGGCGTGAACCCGGGAGGCCGAGCTTGCAGTGAGCCGAGATCACGCCACTGCACTCCAGCCTGGGGTACAGAGCAAGACTCCGTCTCAAAAAAAAAAAAGAAAGGCCCTCTGACTGGGGAGGATCTAGGTACATTTGCACCCAATCAGCCAGCAACATGGAGGAGGAAAAAGGATAGAAAGGGATTATGCTCTTATGGCGCTTCATGGGTGCACCCCTGTTGATGAGCAGGGTTTGGACATCCCCATTTTTTTTTTCTTTTTTTTTGGAGATGGAGTCTCGCTCTGTCCCCAGGCTGGAGTGCAGTGGCATGATCTCGGCTTACTGCAACCTCTGCATCCCGGGTTCAAGCATTCGCCTGTCTCAGCCTCCCGAGTAGCTGGGACTACAGGTGCATGCTGCCACGCCCGGCTAATTTTTTATTTTTATTTTTATTTTTATTTTAGTAGAGATGGAGTTTTACTATGTTGCCCAGGCTGGTCTCGAACTCCTGATCTCAGGCAATCTGCCCGCCTCAGCCTCCCAAAGTGCTAGGATTACAGGCGTGAGCCACCACACCCGGCCGGGTGCACACACATGTCATTTCTGTACATCAAGGTTTTATGGAAATGCCCATTTGACAAAACAATTCTGCATTTGGTTATTTAATAATAGTTCAGAAACCACTGAACTAGGTGCTGGGAGGGACCGCCATGATTCTCTGATCTTTATGGATTGTAGGGCGGGATCATATCTTTGTAAAGAAGGCTGTGAGTTTGTAACATTGAGAAAACCCCAGGAATGTCTAGAACTCCTGTGGCAGCCTGGGGCATCCTTGTGCTGCTGAAACTGGCACAAACTGCCCTCCCCCAGAGACCAGAGACCTGATCCCTCGTTTGGGGTTTCTCTAATTGCACACACATGTCTATCAGAAATGTGTGATCTCCATAACAGTTCACCTTCCTGACGTCATTCTTGTCCCCAGAGCTGGAATTAGCATTTTGCAGTGAAGTCTTGGAGTTTTTTCTATATTCAGAAAGGGACATTGAAGGCTATGCCAGAAGACTTAGAAACATACTAGCACATGATAAGTAGTTAAAGATGAGTGTTATTATTATTTCTAAAGTAAGGTTTTCTGGATTAGCCCCACAGAGGAGAGTCAGAAGCTTTGATATTTTATAACTGCCCCTCTGAGGGGAGCTGATTTGCTGCTGTAAATACCCAAGGACTGATTATCAGGACTGGAGAATTAGTCTATTTGGGTTTTCCCCCCATTGGAACCTTCTCACCAGTCTTCTACCAGAAGCAAACTTAGCAGAAAAGTCCAGGACGGAAACGAAGGTTTATTTTTTTAATCCAGAATGTGTGCTCCCCAAGTTGGCATGGTAGTCAGCAAGTGCAGGCGAACAAAACTTCATTGTCTCCCCCTACTCAGCACATCTCTAAACTTCTGGGAGCGGAGTGAGAATGAGGAGGGCGCTGGACACAGGGGCAACACAGCCTCAGTTTCAGTTCCCACTTTGCCAAGTGCCTCACACACACGAGGTATTTACCTCGTGCCTCAGCCTCTGCAGTAGTAAACTGAAGGGGTTGATAAGGTCCAAAATACATCAAAGTGCTCTAAGCTACTGGGGTTCAACCACCTCAGTTCCCGTCATCCTACCCAGTGTCCTCACTTCGATCAGAGAAGCTTCAATGTGATCATTTCTGTACATCAAGGTTTTATGGAAATGCCCATTTGACAAAACAATTCTGCATTTGGTTATTTAATAATAGTTCAGAAACCAGTGAACTAGGTGCTGGGAGGGACCGCCATGATTCTCTGATCTTTATGGCTTGTAGGGCGGGCTCATAGTGGGAGGTCAGGGACAATACCAGAGAGGAGAAGGAAGGAACAAGATGGGCAAGGCCCTCCCGGAGGGCCACAGACAGGCCTTTGTGTTCCAGCCATGCATGCGCAGCAAAAGGACCATTCCTGAAGACCCTGCTGCCCTGTCCTTCACTCCATGCCCCCACAGGTGTCCTCTTTTTGCCTGAGCAGGTAGAACAAAGAGCAGGTGAGTCGGGGGTCCTGCCCTGGCTTACTGTGACCTTGGCATCATGCTGCAAAGCCTCAGTCCTCTGATCTAGAGAGTGGGATCCAGCTCTCACCTCTAATGAAACACAGGTGCTGAGAGGTTTATAATTCATCAGAAAATGCCAAAATAAGTAAAGCCCTGACAGGGAAAACTGTGCTGGAACAGGAACTTTTGGCTTCCAGGGACACCAGGTTTGCACCCCCAGGAAGCCTGGCTGCTTGTGAATTCCTTGTCTTTTCATCTCCAGCCCTATGTGTATGTGGAAACTCACGGCTTATCCCTCGCTGCAGAGAACTGAACGAGGAAGAGGCCTATGGTGAGAGAGTGCCAGTCTGTGACTTTTTAAATGAAAATTTACATGTACATATGAATTAGCTGAAATATCAGTTATTTTTTAATTGGCTCTTCAAATCAGCACAAGGAAAACCTGTGCCTGTTGGTCTGCTGATTGAGTGATGTTGGCTTAGAGATTCTCATCAACAGTCAATGAAGAACTATGCCCTCCCCTGCTGGAAACCCTTCCATGGCTCCTTCTCGTCCTCAGATCCTATCCAAATATGATCCCATCTGCCAATCACCTCCTGTCCTAACCAGCCACTATTCCCATTCTCATCCACTCAGCTAGTACCCCCATTCTCATTCAACAGCCTCCCCTGCCCCATGCTAACCACACTCACCTTCATCTGCTTCTCAAATTCATGTATGTCACATGCTCAGCCACCTCGGAATCCTCGTGCACTGTCCCCTCTGCCTAGCAAGCTTTACACCAGTGGATTCTCAAACTTTGGTGCTCACCAGCGTCACATGGAGGGGTTATTTGAAGCACAGGTGGTTGTGCCCCAACCCCAGAGCTTCTGATCTAGAACAGCTGAGATTAGATCTGAGCATTTCTCATTTCTAACAGCTTCCCAGATGATGCAAATGCTGCTGGTCTAGAGACCGTACTTTGAGAACCACTGCATCAGTCCCCCACTAACACACACGCTTCCCTTGCATAATTCCTACTCTTCCTTCACATCTCCATTTAAGCTTTACTTCCTCTGACTGCTTATCATGGATTGAGCTCCCCTATTATGCATATTCCCATCATACAAACATCTTGTACTTCTTTACAGCACGTAACAAAAGTATAAACGCTCATCTGTACAGTTGTTTTCTTATGTCTATCTTCCCTACAATTCTATAAGCTTTATAAACAAAGATCTATAATGTTCCCCACCTATCCCTTTTGCCTGACACCATGCCTGGCATACAGTGTTCAATAAATGTTCATTGATATTTGGATGAATGGATGGGTACATGGATCTAGAAAGACTATCCATTTCAGGCCGGGCGTGGTGGCTCACACCTGTAATCCTAGCACTTTGGGAGGCCAAGGCAGGCAGATCACGAGGTCAAGAAATCAAGACCATCCTGGCCAAAATGGTGAAACCCTGTCTCTACCAAAAATACAAAAGTTAGCCGGGCGTGGTGGTGCACGCCTATGGTCCCAGCTACTCAGGAGGCTGAGGCAGGAGAATCACTTGAACCCGGGAGGCAGAGGTTGCAGTGAGCTGAGATCGCGCCACTGCACTCCAGCCTGGGTGACAGAGTGAGACTCCATCTCAAAGAATATCCATTTCAACTATGGGCAAAGCACTAGGAGGACTGTCCATTCAAATGTCACAGGGCATGTGGCAAAGAGGTAGCCAAGGAGAGAGGGCAGCTGCCTAGTTAGCCAGATCAGCTGCCCCACCCAGACCTCCCTCACGCCCTGCCCTCTTTATATACAGCAGAGAGACACACAGGGAGGATCAGAGTGTTCCACACAGTCAGGACTTGTGTTCTTGCTCTAGGATATATGACTTTGGGTGAGTCCTTTTTCTTTTGGACCTTCATTTTTCTCATCTGAAAACCAAGATGGTTGGATCTTTTAGCTCTAAAATGTGTTGAGAATTATGGCTTCTGAAAAAATGATGCTTCCTTTTTAATAGGATCCAGTAATAGTTGGGGTGTTGGTCCTCTTCCCTAATCATGGCCAGATCATCATGTCAGCAAAGGAAGTCAAACTGGGAGGACTGACTGGGTTGTTGGGTTGAGGATGGAGATTCTTTTTATTATTATTATCTGTATAAACTTATGGGATAGAAGTGCAATTTTGTTTTGTTTTGAGATGGAGTCTTGCTCTGTCACCCAGGCTGGAGTGCAGTGGTGCGATCTCGGCTCACTGCAAGCTCCGCCTCCCGGGTTCACGCCATTCTCCCGCCTCAGCCTCCTGAGTAGCTGGGACTACAGGCGCCCGCCACCACGCCCAGCTAATTTTGTTTTTGTATTTTTAGTAGAGACGGGGTTTCACCGTGTTAGCCAGGATGCTCTGGATCTCCTGACCTCGTGATCCGCCCGCCTTGGCCTCCCAAAGTTCTAGGATTACAGGCGTGAGCCACCACGCCTGGCCTGCAATTTTGTTACATGCATACATCACAGGGTGATGAAGTCAGGGCTTTTAGGATATCCATCACCCCGGTAACGTACATTGTACCCATTAAGTAATTTCTCATCATCCAGCCACCTTCCACCCCCTCACGCTTCTGAGGCTCCATTGTCATTCTCCTCTATGTCCATGTGTACACGTTGTTTAGCTTCCACTTATAAGTGAGAACCTGTGAAATTTGTCCATGTCTGACTTGTTTCACTTACAATAATGACCTCCAGCTCCATCCATGTTGCTGCAAAAGACATGATTTCATTCTTTTTGATGGCTGAATGGTATTCCATTGTGTATATATACCACATTTTCTTTATCCAATCATCCATTAATGGACACTTAGGTTGATTCCATATCTTTGCTATTGTGACTAGTGCTAAGATAAGCATACAAGTGCAATTGTTTTTGTTTTGTTTTGTTTTGTTTGAGACAGAGTTTCACTCCCATCTCCCAGGCTGGAGTGCAATCTAGGCACAATCTAGGCTCACCACAACCTCCGCCTCCCAGGCTCAAGCGATTCTCCTGCCTCCGCCTCTTGCGTAGCTGGGACTACAGGCACATACCACTACACCCAGCTAAGTTTTACATTTTCTGTAGAGATGAGTTTTCACCACGTTGCCCTGACTGGTCTCAAATTCCTGAGCTCAGGTGATCCGCTTACCTCAGCCACCCAAAGTGCTGGGATTACAGGCTTAAGCCACCGTACCTGGCCATAAGTGTCTTTTTATATAATAATTTCTTTTCTTTTGGGTAGATACCCAATAGACAGGTTGCTGCATTGAATGGGTATTTGAGTTCTTTGAGAAATCGCCATACTGTTTTCCATAGAGGTTGTACTAATTTACATTCCTACTCACCGTGTATAAGTGCTCCCTTATCTCCTCATCCTTGCCAGCATCTGTTATTTTTTGACTTTTTAGTAATAGCCATTCTAACTGCTGTAGGATATCTCACTGTGGTTTTAATTTGCGTTAGTGGTGTTGAGCAGTTTTTAGGTATATATTCTGGCCATTTGTATGCCTTCTTTTGCAAAATGTCTATTCACAGAAAATGAATATTCTCGCTTCTCTTTTCCCGGGGCCTCTGTGTGGAGCCACCATTCCTCAGGAACTGGGAGAGGGTTAGTGGTGAAAGGGTGAGAGACCACAGACACAGCCTCATAGGCCAGAGCCTCAGGGACGTCATAGAGCACAGAAGTCCAAGGGGTGCCCACTTCCTGCTTCCTGTCATGTCACTTAGGGGCAATGTTCCATCCAATGGCCTGGCTAAGATTTTAGAACTCAAGCGTTTAACCAAGATTTTAAATATATTTGTGAAATATTGCATGAAGGCCCCAAAGAAATTTGTACTCTTTTCTTTCTTTTTCTTTATTGCAATCATCACTGTACATAATAACTCTGAAACTACATGGCAATGCTTATAGCTTCATTCATTCTGTCTCTGATTTATTGGAAGGGATCCACAACAGTAGTACAAATGCCCAGCATTACATACTTGTCGTCTTTGCTTTTCGTGTTTTTTTTTTTTTTTTTTTTTTTTTTTTTTTTAAGAAGCAGGGTCTCGCTCTGTCACCCTGGCTGGAGTACAGTGGCATGATAATAGCTCATTGTAACCTCAAACGCCTGGGTCTGAGTGATCCTCTTGCTTCAGCCTCCCAAGTAGCTGGGACTATAGGCATACACCACCATGCCTGGCTCTTTTTTTATTTTTTGTAGTGATGGGATTTCCCTGTGTTACCTAGGCTAGTCTTGAACTTCTGACCTCAAGCAATCCTCCTGCCTTAGCCCCCCACAGTGCTGGGATTACAGGTAAAAGCCACTAGATCCAGCCCACTTTTTATGTTTTTAGGTTTGCACCTGTCTAGAAGTTCTTCTCTTTGTTTTCTGTTCTTAAGGGAATACAATTGTGGTTATCTACAGAAATAAACTGATGAATAAATGATTTAGAAAAGCTGAAAGAGCAAAAGGGTAGGAGAAGAAAAGAGAAGCCAGAATTTTTACTTTCTTGACTCATTTAGAGAAAATATGCTTTTAGCCTGACTTTTACAAAAGAGATTAAAAATGCTTTTACCCAAATGTTTGGATGTTATGGTAATAGCCTTCTCACATAATGTCTTTTAACCTTATACCCTGTTTTCTTTGGGGTTTTTCAGGGCGGAGACTGTGTTTCTCCTTTCTGTGGGTGTACCAGGGAGCTCTGGTGGCATGTTATTAAAAAGCAAGCTCTAAGGACCAGAAGAAAGGGAGGGCGTTTGCAGGTTCAGTGGTGTGAGACTTAGAAAAGTTGATAAGAAGGATTAGAATTGAAGGATAAAAAGACTCTTACAAAGCCAAGCCATTATAGGTCCCATTACTTTATATACATTCTCCAAAAATCACATGAATGAAGGGAAAGAAAGGAAGAAAAAACTGGCTAAATTTCAGAACGTCAATTATGTCCTCTTTTAATCCCCTTTTCACGATTTATTTGACATTTTGAACAGTGGCCAAAAAAGCTATTATAACTATAAAACATATTCATTGGTATAAATCTCATTCGTTGAACGATTTAATTAAGGTATTGACATGCTTAATTGATACGCTAAGCCAAGACCATTTTTATATCTCATTTCCATATGCTTTCTGCTTTAAGAGAAGTGAGGAGCTGGATCTTTAAAAAAAAAAAAAAGTCTCCCTCCATAAAAATGCTATAGATTCATCTGTGCCTGACATCCCAGGGGACCACTTCCTGCCACTGTCCTTGATTTCAAGCCAGCCACTCCTCTAAGTGGCGCTGCTCAGAGGGAAGGTGATGTATACCCAGCTTGAGTGCCTGTCAGGCCCTCTTATGATCAATAGGAGAATATTTATATTAATAAAGCACCAAGTTAATTAAATAAAATGGTCCTCTGGGTAAACTTAAGATACTAGAGGATGGGCAGGAATCGATATATTCTGCAATTTGAACATTAAGTATGTGCCTTGAAATTTTATGGAGCTTTTAAAAACTCGCCTTGTAATGTAAAAAGTTTGAAACCACAGATTTTCTCTGCCAAAACCTTGTCTCTGGCTTCCGAGCTGAGGAGGACTGGAAGGACTGGAGCTGCTAGAGATGGAAGCTTAGGGGAAGCCCCAGCTGACCTCCCCCTGTCCTGGGGAGCTCCCCTCTGGCTGGATGCAAAGGTTGGGGGTGTCTCAGAGGACAAGGCTGGGCTGAAGCACAGAGACCTGAGCTCAGTGCAGGGTCCAGGGAGGATGGCACGTCCTCATCCCCAGAGGAATCTCAGGAGGAGATCCTGGGGAAGCCCAAATGCTAAGATCTTTTGCAAGAACCTCTGTCTGCCAGCCCCACCCTTGCTTGGCCTTTCCCTTTTGTTCTCTCAGCCTGTCTCTTTCTGTATGTCCCTTCTTGTGTGTGTGTGTGTGCACGTGTGTGTGTGTGCATGCACCTGTCTCCATCCTCTTTCTCTTTGCCCCACATCCGTGTCTTTCTCTGTGTGTCTCTTCCTTTCACGATCTCTTCTGTCAAATGACTGTCTCTGTGTATGTGTGTTTCAGTCTCTGACTTTTTTTTCTCTTTTGCTTTCTCTGGTTTTATTGTCTCTGTCCCACTGTGTCAGTCTCCCTCTTTAACCGTCTTTCTCTCCCTCTCTCTGTCTCTCTCTCTCTCATCTTTATATCTGTCTATCTTTCAAAGGATCACACGTTCATGGACTCAGCCCCTCAGCACTCAGACAGCCCCTCAGCACTCAGACTTTCTGGTCTGTCCCTGGCCCCTGGAGCAGCCTCCTCCATGGGGTTTGGAGATGGAAAAGAGGAAAGACGTCCACTGAGTCCTGCCTCAAGCAGCTGGGTCCCTTTGCAGAGGTGACATCATACTCGTCACCCCGCTTGTCTGCTCCCAGGGACTGTCTTCTGGTTTTCTTAGTGTTGACCTGCAACGCCTAATGCCCTGGGACGTTGTAGTCACCCTAGTGGTGATGATGCTTCATTGAAATGTAAGCCCCAAGACAGGTTTAACAGGATTGTGAGGATTTCCTTCTCCGAAGAGAGTAGCCACAACTAAGGAATTTGTTTGAGTGGTGACAAATGAACCTCCCATTCCCACCTTGCGTAACGATGGCTTTTCCTGCACGGCTCTGGACCCCTCTGAAGCTCACCCAGGCTCCAGCCTCCTTTGGGAGGCAGAAGGCTGCTTTGACTTGCCCTGAGCCTGCACACAAGTGGCTGGACCAACATTCTGCTCTCGGCCCAGATCCTGTGCTTGGGCAGGGGCCACTTCCCAGTGTCTTCCCACTGTCCCACCGACGCCCTTCAGGCCCCCCTTCTTTTCCCTCCTCTTTGTGGGAGTCTCCTGCCAACTTCTCCTCTGCACAGCAATTGCTGCACGGTTGACCATTTTCCAACCAGCCTCGTAGGGGCTGGGAGGCTTTAACCTGTGTTCCCATCTTTGCCATCTTCGGGAGATTGTGGTAGATTCCACGAGAGAGTCTCCCTGCAGGCCCCAGGAAAGCTTTGAGGCATGACAAGCCAAGTGGAAACCAATTACTACTTTCATATTGAACTTGACCTGGAGATGCTGCTTTACAGTTTTAGTGTTCCTCTGTAATATTCTGTGGGGCAAGAAGGCAGGGTTTTTCTTTTACTCATAGTGTTGAATGCTGACTTGAACAGATGCAAGTACTGATAACAACCGGTACTTATCCAGTGCTTTTTATGAGCGACACAGCATGCGATGAACTCGAAATTCATTAACTATTTTATAATAATTCCCCCACGTAGGTATTTTCATGGTCCGCATTATACAGATGCAAAAACTGAGGCCCAGTCAAGCAAGTGACAAAGCTGGAGTTCACACCGAGGTCTTTCAGGCTCCTGAGTCGTGCCTTCACTACGGTACCTCACTGCCTCCTGGGGTCTTGGCCATAGGCAAGACTTCTAGCAGGCATGTAAGGCAAGGAGTTGAGTTACCAAGAAAAGTATGGCCTGGGCTGTAGGGGATGAACAGTCTCAGAAACACAAGGGAAGCATTTTAGAAGTTGCCCCCCTGCCTCCTACCTTGGAGGTCCTTTTCTCTTTGCTGGGGACAGGGGAGTTGATTGTATTTGGCACGAGACTAGTGGCAGCAGTCTTACATTTGTCACTAATGAATTTCATCTCTGCAGTTCATTGGGTCCTCCCAGCGCTCATGTCCCTTGTCTAGAGCCTTTCAGGCTAATGGCCAGAAGCAGGTCTGGGATTAATTATTAGTGTTAACTTCCAACTTGGTGTAAATCTATTGAACTGCATCCATTTTTACATAAATAAGCAAGAGAACAGCATCTATTCTCCTGTAGTCAATATCAGCACATCCACAGGTGTAAGTTATTAGCAATAACTGTAATTGCTTTGAATGGAACAATAAATAGTGCAGGGGGTCATGATGAGAAACCTCATTCTATAGTATTAACATAGCTTAATGGCTTAAGCTCCTATATACTTCATCCGTTACTGGACTTCCGGAGGCCAGCTTTGCGACTCAGGGTGCCGAGCTCTTGCCGAATTGCTTTCCTGCTTTGGTGGAAGATAATTTTGAGCCTTTCTGAAGCATATTGATTTTATCAGCAAATGGCCCCAGGATAGCATCTCACCTCTACCATTGAGGTTTCACCTGTTTAATGGTCTTCTGAAAAGTTACAAGAAAGCACAGGCATATACAAGCCCCGTGTCCTCGAGCTGCAGTGCTGCCTGCCAAACTCCAACCTCTGGGCAGCCACAGCCCAGGCACAGCCCCTCCCCACCCTGCCCTGGCATGTTCATGTTTCCTCAGTGGAACAGAGTGAGCCACATAAGAGGAACTCTAGTGCCATATCACAAAGAGTGTTAGGGTTAGTCAGATCCAGAGCAATGTTCAAAGAATCCTTTCCTCATGATCAAGTTGAACATTTAAGGTTACAGTGGGGTAGACACTAGGAAGTGGCTTCAACTTCTCCCAAACTACAGTGCCTTAGCCTGCTGACTTCTCTTTTTCTCACCTCCTCACCTCACTATCACCCCCAACTTTATTTCTGTACATCTTCAGCCTCTGGGAGGGTTTCCAGAGCTTTTAGACAATTTGCCTGGAAGGAGTCAGATCACAGTGTAGATTATCCCAAAGATCATCAGAACTTCCTCACTGCCAATGACCCTCTTCTAACATCTCCTGGAGGCTGTTGCTTAAAGTATCTCCTTCTGTATCTGAGTTTCATTATCTATATTATCCTAATCTCTATGAGTGCCAGAATTCAGAAAGGAGGAGGGGAGAAGTTGTTCTTGGAGATGAAACACTGTCAGGCACACAGCCCTTTTCTGGACTGAATGCATTTTCCAGATCTATTGTACCCTCTCAGGCCAGGTTTAATCTGTATTCCGAAAAATCAAGTTATCTGTCCACTTGCCTACCTTCCCACTGTAACTGCTCATTCCCACGCCTCAGGTTAGCTCACTAAACCTTTCCCCGTCAAAGGCTTTATCTGTGGCTCCTTAGTTCACAAGCCTATTCTAGGAGCATTAGTTCTCAAGCATGATATGCCACCAGGGTTGTAGAGGTAGAAGGATGGAGGACAGCCAGACCTCTTTGTAATCCAAAGGGACAAACTGGACTTGGGGGAAAAAAAGATTCCCATAGCTTGAGATGTATTCTCAGTCATCCATGGACCAAGCAATGGCATAAAATCATGTTCACTTTTTTTTTTTATCCACTTAAATTTTTTAAAGCTATGCATCAGGCCTCATGCTGAGCAAACACTCCTGTCTACACGAAGCTAATAATTTAGTCAGAGAGCCATCATAAAACACCACATT
Source organism: Symphalangus syndactylus (assembly GCF_028878055.3). Classification (NCBI taxonomy): domain Eukaryota; kingdom Metazoa; phylum Chordata; class Mammalia; order Primates; family Hylobatidae; genus Symphalangus; species Symphalangus syndactylus. The sequence continues at coordinate 17,839,519 of NC_072429.2, forward strand.
GCCAACCTCCCCGTAGTCGGCATGATGAAGCAACCAGCAACCTTTCCAGAACCAAACTCACTCTTTCCTGTGCCCAGGTAGCTACTCCGCCTTTAGGTTTTTTGATAAAGTCAAATTTGACAGGGCCCTGGGACAAGTTACTGAGTTAAAAAGGACCACCTTGGTGGATGACCTACCATTTTATTTGAGCTTTCTTTTTCAGGAAAAGATAAGAGGATGTAGAAAAGAGGTTGAATCAGTCAGCCTCACCTCACTCCCCTCCTTCCTGACACCAGCAGAAATGGGCCCAAGTGGTAACTGAGAATATAAATTTAAGAAAAACATGTTAGAAGCACACTCTCCATCCCCTCAATTTTTGCTAATTATCACATAAGTAGATCTTCACCTACGGGGTACTATGCCTCTGAACCTAGGCTATCAGGCCACAGACTAGGAGACAAATGAGGGTGCCCAGGTCAGCAATTAATCACAGAGCAGGCCAAATGCACACACTTCATTTCAGAACAATTTCATATACGCTCCCCCGCCCCTGCCACCTCCCCCTCACTCACAAGATTTCATCTCCTAATGGCAAAAGCTTTTTGGCATGGGAATGTCTTTGTGAAGAAGGGAGGACTCAATTTGGGCCATCTCTCCAAAGAAGACACGGGAACAAGGACGCTTCTCCAATTAATCAGCAAATGCTTGGCTCCAGCTTTCGGGCCAAAGGATCGATTTACATAAAGCTACTTCTCGAGATGAATTTGCCTCCCCCTCTCCTCCCCCTGCCTTCCCCTTGTCCAGCCAGCATTAGACATGCTACTGGATTTCAGATTGACAGTGTTAGCTACGACAATCAAATTAGGGATGAAAGCCTCTGATGGCTGCCAAGGAAGAGGGACAGAGGGGGTGGGGACCAGTATGTCAGCCTCAGAGGAGGATAGATTGTGTAGAAATGGGTTCCCTTTCCCAAACCCCACCAGGCAGACCCATAGCTTCAAACAATAAGAAACAAACAAAACTCCAGTCTCCATCCTTTTGAATCAGGTGAACAAACTCCCTGTCCACACCCAACCAAGGTTGATAAATTAAACCAGAACTTCTCATTGGGTCCAAAATTGGCAGGAGACTATCTCAGGTACTTAATTAGATCTTTACAATCAGATGATTTTCAGAACCAGATATCTGCATACAATGCAAAGACACCAAAATCGCAGTTGTACCCCTTGAAGCCTATATAATGAGGTGTGTGCGGACTGTGGAATCAGACGCCTGTGGTTGGAACCCCACTGATATTTCCTGGACCACTTAGTGACACAGGGAAGCCTAGACCAGAACAGAGGGCATAATTGGGCTGATAATGAGAGCTCCCCAATCCCACCTAATGTAACTAACTGCCTTGTTGCTAAATTGAGATAATCCCAGGGATTAGTGAGCTGTTGAGAAGCTCAGCCTCTGTCCCATTTGCTGGAGATGATCAGTCAATTATAATGCTGTTTCATGAACACAAAGAGACTTAGTTGGAGTTGCATATGATAATTAAATGAAGAAAGCTTCTGTTTGGACTGGAAGCATCGGTTAACCCTGATAGCCCTGGAAGAGTGGTGGTTTGGAAAAACTCAGATTAAATCCTATGCCGCAAAGAGGTATCTGTTCACAGGAGGAATGGCTGAATGAATGGAATATTCTAAACCATGGCTCGCTGCCCTGGATTCAGGGCTTTCAACCTTGACTGATTTTCCTCCACATTTCCTATCTGTATACTCAGACCCCCCAAGCAGTCTTGTATCGGGCTCCTTTGATTGGTTCCAACATCTGAAGACTTTTTCCCTCCTTTGGCAATGAGATGCCACGTAGCTACAGCATCAAGTTCCTTATTCTAAAACTTACTGTTGGTCGGGTGCGGTGGCTCACGCCTGTAATCCCAGCACTTTGGGAGGTCGAGGCGGGCAGATCACGAGGTCAGGAGATCGAGACCATCCTGGCTAACACAGTGAAACCCTGTCTCTACTAAAAATACAAAAAATTAGCCGGGCATGGTGGCGGGCGCCTGTAGTCCCAGCTACTCGGGAGGCCGAGGCAGAAGAATGGCGTGAACCTGGGAGGCAGAGCTTGCAGTGAGCTGAGATTGCACCACTACACTCCAGCCTGGGCACAGAGCGAGACTCTGTCTCAAAAAAAAAAAAAACTTACTGTCCAATACAGTAGGCACTAGCTATGTGTGATCACTGAGCACTCAGAATGTGGCCAGTCCAGACTGAGGTGTGTGTAAAATACACATCAGACTTTAAAGACTTGGAATGAAAAAAGGAATGCAAAGCATCTCATTAGTAAACGTTTATATTGATTACATCTTGAAATGGCAATCTTTTGGATATATTGAGTTAAATATCATATTAAAATTAATTTCAACTGTTTCTTTTTACTGTTTTTAATGTGGCTAATAGAAAATTTTAAATTGCATTCTTGGCTTGTGATATATTTCCATGGGACAGTGCCATTCTAGAATTAGCAGATCGCCTCTGAGGAGGTAACAGTCTCTGCATCCTCACTGGTCACAAATCTGAGCCTGCAGGTCAAGTTCTTCGCAGGGTGAAGCATCCAATTGGCCGGCACAGAGAGTTATTTGGTTTTGATTTTGTTGAAATAACATCCCCAGCTCACTTTCTGACTATTCATGTTGTCTGCATGCAGCCTGACTTCTTCCTCATTTACTTTACCTGCACACCCTGAAGCATTTGAGTGTGCAATCTTTGGAACACCTGCCCAGAAAGAGACAAAACAGGCACTCACATTGGTAACTAGTCACAGAGCAAACCTGTAACCCCAACTCGATCTGTAGCATTTTGTAGAAGCTTGCAGCCTAACAGGTTCTTTTCCTTTTTCCCTTTGGTCAGAATGCTGCCCTGGGACGAAGCATCTTATCTCCATAGTGCTTGGACCTCAGGCCTTCACCCTCAGTCACAGCTCCAGGACAGTTTCTCAGCCTGGCTGCTCAGCCCTGCTCATCACCTGCCCTCTAGTGATTTCTCCCAGATTTCAGCCTTCCTAGAAAACTGTAGGGAATCCCTGGTCTGTGAAGCCTTACCAGGAATGTCCTAATCCCAGCAACCAGTCTCCCCTCCAAGCTTGAAGGAGTCCAAGGACAAAGTGCTTGGTTTTCTTCTGCCACGTCTCTGGCTTCCAGGGGAGGGTGTAACCACCCATGGACTCTTACCCTTCTAGGTCAGCCTCCCCGGGCTCCTGAGTGGCTTTCTGAAATATGGATTAAATGTCATCATTCTCCCCACTTCAGCCTTCTCCTGTGCCTCTGCCTATCCCACAGGCATTTTGCCCAACATCAGCAGTCTCATGTCTGAGACACAGGAGACCTTTGCATCCTGCTCCCAAAATTTTCCCTAAAATTAGACTTTAACATTTAAGGTAGTAGGATGCTAAATTTGTGAACTTCGTGCTAGAACATGAAGATAGGAATTTGCATTATATACTGCATTAGAGTTTAGAAAGCACTCGCTTGTCCATTATCTCTGATGCCTATCCCAGTTTCTTAGAAGTGCAAGTTGAGGTTCAGAGAATTGAACTGGTGCTCTTAAAGACACACAGCATGTTGAGTAGCAGAACTGGGATGTGAACTCAGCACCTAATCTGATGCAATCATCATTCCACCCATGGTTCTCAAACTTGTTTAAAATTAGACTCAAGCCCATCCTTAGGGTTTCTGATTCAGTGGGTCTGGGATGGACCCCAGGAATCTGCATGCTTTTTTTATTATGGAAAATGTCACACATACATAAAAGCAAAGCTTAGATGATAAATGAAACTCTCTTGTACTTATCGCCAAGTTCCAATAAGAATCAACCCATGGCCAACCCTGCTTCATCTATTCTTCTGACACTTCTTTCTCTCCTATATTATTTTGAAGCAAAACTTAGAGATCATTTTATTCTTATTTCAGTATGTATCTCAAAGTTAAAGACATAAATGAAAGAAAACATAACCATAATTCTATTCTCACTTTAAATTTTTAAAAATTAACAGGAATGAATGTGTATTTTGTTCTCATAGCAGGGTTCATGGTCTATCTGATCAGAAAATTATTCTATGACAACAACAGCGCAGTACCATCCCAATTCTTGATAATATCTTTGTGCTGTTCTGATTTTTCTCAAACTGTCTACCTTGAAAGGTAAAACCAAAGTACCTGATGAAACAAGCCTGCATTGCCTGTGAGTCCTGGTGATTCAGACTGGCATCTCTCTCTCTTTTCCTTCCAAAAATTTAAAAAGATTTTGGGCCCTGACTAAAATAAACTGTAAAATCTTTTGCTTGGTTGGGAGCAATCCGTAGTGTGAGTTTAGAGACAGGCTTTCTTCTGGATAAAAAGGAAGAAACAGTGAAACTGGTGCTCTCTCTTTTTTTTTTTTAGATGGAGTCTTGCTTGTCGCCCAGGCTGAGGTGCAGTGGCGCGATCTCTGCTCACTGCAACCGCCCGCTCCCGGGTTCAAGTCATTCTCCTGCCTTAGCCTCCCAAGTAGCTGGGATTACAGGTGCCCACCACCACGCCTGGCTAATTTTTGTATTTTTAGTAGAGTTGGTGTTTCACCATGTTGGCAAGGCTGGTCTCGAAATCCTGATGTTAGTGATCCACCCGCCTCAACCTCCCAAAGTGCTGGGATTACAGGCATGAGCTGCCACCCATCCTTGCTCTTACTTTTTGAGGTGTCTAGATGTTTATTTTATATGTGTAAAAATAAGGGGGTCTTTCTTTGTATCTGGGATAAATAAGGATGTAAACTGCAGGAGGACAGAAACTTAGGACTATCCACTTTTCTATCTCAACTTCAACCATAGTGGAACACATAGTAGGTATTCAATTCATTTTTGAGGGAAATGAGCATCTGAGCTGACACTTAATCCATCAGTATTAAACATCGGAATGCCATGGCCAGGACTTTTCTGATGAATCTGTGAGGGAAAGGATTGCAGAAGGAGCTTTTATTGATATCCTTCATCCAGTAACTTTTTAACATCAAGGGAACACAGAAAGTAAACTCTCACTGCAATGAAATATTCAGAAACACAACTGGAGCAGTGGGAAATAATTGGCGTTTTTTTGTCCCCCATTGATACTTTGATTCCCTGGATCCCTGAGATAGGTGGCAGTTCTTACAGGAAATGAGTCAGTTACTCCATTGTAATCTTCCCCAGACAAAGGCTGCCATTGACTAGACACCCAGCTGGAGGTACCAGGGCTTAGCTGGGACATATGCTTGGTGCTCATTTGATTTTGACAGTGACCCAACTGCAAACATATAATCTTGCTTATTAAGATAAATTGCCTGCAGAAGAGATGTACCTATTAAGATAAATCCTCCCTGAAGTCCACATTGTAGACTCCCCAGGGGATAATTTTTCCGGCATGTTTGTCCCTCCTGCTGTATAAAATAAAGTAAGCAAAACAGTGTCTTTCCCTTTAGTTCCTAGCACAGAGCGATGTGTCACCGGGTTACTATACATTAGAAAGTTGGGGTTCAGGGGGCAGGAGCAAAGAGTGCAGCTTTATGTAAGATGGTAGTATTGAGAGTACAGGAAATTTTAGATTCGTAGATTATCCGTCAAAATTTTTTAAATCCCTAAATGAGCTTTGATTGATACTGAATGCACCAGTGGGCAGGTTTCCTCCTACTAGGCAGCGAATGTGAAAGTAATTTTAATACATATTCAGGCCAAAGAGAATCAGAATGGTAATCCACTGCCCTGATCCCAAATCCAATAATGGTTCCAAACATAAATGCTATTTTAGCCTAACTAAGCAAGAGTTGATGGAATTTTTTTTAATGTTACTGAAAAGGCACCACGTTGGTCTCAGTGCAGAGGGATTGAAGAGGGAGACAAAGAAGTATAAACCTCATCAGATGCCAGGTGGGGTTGTTCCCACATTCTTTGGTCAGTTAGTTTCCCATGTAGCCTCTTGATCTGTGGTCCTAGATATGCCGTCTTTTGAGAGTGATATTTTAATCTGCTGAGGACTTGTAGATTCAGAACTATCCCCAAAGACTTCTTAGGAATACTTTGGGGTGGATCCCCTTGGGTTCCTTCTATTGCTACTGGGTCCTATCACCTGCTTCTTTGAACTTCACTGCTAAAGTCTCCTAGCTGGGAACATCTTCAGCAATCTGTCCTCGGGTTGCTGGAGTCACCATGCCCAGCATTCATGGAGGGCAGGCAGAGCCTGGGAGTTTACATTTCTCTTGAGTGGTCCCTAACCAAGGATTGTCTGATGCAGGGCTGCAAAAGCCCAGCTTCCTTGCTCAGAGACAGGAGTTCCCCATCGTATTGGGCTAAGGCCAAGACTTCACCTGATTGTACTTTTATTTGCCTTTTCCATTTGGTTTCCATCCTCTCTGGTCTCTCCTGGGAGCACTTCATTAATCAATCACTTAACCCCCATGTCCTTGGCTCGGTGTCTGTTTCTGAGAGAACCCAACATAAGACAGACCTTTTATTTCTGAATCCAGCTCTCGTTTTATCCAAAAGAATGTAGAATCAAACATGGCTACCCCTGTCTAGATGATAGAGGAGAGAAACTTTAACCCCTCCCTCAGATTCTATGGAAAGAGTACAGCAACATTTATGCATTTTATTCTTTGTAGAGTTGAAGGCATATGTCCTGGGGGTGCTGAAAAAGGACGTTTTCAGCAATGTCAATCCAGTGCTAAATGGGAGGAAACTACAAAAAGGAAATGCAGCTATTCATTGAGTGCCTACAGTGTTCTAGGTGCTGTGCAGAGTGCTCTGCAGAGCACTACAAGCTGTAGTCTAATAAGTCATAATGGCACCTGTATAAACTTCCAGGTGGGACTGTGATATTTCTGGGCACAGTATCCATATGACTTAGGAAAGCAGTCCCATTTGACAGTTGGAGATGTGAGACAGAGTCATGCAGCTGACCAGATTCACACAACTAACGTGCAAATGATTCCACATGGTGCTCTGTGTGTAATCATTTCACTCTCACAACTAACTGATGAGGTTGGTAAAACAACCCTACTGTAAAGATGGGGAAACTGAGGCAAAGAGCATTTTAGTAACTTGAATGATCATACAGCTCATAAGTAGCCCCACCCACTTCGGAAACAAGAACTCTCCAAGTTTTGAGGAACTTCCAAACCCCATTTCGTAGCTTCGGAATTAATTTGGGAGTGACATCTAGGATCAGATTCCCTCCAGAAACTGCCATTTAACACAGACAGGATTTCCTGGTAGCATGAGTGTGACCAAGACAAGTGCATTGTCCCCAGCAGGGCAAAGAGGAGAACATGTTCCTGCTCCTAGTCTTGCAGGGGTAGCGGTGAAGGTGGGAACTGTCATTCTCTGCTCCTCCGAGAACAAAGCATGCCTGACATTGCAGGGAGAGCCCCAGGAAGCATTTCAAAAGCTCCACTGGAACTAGACAGCCTTTCAATCCATTTATCAAAGTGTCTGCAGTTCCCATTTCAAGGTAGATGAAGCAATAATAAATTTGCGAAGAAAGTTAATCTGTGTCCAAAGCATTTTAGCAAATTAAAAAGGGGGGAGGGTGGCTGGAAGGGGGATATATTGGTTCTTGCCAACTCCTATTTGACTTACTGTCTCCTTAATAAGTCCTCTTTGGTCTTGTGTTTTTGGATGGAATAATCAGTCGGTTAATCATTTTCCGGAAGCTGGAAAATGCACTTTAGCTAATGCAGTTCTCCTTTTCTCTCAGAGCCCTAATTATTTAAAAAGGCATCCCAATTCCTAGCCCTACTCCCCAACCAAGAAAGCCTTTCCCACCAGCCATCTTCCTTTACTTACCCAGAAAAATCCAGCACACCTCCCACTCCTGCACCCTACTCCAGTCTCATACCTGTCTTCTAGTGTTTAGAAAAACAAAAATCCCCTTCTCAGGTCACTTCTGAGCATTTCTGCCCTCCTCAGCCCTGAGCTGCTTCCGTCGTGAAAGGGGAGACACTAAAACCCCAACAGGCAATTGGCCAGCGCTAGGCTCTTGGGCATTGTGGATAGATTTTGTTATTTTTATTTAAGTGTCAGTGGAAAATGGTGGCTCTTGTCTCTCTCAAGGATAGTACTTAACAATAGCTCCATGCTCTGGCACCACGCTGAGATAAACACACTATTAGGAATTCTCACAAAGGCCCTGCGATAATTGTGAAGGGACCGTTACCGAAAATGAAGCGCCCAGCCCTGAACCCTCCTCCACGCCCCATCAGTAACACCATTAAAGCTGTCAGTTTGTCAGCCCACTGGAGGTATTTATGAAATCAATATACAGTCCTGCAGATGGATGGCAGCAGTATTGTTAGCCGGAGAAGAGAGGCTCAATGGATAATAAAATTAATAAAATCTACAAGCAGATTGTCATGGGGAACAGATAAATTCCCTACAATCTACTGTTTTGCTCAATTGGGACAGGAGGAAAGCAGTGACAGGGAGATGGGAAGAAAGCTGTGTTTTAACTGGGCTCCGTAAAGTAGGAGCAAGGCTGGTTATATTTACAGCAAGAAAATAGTGAACAGAAACCAAAGCGCTGCCTCACCCAAGTGCAGGATTTTGCCTGTGTGGGAGGTCTCCCAGCAACACGGCCAGATTTTTCTACTTAAATATCGCTCTCCTCTCCTTATCCCACCATATCGCAAACCAGAACCTGTATACGACTGCTACTCCTCCCAGTGTATTTTGGGATGTTGTCTACTCAAACAAGGTTAGTGCATTACTGGAACACATGCCCCCTCATCCAGCTTCCAGCTATGGTTCAAGCCGACAGCTCTAAACCTCTCTCCTGTTTGCTTCCCCTGCCTCTGATTTTGATCATCAACCATTTTCCAAAAGTGTGACTGGGGCTCATCTTCCAGAGCCACCAGAGAGAGCAGCCAAGCCTGGGAGGGTAGTGGGCAAAGGCTCAGTGGCCTACAGACCAGCTTTATTTGGCAGAAAAGACCAGACTCATTGTGACTGCCAGAGCCTCGGGTGCTGCCCAGATGCCTGGTGGAAATTGCATTAGTCGGATGACAGGACCTGGGCCCCTGCTCCGGAGGCTGATGGAGAGCAGCTGAGTGGCCTTGGTGACACCGCCTGACCTCTGCTGTCATCGTGGGCTTTGTTCAGCGCCCCGACTCCAGGCTGGAGCCCTGCTCATTGAATCAGGCCTGGCTGGGGGAGCCTGAGACAGGGCTCATTGTGCGTCTGAATTTACTTAAATCGGTTGCAGACAGAGGAAACTGGATTTGAGATGGGGAGCGCCCTGTTATTCAGCCCCAGAAGCCGCTAGTACTCACACCTGCACTCTACCCCAAGTCTGAGCCTTGTTTTGTGGGCCTAAAAGTGGCCCCAGATGATCGTCAAGTTTCGTTTTAGCTAGCTGCTCAGAGCACATGGCTTGTCTCAGCAGGGGATGGGAGATCAGAAAAAAGTGGACGCCTCTTTTCTGCTTCCTCTTTTCCCTCCTGCCCCTTTGCAAAATGTTCATTTAGACTGCGCAGATTTTAGTGGAGGGCAGTCATCTGATCTCTCCTGCCAAACATAACTGGAGTCATCTAAAGCTTTTGATTAGGTGCCCTTGGAAAATCAGCATGGAGTGTCCACAGGTACAATCTGTCCATAGGTCAACTCAGGACCCATTTAACCTGTGACCAGCAAGTTCTCCTTCTAGGACCCTGTACCAAGGAGATAGTTAGACAAGTGTCCCCAAAATGTGCATGCAGAGAAATTCACCCTAGTGTTTTCTTTAAATAGCAAATAAATAAATGCCTACCCAACAGTTTGGGACCCATATAGCCACTCATACAATTGGACGATAAACAGCCATTAAAAATGTTGATATCAATGCACTATTAATGACAGGGACAGATGTTCTCAATATAGCAAGCAAAAATAATAGGTTATAATAGACTGTATATTATGAGGTCATATCGGTGGAATTTTATATATATATAAAATTCATAATTGGTAGCAGTAGTTAGATCTGTGACGTTATTTTTTTACCTTAATATTTGAGGGTTTTTCAGGTGTTCTTTTAAAAAATAATGTGTATGTATAGCAGTGTGTGTGTGTGTGTGTGTGTGTGTCAGACAGAGAGAGAGAGACACCTTTTATATCTGGAGAAAGTGTAAAGAGCTCATTGTGTCCCTAGACCCTGGCTCTGTGCCCCCCCAACCATGCCATAGTCCTCAGAGAGGCTTCTGCAGCCCGTGGCTGTGCGGGACCAGCCAGGAAGGAGGCCTGGCATGAGTGTTTTGCAGGGCCGGTTTGCACGCTCTGGAGGCCTGATGGGTCGGTCTTTACAGATTGATTACTCGTTGAGATCCAAGCAGGCCTGAGTTCTGAGTGAAAACAAGTGCACATGTTTGGTCTAGCAAAAACCAAAAGTGGGAAACAAAATAAACAAAGCCCGTATATTTCTTAGAAAGGAAATAAGGCTTTGGGAATGCTTACAGCCTGGGGACTTAGGTTTAGACAGCTGTGGGACCTGACACTATCCCTTACCCTCCTCAAAGCAACTTACTGGCACTGCTTAATGCTAGATGAGGTGCCTGTGGCACCCCCACTTTGCATGGATCTGTGGAAGTGCAATTTGAAATTATCGTGCCTGTCACTAAGAAGATCTGGGGGCCCCCAGGAATCTCTGGGACTCTAGAGTAAGCTGAAGTGGTCATCCCCCATCAGAAAATCAGAATGGGCAGGCTCTGTTCCAATCCCCTGTGACAAAGGCAGATTGTCCTGAGCAGCAGAAGACAGCCCTGAGAGATGGGAGATTGAGTGGCGTTGACCCCACTGTGGGGGAGGAACGCCGTGTGGGGGTTGGGGGATGGGGGCAGGGGGTTGTCTCCGGGAGGTGGGAAAACAGAGAATTGGGTGCAGTATGTGCAACAAATAACCCAGCATCTTGGCTCGTGGCCTGGAGGTGCGAGACCACCCACAGAGCCCGCCCTGGAGGCGAGCTGCTCCGCCTGGTAACCATTTCAGCAAAGGCCATCACTTGAAGAACAATGTGAATGCTTGTAGCAGCCTGGGGCCTGAGACCAAACAGCCCCCATACACTCTGACCGCAGAGGCAGCAGCCTGGGTGGGGGGGATTGTTATCATTTAATGAGATGCAGATCAAGACAGCCTGGGTCTTTAACGCAGTGTGCCTCTTCTCTTCTTGTTTAGAGATTTGAGTGAAAACCAGATCCAGGGGATCCCGAGGAAGGCGTTCCGCGGCATCACCGATGTGAAGAACCTGTAAGTGATGTTTTCCTTGCTTCACTACAGCTGTGGCTAACTTGGGCTCTCCGACCAGAGTGAGGGTGAGGGATGGGACAGGAGGGTGGTCCAGGTGGCTTCAGAGATGAGATTGAGGGCTGTGCTCGAGTGATTTCTAGGGAACACACGTTGGATGCCACAATAGTGTCACAGAAACCTGTGCTTTGCTGGTTAGTCATCCCCAGATATGAGCATTGGCGCCTCAGTGCCTGCTGAGTTAGAGCCTGGCCCTACAGAGCCTTGGTGCAAGCCAGCTTTGCCCAGCATCATTATCATCTACCGTAAAATGGGGATGTTAACCTTGTGGGCATGTTTTGTGCAAATGAGAAAGTGTTCAAAAGGAAGAAATATCTTAGTGCCTCATACATAGTATGTGGTCAATCAATTGGAACCTTGACGATGAGGGTGCTGAAGCTCTCACTCTTATTAATAGGCTCATCATCGGCTCCTGAGAGAGAGCATGGGGACTTACATCCCAGGAAGTTGGGGAGACATAGCCAGATCCACTTCCACTGCCCTAGGATTTTTTTTTAATACTTTTTATTTTGAAATGATTTTTGATTCGCAGGAAGTTTCAAAAAATAGTAGACAAGTCCGTGTACTAGTTTCCTCCAATGGTAGCATCTGACATAACCACAGTACAGTATCAACACTAGGAAACTGGCATTGGTACAATCCACAGACCTTAGACTTCAGATTTCACAGCTCCACGTGTGCTCACTTGTATACGCCTGTGTGAGCGCAGGCGTGGGTAGTTCTGTGTCATTTCATCACGTGCAGATTCTTGCAGCTGTCACTATAGTCAAGAGCAGGACTGTTCCAGCATGACATTTTTGAACTTTTACAATTTCCTACCTGGCTTCTCCTACTGACCCCTTATTCGTGACTCCTGGGCCCCTACAAGGACTATGCCTTGAATTTTCTGCCTAAACCATTGTGCCCATGGGGTCGGAACATGCTTTTGGAGAGGGGGTAGGGAAGAAGCTCTGGTTTGGCTGAGCAAGCACTTCTGCCCAGCAGCCTTCTCTGCAGCCCCAGATTCAATTTGAGCCGTCTTAAGGGAGGCTTAAAAAAAAGACATTGTCACTTTTCCCTATAATGAATGCAGGGGTTTTAGTTTACTGGCACACTGAAGGCAGCTGGTGATGGCTTCCAGATGCAGGTTATCTGCCTCCCCCGTGGACTTAGCGGAAAGCTTTTGGTGTTTAACATGCAAAGCACGCAAGAGGGCAGAGGCGTCTCTGGGCACAGAGAAGCAGAGAGGACTTCGCAAGGGGCTCGAGGACAAGGAGGCCGCCCGCTGCTGCTTCTGAGGGTGTTTTCCCAAGAGCAGGAGAGGGTGGGGTGAGCAGCCACACCCACAAAGAATGGGAGTTCCTTTGCAGGACAGGTGTAGGCTTCTCGCAAGAAATAGTCTCCTGAGTTTATATCTTCCTGAGAAAACGAGATACAGAAAAGCCAAACCTTCAAAACCACTAAATAAATAATGAGAGATCCTCTCTCATCCTGAATTGGCACTTTTAACATTTCAGAGTGCTTTTCTAGCATTTCGTTCCATGCATTCCAAGAACTCAAGACTGTTCACATGAACCAAAAACAGCTATGTTAATTAGCCTGCCAGAATGTCAGGATGCGAGAAAATGGAGGCCCAGAGAGGGGCAGTGACTAACTCAAGGTCAACCAGCTTTCTGATGGTTGAACCCCAAAAGAAGATTTTGTGTATATAAAGTGATATATCGGTCAGATCTCATGACACTAATTTTAAATGGATCCATTAACCAAAAAGAACATATTGTAGTGATGTATAACCAGGGCTGGACAGTTAATTACCAACTATGTTTTTGATTAAGAAAATGAATAAATCCCACAATTGTTCTTAATAGTTGCTAGGGTTTCTCAGATTTTGTTTTACAGGGTCTCTTCTCCCCCCTTATAATATCTCTAACTACGCAAAGGCCTCAGGACTTAAAAGGTTCAAGAGTCTACAAACCCAGACTCCTAAGTCACTCCAGCACCCACCATCAGCCCACCCTCTAAGCCATGCAAATGTGTATTACTCAGGATCCTGAACTCAGTGAGGGTCTTCTCTTTGTTTATACTCACTACTAGCAGCTGGGCTTGGGAGAAGAAGGAAAGGAGAGTGAACTCACTGCCTAAAGGATGAATTAACCAAAAACACCTAAGGGGAATTGAGTACTGTGTACCTCTAATCAGTTCAGTCAGCAGGCACTCGTCATGCAGGACCCAAAAGGCCCCAGAGGTACAACTCATGTTCTCCAGTAGCTTATAGTGTAACTGGGGACAAGAATCATGTACATACAAGAAAATGTTTAGTAAAGTACCAATCAACATGAAAGTTGGCTAATGGGTAGCTGTGCATAATGAGGGGCTGTCAGAGCTCAGAAGGAACAGACAGCTTTAGGCAATGTAGCCTAGTGGTTAGAAGCATAGTTTTGGCAGTCTGATAGAAGTATGTATGAATTCCATGTGTTCTAGGTTCTAAGTTTGTGATGTTAAGTACATTACTTGACACTTCTAAGCCTAGGTTTCTACTGTATAAAATGAGGATAATAGTTGGACTTACCTCTAGGGTTTTTTGCAGAGGTTAATAAAATAATGCATATGAATAACTTAGTCCTACCCTTGATGCATGGAAGGTATTTAGAAAGTCCTAACTACTGTTGCTGCTGTATTCCTTTGTTACAATAGTAAAGATTGTAGCTGGGCCTGAATGGTGGTTAGAATTCACAAACTAATAAAGATAATACGTGCAAAGTATGAAGGCAAAACTGTATAAGATGTGTTTCCAGCAGAGGCATCTCATGGGAGTGGAGGGATCTGGGGCAGAAGAGTGTGTGATTGGGTTAGAGAGAGAGGTGGAAGCCGGTTGCTGGAGAGCCTTGACTGCGAGGAGCATGGGCTTTAGATGTAGGCACTGAGAATGTGGATGGCTTTTGCCCTGGGACAGATCATAGTGAAGACATTTATTCTGGAAGAGGAACCGAGGACAGGAGGAGGTAGCAGAAGGAAAGGTCGGGGCAGGAGATGAGTCTGTAGTCCAATGTGAGGGTTCAGGCTCGTATCTCTCTCTCATGCTCTCTCTTGGGAGAGAGCAGCAGGAAGTGGAGAAAGAGGCCAAAGTAAGCAGTCCCTGGGGACAAAATCAACAGAGCTTGGCGGTCAGTGAGTTATTAGAGGCCATGGAAAAAGAAGTGAAAAACGATTAGTTCCAAGTTCAGACAATACAGAGAATGATGGCAAATTCTCATAATCATTCATTCACACATCCATCAAACTATTTTTTGAGTGCCTTCTAAGTGCCAGTTCTGGGGAAAACAGCAGGGAGTAAGATATATCAATAGAAATCTGTAAGCCCTGTCTTCTTAGAGCTTCCACTTCACAGAAATGGAAAGTTCAGGAGGAGGACCCGGGCTTGGAAGATCCTGGATTGGGTTGTAATCACATTGGGTGTGAAGTGATGTCAAGTCTTCCGTCAGCATTGTGGACAGAGCATCTTCTCTGTGTGAGGAAGTTTGTGATCTGACATCCTGTCCAGTTCCTGCTGGTTGAAGGACTTTGCTAAAGCCACGCTATGTCTCTGGTCCTCAGCTTCCTTGGTCTTAATAAGAGGGAGTCAGACTAAATAATCTTATAGCCCAAGAGAAAAACTCATGTGAGTAATTAGAACTACAGGACCTGAGCTGAGGATCTGATGCTTCATGGAGGGGAAGCGTCTGGACAGAGGTGATAATGAAGCTGTGTGGTTAAATATGCATCGGCACATGGAAAATAAGAGACACTTAGCACAAATTAAATTTCTATAAAACCTGCTAAGGAAACACTCCTCCTCCTACCAGTCCTCAATTATGGAGATTGTCTACCTTGTGAATGATAAATAGCAAATTTTAAATCTCAGAGATGCATATCCTTGTCATCAGCCTGTTTGAGAACCACTATCCAGCCCCCGAACCTGCTCCACCGCTGTGTGTGAGCTCAGGGAATTCACACCGTTCCACTATTACCTTAAAGAGTAGAAGATAAACTGCTGGCATATCCAGCTTCAAACTGCATGCTATGTAAAATGACAACCAGTTGGGCCTATGTGTAACACCATATGCTTTATTAAAAGGAGGAAATCAAAAACCATCTCGTTTAAAAAATAATAATTTTGTAGTTTTGACATATATTTTCTTTGCTTGTGCTGACATTTCCCTTCAAGAAGGAAGAGGCTGTGGCCAGCCGTGGTGGCTCATGCCTGTAATCCCAGCACTTTGGGAGGCCGAGGTGGATGGATCACCTGAGGTCAGCAATTCGAGACCAGCCTGGCCAACATGGTGAAACCCTATCTCTACAAAAAATACAAAAATTAGCTGGGTGTGGTGGCAGGCACTTATAATCCCAGCTACTCGGGAGGCTGAGGCAAGAGAACTGCTTGAAACTAGTAGGCAGAGTTTGCAGTGAGCCAAGATCGCACCATTGCACTCCAGCCCGGGAGACGAGTGAAACCCAGTCTTAAAAAAAAAAAAAAAAAAGGAAGAAGCTGTGATACCCAAATTTTCCACATAAAATTAAGTTTTCATCAATGTGTATAATTTGGTAAAAGTCAGCAGATAAAATTAGGCCTAGGCTTCTGCAACTAAGCTACCATCAGTAACACACCCAACCATCTTTTGGACTTTCGCCATGGACACTTCTGTCTACCCGGGTTCCTTTCCTCACAGCCATGCTGGCAAACAGGAACAATAAAGTGACCACAGAAACTGCTGCAGATCAGAGTCCCTATTCACCTAAGCAAGTAGGCAAGCATGCAACTTTTATCAGAGTCAAGAGAAAGGACACAGGTGGCGTCTGAGCCCTGTGGACCTGAGGAGCCACTAGCATGATGCTCTCAATGAAGGGACTGGATGCCTGCCCCTCCAGACAGCAGAAGGAAGCCCCTAATTGCTTCCTGCTTCTCCAGAGAAGAGAGAGAAAGTAATTATCTGGGGATGCCACTCTACGCAATTACTGAAAGCTGGTTTAATGGGCTGGTCTCGTTCTCCACTACCTGCTTAGAAGGGCAGGAGGTGCTGTATTTAAAGAGAGACAGGCAGTTCGATGGACAAAGTGATCTGGATGAAGAAAGAGACCCTTAGAGAGACTGTCCTGCAGAGAGACCAACACTCACCACACCAGTATGAAATGCCTACTGTATGCAGAAACTGTGCTAGGTACTGGACAAAGGCACAGAGAAAAAGAGAGAGAAGGAGAGAAAGAAAAAGAAATCATAGAAAGACATAGAGATAGAACCAAAGGAAATAAATTGGGAAGACGAGAGAGATGACAGGCCACAATCTAGCTGAGCCTAATAAGAAAAAGACAAAAACCAATATAGATTGTTTTTTTTTAAATGTCCCCTTGCCCTATCTTTCTCAGCAGTTATGTTTTCCTCTGTTTTTCAGTTTCTATTTGCGAGGACCGTGTAGGACATGCATTCCAGAAGGGAAAATCAATAACCCCTGTCTCTGCCAGCTAGCAGAATTTGGAACTGACGCTTTGAAAACAAAGCTGGGCAGGCAGCCTTTGTGTTCTCTAGTTAGTCCGTGTTGCCGCACTGCCTGCGTCTGCCCTCCTGCTCCCTGAGATTAATGAGGGCTGTCTCCGCCCCGGTGAGCAGGCGGTAATCTCATGCGAGGGTGAGGGAGGTGTGGGGAGGGACACCAGCACCCGTTCAACGGTAGCATCTCTGTCTGCTCATCTTGGCAGCCATTTGTTTTGTCACTGCACCTGGAGCAGTGTCCACACTCCCGGCCTTGCCCTGCAAGGCTGTACATGAACCAGGTGCTCTCACTTATCTCATGCTTCCCGTGCTCCTTTACATTCCCTGAACACCCCAAGCTCCTTCCTGCCCCAGGACCTTTGCACTTGCTGCTCCCTTAACATAAGATGCTACACCTCAGACCTCCACACAGCCAGCTCCTTCTGATCCTTCACATCCCAGCTCAAATGTTGCCTACTGTCCCCCACTGCCTTCCCTCTCTATCCCATCACCCAGTCATATTTCTTCAGAGCACTTATCACCCTCTGAAATTATCTCATTTATTTCTTGTTACTGGATGTTATCCTGTTATTACTTGTCTCTGGATGCATATAGCAAACCTGTGTATACAGATATCCTGCCTGTTTCAATAACTGCGGCATCCCCAGTACCCAAATGGTTCATGGCAGAGAGTAGAGTGGACTAGAAATGTATTGAACGAATGACTTTGTTCATTCATTTCACGGGTGTTTGCCAATGGCCTGTTACATACCAGAAATCATACACATGGTTAAAATGTTTTATATGAAAATTATATATACTATACTATAGAAATAATAATATGCCATAGTAGTATTATTATTGTGTAAGAATAATACACTATAGGAAACAATAAGGTGCCATTCTTGTATCCAAAGAACTCATAGTCTAATGATATTCCCATTTTCCAGATGACAAAATTAAGTTTACTAGTGAGGGAGTCAATTCATAAACCAGCAGTCATAGGACATGGGTTAAGGCTTCATTGGAAGTAAGGACAACTATGTGTGGAAGCCCAGGGAGACAGGTCTCATTCTGGCTTCACTCAGGAAATGACATGAGTTGGGTCTTGAAGGATGCATAGGAGTTCATCTAGGGGAAAGGTATTGCAGGCAGAAGGAACAGCGTGTGAAAATTCACCAACAAATGTAAAGGGACAGAGGTGTGTGAAAGAGTTGATGCTCGTGAGAGATTTGTGGCTGGAGTATAGCTAGCAAGAGAGGCAATAAAGAGCAATGAGGTTAGGGAGATGGGTAGGTGCAGGAAGGGAGGACCTTGAACCCCATGATCCATAGAGCAATGGGGGTTCATTGAGGGGTTTCTAATAGGGGAGTGGCATGATCACATTTTCACTTAAAAAAAAACAGCTTCAACAGCAGTGGGGAGGGTGGATTGCTGAGAGGCAGAGACTAAAGCTGTGTGGGCAGTGAGGAGACTTGTGCAGTTGTTCAGAAATCACAGGGGGCCTAAATCAAGCAGGTAAATGGATCTAAAAAGGCAGAGTGAAACTGCAGGGACTCAGGGGCTAGCTGGGTGGGGAAACTGAGTGCCTGTTACCAGGGCTTATCAACCAGAGACAGAGGTGTATTTCAGAGCAAGCCTGCCCTGACGCCGGAAGAGTGCCTGGCTCTCGTCTCAAATGGGGTGCTGCATCTTGAAGGGGGATTTAGGAAAGTCTGCTCATCTGAGGCAAGGCCATGCAGATTTATCATCTTGCCAAAGTGCAGCAAGTTCCCCAGCCTTCCCTGCTTTGCATTCGTGGTTGTCAGGTTCAGAATTGCTGCTACAGGAAGTTGCACTGGGCCCCAGTTTGCTGATTGCTACCTAAAAATGCTATCTAAAGAAAGGGGTCGTGTCTACCAGCCTGCCTGCCTCCCTCCACCCTTCTCTTTCCCTTCCTTTTTTCCTTTTTTTCCTCCCTCTTATCCTCCTTTCCCCCTGTTTCCCTCCCTTCCTCTCTTCCTGTCTCCCTTTCTCCTTTCATTTCTTTTTCTTCTTCTTCTTTTTTTTTTTTTTTTTGAGATGGAGTCTCGCTCTGTTGCCCAGGCTGGAGTGCAGTGGCGCAGTCTCAGCTCACTGCAATCTCCGCCTCCTGGGTTCAAGTGATTCTCCTACTTCAGCCTTCCGAGTAACTGGGATTACAGGTGCCTGCCACCACACCTGGCTGAATTTTTTTGGATTTTTAGTAGAGACAGTGTTACACCATGTTGACCAGGCTGGTCTCGGACTCCTGACCTCAGGTGATCCACCTGCCTTAGCCTCCCAAAGTGCTAGGATTACAGGCATGAGCCACAATGCCCGGCCACCTTCCTCCTTTCATTTCTCCCTCCTTCCTCCTCTTTCTTTCTCTCCCTCCCTTCTTTCCTGCTTTCTTCTCTTCTCCCTCTCTTCTTCCCTCTCTCTTCCTCCCTCCCTTCTTCCCTCTTCCCCCCTTTCTCTCTTCCCCCTCTGTCTTCCTCCCTTCCTTCCTCTTTCCCTCTCTTCCCTCTCTTCCTCCCTCTCATTCTTTCTCCCTGCCTCCTTTTCTCCCCCTCTTCCTCCCTTCTTTCCTTCCTTTTTTCCACTCTTCCTTTTTTTCCATTCATTGTTACACAAATTACCACTGAGCCCTTACTCTTGTCAGACCTGAAGCAAATCTTAAGAAGGATGAATAAGACACGGTCCTGCTCTAGTGAATTTTTGTCTACAGGGGGAGACATACACAGCAAGCATATATCATAGGATAAGCACACCCCAGGGCACTCTTCTCTATTTGCCCCAGGGCCAGTAGCATAAATGCTCGATAAATACCAGCTGATTAAATTTCCTGAAATGAGAAAAATAGTAGAAGAAACAGGTAGATTTGACTCCACTAGTCTGATAAAGACATATACAGTATTATCTAAAAGCAAGGAGAGAGTGGTGGTAAATGCCCCATCCCAGAAATTCTGCCTGGGATTGGAAGTTGCATTGGTGACAAGTAGAATTTCTTCTAGGCCAAGATGACACAGTTTCATAGACAGTACCACAGGTCTTCTGGCAGACTTTGCATATTTCCTGAAACACCCCTCCCTGCGTTATAACTGTCTACTCAGCTGTCCTCCTCCTCCTATAGCCTGTAAGTTATGTAAAAGGAGAGGTTGAGTCTGCCTTTTTCATTGTTGTATTTTCAAGAGTTAGTCCTATGCCTGGTACATAGTAGATGCTCAATAAACAATAAGCGAAGGAATAGATGACTTGCAGAACAAAGAGACTCCAGTTTTTAGGGAGCAGCTGAAACCCTGAATGAATGAATGAAGGGCATGATGATATCCTAGCAAAGAAGAATAAAATCAAGGCAGCAAGAAGGAGCCAGAGAAGCACTGATGTTTTTCCAGGATAATGGAGACCATTATTTGAAATCCAGCATTACACTTTATTATCTGAGACAATTTGATTTGTGGACGAATTTTTTTTTTAACTCATCACAAGCATTTAACCCCTTTGAGCACTAAATGCACAGCAAGCAAGGTGTTTAAAACAGGCATAGAAAATATAATCCTGTCTTTCATATACTCTGGCAAAAAGGCACAGTGATTCTGACCCCCTCAAAGTAGGACTCAGGGGTCTTAGGAGACATTTGCCATTGGACTGAGTCTTTGCCTGGCGATTTTTAGCTCCACAGAGAAATCTAAAGGACTTAGGAGGCGATGAGTATTAACGTGGAGATCACACTTTGAGACTCTAATATCCGTTGATGTTCTGATTCTTTATCTTATTAGGACCAAATGAGTATAGTGATTAAAAGTATGAGTTTTGAAATCAGATTTGATTTTTTTTTTTCAGCTTTGCCTCTCACTACCTATGTGAGCTTGGGCAGGTTTCTCAACTCTTAGTCTATAAAATAGAGAAAATACTAGTGAGGAGTCCAGGAGGGAGAAACTCTGTGCCTCGCATTTTACATTGCTTTCTGGTTTGCACGCTGCGTTCACGTGTATTATCTTATTTTTGAGAGAGAGAGTAAGTCTCGCTGTCAACCAGGCTAGAGTGCAGTGGCAGGACCTTGGCTCACTGCAGCCTCTGCCTCCTGGGCTCAAGCGATCTTCTGCCTCAGCCTCCCAAGTAGCTAGGATTACAGGTGTGAGCCACCACACCTGGCTAAATTTTTTTTTTTTTTTTTTGTAGAGACAGGGTTTTGCCATGTTGCCCAGGCTGGTGTTGAATTACTGGGTTCAAGTGATCCACCTGCCTAAGCCTCCCAAAATGCTGGGATTACAGGTGTGACTCACTATACCGGGCCATATGTATTATCTTGTTTAATTACCGCAACAGTCTTGCAGGACCACTAGGGAAAAGTTGCTTATCCTCTAGGTATGGAGGTGGAAATTGAGGCTTAAATTCAGAAACTCTCCCAAGGCCACAGAGCTGGTCATGGCAAGGCTACAGCGGGATCCCAAGATTAGCATGGACTCTCAGGCAGTGTTTTTCTGAGAGATTCGCCAGGAAAACCCCTGAGATTTGGTGAGCATGGAGGGATGCCTGGAAGGAAACAGCAGACACAGACAGATCCATGGGGAGTGTTGGAAAAGCATTTCTGGCTTGGTATCAGCCAAGACCCAAGGTAGGAGCAGGCCGTGAAGGTCACAGTTGGGACAGAATTTCCAAGAAAACCATCAAGATTGTCTGAAAGTATGAACTTTTGGCCAGGCACAGTGGCTCACGCCTGTAATCCCAGCACTTTGGGAGCCCGAGGTGGGTGGATCATGAGATCAGGAGATCAAGACCATCCTGGCTAACACAGTGAAACCCCATCTCTACTAAAAATACAAAAAATTAGCCGGGTGTGGTGGTGGGTGCCTGTAGTCCCAGCTACTCGGGAGAGGCTGAGGTGGGAGAATCACTTGAACCTGCGAGGCAGAGGTTGTATTGAGCTGAGATTGTGTCACTGCACTCTAGCCTGGGCAACAGAGTAAGACTCCATCTCCAAAAAAAAAAAAAAGAAGAAAGTATGAACTTAAAAAAAAAAATAGACTTTAATTTTTAGAGCATTTTTATATTTTTAGAGCATTTTTAGGTTTACAGAAGAATTGAGTGGAAAGTGTAGAGAGTTTCCATATACCCCCAACACACAACCATACAGTTTCTCTTGCTATTAACACCTTGCTTTAGTGTGTTGTGTTTGTTACCACTGCTAATCCAATATTGATACATTACTAACTAAAGTCCCTAGTTTACATTAGAGTTCACTGTTTGGTTTGTACGTTGGATGGGTTTTGACAAGTGTGTAATGACATGTATCCACTATTACAGTGTTATACAGAATAGTGTCAGTGCCCTAAAATTCCCTATGTCCCACCTATTCATCCTTCCTTCCATTCCCCCAAGCCCTAAAGTGTGAGCTTTTAATCATGCAGGTAAATTCTTTCATTTTCACAACAGTTTATATTTATTTGGTTTTTCATACTCTCAGGTAAGAGTCTCCTTTTTCTTCTTTGAAAGAGGGTAGGTGACTCCCATGTGTCAAAGTGCATAGAGCAAGTCAGCAGGACAGCCAAGCCCTGACCCAGCTTCCCAGCCACAGTGTGAAGTGGATGAGTGTGAAAGTCTCTCCTTCAGAGAAAAGACCGGTAGTCCAAAGACCCTACCCATTCCCGGAGCTGTGCTTCCCCTATAGAAACTCTGAGGAGGTTGACATAATGGTAAAGTGCTCCGACTCTGGAGTCAGGCTGCCTGGAGTCAAACCCTGGTTCTTACCACCTTTATGACCGTAAGCAAATTGCATACCTCCTTCTTAGCCTCAGTTAACCCATATGTTAAGTGGAGGTAATATTATCCCACTTTATGATGTTGTTTTGAAGAGCAGTAATTATTATTGCTGCTTTTATTCCATCTCCGAGAATTAAGTAGGCCCAGGTTATCACATCTTAGAGACTAAATCTTCCCTTCCTAGACAAATATGTGCCCCCCAAAAAAGTCATATTTATCGTTTCCTGGCTCTGAAATGACCCTCCCTAACTAGTAAAGATATTTAACTTCATCACTCCTTCTGTTATTTCTTTGAGTGGGGCTGACCTGTTCTGGCATATGGCTTCTAATGGGCTAGGTATAAAGTAGGCCAGAGAAAAAGAGGGTGTAACTTCCCTGCCCTGTCCCTTCCTCCTGTCCCCACCGAGACATGGAAAGGACGAAAAGAACTCAGGACTCTCAGCTCCACTATTAACTGCTGCCTGCTTAGGGTAGGCTGAAAAATGGCTCTTCTAAAAATGCCTACATCCTAAACTCCATTGTATGTGAATGTCTACTCCACATAGCAAAAAGGATTACGAATGAAGAATTAAGGTTCTTCAAATGGATAGATTATCCTGGATTATTTGAGGGGATCCAATGTAATCAGAAGGGTCTTTTTAAGAAAAAAGACATGTGCCGGAAGCAAAGAGAGAGAAAAGACCATGTGATTCAGGGAAGGAGGACAGCCCCGATCCTGGAAAAGACAGGAAAACAGATTGTACCCTGGGGCGTCCAGAAGGAACGCAATCCGGCTGACACCTTGACACGAGCCCAGTGAAACTGATCTAGGACTTCTGACGTCCAGCATTCTAAGACAATAAATTCGTGTTGTGTTAAGACACTCAGTTTGTGGTAATTTGTTATAGCAGCCATGGGAAACCAGTACTGGAACCACCCTCAGGCTGTCACCCAACCCCATCGTCTGGATTTCCTCTTCTATTAAAATAAATCATTGACGTAAAATCAGTGAATTTCACATTGTATTCTGAGAAACTCTGGTGCTTCAAGAGCCCACAAATAGTTACTTTTCAACAGTGATAAAGATTTAAATTGCCTCTTTTGACATTAGTGTGCAACATGAGATTTTGTGTCACAAAGAGTCTAGTGGGGAGAAAAAAGGCTTGAAAAATAACCACTGGACTTGATAAATCATCTTTCAGGTCTGCTCATATTGCAGAGTTTGATGGTACTTTGAGGCCATCTTCCACCAGGAAGGAGCTAGGTTTTGTCATTGAGGTAAAATTCAGTGGCAGGGTCAAGAAGCCAGCACCAGGTAGGGACAGCAGAAAAGAGAATCGGGATAACACCAGGTCTCTGGACTCAGAGCTGGACTTTGGAAGCTTGACTCCAAGGTTGAGGGTCTGAGCTGGGCTCACTGTGGGAGGAAAGGAAAGGAGAAGGGTTGGTGTTGACTGGGAGGTGATTACCTGGAATGGGGCTTAGGGCCTTTGAAAGTTTTCGGATATCCGTGGGACTGGTTAGGGATTTCTGCAGCAGGGCGACGTTTAACTGGCTTTCTTGCCCATTCTCCTTTCCTTCTTGTAGCCCCATATAAACTACTTTGCATCTGGGGGCAACAGCCAGTTCTGGAAAGAGAATTATTAGAGACTCATGTGAAGACATGGTGAGCCAATCATCAAAAATATTTGCTAGATGAATAAATAAGTGGCTTGTGCAAGGTGCAGGACGGTGGTTTTCAGAGCCTGAGATCTCTGCTGCAATACTGCTCATGGTACATGTGGGTCTTTTATTGGAGTGGGTGTTTCAGAGCAGGCTTGTATCAGAACTGACACATCCATATGCATAGCGCCTGCAGTGCCGGCACAGAGCACTTCCATGTCTGCCACAAGCATTCAGCTCTATAAATGGACGTGTTACGATGTGTCCATTTACACCGACAGCTATTATTTGCCATTGTTAACATTCTCCTTTAAAGTTCTCTCTGTAAGCAGTCCCCAGGCACAAGTGCGCAAAACTAAATTACTTTTAAATGTCAATGATCAGTTCTTGGGTACTGTGTCTGCCAGGAAAACTTCCTAGCCAGACAATAAGTACCCAGTGGATAAGGTTTGGTATATACAGCACATGGTCCAGTAGCAGTTCCAAGATTTCCCAGCTAATTAGCGTTCTGTTTTTAAGGTTGTACTCCTTTTTCTGCTAATAGAGACAACACCATTTCTTGGGCTCAGAGATGGGGTATTGTCTCAGATAACTACTAAAGCCCATAATTTACCCCCAGGTGATCATATCTCCCCACTGCCGACAGGTACACCGAATAAACAGAGGCTGTGTCAAGGAAGGAATGCAGCCTCAAACGGAGCCTTTCCTTCTTCGTAGGTAATAAGCTTTGATCAAGCCCTGACTGCATATCGGACACAGTTCTTATTAATTTCTGCCTATTATCTCACTTAATCCTTGTGACAACCTAGTGATTACCATCACCAGTTTACAGATGATAAAACAGAGGCACACAAAAGTGAAATGATTTACCCAGGGTCACGTAGTCACTGAGTGGCAGAACTGGGATTTGAACTCAGTTTACATCTAGAACCTGTAACCTGAACCACTCACTTTGCTATGCTGCCAAAGATTAGAGAAGTATTTAATGAAAGGCAAAAACTGTGATCCAAATCCCACCTCCAGACAAGTTCAATTTTCTTTTTATGGGGTTTCAAAAATCAGTAAATTTTGCTTGAAAATCTGGATTTCCAGCTTCTCTGGAGAAATGAAATGTGTTAACACTGGGTGCCCAGTCCTGCCTGGCAACAACAGGCTTACCAGAGTGGCAGGTTCCCTCTTAAACATACTGTGTGCTCTCCTATCTGCAGGGGGCCTGCTCCATTAGTCCTACAAGCTTCTAGGGAGTCCCATTGATATGTGGCCACCTCTTACCCCAGAAAGATCCCATTCTCCAATAGAATAGTTGAGATTTTCTCTTTCTGTTTTGCTAGCTGGTGATCTTGGGCACACTGCTTCTCCTCCCTAGGCCTTCATTTCCTTTTCAATAAAATGAGGATGTTTAACCCTTAACCAAACCATAATTTTCGCCTTTCTTTTTCTTTTCTTTTTTTTTTTTTTTTTTTTTTTTTTTTTTTTGAGACAGATTCTCGCACTGCCACCCGAGCTGGTGTGCAGTGGCACGATCTCAGCTCGCTGCAACCTCTGCCTCCTGGGTTCAAAAGATTCTCCTGCTTCAGCCTCCTGAGTAGCTAGGATTACAGGCGCCCGCCACCACGCCCAGCTAATTTTTTGTATTTTAGTAGAGATGGGGTTTCACCATGTTGGCCAGGCTGTTCTCAAACTCTTGACCTCATGATCTGCCTCCTTTGTCCTCCCAAAGTGCTGAAATTATAGGCGTGAGTCGCTGCACCCGGCCAAGCCATAATTTTTAATGTGAAAGTTAAATGAACCTATAGTCCCAGCCGCTAGGGAGACTAAAGTGGGAGAATTGCTTGAACCCAGGAGTTCAAACTTGCAGTGAGCCGTGATGGCACCAGTGCACTCCAGCCTGGGCAACACAGACCTGACTCAAAAAATAAATATGTCAAATGAGATGACACGTGGAAAGAACTTATTCGGTAGAGCTTGGCACAAAGTAGGTGCTCAATAAATACAATGTTAGTATTCTGCACCCCCCTCCTCATGCATCCTTCATCCTTCATTGATGCACAGAGAGATTATCTTACGGTTTGGCTATTGGCTTGTGGAGTTAGAGGAGAAGGAGAGTTTTGGGGTTTGGTTTGGTAGTCTTGGGATTTTCTCTGATTTAGAAACAAGAAATTTAAAATTTTATTTGAAATTACTTGATTTTGAGATGTTGGCACCTAATGCAAAATCTTCTTAAGCACTAAGTGTCTATACTGTGTTGGGCAAATCCAGTCATCTGTGGGTCCCATTCAACTACTGGCCTCTGAGGTAGATCATGCCTCCCAGTCCCTGGGGTGAGCCTGCTGCAGGCCAAGGAAGTGAATGGAAGATTCTGGTTTTTCCTGCAGCTGCAGGTGTCAGTAATCTCACTAATATGTTAGCAAGTCTCGATGCCATAATCCCTTGAATCAGTTTAAATCCAACTGCCTGCCAAGGCCTTGAAAAAGTGACTCTAATGGTGGCAATCAAGAAGGCTCGGGGAGGCAAATATGGGAGCAGATCTTCCCAAAAGCAACTCACATGGACCATTGCTAATTGTACAAAGCAGAGCACTGTTCCTGGACTTGAACTTCCCTTTCTACTACATCTTGTAGTGTTTCGAGGCTGAGCACTCTGCCTACATCAGGGTATGGCCCTGGCATGTTCCAGAAGTGAGTGACTTTGCCCTACTTCTTCAAAGTCACACACCACTGGTTATTTTCACTGAAGCATCCCAAAGACTCCAAATACCGAGGGACCAACACGTTCTTTAGCTTGACTCATCATTGTTTATTTAGACAGATTGTTTCCTCAGTACATGCACATCTATGTGCCTCTCTGTCACCAGCACCATCTCGACTCTGTCATTGATTGCCTGTTCTTTGAGAACCAAGTAGAGTCAAGGACTCATAAGTCCTACAGTTCCCTTCCCTGGCCTACTCTAGAATTTTTCTCCACTTGTTTTTTAAAGTATAATGGTAAAGTCATAATTGCATGGTTTCATTGTAGCCACGTGCAATGTTTCCACGCATAGTTTGAAAACCACCTGCTCCAGAATCTCCCAGACCTTATTTAAAATGCAGGTTCCTGATGCCTGTTAGCAACTAACTGAATCCTAATTTCTGGTCAAGGCCCAGGAATCTGCGTGTTTAAGCCGCTCCACAGCTGATTCTATAACTTTTGAGAACCACTGGCATGCAGAATACAGACTTGGCATTGAAATGAGAAGAGATCTGGGTTCAAATGTGTCTCCCCACTAGTCCTGAGCCAATTGCTAACTTCTCTACTAAGCTTGGTTTCTTCATAGAGAGTAAAGGTAGTATCTAATGCAGAGAATGTTTGTAAAAGAGTTAGCACTAACACACAGTAAGCACTTCAAATTTTAATTATTATTCTTATATCATTTAATTGCTATAACAACCCAGTGGGGTTGGTGGGATTATCCTTCTTTAAAAGATGAAGAAACTCAGACTCAGCAAGTTTAGGTAGTTTGTCCAAGGTCACATAGCAGAGTCAAAATATAATCTACATGAATCTGACTCACTGTTAACAGTGTTTAAAACAACTGGGGGAAATCAATCCAAAATTAAAATGAGAGTGAAGAGGCCCGAGAATAAAAAGGGGGGAACTTCCACACGTGTAAGGCAAGTGTCTGTTGTCTGTGTTGGATTTTCCTGTGTGCTGTTCGGCATCTGGCCAGGAGTGGAGATGAGATAGGCGCTGGTTGTGGCTCACATTGAGTCCTTTGTGCCTAATATCCAAGCCTTCATTGCTCTTAATTTGTCAATCCCTTAGAATGTTGTCAGCCAAGGAGGTCCCACATCATGACAGTGGATTGGAGAATGTGGGAGGGCCTCATGTGGAACAAAGGCAAAGAACAAAGCCTCCCTCTCAGTTACTTTGAGGCTTTTTCTCCAAACGGTGGAGGGTAGAGGACCTCTGGTTCTCTTTGGAGCCTTTTTGAGTTTCTCCCCGTGAGTGGCCTACAAGCTGAGGATGGAGTCTGGCCCGGCTTTCAGCAAATGCTGACTCTGCCCGCACCTTGGAAACATGACCCCAGCTAGGCTGCGAGCTGGCTGCCATCTGTCCTGGGCCAGTTTAATCCACACATCTTGTAGAGAGAAGGAAAATGTGAAAAAGCTATCTTGAAAAAGAGATGCAAAGAGTCACAGAGCTTCCTCAAATTGGGTTACTCTACCACAGTTGGGGTAGGTGGGAAGGTCAAGCTGTTTAGGAACGAGAAAACAGTTTGAGATAAGGAATTAAACCATTAAAGAATCTAACCAATATATTATTAGTATTTTGTTTAACAAAGCAGATTATCAAATCATATGCTCCAATTTAATTAAATAAAATGGAAGGTACATTTAAAAGTTTGAATATGATTTTATATATGTATATATTTGCACGGGGAAAAAGTCTGAAGGACATAAACCAAATGGTAGCAATTGTCAACTATAAGTGATAGGAATTTAGATGATTTTATTTTTTAAGTCAACTTTATTGAGGTTTAATCTACCTAAAAAAATGCATCCATTTCATCTATACGGTTCTATTTATTTTGACCAGTGAATAGCCATGTAACCACCACCAAAACGTCCTTCTGTCTTCAGCCAGTCCTCTCTCCCATGCATGGATCCTGGTGAATACCAATCTGCTTTCTGTCACTATAGTTTTGCCTGTAGAACTACTTCATATAAATGGAATAAATGGAATCACATAGTATGTTACCTTATGTAGCCAATGTCTTTCACTTAGCATAGTATTTTGAAATTCACCCTGTGTCATATTGTCAGTAATGTGTTCTTTGTTACTACTGAGTAGTATTCCAGACTATGGGTATACTTCAGTGTGTCAATCCATTCCCCTGTTGATGGGCATTTGAGTTGTTTCCAAATTTGGGTTATTATGAATAAAGCTGCTATGAACATTGAATTATATGAGTCCTTGTGTGAATGCAAGTTTTCATTTCCCTTGCGTAAATACTCAAGAGTGATTTTATATTTTTTCCTTATCCATGTTCTTTTTTTTTTTTGAGACGGAGTTTCACTCCTGTTGCCCAGGCTGGAGTACAATGGCACAATCTTGGCTCACTGCAACCTCCGCCTCGCCTCCCAGGTTCAATTGATTCTCCTGCCTCAGACTCCCAAGTAGCTGGGATTACAGGTGTCCACCACCACGCCTGGCTAATTTTTGTATTTTTAGTAGAGACGGGGTTTCACCACATTGGCCAGGCTGGTCTTGAACTCCTGACCTCAGGTGATCCACCCGCCTCGGTCTTCCAAAGTGCTGGGATTACAGGCGTGAGCCACCGTCCTTATCCATTTTCTAATATTTCTACAATGACCAAACATTACTTAACAACAATGATGGCAAATACCAGAGTAGGGAAAATCTGTCCTCTATCCCATTGTCTTAGAAAGCTAATGTAAATTGTGAAGAAAGCCTTCATTAGTACCTATGGCCCATGGTTATCTTGACTTCAGATGGCGTATTCAACTCCTTCCCATGAAATTTAGATGGGATTCGAGAGAGTTCTTGAGTTCTTGGTAAGAATTCAGAGGATGCTGAATTGGCAAGGGTGTTGGGCCATCTTTTACACTGACGGTGGGAATGCCAATTGGTATAACCCCCTCAACAGGCAATCTGGCAACAGCTACCAAAATTGAAAATACACATACTCTTCAATCTATCAATTTAACTTTGATAAATTTACTTTAAACATAATCTCATTTAAGTCCCCAGAGATGTTTAGGTAAGTGTTATTTGCAGAGAAAATGCCTTGGGAGTTTCCTAAATTCCCACCAATAGGACCCAAGGCAAATGAATCATGGCATGTTCATTCACTGAACTATTGTAGAGTAGTTACGAGGAATGAGGTTGATCTTTGTATATAATATGAAACATATCCAGAGCTCATAAATGAGAAAACTAGGTGCAGATGGTCTGTACAGTGTTTTGCCACTTGTGTTTTTAAGCATTATGCTTGTATTTGTTCACATGTGCCTTTTTTTTGAGACAAGGTCTCACTTTGTCGGCCGGGCTGGCAGTGGTTCACTGCAGCCTCGACCTCCTGGGCTCAAGCGATCCTTCTGCCTCAGCCCCTGCAGTAGCTGGGACTACAGGCACGTGCCACCATACCCAGGTAATTTTGTGTGTGTGTGTGTGTGTGTGTGTGTTATAGAGATGGGGTTTCACCATGTTGCCTAGGCTGGTCTCAAACTCCTGAGCTCAAGTGATCCGCCCCCCTTGGTCTTCCAAAGTGCTGAAATTACAGGCATGAGCTACCGCGCCTGGCCCACACATGCTTTTATATATGTGAAATATTTGTGGACAAATTCATAGGAAATGCTGACAGTAATTGCTTCTGGAAAGGCAAACTTCTCAACTTGGGGAATGGGGCAGAAGGGTGTTGCTTTTCGTTCTATACTCTTTGATCTCTCTGGATTTTCTTTTGTCATGTGCATATATTTGTGTAATATAAAACAATTTTATGAGTTAAATCCATATGATCTCAGCCTGAAGAATAGGGGTGCCCCCATTTCACTTGATTCCCCGGCATCTGATGCCAGAGTGCACTTTCCCAGCAAGAACTCACAGGACTCTGAGTTGGCCATGCCCCGCACTGCCTCTGTCTCTGCCACGGTTGACCCTCCATAACTGGAAACCATGATCATTACCATTTGCATAAGTACAACCACATTGACCCACGGCTGTGGCTGTCAGTTTTGAATGAGGGGTATTATTTGTATTCAACGGGCATTTCTGATTGTGGCCTTGACCAGCCCTGAGATATCTTTCAACAACGAATCACCAGCAGCCAACCCCATGACCTTTGGAAAATGAATTTGCCTGCCATTGGGCCGGCCCCAGTTCTCTTGCCCAAGTAAAATGTCAATTAGATCACTGGCTGAATATCGCTTTTGTCTACTTAAGCATATTCAGCTCACAAAGCCATAAATGTTTGCTTGCTTCTTTCTTGAAAAAAGACTCCACACCCAAGTTCAAAGTATGCTCCTGGCTCCATATGGTCACTGAAAAAAACTGACTCATTGGAAAAATACAAATATTTAGTCATTATTCAGTTATCAGGCAAATCAGACTTTGGGTCATTGTCAACAGGCTGCATGTGATTTGGGTCCATGGATGCTTTCAGGCTCATAGAATAGGTGTTGCATGCATGGCATTCATCTCCATCTGCACTCCCAGCCCACATTGTTATCTACACCAGACAATGAAGAAGATAAAACCCAATGTTCAGTCTAGGCGCAGTGGCTCATGCCTGTAATCCCAACACTTTGGGAGACTGAGGCAGACAGATCACCTGAGGTCAGAGGTTCGAGGCCAGCCTAGCCAACATGGTGAAATCTCATCTCTACTAAAAATACAAAAATTAGCCAGGCCTGGCAGTGGGTGCCTGTAGTCCCAGCTACTCGGGAGGCTGAAGCAGGAGAATCACTTGAACCTGGGAGGCAGAGCTTGGAGTGAGCCAAGATTGTGCCATTGCACTCCAGCCTGGGCAACAAGAGCGAAACTCCATCACACACACACACACACACACACACACACACAAACCAACAACAAACAAACAAACAAAAAAAATGTTCTATTGAGTGATCTCTAGGATTTACATAGATTAGAGAAAAATGAATAGGGAGAGGGTTGTGGCAAAGTGATGGTGATTCAACCCAAAGCAGTAAGAGTAAGGAGGACACCATCATGTAGTAACACTTCAATTAACTGTAATTAGTTTCTGGAGTTTTCTGTACTTGACTTTTAAGACATTTCACAGGAATTGAAGCACAAGGAGTTTTCCAAAATTTTTCTTAAGCAGAATGTCCCTGGCCCAATTCCCTTTAATCTGCCTTTTGCTTATTTTTTATTTCAATAGGTTCTTGGGGGACAGGTGGTGTTTGGTTACATGAATACGTTCTTTAGTGGTGATTTCTGAAATTTTGGTGCACTCATCACCTGAGCAGTGTACCCTGTACCCAGTGTGTAGTCTTTTATCCCTTGCCACCTGCCGCCCTTTCCCCCGAATCCCCAAAGTCCAACGTATCATTCTTTTTTTTTTTTTTTTGAGACGGAGTCTCGCTCTGTCGCCCAGGCTGGAGTGCAGTGGCGCAATCTCGGCTCACTGCAAGCTCCGCCTCCCGGGTTCACGCCATTCTCCTGCCTCAGCCTCTCCGAGTAGCTGGGACTACAGGCGCCCGCCACCACGCCCGGCTAACTTTTTGTATTTTTAGTAGAGATGGGGTTTCACTGTGGTCTCGATCTCCTGACCTCGTGATCCGCCCGCCTCGGCCTCCCAAAGTGCTGGGATTACAAGCGTGAGCCACCGCGCCCGGCCCAACGTATCATTCTTATGCTTTTGTGTCATGCCTTAAATATCTCGAGAGATTCATTTGACCCAGTGTTAGCCTTAAACATGTTTCCAGCTACATGAAAAATAAATAGAATACAAAGCCAAGATTCTCAGCTTTAGCTCTGCTTCAGAAATGCTCTTGTTTTGTTCTCTAAGGACAGTGTTGGTCTCTTGTAGTTACATCTCCTATGGCCCCAATAAATGATGCTCTCACGGCTGCTAAGCAGCTGCTAATGTTAAAAGGGGTACATCATTGCCCTGCACACCAATACACCAAGGTTCCCAAGCTAAGCCCTTCCTTATTGTGTGCCTCTTCCTGGGCTCTCTTTACATGTTCTGGCCATCTTAAAGTGAGGGCTGGCGCTGAACTTCCATTTGGGTCCATTGTGAAATTGCTTCACAGCATTTACACCTTTCCAGCCATTAGAATGGTCCACATGCAGCTTGGGGAACCTGCTGTCAACCCATGCAATTGGGTTGTGGACGTGCAGATTTTCTCTGGTGAATTGTTCGTTGTCATGGAAGATGAGTCTTCTTGGTAGACTGTCAAGCCAGACCCTTTTCTGGAATCAGCTCCTTAATGCAATTAGATTTCCTGAAATGATTTCCTTTCTTTGCCCATTTTACTACCAAGGCAGGTATGAGATGTGCTTTTATAATAAGCGGTTTGGCTAGCGTGCAATTCCTCTACTGCAGCCAGCCTTGCTGCCTATTGAAATGGGGCAAATTGGGTGGGCTGGTGGGGGCAGGGGGCAGGGGCAGGGGACACACATGGAATTCAGGTTGCTCTACTGAGAGTCATAGACTTACCAAGCTAGAGAGGGCTTTAAGAAATACGTTATATGCACAGGGAGGGGAACATCACACACCGGGGCCTGTCGTGGGGTGGGAGGAGCGGGGAGGGAAAGCATTAGGAGATATTCCTAATGTAAGTGACAAGTTAATGGGTGCAGCACACCAACATGGCACATGTATACATATGTAACAAACCTGCATGTTGTGCACATGTACCCTAGAACTTAAAGTATAATAATAAAAAAAAATATGTCATATGGTCCAAATTTCTCCTTTTAAAAATGTGGCCAATTGGCTAGACCAGCCCCTGGGTTCCCTTGGTCTGTGTCTGGGTCTTAATTTGTAAAGGTGACTGACGGATGATACAGAGAGGTCAATGCCATTTCCAGAAAGTTTACTGTTACTCACAGGTCCCTAGAAATGAGAGGCACAGCATGTCATGCAGGGCCACAGGGGAAGCACCAGAGTCGGGCAGAAACAGGAGCAAGGGGAAAGCTGGGGCCAAAGCCCTTATTGGGGTTTCATTGGAAAGGCAAGGCAGGGCGGGGGAAACAGCTTAAGAATGGCTAGTTTGAATAATTCATGTGGGCCATGGGGCATAAGGGATATTCCTAGTTGTCCTGTACCCAGCCTTGGGTTGATTTAGGGCAGAGTGAAGGCTGGCTTGGTGTGTGAGCTAGATACAGCTGGTGGTTAGGATATGGACTTGGGATTGGTTGGTCTGTATATGAAAGATAGGCTCATGGGCAATTTGTTTACTATCTCTAGGAATGAGCTAGCTCTTGGAGGGGCAGTCTCTCCCCTGCCAAGAACCCTTCCCTCCCCGGCCAAGGTGTCAAACTATTTTAAAGTAGAGAAAATTTAAAAACATAATTAATACACCCCTAAATCCCTGGGACTCCTCAGTCCCTCCCCATTAGGCCACCATTCCTCACCACATTTGAAGCCCCAGATGGAATGAAAGAGTCAAGCATCCCTGAGTTCTGGTAGCATTTCAGACTTGAAGATAGAATTTAATCACCTTTTATTGTTTTAGTTTTTTCACTGGTATATCAGGTGTCACTTGTCTCTAAACAGTGTGACCCAAGAGGTTAACAATCAAGTCCTTCTCTGCCAAATGCTATCTTAGGATTTTAAGTAATTCTTTGCTGTAATCCTTACTTTCCTCTTCTGTTGAAAATTATGGGCTTGCATCTGATGATCTCTGAGATCACTCTCAACAGTGGCATTTTACAACTCTATAGCTGCAACCACCCAGAGGGCTGGAATCTCCTTCAGCAGAGTTGAAGTTCGTAGCAACTCTGATTTTGTTAATAACCTAAAGGCAAACGGTGATGTTCTGAATTTCAGTGTGTGGATAGGTAGGGAAAGAGGAAGGTAGGATCATAGATAAGTAAGTAGGTGAATGTTTTCCAAGAAATCTCAGTGTTACAGTTGGTAATCAGGGCTCAGAAAATGAGTCCAAGGAAGATAACTCCTTGGGACTGGAAGACTTGGACAGCCCATCCCCTTCCTCTCCCTCCCCATCCTACTCCCACTCCCAAATAAAGCAAAAAGGTCATCTCCTACATGCACACCCTGAATTCTGTTCTGAAATATGTGGGATGCATAAAATAGCAAATGCCGTCAGATCTCAAGTTGGGCAAATACAGAGACAGCATTTTTAGTCTCATTGAAAAGTAGTTGTCAGAAATATGCCATTCACTCAGAGTCTCTAAGTGCTCTGTCAAGCTTTAACTTGATTAAAATTGAAAACCACATTGCTTGAAAACCAAACGTGAAATCGAAATCTCTTTACTCAGTGCTCTTACATTCTGAAGCCTGGGCTTATGGATTATCCTCAGTTAATTTATGCCATCTTTGTGCCATACATTAATTTTGAATATATTTGTTGAAAATTTCCTGTAGCTTGCATTTATGGTTGTCAAAGGGGCTTTTATCTTGAAAAAAATGGTGCTGGTTTTAATTACAATTCTAAATAGCTTCATAACCATCGTGAACCCTGGATTTACATCATCTTTATGACAGCCACGCAATTCCCACTTTATTGATTTTGTCATTTGCTTCATTACAGTTAATGCAAACCTTTTGTACAGAGACAATTCTGGAGCCTTTCTCTTCTTGGAGGGGTTAGTATAGAACATCATGACCAAGATAGACCCCGTCCGTCCACCCCCTGCTTCTGCCGCAGTGCTGACCCAAGGAAAAGTCAGGATGGAAAATATTTCCAAAGTGGCTATCCATCACAGGCAAAGGAAACGTTAGCACTGATTATCCAATCTTTCTGATCAGGTGGGTTCAGACTTCTCTGCTTTGAAGTCCTAGAGATAGCATCACTCATGTTGCAGGACTATGTGTCCACCCCACTGCAAGCCTCACTCTCTGTTTAGAGAAGGGTTGCAGCAGCAGCCACCCACTTTTGCATTTCATGTGTAGATCTTGCACCCCTGCACCCAGCCTGCCCAGGGGCCTTAGGAACCAAAGCATAATATGGTTGATGGGGATGTGCTGAGTCCCCGGGATGTAAATGCCGAGAATGCCTGTGAGTAACCTAGGGTAGAAAATCGAAACCTTTGGTGATTAACTTGAAATGGAACACTTTAAAGAGAAGAACAGAATGAGGGAGCTTAAGGACGTATAGGAAGACACAGCTCATCCATTTGAATCCATCGGGGACAGGCTTCCAAGGACGAGGAGCAGCTGAGGGAGCTCAGAAAGCTGCTGGGAGCCCAACGCGTAAGGAAGGCTGCTGCAGGGGAGGCTGTGGATAGAGTCCAGGGCACTATGTAAGTGGCATTTGGATGGCTGAGAAAATAGCACATTTGATCTGGAAACAAGGAATTTTTCCCCCTAAGTCTCACTTGAAAGGACCTTACTTTTCCCAAACCAAGGCTTATAATGAACTAGCCTTTAACTGGGATATAAAAATAGAATGAACTTGCCAGAAAGGGCAGCACAAGTCCAAAGATCATTTCTGAAGGAGACAAAGGAGTGGGTTGGCCCATTTCTAATGTAATTTACTGGAGAATGTTGGGGAAAGTCCTAGAAGGCCCATTCTTTGCCCTTCCATCTCCCGGAACTTCTCAGTGAGTCGCTCCATTTGGGACTATCCCCGGGGATGGATTTTTCCTCTTCTGCCTTCAGAGACTGTGTTCCCCACGTCTAGACTCTCATTTTTCCAGTAGATGTGGGAGTCGAGCCTTCGCTTTCTAAAAGCTATGAAATTATTGAATGCTGGAAACACTGCTGAATGCTCTTTAAAAGCTGTTTCTGTGACAAATGGGACGGGAAAATATGCTGTTTCTAAGACACAGAAGAGCTGAGCAGGAAGAGGAAGCATCTCCAAGAGATGGGGTAGAAGGATCCCCAGCGGCCCGACACCTTGTGTCTAACCCCGTATGCATCCAGAAGCTGGAGAGCTGTTCTTGTCCCACCTAAGAACTCCTACGTGAATCTCTACCTGATAGGCACACTGTTAAGGGCTTTTGAGCTCGGTGGTTTTCCGTGGAGCGCTTTGGTAGAAGTTAATACCACATCCATTCATACCTGTGTTTTTTTCCACCCTGCTGTTCAGACCTCTGATCCCCTGGAGAGTCCTCCTCTTAACTGTTCCAAACAGGAGGAAATTTACACTTACATTCTCAATGTACTGCATTAAAAATAAAAGCTGACTCCTCAGACAGTACCTATAACAACAAAATGAGAAAAACTTCATGTGAGGACTCAGGGACTGAATTAAAACTCAGCAGCCCCGAATGCCAGCTCTTGAGGGGCCCATAGAAATCATCTATTTCATGCCTCTGTTTTACCGATAGGGAAATTTTAGCCCAGAGAAGTTAGGCCATAGTGCAACAAGGTCAAATATCCTTGTCATCTGATTCCTGAGCAAACTGTTTTTATTTTTCCACTAAATCACATCATCTTAAAAACAAAACAAAACAAAAACGAAAACTCTGCTGCTGGCAAATGAGAAAAAGAAAATCACTCTTTCTTATCCCCTACCGAGAACAGTGGCCCTCATCCTCAGTTCTGAAGTGTGAACAATGCCCTTATTTCCCCTTTTGGAATCAGGGAAGGAATTAGAAATTTCTTCAGCCAATTAAGTAGAAGTAGCTGCAGTGGAGAGCTCTGGACCTGGAAGCTCGTGGGTAGAACTGGCCTTCACCCAGGTGGTCCCCAAGTAGGAACCATCTCTGTGGGCCCCCCAGATGTTTTTGGATTTGCTTAGCTCAGTGAGACTGACTTGGCTGCTCCAGAGAGTCCTGGGAGAATTTAGAGACAGCATGAGGGAAAACTACTCACCATTTTCACCAGGCCCTCCCACCATCTCTTCCCCAGGAACCATGGTGCATCCACAGCCCACCCAGACCAGAGGCCTCTGCAGGAAGGGGTTTCTGGTCAAAGGTACTTCCCTCACTGCCCTGAGTGAGGGTAACAGCCTGGCCTCCTTTCTCGCCTTCTCAGAGAACCAGTCTGAGCAAAGGCGTGCGCGCGCGCGCACACACACACACACACACACACACACACACACACACACACACACGAGGAACTCAGCTTCTGAAATGCAAATGCAATCTACTGAGTTATCTGCGCTGGCTACTGATGCAAAAGGAGGAGCAGTGGTGTGTAAAATACAAAACAGTGGCTAATCCCACACTATTTTATGCTGGACTTGGGAGCCTAGCAGGTGATTTTTCTCCTTCCATCAAGTTTACCATCCTCATTCTCTTTGCCTAAACTGACATTTCCCCCCCTAAATCTTGAGTGATTGGGAGTATCCCCAAAGCAAGCTGGGAGAGAGAGTTTTAAAATTTGTTATAAATAATCCCCAAAAATAGGTGAATTAAATTCCTCATGTTTCTCTCCTTCATTCGCATTGCTCTTCAATGCCAAGGTAGTTCTTTTCACACCCAGATAGAATCAGGTTTGCTATCTCATCGTGTAAGATCTGATCCTAGGCTTCCCTGCCTTTCACTGTGATGTCGTCAGAGGGAAACCACCCTCAAAATGGGATGGTCTCGTCAAGTTCCTGCCTGTCACGGAAAGAGCAAGCTTCACTTTTTTTCCTTTCCTACAATAACATTCACATAACATAGAACTAACCATTTAAAAGTACAATTCAGTGGCATTTAGTACATTCGCAATGTTGCGCAGCCATCACTTTTATCTATTTCTTTTTGTTTTTTTTCTTTTGTGAGATGGAGTCTCACTCTGTCACCCAGGCTGGAGTGCAGTGGCACGATCTTGGCTAACTGCAACCTCTGCCTCCGAGGTTCAAGCGATTCTCCTGCCTCATCCTCCTGAGTAGCTAGGACTACAGGTGCCCGCTACCACACTTGGCTAATTTTTTTTATATTTTCAGTAGAGACAGGGTTTCACCATATTGGGCAGGCTGGTCTTGAATTCCTGACCTCGTGATCCACCCGCCTCGGCCTCCCAAAAATCGCTCAAGACTCAGGGAGAAAAAAAAATGTCAGTTTAGGCAAAGAGAGTGGGGACAGTAAACTTTTATCTATTTCTAAAACATTTTCATCACCCCCAAAGGAAACTCCGTACCCATTCAGCAGTCACTCCCTATTCCCTCCCTGCCCCCAGCCTCTGGCAATTGCTGATCTGCTTTCTGTTTCTATGAATTTACCTGTTCTGGATATTTTCTATTCATGGAACCACACAATAGTTGACCTTTTATGTCTGGCTTCTTTCACTTAGCGTAATGTTTTCAAGAGTCATCCATGTTGCCGTGTGCATCAGTACTTCATTCCTGTTTTGTAGCTGAATAATATTCCTTTATGTGTACATACCACAATTCGCGTATCCACTCATCCGCTGACAGACATCTGGGTTGTTTCCACCTTTTGGCTATTGTGAATGGTGCGACTATGAATATTTGTGTGCAAGTTTTTGTTTGAACACCTGTTTTTAATTCTTTTGGCTATATCCCTAGGGATAGAATTGCTGGGTCATACGGTAAGTCTATGTTTAACTTTTTGAGGAACCACCGAACTGTTTTCCACAGCAGCTGTACCATTTTACATTCCCTCCAGCCATGTAGGAGTGTTCCAGTTTCTCCACATCCTCACTGAGCACTTACTGTTTTTCATTTTAATTATAGCCTTTCTAGTGCGTGTGAAGTGGAATCTCATGTGGTCCTAGGGCTTTTTACTGAGCACCTCCTGTGTGCCAGGCACTGTGGGCCAGGTACAGTAGTGTGTAAAACAGAGACTGTACCCGCTCTCCTGTTGCTGATAAGTTCAGGCATTCATTATTCCTTGAAAGTAATAGTACAGAAAAGAAAGCTGGCCTCTTCTAGAGTATTTCCATGCTGTGTATTAGCTAGATCGGAAGCAGCTATCAGCACAGCACGTGCTGCTGAGTTTTGATGCTCCTTTTTTCAGCAGTTAATTACAAGGACTTTGATATCCCCCGAACACTGAGCTTACAAGACATGTTGTAATTGGCCTCTGCTGCCACAGACATACCTTTGATGCCTTGCTAATGGCCACTCACCCCAAAAACCCTATGACACAGTCTGGTTACTGTTGTCCTGTTCCTTTGGTTCCTGTGGCTTGCATACCTTTGGAAGACAAGCCTTATCACCTCTGGGGAAGGCCATGCCCAGGAATGATGGATTCGAATCTGCGTAATTTACCACTTTTGCCTGGAGCAAAGAGAATCATTTCTCCGGAGAGGCCATGCCTCTGCCCAAGAGAGCACTATGCTGTCCCAGCCCGGTCAGAAGGCCACCCATTGGGTGCTAATAGGTGATCTGGAATTGAAGCATCCTCTCAAGGTGCAAACACCCATCCATGATCCTCAGTGACTGGAGCTAAAGTCAGTTACCATCCCCAGTGATCCTGAAAGTCAAATGGACTGGGACTCCTGAGGAATCTGACTGAGAGACACAGGAGGCAATGGTGGGGACACTGTTGAGTGTGCTGCTCCCCCCGCCACCCCCAACACCATCTTCCGGGTAAGAATACTTTGCAGGCCAATGAAAGCCACTAGTTCCCAGTGACAAATACTGAGACTAAAGCTTGGCTTCCTCACCATCCTCTTCCCAGCCTACAATAACTTGAGTTACACCCACACAGTCATATTAGGCTCCCTGTCTTTGTATTTTGAAAGTCAAAGAAAGGTGGAATGGCCTGATGGGTGAGCCCTGAGACTCCTGGATTGGGAAGGCAGGTTTGAACTTGACTCTCCCATGTACTAGCCGAGCTCCTTTTTGATGCTACATAACAGCCTCTCTGAACCTCGGTTTTCTCCTGTATTCACAATTCGTCCTACTCTGTGAAGTAAGTGCTTGAATGAAGGGATGACCGAAGGGTCATGAGAGCTTGGAAAGAGCAGTTCATTTTGGCTGAGTTTGTACAGAAAGGTCTCCTAGAGGATGTGGCCTTTGAGGAAGGCCTTGATGAATGAGGAGGGATTTCACAAACAGGGTAGGGGGCAAGGACAAGCATAAGTGAACGTGGAAACATGAAAGTACTTGGTGTATTCACATATTGCACAGAGGGAGGTGTAGCAATGTCATGCTAAGGAGTCTGGGCTGTTTCCAGAGGAGCAGCATCTCTTAACAGTCATCGTGAGCATGGACAGAACTGGGTTCAATGCCAAGTTTAGAGACGTAGCTCTCAGTACCTCACTTTCTTCTGTAGGAATTATTGTGAGATCAGACTGGCATAAGACATTTAAAAGGTGCCCAGTTCAATACTTGATGCTTAGTAAGTGTTGAATAAATGCTGTGTGCAGTTATTATCATGGTTGTGATAGTTCTGTGATTGCTACAATTTATAACGTCAGCCACAGGGAGCCACTGAAGGTCCATGTACAGCTTACGGAATGTTAAGATTCAGAACTTATATGCCATAGATGGTGTGGCATTTGACTATTTTAGGTGGTACATTACTTGATTGGTTATTAGTTTGAAGTAGCCACCAAGAAATGAGATTAAATTTTGCAATTTCTCTCCTTAGTTGTCTGAACTATGGAAATTGTGAATATGTGCACACATTGGTATCCTTCTTTTAGTAAGGGAGCAATTTGTATTTTCTTTGGTGTAGGTTTTTGGTGGCTTCTTGTATTTCAATCTCGTAACAGCGGGAGAAGTACGAAAAGCATGTGAGTCTGAACTGCTGCTCTTAGTCCAGAAAGAATATATTGAATATCTCAAATAATAGATTCTTTGGTCTGGGATGGAAAAAGAAGGGATGAAGAGATAGGTTCAAATCACAGAAGGGTCTAAGTTAGATGAACAAGAATGTTTTTAGAATTTCGTAAGAAAGCAATTTCAGGTCATATAACTTCAGAGCTGAAAGACAGCTTGGAGATTATGTAAAAAAAAAGAATTCCTAAATTTAATATTACTTGTTTTAAAGCAAATAAAATTAAGCAATGCCACAAATACATTTTCAGAGTGCACACATTTCATTAATACGAAGAAATTCCTTTTGGACTAAATGTTATCTGCTTTTTACAACTGAGACTCGGGGGCATGGATGTGAATCACTTAGTTTGCATAGTTACAAATTATACAAGCCCTAGTCTTCCATTTTTGTAAGAAAAAAATGGGTAGCCAATAAAGAGAGCCTTCAAAGGGTTAGTTAGTATGGGCTAGAAATGTGAATAAATTCAAGGAAGTCTTAATTTTCTTGATGAGTGATCTATGTGATGTTTTTAAAGGGAAACAAAGATCTCTCGAGGCTGAAGGAGATGATGTGGTTTCAGTGCACTCTCAGGGAGCGCTCCCCAGGATGGGCCGATTCGTGTCCTCGACCCAGAGTGGGGA
Organism: Symphalangus syndactylus; assembly: GCF_028878055.3. Taxonomy (NCBI): domain Eukaryota; kingdom Metazoa; phylum Chordata; class Mammalia; order Primates; family Hylobatidae; genus Symphalangus; species Symphalangus syndactylus. The sequence continues at coordinate 17,881,657 of NC_072429.2, forward strand.
TGTTTGCAATCTTGTATTTGAATGAAAACTAACATCTCACCTGGGCACTGACCTCCTATCCAGGAAGAAATATCTCAGCTCTGGCTCTTGCTTAGTGGTCATATTCACGCAGCTGGAATCATTTAATCTTTAGAGCCCAGTGGGAAAAATTTTCTGAAACCCCCATGGGGATAAAAAGAAAAAAACTACCTCACTACAGTTTGTGCTGGGTGATTTAGAAAAACAGAGTAAAAAACAGAGATGTGGGAGATAACTTTTCATGCCCGTTAACAAAAGCACATTTCATCTTCCCAGTTTCTCGCTTCTTCCTCCCTCCTGCGCCTCTGCCGGGGAGGAACCACAGATGGTTATCGCTCAAGAGTGTAACTAGGGAAACCACAAACCTGCCCCCATCACTATGGAGACAGCCATTTATTTGTCCAGCCTCTGAGTATTCATGACATCAGCAAGGCCAGCGAGTAAAACATTGATACTTCTTACAAAGAAATTCTAATTCCCAATGAGGAAGGCAGAGAATGCAAGGCCCAAGGTTTCAGTGACTTTCAAGGCTCCCCCGGCCTTGTAATGGGTGTGTTTGCAAAGGGACAGCCCATTTTACAGAAGCTGCAGTGAGGAGCCTTTTAGAGCCAACAGAACTGAAAGCTGGGTTTGCAAGTCAACAGACATTTTAAGGTTTAGGGATATGGTTGAGGGAATGAAATGCCAAGAATAAATCTATTTTCAACTGAGTCAGCCCCATGGGGTATAACAGGGTAGGCAGCCATCGCATTTTGCCTGGAATTGATTTGTTTCCCAGGATTGAACGCAGGAGTTTCAATGCTAAAACAGGGAAGCCCCATGCAAACCTTGGGGAGTTGGTCCACCGAGGTTTAAAACCCTTTGGTCCAAACATGGGGACGACCACAGGATGCAGGTAGATTTGAGGCAAGCCTCAAAGTGTGACAGCACATTTTGCAAACAGTAACCAAACTTCGTTGGTCCCCTGGTCTAAAAGTTGCTGGAAAACAAATGATACTCTCTCGCTGTGAATATGGGGTGTTTTCGTTTGATTTGCTTTGGATTTGTTTATTTTGTTATTGTTGTTCTTTTATTTATCTAGAAATGCCAGAAATTTGTTTCAAATTTAAACTCACCAAAATTAAGTGGGATCTCTGCTTGTCCCCCGTAACTTTTTTTTTTTTTTTTTTTTTTTTTGAGACGGAGTCTCTCTCTGTCGCCCAGGCTGGAGTGCAGTTGTGTGATCTCTGCTCATTGCAAGCTCCGCCTCCCGGGTTCATGCCATTCTCCTGCCTCAACCTCCTGAGTAGCTGGGACTACAGGTGCCCGCCACCACGCCTGGCTAATTTTTTGTATTTTTAGTAGAGATGGGGTTTCACCATGTTAGCCAGGATGGTCTTGATCTCCTGACCTCGTGATCTGCCCACCTCGGCCTCCCAAAGTGCTGGGATCACGGGTGTGAACCACCGCACCCGGCCCTATCTTTAATGATAAAGTGGTTTGCAGGGATCTTCCCCCTGCATTTTTCAACACAAATTCATTTGCCAAATGCCCAACATACAGGAAACTATGTAAACACAGAAGTGGAGTTATTGATATTTCCCAGTGATGTGTAAAACACCTCTTTATTCTCCAAGGTCTGGTGTGCCTCTTTGTGGCTAATCCATCATCGCTGTTTGCATTATTGCAGAGCTTGCTTTCAGGAGCATCTACTGGAGTGGATGCAGTTATTCTCCTGCTGAGAAGTTGCATATGTTGAACAGCATTATGATCTATACGAAATAGAAGGTGTTATGCTAGCTATGTGGCAAAGTATGCATAACGACATTTATTGAAATAGACTTGTTCAATTTCCAACTAAGTTCTAGGCAGGCTATTCTGATCAGAGAGCTTAATTCACCTAGGACTTTGTCCTTTACAAAGTAGATTTGGTTGGTTGAAGTCTTTGGAATGCTAACAATCAATTATCTAAGTATCTCTGTAAATGTAACTGGCTATACCACATTAAATGTCAGAGGTCAACAATTGCTTTACCAGTTATATATATTTGTATTTACATGGACACAGTATTACATGTCACTACATATGTAGGAAAAATAGGCATAGAGTTGTCAGTTTTATAGACAGGGGTCTTTGTGGATACTTAAATAATTCATGCATCAGTAAACATATCTGTATGTACTCTAGGGTCTGTTGGGCAAGCGTACAAAATGAGCAAAATGATAGATTCACCTCGTTTTGCTCATTTGAGATGTTGTTTTAATGTAGAATTACAGTAGCCCTCAAATGATGAGAAGCAGTGACAATTCATTAGCAGATCGTGCCTTGGATCAAGTGTTTGATTTGTCTGAGGAAGTGTAACCAGTACTCAGTTATATAAAGTATATGCGTTTCTTTTGAAGATAATTTTTTTTCCTTTTGTCAGTTAAAATAACCTTGAGCTTTATTTTTTTCAAAGACCCCAGCTAGCAGCAGACAAATGCTTCCATAATTTGTTCTTCAATAATGATTTTTTAGAATGTTAGACTGTCATAAAAAAACAACCTTCAAAAACGCTTCTAGATTCCCTATTCTCTGCTTAAAGGACAATTGGATAATAGGGAGGAAAGAAATAGCACGTCAAGGCGCCTTCACATTTTGTCTTCTGCCTTGTTTCATGAAAGCAGGGATTCCCCCGGTTTTCTTTTCACAGTTACAATATTCTATTTCTCCTCAGTCTAGAAAAAGAATACCTCGAATATGTGCATTGATGAACATATATATATTTCATCAAAAACTAATTCAAATTATTATAGTTTGGGTGTTTAAATTCCCTTAAACCTTTCAATATAATTGAGCTGTAAAAACCACAGGTGGCAATTTTCTTCCAAATATTTTCAAAGGATGTGTTATACTTTATTCTTCATCCTGAGTACCTAAGACAGTGTGAACATCTAATAGTACTATGTTACTCTTATGGGTTAATTCGTTGTTGAATTTCATGACTGTTGACTTGCTTTGGGTTTCTAGTAAGGCTTCCCTTGTGAATTTCATACAGAAGTCCCCACACTTATCTGGCACGTTTGGTAGGGATAGCTTTATTCAGAAATTAGCAAATTGTTAAACTCTAAAGGATGCTGAGCCTTAGCTGCTTCTCCCATTTAGCAAGAGGAGGAACATGAACAGAAGCTCAGAGCAGGACACTGCTGCTGGATTTGGGGCCCCTGGAGGGACAGTGCCCTCAGGCTAAGTTTAACCATCCACCTGATGAGATGCTGGGCCCCCAGAACATCTGGATGAGGAGTGAACAACTGGATGGGTATCCCCTGATGTGCAGACCTTGCATGTAGATACCTAGTTTGGAATTCGACTTTTCTTCCAGATACCCAAAGCCTATTTCTGGAGATATCTATTTTCAAGGTATTCTTCATGGGGACTTAAATGCATCATAGAAATCCTGAATTTAAAAAAAATTCTTTTTCTTTTCCTTCTTTCTTTATCTCTTTCTTCTTTTTTTGGTTATTGTTGGGAGATAGTTAGAAGCTTTTTAAATTGTAGTCAGTTTTTTAACCCTTTGTAAAGGATTTAGATAGGCTGCTTTAATTTTTGAAGCACAAAAATATTTCTAATCCTGCTTCAATTACAAAATTTCACATTGTAATTGAAAGAGATGAACTGTGATAATAGGAGTATATTATGCTTACTAATGGGAATTCTTACAAAAGTGCTATCTCCCAGTCTGCCGTTTGCGGAGATTATTTTAAGTCCTCACTCATGCTGGCTTTCCTTTCTGCCTTGTTTATATTCTCAGAGTATAAAAATACAGTAGTCAGAAAGCTGCTCTCGGGGTGTCTGCATTTAGTGCTTGTCGGAGGATTCCTCTCTAAATGGACTCTGGTATCATTTTAGCACTCATATATTGTTTGCCGAAATTCGAGCTTCCTGAGGAAATTAGAGCAGTTAATTTAATATCATGAAACATTTTGGGGCTTCTTGGCTTATTCAGAGACAGGGGAGTGTACATCAAATTGAGTATCCTGTATAAAGTAGAGGACAATAAAAGTGGCCTCCAAAAAAATAACCAGCCTTCCCAAAATCTCTTGCCTTTCCCATTCCCCATCTTCATCCCGGACCCATAGAAATCTTGTTTTATTTCAAGTCTCCTTCCCAAGGGCTCCCTGATAGAGGTCTGTGTCTCAGAAAGACAAGGAAGCAGGGAAGGTGCTTAGCCCTGTGCAGGCACAGCAGGAGGGCTCAGTATTTATTGTTGTCACTAGAAGGGCCACAGGGCCACAGTCATGACGATATGGCTTAGAGCTTTACTCCATACGGCTTGGGCTCAGCCCTGACACCTTTTCCTAGAAAGATTCATTCTGCAACCATTGGTGACCATCTGTGAAGTGGCTGGCACTGCACTAGGCACTGGGGTAAGTTATGTTGCATGATAAGAAGCAAAGATTCAGGAGCTGTGGGAAATACACTTCTTACGGCCCAGGAAAAATCAAAAGAGAGCTCTCAGACATCCTCCAACTGCTGAGTTCTCTCTGCTCACATTTCCAAAGCCCTTTTTGCAGATGCCTCCCGAGTGATGGCATGCATGTTGCAGGGTAGGCAGTGGGCTTTGTTGATTTGTTTTTGAGAGGGTCTTTGAAGGAGGCCTTTCAAAGGCACGATATGGACCTTTGACCTGAGAGCTTAGAATACACATCAGCGGCCTCCGGTCACATCAACCCCCAGAAGCAAACTGCTAAATCAAATGTTTTGGCCTCAGCTTCGGAAGGTTCTCTGTGTGTTTAGTAACGCTCCACTCCACCATCCTCAAAGAAATGCTGGGCTTGTGTTTATTTTGCCTCCCTTCTCCTGTGCGTCAGGACTAACTTTTATGTCGCTGAGGTGTCATTTTGCAAAGAAAAAGAAACCTGTCTGAACCAAGTGTGTATTTACTTTGTTTTAGAGACCTAGTGTATTTGCATGAAGTATCAGGAATGCTCATGGACAACTAATTGGGCTTTTTACGAATACGTTGATGCTCGGTGCCATGGAGATACAAGAGCTGGGAGGTGGAGTAACCACTGTGGTTTTTGTTTACCTTATGGGGCCCCCATAGGTGTTAAACCCTTGAAGACCCTGGTAATGAATGTGGCATCTTGTCTTGAGAATGGCTCCTTGACCATCATGGTTGGAATACCCTGTCTGTTTCATTTATCTGTGGTTAAAACAAAAGGAGACAATCTCAGTTATAATAAATGTCTTCCAGAAAAGCACACTTATGCATAAATATTTTAAATTTTGATGTTTTGTGTTTTAAAATAGTCTATAAAATACACCCACAGAGATGCTTATAGTAAAGCTCAGTTTTCCCCATTGCAAATAAACTTGATGTCAACTTGTGCCACCCACTGAAAATATTTAAATGTCATGTAATTAGTAACATATTAGATGTCTCTGCTTTTAGCCTGAAAATGATCAGAGCCCTCTTGAAGACTCTCGTCCCCACCACTTCAGTTTGCTGAGTAGCAGGACTGTGATGGCATATTTAATAGTGTGTGTTTAGTCTTTTTAAGAAATCTTTTGGCTATCTCCCCTCACCACATACTTTTTTATTCTCTTTCTCCCACTTTGGTTTATTCTCTTCTTTCTATGGCATTTTCTTCTTCCCTGCAGATTCCATTCTTTCCACGTAAAATTCTGTACATTTAGAGTCTCCTGTTTGATTTCTGGTGTTCTCAAAAAGAAAAGGAATAGAAAATGCTTCACAAATCCAGTAAATAAATAATATACTAATAGCAAGGACCTTTATGAAATGTCTGCACGAAAACCGATGCACCACAAACTGCCATCTCTACACACCCCGGACTTCCCAATATGATGATTTAGATCCTTTTCTACTTAGGCGGATGGTGCCATTTTTGCCGAATTCAGCATGTTCATTGAACAGTTTCTTGAAGCCAAAAGCCAACTCCACTGCATTTCTGCTTGGTAAGGTTTGGTGGCCTTGGCGTGGGGTAGGGGTTGTTGATTCACCGGCCTCTGAGCTGACGATAAATCTAGAAGCTGGGCAGCAGGACTAGACTGCCTTCATAGAACCTCTGCAGGGAGTCGGCAGCCCCAGCACTACAAGAAATCTATGAAAAAGAGGCTCAGCAAACTCGTGTAAAGAAAGGCTCCAGAAGAATTAGGGGTCGAGAAGACATGGTGAGACTCCGTGAGTGGGCATCAGTGAGAACTTTGAACGCTAGATACAGAACTCGCCAACCGAAAATGTGCTTCTGCTTCTCGAGATGCCCGTGGACTGTTTATTTTCTTATTCTAAATATCTAAATCTTCTATCATGAGCATCTATTGAGATGATGCATTAATAATTCTCCATAATATCATGACAGAGTCTGTCTGTTGTAATGCACGGTATCACTCTGTTGCATTTTATTTGTGTGCATTTATGCAATTCTACATCTGGATACTTTTCCAAAGATAATAGTATTTTAATTTTAATCTTGCCTTCCTTCAGTAGAAAATAAAGCCCGGGAGAGGGTTCCCGAAGGTAGCTTTGACATGTCTTTTGTGGAGGGTTGTCCTGGGATAGTTTAGCTCAAGTTACACGTGAAAATTCCAACACCAAGAAATCTCTCCACCTGAGAGGTGGAGAAAATTAAAAGAGTCTAGGAGTTTTTTAGCACAGCCATAGTTCTTTTCACCTGTCCTGCAGCCCCGAAGACCATGGTGTGCTCTGCAGACAGAGTATGACAATCTGGTGTCAATAACCAATTCCTGTATAACACCTTTTTTGTTGCTTTTTTATGTTTTTTTGAAGGAATAAAATGGGTTATGTATGTAATATATGCTATTTAAGTTGGGGTGTGATCATGGTTGATATCCTGACTTACACATTATATATATTTTGATTTAGAAAAAAAAACCCCGATATCTGTGTATTATCCCTCAACTAAAATAGCTCAGTCTCCAACTAGAATGTATTTTAGTCAAGGCATCTTTTTAAGAGACATTATTTTCACACTCACAGGATGGAAAGGGAAATAAAAAAGGAGTCTGGAAATAGGTGCGTTTAATTCTCCCCAATTTAAATCAAAGTGGTGCATCTTTAAGGCAATAACGATATTCCTTCTTCCCCTCTTCATGAACGCTTCCATCAATGAATTTCTTTAATGTCGATGATGGTTGGTGCAGTTTGAGGGAATCTGTATTTAGTCAGAAAATGCTTCAATAGAATGACCTACCAGATGGGCCCCGTAACAATGCACAGAGGCATCAAACCACCACAGACATTTGGTGCTTAGAATAATAAAAAGACTATAAAATTAGATTAGTTGAGTCTAATTTGGAATTGGTATATTCCCCATGCACCCTTGCCGCTCTTGGGCAGATAAAGCCTTGAGATTTAGCACTGTGTCAGAGCAGAAGACTGCAACTTCCAGTAAAAGGGAGACGAGGGAACGGGAGAGAGGAAAAAAGCATTCTGGGAGGTCGCGGAGGGCAGAGCAGTGACCTCCAATGATTTACAGGCCTTTAGCTTAATGAAATTGTTTCAGTGACATGACGGTAAGAGCTCGTAATGGATTGGATGCCCTAATGTAATGAAATTACTCCCTTCTGCCTAAAAAAAAAAAAAAAAAATGCGCAATTAATATTTACTGAGACCTGACAGCCTTTTGGTGCGCTCGTCTGTGTAGTTCTCTCAGACAGTCAGAGAGGAGAGACGGAGCAGCGTGGCAGACAGGCTGGCTCTGCACGAGCTCCTGGCGGGGACCAGCAGCGCCTGCAAGGGGGTGGAGGGACAGGCACTCGGGTGGCCCGGGCCGCCGGCCCCTCACACTGCCCCCGCTCAGCCTTCATGCTCTCCCCTGCTTTTCCACAGGCAACTGGACAACAACCACATCAGCTGCATTGAAGATGGAGCCTTCCGAGCGCTGCGCGATTTGGAGATCCTGTGAGTTGATTTTGCGATCGCTGCCTTGTGTGTGCGTGCCTGTGTGTGTATGTGTGTGTGTCCGTGTGGGGAGGAGAGAGGGGGAGAGTGTGTGCAGGAGGGTCTGTGTGGATGCGTTTCTGGTCTTCTGCTGCAGTGCTATTAAAATTGGGAACCAGGGGATCCCTCCGGCTCACCTTGGTCAAAGTGTTTGCAGGCAGCCAAGTGTGATTTCTTACCTCCCACAAACTGGGGTTCCTGCTAATTAAGTCTCAATTGAGTCTTTCTCCTTTTCCCCCAGTGCTCCCGCAGTATTTGTTGCTGGGAGAAACAGATGGGCTGGAGCAGACCCCCCCAGAGCCTGCCACAGCATCAGGGACAGTGTGTTTGAGTGCGGGCACACTGGGAGCCAGGGTCCGGGTTGGGGGCCAGAGAGAGAGGGGTTACTGCCAGGAAGTCAGCTGGAATTACCTGAATCAGAAAGGGACCTTGGCACAGGGCAGGGGAACGCTACACAGCCTGGGAAAGCCCAGTCATTGCTATTGCTCCTGGGATCTCATCTCAGGCTTCAATTCAAACTTTAAACAGTGACCATGACCTTAAAGGGGCTGGGGGTGGTGTGGGCAGGGGGAGGGGGGGTGGGCAATGGGGGCAGCTGAGAGGAAGCAGCCCCTTCCCCATAATCCCACCCTGTACACCTTGTCTAAAAAGAACGTGTGGCTGCCTTTCTGAGCTCTGGATTTTCAAATGAGTCTAACTAAGAAAACGCGACTCCCAGGAGGAAAGTCAGCTAGGAGTCATGTTGGGGTCATTCCAACTAAAGTTGAATTGTGTAAGAAAACATTTTGGTTATTCTCACCAGAGCTACACTTCTAGCTGTGCCTGATTTAGAGAAGCCCAGAGAGGAAGGCAGTACAGCACAGAAGAACTTGGGTCACTTCTGTCAGGAGATGTGTGGTTGAGTCCGGATTCTACCACTGATTAGTCGTGTGACCTTGGGCAAGTCTCTTCGGCTCTGGGAGCCTCAGTTTCCTCATTTGTAAAATGAAAGGGTTGGTTTCTCTGTCTTGGGAGTGACTTCCCCTTTCCAAATTCTGTAGCTGCTTGGTTCTAAAAATAATTCCCATGGTACGATTCTAGCCAGTGACTGATAGCAGAGTGGGGTTTCTCGAGCATCCTCCTAAAAATAAAAAATTACACAGTCACAGGTTACCTACTCTGATTCCAGAAGAATCGATGAATGCCAAATAAACAGGTGAATGAATATTTTAAAGCATTCCTTTGTATGTGAAAGAATGAATGAAATGTCCTCCCTCCGCCTTCCTCTTCACCTGGCCCCGCAGACACTAGCAACGGGTTGGAGAGAGCCTCTCCACGTTATTTGAGAGGAAGGTGATTCCAAGAGGAATCACGGGAAATAAAAGAGGATGCTGATGCTGCAAGCTGCTTGAAATCGGATGAAAGCTGAGAATTCCCGGTCCAGAAAAGACAGGACCCACAGCCAGGGAGGTCAGATTGTCATTTCTGAGATAGATTGTCTCTCCTCACCCAAACTCTGACCCTGGAACTGGCAACAAATGCCTGTCTGCGAGGGAGAGGATGCCAGCCCAAATTTAGTAACCTAGGACTCCTCTTATCAGGAGGCTGGGGCTGAGAAGGGTAGGCAGGATTTTCCCTGCCTGCAAAATAGCATTTGTAGAAAGGGCTGCTCAGAGCACATCACCTTTTTCCTCCCTTGACAGAGAGAATGAGAAAGATAAGAAAATTCCTTGGGAAGAGACCAGGAAATGGAAGTCACCAGCTGCCACGAAACAGCTGTGACAACCTGACGGTCCTCATGTTCATTCTCTGTGCTAGGAACAGTGATGTCTTACCTCACCAGGAAGGCAGTCTGAGGGAGAAGAGAGGGCTTTACAGCGAGACACACCTGGGTGGGGCTTGGGTCAAGTGTCTTAATCTCTCTGAGTCTGTCTCCTCAACTTTTAAAAACAGACAGTGTATGTACTACATAGGAGGGGCTCTCATAAGTGCCATCCCTTCTACTTTCCTAACTTTGCCCCTGTACACCCTCACCCCCATCAAGCCCTTGCCCAGGACAGATTTGGACAACTCTCCTCTACTCAGATACAAAAAAAAAAAAGGTATCCAGATGCACCAGGTGTCTCCAAGTTGAAGCTTTAAAAACCTGTGACTGAAAGAAAAAAAAAAAGTTCTCATTCCTTATCATTGCAAAGAGCCCATAGGATCTGATTAGTTTACCTTCTCAATTCCAAACAAAGCCAGATCAATAGCTTTGTTTTAAAGACACTCTCATTTGGCTTCACATGGCTAACTACTTAAAATTAATCATAATCAGTTATTCCGTGGGTTTTTAATTTCCAGCAGAGGCACATGGCTTTGAAACCATCCATCTTAATGGTGAGCCATTCTGAAATTGGCTGGAGCTGACATCTCCATTTAAAGAACCTCCCCTCCCCACACCTAGACCTTCCAAATCTCATCCACACATTGACATTTTCTAATGCTTCTCTGTAATCACAATTTAGGCTCAATAAAGAATCCTGGCAATGAAATAGTAAATAGGAACTCAGTGACAGTATCACACATTAGCTTGATAAATTTCTGAGTGAAAGAGGAGAGTTCAAAACATCCTATCCCCAGCAAGAGCATTTTAAAATATCTGAAGCTTCAAAGTCTGCAAATTAAGAAGACAAAATGTAATGTTTCAGGTGTGTTTTCTCTGACACCAGGCAGCATGAAGTAGAAATCAAGGAAAGACACATTGGTTGTCCCAGAAAGCTCTCAAATTAACTTAAGGAAAGTGTATGGATGTCAACTGTGAGTAGAAGTATTTCACATGCAATAACCCTGTTATTCCATCCCTCCTGTGGATGGAAATACCATAAAACTTCTTTCCATCAAGGCTGACGATGGTTTTACCAGTTACATTGAATGAGAAAGTTGGAGGCGAGCCTGAGAGGGAACCACTGACTAAGAGAAGAAATGAACTGGTACAAGGTTGGGAAAGACTGAAATCTGCCCACTTCAACCTCACTTTTGACTCATTCCCAATGGGGGATGTCCAGTGTAGAGTATGGTGGACAGGGAAAGGAGCCATCCCCTCCCCTTTCCAAGAAGTAAGAAGAAAAGCATAGTATGGGGGGCGAAACTTCTCGTTCCTTCCGTGCCACTACGGAGGAGGAATAATGAGGAAAATGAAAATCGCTAGCAGTTACTCAAGCCCAGCGATACCACCAGTGCTTTTACGTGCCCTAGCTCTTGCCATCCTCACAATCTCTCAATAGAGCTACTGTTACCCTCACCCTGATTTTACAAAAAAAGTAGCCCATCTCAGAGAAGGCAAGTAACTGCTTACCTAATTAGCAGCAGAGTCTGTGTGATTAACCATTCTACCAAGCTGCCTTTTGGATGCATGTTGCCAAGGCTGTCATGGTGTTTGGCTGCCCTGAAGCATGGCGGGTGTGGGCTGCAGGGTGGTGTGAACTGGCCTCAAGAACTGATGGAGGCAAACTAGCAATGACTCACAATCCTGCTGGGGAGAACGTCGGAGCCTTTCACAGGCTTGTGAAATTGGCCCTGTCATTCCCTTTACCCAGTTAACGGGTGCCCACAAAGTTGAAGGTAAATCAAACTTGCAGGAGTAAGGAATTCATCCTGCTTTTTCACTGATACACTTGTCATCCCAGAGATGATTTATTCCCACTCATGGCCATTGCCATAGACTTTGGCACTCCACAGTTCAGGGGCCCTACTTTCTAGAACTGTCTCCCCCCCACAAAAAAATACAGCCTCAAGTTTGTGGCATTTCAGGTTCTTAATTGAGGGACCGAGCCTCTGTGAGTCAGACCCTCTGCTGTTACTCAAATCATTGCCCTTTAATTTCCACCTGTTCTATGCTTTTGGCAATTCGCATCCAACACTAGGTTTTTTCCAAGTAAGTCATGCTTATACTGCAGTTGAATATGCCAAGACTGCATTCCTGGCTCTGTGTGGTCAGGATGCACTGTGCTGGTGCACTGAGCCCTGGGTTTCTAGCCCATACCAGCCAGGCTGAGGATGGCCAGGCATTTCACCAGTTATAGTGGCACCTCCCTGACCAATGTACCATTATGGGTCAGAAAAAAAAAATGCTTAACTCTAATGAAAAAAAAAATAGGGACAAATTAAACAAAAATGAGAAAACCTCATTAATAACATATGTCATGAATTGTTTCTCAATAGTATTATGGGAGAATAAAAAATACTTCTGGACATTGTCCCTTGACTAAAGGTAGCAAGTCAGAAGTTCAATAAATACGTTGTCAAAAATGCCAGACCACAGATAACAGAAACACATCCTGAAAATGCTCTCATCTCCCGGTGATTGGTCTGCCCTTGAGAAATCACTGGTGCCAGGTAAATGGCCTGGAGATCCCAACAGGTCCATAGATAACCAGCGTGTGCTGTTTGGAAGCTCTCACTCCCATTTATGTCACTTGCCAATTTTGGAAATTCATTGACATTATTATAGGCTGGCGCTGGTGGGACCTTAGGTGTCTCCAGGATGAGCTCTCATTGTCCAGATTAAGACACAGGGAGCAGGCACTGGAGAGAGGCCCATGCCGCCTGGCATTCTGCACCCCGAGCCCCTCGCCTGGTTCACCCTAGGCCTGGCCCTGGCTGGGAGACTTGCCTGAAGACAGCAGCAAGTTGGCAGTAACAGGGAATTTGGGACTCCTCACCCGTGTTTCTGTCCACATTGGGCACCTATATGCAATTGTTCAGAAGGGAGCCCCTGGTAAGATTGGGAATCCCAAGCACAGTTCATCCTTTCAAAACCCACCATTAAGTTTTGGGTATTATTTAGGAGATTGGGGGAGGGCAAATGTTTGTCTGTGACAGAATCAAGGGATGATCCAGCTTTTAGCTCTCTTTAAACCAGAGGCTACAAACTAGACCACAGACCATATTGCTCCCATAGGTGAGATTTTTCTTTTGTCCTGCGGAGTGTTTTTTAAAAATTGAAATTAGCATTTCACATTTAAAAATTGAGATATGTTACATAAACGCCCAGATTTCCAGCTTCTCTGGAAAAGCCAGAAGCACTGGCAACTGTGGGCCTGCATTTCTGCATTGCAGTCAGCTGTGGCTGAGGAGCACCTATCCTCTTTGGATGGGGCATGTAGACCCCACTCTGCCACTGACCCCTACCAATTTACATTAACTGCCAGCCCATGTGGCCCCTGTGCTGACCCATCCAAGAAGCAAAGACACACTGTGTGGCCAGCACAGTGCTGGGCGCTGGGTACAGTGAAGCTTGAAGTGAGCAGGTGCTTGGCAGGCTGAGCTCCACGGGCCAGAGCTCACCAGCAGGATGGAGCAGGCACACAGAGAGTGCTTAGTGATGTGGAGTCCAGGACACCCGAACCTAAGCAAGGACACCCCAGGGCAATCACGAATCCCCCGTGTCTCACCTTCTGAGGAGCTCTTCTCAAGGGTTAAACTCGTCTCCAAATTGCCTTTGATGTTACAGCAGTTGTAATTGGTTTTATGCCTATGAGGGTGAAAAACAAGAGGTGACTCTAGCTCCACGTCTTCATCACAAGAGCCGCCCCACCTGCCCTGGTTCTTGTTCCCCAGGCCCCTGGATCAAGTGGTGTAACTGAGGCCGCCGAGCCCATGCTTAGAGAGGAGAATTTGAAGAGTTAAAGCAATAGTAGAACTAACCAGACTTTTAGGGTAGTTCTAATTCAGTCATATCCTGGTGGGTTCAACGTGGCCTGACGCAGAACCCCACAGGTAGACGCAGAAGAGTGAATGGGGAAAAGGTCCTTTTCTGGTACAAGAGGAAGGCAGTGGAAACAAATTGACAGCAGTCCTGAAACCTAGGTAAGGATGTGCTCACTCTTCTAGAGCGGGGTTGGTGTCCTGGTACAGGGTGTTAGGGCATTCAAGCACAATGTTGCCCACTTCAGAGAACCCAGAGTTTAATGCAAGTCGCAGTGTGCTGTCCACTTCAGCTGAGCTTCCTCTGGATGCAGAGACAGAAGATTAACGAATAATAATAATGATGTAACAATAATATATAGTACCATGGTACAATAATTATTAGTATGATTATATTATTCTTGTTAGAGCCTCCACGTTTGAGCATCTATTTTTGAGAGTCTACTTCTATTTTTGAGCATCTTCAGGCACCATGGTAAGTCAGTAGAATGAGGCATCTCAATTAAATCTTCACCACAACTTTATGAGGCACATCCTAGGAACTGCATTTCACCAGTCAGGAAACTGATGTTTAGAAAAGTTCTGACTTGCCCAGAGTCACAGTGGCAAGTACAAGGGGACTACTCTTTCTGAACTCAGATCCAGTTCTGCCTGATATCTGAGCCCCTGCCCTTAACAAAAATTACAATTAAAATTAAAAGCATCTACCAGAACACACATACATAGAAACAATTATATGCACTAGTGAGATTATTGTCTGTTATGAATGCCCAGAAAATTCAGAAACCATAGTTATTGAAACACTGACCCATAGGGTGCTTAGATCTAAATTTATGACCTCAGCTTAATCAGCATGAGATCCAGTTCCACAAAAACTGCCCCAGACATGAAGGTACGGAGCCATGGTTGAGCTTTGGAGGGGTTAGAGTCCTCTCATAGAACCAGCTTCCAGCTCATCTTTACCAGACTAGGTGGTTTGGGGTTCATTTCCTTATTGAAAACTGGAAACTGTAATTCCCAACCCTGAGAATAGCTGTGTCGGTTAAAAGAGGTATCGTTGGTGTGTGCCTAGCAAATAGCAGGCTCCCAATCGGGACGCTCGTAAGTAAAGTTGGTAAATACTTCTGTACTGTTTCTCTGCTTTATATCCACATCTCACTCACCCCTGGCACACACTAAGTGACCAGTTAAAGTATATGGAACCAAATCGAGTTGAAATTAATTAACTGAATTGAAGCCCACACCACCAGTCTCTAGAGTCCCTGTTATGGCTTGTCTCTGAACAGAACAAGATATGGTTGTCCTGGAATCATTTTAAATGTTGAACAACGTAGTATTTTACTGAACCAGTCCACTTTTCACATTACCTTTGATTTTGCATTTCTCTGGCTAAATGGTGATCTTTCTTTCTCCTTTTAATAGGGAACAAAATCAGAGCTACAGTGAAAATTGGTGTGTTACAACAGAGACCAGACTCATTTTTATTTATTTATAAAATGTTTCACCTGGGTTTCTCTGGGAGCTACAAACATTTTATCAGGGTGTTTAGTCATGACATAGTTTTGAATATAGAACTGTCATGGCTTAATGAAAGTCTTAAAATATCTCCAGATATTTTTCTTTTGGTACTGTGCTGTAAATTGTGATATGTTCATGCAATCAGGATTAAAATTGCACTCTGTAGAAAGCATTTGAAACTTCCATTCAGCCCCTAGAATACTAGGAAAGGGACTGGGTTTTCTATAAATGCTCTTGTGCCGCTCAACACACACCTCCTTCTTAGTCATCCAGACTCCAAGTTCCATGACAGTCATGCTCTTCAAATGATTAGCTTGGTTTTGAGAACCCCAGCTTAAGGAAAAAGTAAAAATTACTATGAAATCTAAATTTTTTTTTCCATTTAAATAAGTGCACTTTCACCTTTAAAATACATAGAATCTGGGGGAAACTTGTGGTTTCTAGTTGATTTCACTTTCCTGTTAACCAAAAGCTAGTTTCATCTCTGAAGTTGAAAATGTATTGGTGTACATTCCTGGGTTAAGAGGATATGGAGAAGATAATTGTATTGTTTTTGATCAGCAAAGGATCTTGAATCAACAAACCTCCTGTTAACTTCTCCCGTGAGTAGCGCTTAGGTGGAGTCAGCAAGTCATGGTGGTCTTGCTGTCCCCAGGGGCCACAGATTCCAGCTGCCAGGTCTCTGCACTGGAATTCAGACTTGACAAACTTGGTTTGGGAGCAATCTTTTGAAATGCTTTGTCCCACCTAGAACAAACTGGAAAAATAGTTCTGCATGTCTGAAGAAAGATTCCAGAGAGTTTTCTTTCAAGGGCAAGATGTGGAGGGCGGGGGAAATGCCGTAGAGCAGCCACATGCCTACAGCGGTCAGTTCACTCCCAAGACCAGGCTTCTGTGCTGATTTGCAAAGGTGCCCCTGCCTGATGGTCAGCCTCTGCCCTTTCACCATCCCCTCAGCTCACAGCAGGGGCTTTGGTGACCAGTATTTGAGCATGTTTAGTGAATAACTTGCCTCTAGATCAGCGCTCATCCCATGACACTCATGGACCTCCAAGCCAGGGAGCCTTGTTCTTCTTGAACAGCCAAACCTGCCTGCCACGGCTGCTGCCGTTTCCACCAGGGATGCCCAAGACTGGACAGCTCAACTTACCTGTGGCCTAACGTCTGCTTTTCTATAGACCTGAGTCTTTAAAGTCAAGATCCTAGGAGCTCTCACAGGAATTTGGCCCTCTTCTACCCATTGGCTTAATGGAAGGAAGGATGATGTGGAGAAGGTGATGGAGACACAAGGCTGGGAAGAATTGGAGCAACATTCCTACTTTTCCCTGAGCTTTCATTTTCTATCTTTGAAGGTATTAAAAAGTAAGGGATGGGCCAGGTGAGGTAGCTCACGCCTGTAATCCCATTGCCAAGGCAGAGGGATTGCTTGAGCCCAGGAGTTTGAGACCAGTCTAGACAACATAGCAAGACCTCTACACAAACAAAAACAAAAACGAAAAAAAGAGTTTTCTTTTTTGAGATGGAGTCTTGCTCTGTCGCCCAGGCTGGAGTGCAGTGGTGGAATCTGGGCTCACTGCAACCTCTGCCTCCTGGGTTCAAGCGATTCTCTTGTCTCAGTCTCCTAAGTAGCTGGGATTACAGGTGCCCGCCAACATATCTGGCTAATTATTTTGTATTTTTAGTAGAGATGGGGTTTCACCATGTTGGCCAGTCTGGTCTCGAACTCCTGACCTCAAGTGATCTGCCCGCCTTGGCCTCCCAAAGTGCTGGGATTACAGGTGTGAGTCACTGCACCCAGAAAAAAAAAAACAAAAAAAAAACTTTTTTTTTTTTTTTTTTGAAGTAAGGGATGGTGGATGAAGGAGGGATGAAGGAAATATTGATTCCATTTCTCCAAGGTCACATTTGGATTCTTAAAACTCATTGTCAAAAAGCTCTAGAGAGTCCATTTTCTTTTGACTTATAACTAAATCGGAGGACTCCAACTGCTGGCCCATGGGTTGAATGAAAACAGCAGATGTGGGATTTTATATTTTTCTTTAATTTTTTTGTTTACAAATAATTAGAATGTTTACAATGTCTACAAATAATTAGAATTTGTTGCCAACATTTAAAACTCAAGTAATTTTATGTAAAATTTATAATTCAACTTCCAATGAATATCTAGAAGCTTTGGCAACCCTGGGCCCGCCTGTGGCTAGGATCTCTCCAGCAGCGCCGTCCAATAGAACTTTCTGTGATGAGGGAAATATTGATCTCTGTGTTATCCAGGATGGAAGCCCCTGGCTGCACATGACTCTTGAACACTTGAAGTGCGTCTTACACAACTGAGAAACTGAATTTTTAATTTTTATTTAATTTTAATTGATTCCAATGTGAATTGCCACATGTAACTCATGGCTACCTTATTGGACGGTGCAAGTTGGGAGCTAAGTGTGGGTGGGTACCCTGTCTGGACAAGGCATGCTCTGCAAATCACCATAGCCCCCACCAGGCCTGCTTCCCTGTCCTGCTCCAAATCTCTCCAGCCATTTCACATCCATTAAGAATGTTTAAATAGTGTCTTTTCTAAAAATAAATCTTTGAAATATCTGCCACTCCCCTCACCCTCCACCTCCATCTTTTTTTTTTTTCCGAGACAGAGTCTCGCTGTGTCTCCCAGGCTGGAGTGCAGTGGCATGATCTCGGCTCACTGCAACCTCCACCTCCCAGGTTCAAGCGATTCTCCTGCCTCAGCCTTCTGAGCAGCTGGAATTACAGGCATGCACCACCATACCTGGCTGATTTTTGTATTTTTGGTAGAGACAGGGTTTCACCATGTTGGACCCCCCTGGTCTCAAACTCCTGACCTCGAGTGATCCGCCCACCTCTGCCTCCCAAAGTGCTGAGATTACAGGCATGAGCCACTGTACCTGGCCCTTTCTCCATCTAAATTTAAACATCTGGGTCTTATACCCACAAAAGACCCACTTTTATCAAAACCCAGGAGTGGGATCCTTACAACCGTGGCCCACCAAAACAAAACGCTCTCAGTGTAAATTTGTTCCCTGATCCCCATTATTTGCTTCTCACAGCCTTGCGAATGACTTCCACAAAGTCAGCTCAGTAAGAAAATCACTCCCCTGCCTGAGCCCTTCCTGTCTCTATAGGTACACTAGAGATGCGGCAGCCAGTTAGGGAACCAAGCCCATTAACCCCACAGAAGCTGAGTCGGGTATTTGCATAAATAAAGAAAAAGAGCCGACCCTGCCTAACTGTTTTCATATGCTGCACACTGGGGGTTAGTTGTGACTTTTAGACTTTGGCCAGATGTCCTGTCTGTGCAGAGCTGGGCAGATCTGGGCATCTATGACCACTTCTTCTAACATCTGGAAAACGATTCCCAATCCAGAAATGCGATTTTAGAGCCAGCACAACCCAATTGGAATTAGAGAGTGAAATTTTAGGCTAGAAAGACCCTGGAGTTCAGCTAGTTCCACCACTTCATTTTAAAAGAAACCCCCTCAGAAAGGTTAAATGACTTGCCCACAGCCATAGGAAAAATTCATGGAAGAACCAGGCCAGAAAGCAGGTCTTTTGGCTCTTTATCCAGTTCTCTTTATTGCTGTCTGCTTGCCCCTAAATTAGCAGACAGGAAACAAAAGTAAGTGAAGCCAGCTTTCATGTCCTGTTCATGCCATCACCTCTTAATCTCCAGCCTTTCGCTAGAGGGAACGTTTTGCATTCAGCATGAGGACAACACCTTCCCTTTCTAGGGCCTTCCAGGCCTTTGGCCACTGCTTGGGAAATGGCCACTCTAGTACCCCAATAGATTGTCCAGTCAGATGGCAGTCTGGAAGAGACCAGATTCCACATCATTGATCCCTGGCTACCAGGGATGATCAGAAACCCGTTGAGTAAGCACTGGAGTCCCCTGCCCATTGCTGAGCCCAATTAGCCCAAGCTGTAAATTGCACTCAGCTCCCTGGGAGACTCCCTCCCTTGCAAATATCAGAGGATAAAAAGCAGGACCTCTCTGGCATCTCAGCCCAGGAACAGAGCCTCATGCACCCTGTGCAGCTTTTTCTAACAGCTCTGAAGTGGCTCAGTTCCGACTGTCCACAAAAAGTGACCTATGTTTGGCCACAGAACTAATGAGTAGCATGCAAAAACCAGACAAGAGCTCACCTGCCTGGTGGAAAACAGTCTTACCTTTAGAAACGGAAACTTATTCAGGGCTCTTTGTCCCCAAGTAATAATGGTTGTGGGGGGAGAAACATTGAATAATTTACAATCATTTAAAGATAATTCCTCCCTGGCGGCTGCTGTTCGGGAGTTGCAGTATAGAAGGAAGGTTTCAACTACATTTCACCATAATGCCACTGAAGCAGTTTGATCTTCTTACTATATTTTTTTCTGATTTAAATTATCAAACTAATTTGGTTCAGAGGCCAAAAACTGGCACCTGCAAGCCAGATCCAGCCCCCAGGTGTTTCATTTGTGGGTTTTGATACTCAAGGTGTTTTAGCTGCCAATATTAAAAAACCAGGAGACCTCATATGAAAATTCTAGACGTCTGGCTTTCTCTTTAAAAATAACAAAAGGGAAGAACTGGCAATGCTGCACCCCCATTCCAGCATAGCACAGTCTCTTGAAACAAGAAGTGACGATCCCATTTAGTAAGGCTGGGTTTACAACAGTCCCCACGCAGCTCACTCACTTATATGACAAGCCTCACTCCCATAGGCAATTGTGTTTGTACTCCTGGATGAGCCCAGAAGGCTGTTCAGAGTGGAAATTTATTTGTATCAAAAGATGCCAAAAACCTGACCGTTCATGCTTTGATGTTTGCCAACCCATTCAGTAAACAGTGAGCCTTCCTACGTGCCAAACACTGGGCCAGGCTCTGGCTATGTAACTACATGAAACAGACTTGCTGTCTGTCCACGCCTAGTATACACATTCATGGATATTTTCAAAATGTCCCTCTTCTTCCTCTCTTACTGGGCTAGGCACCAAATGCAGCTGAAGTGGAAATTGCCTGTTTCTTCCCTTTTCAACTGCAAACTCACCTGTCCAGTAATGTAAGTTGGAGGTCACTCTTCATCCGTGGACACGTTGGCAGTTGCCTGATTTCTTTTTTTTTTTTTTTTTTTTTTTTTGAGACAGAGTCTCGCTCTGTCGCCCAGGCTGGAGTGCAGTGGCGCTATCTCGGCTCACTGCAAGCTCCGCCTCCCGGGTTCACGCCGTTCTCCTGCCTCAGCCTCTTCGAGTAGCTGGGACTACAGGCGCCCGCCACCATGCCCGGCTAATTTTTTTTGTATTTTTAGTAGAGACGGGGTTTCACCGTGGTCTCGATCTCCTGACCTCGTAATCCACCCGCCTCGGCCTCCCAAAGTGCTGGGATTACAAGCGTGAGCCACCGCGCCCGGCCGGCAGTTGCCTGATTTCTAAGTCAAGACTGTCCATGGTCTCGGGCTATAGATGATGAAACAGAATTGGGAGACCAAGGCCATCTCATTCACATGGTCATTTTAAGTACATTTTAAAATAAACTCCATCATTGGAAGGCAGTTGAGCCATTCTGAATCACTGCTAGGCAGCATCTGTGATCATCTCAATAAATGACTAAGGAGTTCTTTGGAGTCAAGGGACCCCCAAACACGGGATCTGATTGAGTAGTGACAGGTTTTGAGGATTTATCTTTCTCTTTTGATCTTCCACTTTTAACATTTTTTGTAGGCATTATTTTTCTTTGAACACTGAGGCTCTGCCGAGTGGATGGAGACGAATTTCTGCCTGTCATAATATGAATATATAATAAAAGAAGAACCAAAGACAAGCCCTTTTGTTAAGGAATCTGTATTATCAAAGGCCCAAATTGGCAGCTGATTGTTTTTATTTATTTCTGTAGGTTTTACATGACACCTGGAGACCATTTAAAATGTTACTTGGCGGTGAGAGCTGTGTGTTTAAAAATAACGCTCACCCGGTGCCAAATCACTTTAGAGTCGGGTACAAATATTGAGACAAAAACCCCAGCTGTTATTGCTTTGGCTGCTAATTTGAGGTGTCAAATGAGAGCTCGACTGCTATACGTCAGTGAATAAGGCCCCT
Organism: Symphalangus syndactylus; assembly: GCF_028878055.3. NCBI lineage: Eukaryota > Metazoa > Chordata > Mammalia > Primates > Hylobatidae > Symphalangus > Symphalangus syndactylus. The sequence continues at coordinate 17,902,898 of NC_072429.2, forward strand.
TGTGAGATCATTATGTTTTCTAACAGTTGAGAGTAATGGACTAATCAGTGCAGCATCAGTTGTTTTCATTATATGCCCACACAATGGTTATGAGCTTTAATTTAAACGGTCCACAGGGAGATCAAGGAACTCAGTAATATGCAGCACCCAGGATAGTCCAGGAAAGCAGGTAATGTGAAAGAGATGGCTTCCCACCCTTGTCTCACCTCTCCCTCCACTGTCCCCCACCCCCACTAATCTCGCTTATTCCTCCTGCCTCATATGCCCTTGGAGACCCATCACCCACTCCAAACAAGCAAAAGACAAGCTTTGCTTAAGGAGCAGGCAGATCTGTACTTTCTATGCCACAGGGTATTCTTAAAAATTCCAGCCAACCCATCCAACAGTAAGGGTCACTAGGCTTTTGGCAGCGCTGATATGTGTTAGCCAAACTTTGACCTTAGACGCCTTTGAGACCTAGTTGTCCTGTCTCCTATGTTGCCTCTCCTACCTCCCTTGTTCTGTGTACTGAGCTCTCCCTGCTCCTTGGACAGGAGGAGGGCTGTCTAATGCTGTTGGCTTGGAGCAGCCGCAGCAGTGAGGCCAACACCATGTTCCCTGCCACTTTTGGGACCAGTAAAGGATGGGTCCCTCACAAACTCATGTGATTCGCCTCCACCTTGGAAAAATGTGGAAGCTGGAAAGGTGACATCTGTCTGTCTGAAGACAATCCTGTAAGAGGCACTTTTGTGTAATGATGAAAAATATAGGTCCTGGTATCACACCTCTGGGTGTTGAATATTGGCTCCACAACTCTAGCTGTGAGATCTGAGCAGAGTTTATGTCATTTCCTGGGCTTCCAAATGGAAGTAATAATATCTCAGGAGTGTTGGGAGAATTAAATGAGATAATGTATGAAAAGTGCTCAGGCTAGTGCTGGGACTTAGTAAACACCTCATAAATAGTATCAGCATTATTTCTGCTATTATGAACATCATAGATACCTCTATTGGAAGATTTTGGCAAGCTTCAAAGCAATATCCTTGACTAGCTCATTAGAGGAAAGTAGTGTGTTCACAGGAGAGCATATACCATTCTGCTTAGGTTTTCTCTAAGGATGCTTTATTGAATCATTCTTATTCCTGGTTTCTGGAGCTTCCTAGCAGCCCCAGGCACATTAGAGCAGTGTACAGCTGGATGAGAAAGGCAAGTTCAACCTGGAGATGAGGGAAACAGTAAAGGGAGCTTCACTTAAAAATGATAGGGTACTTAGGAGGAGGTGCTGAGGATGGAGGCCCTGGGCTGAGCGGGAGGCTTGGGGATGCCCCTCTCAACTCGAGGTTGAGAAAGTGGGGTTGAGCATTCAGTGTATGCTCTCCTGGGGCCAAGTCCACAAAGAGAAGCTATCCATGCAGATTCTAATAGAGCCGAGTCAGCCAATAACGATCACACTCTTAGGACCTGAGTGTTGTAGGGCCTGGTCATCAGCAGTAGGCCCTGATTCCTGGTCCCATGTTGGCTGCCCATCAGCAGCTGCCCAGCAAGACTGAGAAGAGTGGCTTGCTTTGACCTGTGAACCAGAGAGGAGAGCAGGCACATACAGGACAGCCCCAAGAACCTGTAGTGTCCCCAGTTTCATTCCTCTTGCTCTGCCTGAGCCAAGCAAGACAGAGGGCCTGCAGTGAGTACCCCTTGAGGTCCGCACACTGCCAGAACCCCTCTGTGCACATCATCCCCTGCCTGTGGTTTAGGTATTTCTCACAGGGTCCGGCCACAGGACTTACACTCTCAGCTGCTCTTCAGGAAAGGAGTCTGGTACTTTGGCTGTATCCACCTCTGTTAATTCACTGTAGGCACTGGCAGAGATCGTGCTTTCTTCTAGGCTTGCCGTGCTGGCCATTGGATGCCCACATTTGTAAGCACAACTCAGGGCCTCTCTCAGCCCACTTTATTAAATAGACATCCTGTCGTCATGGTGGCTGATGACTTACCAAGAGTCTCCTTCTTGGGGGCCATTAAGGAGGAAACCACCTTGCTTATGTAGACTCAGGGAGAAGTCTCTCTGCCTTGAGACAGGACATGAGTGGGCCAGCCCACCAAGAGGGTCTATTGGACCCAAGGAGTCTGGATCCCCACCTATGTGGATGGGAAGAGGAGAGAGATTCCAAGAATACCCCCAGGAAGGTTGGCACACAGAGAGGCTGCAGTGGCACTTACTGCAGATGCCTGGTTTTGCAATTATGTGATACATGCTCACAGATAATATTGTTGCATTAGAGCCAATTACATGGTGTTATGGACACACAACACGCAGATTACACCCAGAGCCAGGAAAGCACAGAGTGATAAAGCGATGGCCTAATCGGAGGAGACAGAGGGAAATGTCAGCCTTATTAAGGTTGCCGGGGTGGGGTGGCTGCAGCTGGACGTGTCTCCTCCAGATCAAAGATGGCTATCTTGAGTGTTGCAATGGAGAGCCCCACATTGTCACTCAGAAGGGAACAGTGGAAACCAGGGGCAGAAGCCAAGTTGGAGCCCTCCAAGGGTGGTTACAGCCACCTCTGTTGAGGACTGTCTGTCATGTCAGAGCTTGGGCTTCTTCCTAAGTGGGGAAACACCACGCCTGCCCCAGAAGAGGCCTTCAGTCCCAGTTGCTGCAAAAGAGCATCCTGTATACTACCCTCTACGCTCAAGTAAAGGCTCTATTCTTAGCTTTTTCCCTAGTTCAATGGTTTTCCAACACGAACTTGCATGAGACTCCTCTGGAAGGCTCATTAAACACACAAGGCTGAGACCCACCCACCCCAGGGTTCCTGATTCAGTAGGGGCTTGAGCATATGCACTTCTAACATGTTACCAGATGATGGGCCTAGTCTAGAGACCACATTTTTTTTTCCTTTTTCTTTTTTCTTTTTTTTTTTTTTTTTTGAGACAAGATCTCACTCTGTCACCCAGGCTGAGTGCAATGGCATGATCCTGGCTCACTGCAACCTTGACCTACCAGGCTCAAGTGATCCTCCCACCTCAGCCCCTCAAGTAGCTGGGACTGCCGGTGCTCACCACCATACCCAGTTAATTTTTATTTTTTTAATGTATTTATTTTATTTTTCACTTTTTTGGTAGAGACAGGGTCTCCCTATGTTGCGCAGGCTGATCTCAAACTCTAGGCTCAAGCAATCCTCCTGCGGTGGCCTCACAAAGTACTGGGATTATAAGCCTGAGCCACTGCACCCAGTCTGGGGACCACATTTTGAGAACCACTGCCCAAGTTCCTTCCACGCACAACCCAAGGTAGATTCACCTGTCCTCTCTCTTGAGCAGGGCCTTCCCCTAGGTTCCGATTCCATCACGGCATTGCAGGTTCCAGAAACAGTGGGACTGATCTTCCGAGGTAGGAATGAGACTACCTACTTTTGAATCCCAATGCTACTACTTGCCAGTTGGGATTTCTGAAAATGTTTTTTGTAGTTTTTAAGTTTTGAATGCCTCTGACCTAAACCCCTCTTCTTTTTTTTTTTTTTTTTTTTGAGACGGAGTCTCGCTCTGTCGCCCAGGCTGGAGTGCAGTGGCACAATCTCGGCTCACTGTTAGCGCCGCCTCCCGGGTTCACGCCACTCTCCTGCCTCAGCCTCTCCGAGGAGCTGGGACTACAAACCCCTCTTCTTACCAAGCAGTTATGTGCCTTGCCTAGCATATCACATTTAATCACTGACAAAGGCAGAGACAGGATGGTTCAGTTCTAGAGCAGCCAAGGGCCAACAAAATTTCTATAAAAATCCAGATAGAAAATATTTTAGCTTTGCAAGCCATATGTTCTGTGTGTCAACTACTCAGCTATTGTAATGCAAAAGCAGATCGACAATACAAAAGTGAATGCGTAAAACCATTTTTACAAAAACAGGCTGCGTTGGTTGGGATTAGGCTTGTGGGCAGTTGTTTGCCAACCCCTGGAGCTGTCCATTATGTGAATCTTCATGTATTCATCCCTCCTGGGGAGCCCTTGTCCCGCCTCAGTACCCTAGCATTGAGCTAATAGGCCCCCAAAGATGTCCATGACCTCATCCCAGAAACCTATGAATGTTGTCTTACATGGCAAAAGGGACCTGGCACATGGGACAGCATTAAGGATCCTGAGATGGAGGAGTTATCCTGGATTGTTCCAATAAGCTCTAAGGGTAATGACAAGGGGCCTTGTAAGAGGAAGGCTCCAGTAAGTAGAGATCACAGTGAGTGGCAGAAGATGTGACAACAGAAGCAAGAGGCTTCAATGGCTGTTTGGAGCTGTGTTCAAATATATTTTTGAAAAAATTGTTGAGTAACAAAAAGAAGGAAGAGGTTGAAGTGACGCAATGAAGCAGCCATGAGCCAAGGGACATGGGTGGCCTCTACAAGCTGCAAAAGGCAAGGCAGCAAATTCTCCTCTGAACGAAACGCACCCCAGAAACCCATTTTAGACTTCTGACTGCAAAACTGTAAGTGAATAAATGTGTGATGCTTTAAGCCACCAAATTCATGGTAGTCTGTTACAGCAGCCATAGGAAACTAACACGGGCCTCATTCCTGGACTCAGTCTTGCTTGGATTCAAATCTTGGCACTACCACATGCTTCATTCATGAAATGGAGGTTATATTAAAAGTCCCTGCCTCGTGGGATAATTGGAGGAATTAAATGAAACGATACAGGCTGGGCATGGTGGCTCACACCTGTAATCCCAGCACTTTGGGAGGCCAAGGCAGGCAGATCACCTGAGGTCAGGAGTTCAAGACCAGCCTGGCCAACATGGCAAAACCCTGTCTCTACTAAAAAATACAAAAATTAGCCGGACATGGTGGTGGGCACCTGTAATCCCAGCTACTCAGAAGGATGAGGCAGGGAGAATTGCTGGAACCCAGGAGGCAGAAGTTGCAGTGAGCCGAGATCACGCCACTGCACTTCAGCCTGGGCGACACAGCGAGACTCTGTCTCAGAAAAAGAAAAGAAACAATACAATGCAGTACCCTTAGCTCAGAGCCCGTCTGGCATATAATAAGCTCTCAGTTAATGTTAGCAGTTATCAGTAACATCTCATCTAATTGCCACTAAAGCTCTATGAGCCCGGTGCTATTATTATCTCCATGTTACAAAGGAGGAAACATAATGAGATTAAGAAATTTACCCATGGTTGCATAGGCTGTAAGTGGCAGAGCCAGTCTAAACTAGGTCTCTGCCTTCAAGGTCCATGCTCACCACCTCTCCTTGGCATTGGAGTTGTAACAACAATTCCTTCATTGAATGCCAGCTACTTAGGCAGCAGCACAAGAACCAAATAGAATGCAGTGCTCTGTGTGTGGGCAAAAGCTGCCAAGACTGGAAATCAAATAAATCCGTGTTTATTAGGGAAACGAAAACTGTAGCTGCCGTAGCAATCAGCGTCTGAGAGGTTACCAACCCTCTGACATCCCCAGGCTGGCCAGCCCCAAGCAGCAAATCATGAAAGTCTGAATACTGTGTTTAGTCATTTTGGTTCTGGAATAATTGCTATTATCGTAAATGTTTTATAGCCCTCATTACGACTCACATTTAAATATCAGTGTAGTGATACATTAATAAGTCATCGCTGCCGGACTACTGCCAGATGCAGTTATAGTTGAGGCCCTGCTTATAATTGTACTGTATATTCAGCTAAATTAGAGCCGGGCTGTGAACTCCACCTGATGTTGAATGACTGGGCATGCTTGGAAAGAAGCCCCTTCTCTGCAAAGGATTCTTGCTCTTTGAAAGATAGGGAAGATGCTCAGATTTTTTTGTCTGGTGGTCAGTCAACAACCTTAACTTGGTTTCCCCTAAGTGTGGAGCCCAGAACTCTGAAATGGACAGAAGGTGAAATGGAGGCATCATTTCTGCCCTGGAGGCATTTCTAATCCAATGAAGAAGGGAAGAGAAGCATAGCCCTCACCCCCAGGAAGCTCCCTGCCGAGGCAGAGTGCCTGGGCTGATAGCAGTGACAAATTCTTCAGTGTTGTTTGATGAGATATTCTTTCAGTGTTGTTTGATGAGAAAGCTTTCTGGATGGACAGAGGCAGGATAGATTATCCCCCACTGAGCATCTCCCCGCATAGACACACACAGAAAAGAAGCCATATGAAACAAAACAGCTAAGTGGGCTCAACTTCATAAAATGCCAAATACCTGCATTGGTGAGTTAGTGAAGTCACAAAGTAGGCAGAAGCAGGCAATGTAAATTTTGTCTATTCATTCTTCTTTACCATCCCATATGCCTAACAGTGTCAGACACATGGTAGGTGCACAGTAAATATGGGAGGGAGGGAGGGACAAAAAAGAATAATGTTCTGTGCCTTTCACCATGCAGATGATAAGTAGACGGGGATTACAGGAATAGTCTGGGGCAAGGGAGGTGTGGCCACTGGAATCCTGCTTTGGACTGGGCTCCCAAGGGGCTGGAGAAGGAATCGTTACATGTCCCCTTGGGTAGGATGGAGAGTATGGGGGGCACTGCATGCGGGGTAAACCTCTATTTCTATGGGGGTTGGAGTAGAGGGAAATATAATAGGCCAGGTCAGGACTAGATTCTCTCCACGAATGTCAGTAACATAATGGCCTCCACTTACTGAGCACATACCCTATGCTAAGCCTTTTACCAGCCTGTGAGGTAGGTACCATTACCTGTTTCCTCCCACAAATAAAGAACCTGCAGATAAGAGATATTGATAACTTGCCCAAGGCCACACAATTCGGAAATAGCAGGATTTGATTTCAACCATGTACAGAGCAGGACATGAGGCCATAGTAATGCACAGGATAGAAAATGGTCCTGTCTTTGCGGACATATGATGTAGAGGGCATTTGAAGAGGAAGATAATGTGTTTACCAAAAGCCAAGGGCAAAAGACATCTGGCTTAACCCACGAAGGCTTCCAAAGAAAGGGTCCTTCCTGGGCCAGTAGGGACCCATGGAGGCTCAGGAGAGGGTAAGGGGAATTGGATTGTTGAGTAAGGGATGTCTGATGTGGTTCTGGGAGGAGCGGAGAATAGAAGGGCACAGGAACAAGTGGCCACCATGAGGAATTGTACCAAGGGCTGTATCCAACTCTTCCTCTTTGGGAGGTATGGTGAGACAGGTGTGGGGTCAGGGAGCTGAGAGCTAGGCCTGACTTTCCCACATATTGTGTCTCTGCACCTGGGTAGTCACTGAAGTAACTGATGCAAAAGGCCTTCCTGCTACATGATGTTTCTGCCTCTGCAGATGGCCTTCCTTAGCTGCCATGCTTTCCCTAGGCTTCCGTAATAGGTTTCTCCAGAAGGGTAAGCCCGGGTACTTGTCTATAGCCTGGCTTCATTCTTCAACAGCCACATTTCAGTCTGGTTCATTTATGGAGCTCACACCTTTCTCTTTGCCTTTCCCTGCACAAAAGTACCTGTCAGTGCTAACATGCACCGTAGGAGCTCCATTCATGGTCGTGGAGATGCACCAGAAAGAAGAGATGCACAGAGGTCACAGACTTGTTTGAGATTAGATGTGCTGAAGGCTGACACAGTGGCTCACACCTGTAATCCCAGCACTTTGGGAGGCCGAGGGGGGGGGGGTGGATCACCTGAGGTCAGGAGTTCGAGCCCAGCCTGGCCCACGTGGTAAAATCCTGTCTCTACTAAAAATACAAAAATTAGTCAGGCTCAATTACGCCTGTAATTCCAGCTACTTGAGAGGCTGAGGCAGGAGAATCGCTTGAACTCGGGAGGCGGAGGTTGCAGTGAGCTGAGATTGTGCCACTGCACTCCAGCCTGGGTGACAAGAGCAAAACCCCGTCTCAAAATAAAAAGATTAGATGTGCTGAAAGAGTCAGAAGATGCCTAGAAAATACAGAATCACCTATCCCCACAGCATCCTGTGCAAGGCAATACATGCAATGGGAGGGACAAGGAGAATGCAGCAAGGTAGTGCTGGGCTCAGATCCCATCTCCAGAGCTTTGCAGTGATTGTTCTTGGAAAACTTATTTTGCCTCTCTGTAGCTCAGCCTCCTCATCCATAATATGAGGATAACACGTTTGTAGATTTGTGTGTTATTAAGCATATCTGTTTCCTTCTCCATAAACGGAGGACAGGAATAGGTAACTGGCATTGTAGATGTAAGAATTAGAGATATTATAATGGAGCACTCAGTGCATAGGAGGGTTTCAGGAAGCAATACTCTTACTCAAGGTGGGTAGGCAAGTCCTGAGAGGGCAGTAGAGGGAAGGAGGGCTCCACCTGAATAAAAAAGTCAGGGCATGCTCTTCTTGTCTGGAGACCTGTCCACTTGTCTTCAGCTGCTCCACTGGCTGGGCCATGACTGTTGACTCATGGTCTTGCGGTCACATCCATCCCTCCCCCGACCTTCTACAAGCCTCTTGGTGCCTCCCCGGCTGCTCCCTGGCTGACCGTCTCCCTTCTCTATCTCCACAGCACCCTCAACAACAACAACATCAGTCGCATCCTGGTCACCAGCTTCAACCACATGCCGAAGATCCGAACTCTGTGAGTAAGAAGTCCATGCATCTCTCCTATTTTCTCCCTACCTCATGCCCAAAGTGCAGCACTCTAAGCTGCTTGTCAAAACTACCATGCTATGACTAGGCAGATGGTTCCTACGTTCAAATTCCTCCTTCTTCTGCTATTCCCAAGGGGTGCCTTGGCCAGTGAGAGTGGATGTAGAGACAGGTCACGGTGCCACCACCCATGGCTCTGAACCACTGTTCTGCATCAGACAGACTCATTTCTCTTACCCTAGAACTGTGGGAATTCTTCCTGTATTGTGTGCATGTTTTCCGTCTTGATAGAAAAGATTAGTTTTACATTGTCACAAAACATATAGAACTCTGACTGAATGATTCACCATTTGCTTAGCTAATGTCACGTAACCTTAGCAGTTCTGTCACATTGCCAGTGGTTACGGTGGTTTTCCCCTGAGGAATGAACTGTACAGGAGGAGTCACTCCTTCTCTCCACCCACCCAGTCCCCACCCAGTCCCCACCCACCACATTTCCCTGCTCACCTGCTCCCTGGATGATATTCTGACATTAGAATGTAGTCATTCTCATACTTGGTTCTTTACCTTTAATGTCTTAGGTGGGCTTAAGTTTTCCAGGGTGCATACTCAGGAAACAAATCTCCTCATCGTGACCAATACCGAGAGCAGTTCTAGTGCTCTTATTACCTGGGGAGTTCCCCTCTGCTCCCAGTCAGGAAGCTGTTTGTAAGTTTCTGTGTAAGTGGACTCTGTCAGCCTTTCCAGAGAGGTTCAGACTTGATACCTGCCTTGTGTTGGCGGAGCTTCAGTGGTATTTGCACCACACTAGTCAGGGAGAGCCAGCTCCCAAGGGTGTCAGCCAAAAACATTTAGGGCTAAGGCCAAGGGCTAGAATTCCTGCAGTCCCCTTTATTAGCTCTGTTTCCTCTGTTCCCTCCTCTATAAATAGGAATGGTGGTGAGGATCAGATGAAATTAGATATTTAAAGTGCCTGGCAAGCAGTAGACAATAAACGATATTGATTGTTACATTATTATCACACGATTAGAAATCTGGACTGAAAGTTCCAAGCAGCCATCTGATCTTGCTCCCTGAGCAACACAGAATCCATGAGATTTGGAAATCCTTAGAGCAGAGCTCCCCCAGTGGGGTCCCTAGACCAGCAGCATCAGTATCACCCAGAACTTGTTAGAAAAGCAAGATTTCAGGCCCCACACCAGACATACCAGATCAGAATCTCTTGGGGTGGCACCCAGCAATCTGTTTTTCATAAGCCCTCCAGGAGATTTTAACACTCATAAAGTTTGGGAACCACTGCATTCATGAGAAAGCAACTTTATCTTCAGGCAAAGATAAAACAAAGACCAAAGAAGCAATTTATATAAAGAGGCAATACGGAGAACCTAAGAAGGACACAGAGTTTGCAGTTAGTCAGGCCTGAGTTTAAATGGGAGATCTGCCACTTAATTTGAGCAAGTTTCTTCATTTCTCTGTGCTTCAAGGAAAGTGAGTTCATCAGTGCTTACCTCAAAGTTGCTGTGAGGATGAAGTGCAGTTTAACACGTAAAGTGCCTGGTATATGGTGTGCACACAGCAAATACTAGTTATTATAAAGGATAATAATCTGAGCCCTGCTTCCATCTTTGCTTCCCAAATTCTTTCCTGGATCCCTCATTCAATAGCATAAGTCAGCCAAGAAAATCTGTCCTTTTCCCTCCCTCTTAAAATAGGGTAGTGCAGTAATGGAATTTTAAGAAGCCATTTGGTCTTCAAAGACCTCTTCAAAGTTCCCAGCAAACTACAAATGAGCTGGGGAAAAGTGGGACCCAGGGCTTCTGGCAAGAAGCCGAGAGTGCGCCTCAGGATGCTGGGACTGCATTACCCCAGACAAGTGGGTTGCATCGAAGAAAAATGACTCTCACCTGCAGGATTCAGCTGTCCAGCTCCTGTGGGCTGTTCCTGTGATTTATCCTTCTCTTCTCTTTTATTTTCAGTTTAGGAGCAGCAATAACAGAAGCTGGGCTTGTTCCCTGGGAGTTGTGGGGACAGGGTTAGGCCTGGATCTGGGGTGCTTCTTTGGGCTGCAGTAGGGAGGGGGAAGAGAATAGGAGGGTTTTTTTCTACTGGTTTCTGTTGTCATTCTTCTCTGCCATCCTGAACATTCATCTGATGAGTTCAGATCAATCAATCAATCTCGTCTGTTCTCTTTGCTCCCTGCCTGCTGCCATTTTCTCTTTAGTTTAATTTCAGAGATGGCTCTGTACAGAACTCCCTGGAGACTTGAGCTGACTAATCCCCCTTCACTGTAATTAAAGTGTGTATGGGGTTGGGGGGGACGGCTGGTGGTGGTGGAGAAGCGGGGAAGAGGAGAGAGGAAGGAAGTCATAAATGGGATTTCTAAAGGAAAGCTTTTATATTGAATTCAGAAAGCCACATTTTATAGAAAATGAACACTGACCCTCTCTAAAAGGATTTGCTGGAAATTTAATTTAGCGTCTGTGGCTAAAAGGCACCTTTTATAAATTGGCATTTGTATTCATTCACCTTATGTTCTGTAGAGGTGGTTTCATCAAAATGGAATATGATGTGTCCATCAGCAAAAGATTGCAGAACAACATGCAGGACCCACCTAGCCACCTTGGTACTTCAGTATCTAAATGAGAAACTGTAGCCTTGTCTAGGTAGGGCCATGGGCTGGGAAGAGAGTGAAGTCTGAAGCTAGTCTCCTCTCAGTCGTAATAACAGTGAACATTTCTTCAGCAGTTTGCTGCGTGCCAAGCCTTGTACTAAGCACTTCCCATGAATCATTTCAATTCTCACAACAGCCCTAGGAAGGAGGCACCACTAATATCCCCGTTTGACAGATGATAACACTGAGGCCCAGAGTTAAATTGCCACCCAAAGTCAAAGTCAGAAAGCACAAAGCCAGTGTCAGACTCAGGCAGTTTGCCATCACAGCCTGAGCTCAGGCCATTCATCAGGAACAAAAGCAGAAGAGCAGGTGCCAGGTGAACAGAAGAAGGGGGATGAGAGCCTCTGCACTGCTCAGGAGCCTATGGAGGCCACCCTCCCTTGTGTCATTGCCATCACACCTCACCAAAACTATTGAAAGTAATTTAAATAATGTCCCTTCTCACTGAAGTGGATTAGCGCTACCCCTGACTGTGCCTAAGCTCTAATTTCACGCTCATTATGATTATTTTTCGTTTACCGTTTGACATAGTATTGCTTAACTTGATCTCCCAAACATGTTGTGAAAGGCAAGAATCTACACAGCTTGACTCTTTTTAGCGTTTCTGGTGGATACAATTCCAAGAAGAGGGAATGGAGTCTGTTCGCCACCCCGGACTCCACTGCCCTGGGCTTCTGACGAGAGCCCTCTGATGGCTTCAAATCAGTTTAGATCACCTCTTTTCTCTGGTGCTCTTGGGAGGAGAAAAATTTCTATGAAGACGGACAAAGGGATACGAACTGTCTTAGCAAGATTAAGAAGAGAGAGAGCTTGGGGCCAGCCAGCCAGGATTGAGACAGGATCAACCTAATAGTATCTTCCAAAAGGAAAACCTCTGACATTTTTATTATCCCAGAAATTAATCAGCTCAGTAAGGGTCTGACTTACCTAAACGTCATTTTCGTTGTTCCATTGATCTCTTACCCTTGATCGGAACCGACGGGAATTTGTTTGCATTGATCTGTGATCCGCCGCATGCACCCATGCTCCTTGGCTCATAGAGAATCCCTGTTGCCTCAGCTTCCATGCCTCACTGTACAAGAGGGCAACCACCTTTCCAAATAAAAGCCAAACGCTCATTAAAAGGTTCTGCTTCTCCCGGCACACAAAAGAACGGCACCTCAGCCTGCGCATGCCGCTGCAGCCTGCACTGTGGTCTGCTTTGTCCTAGACAGACCTACTGTTGCCGTGTTCCTTGGGCAACATTTATACCTGGTGGGGGCTTACTGGCCGTGGAACCCCCTCCTTTTCTTCCTACTTTTAGGAAATTGTAATCAGCTGAAGGTCCACTGCCAAGCCTCCTCTCTGTTTTTGGCACAAAGTGGTTAATGCTTAATGAATAAACAGAGGTTTTGCTTTCCCTCCTAGAACTGAGGTCCTTCCCACCAGCTTAGGATTCTGGTTCGCCAACCCCTTCCTGCCTGTCTCACTTCTTTCCAGAGTCCAGGCTAAGAGGAAGCCGTGCTTGCTTCAGCTCAGGAACTCTAAGCTTTCAAACTCAAAGGGGAGAGCTGCATGGGACCCATTGTACTCACTGTATCTTGGGCCCAGGAGCCTGTGAAAGTGTGTGCAACCCACCGGGAAATGCAAAAAGGAAATTACATCCAGATTAATTATTTTTGAAACAAAATCATAAAAGTCTTTTTCAAAATTGTTAGCATAAAAAATTACATTTTATATGGGATATAGGTTCATTTAATCTGTCTGATACGATGGGATCTGGAGCCCCCTGCGGCCGCCAAGACCCCAGTGGCCCAGGCCTATGGGAGGCTTTTGCCCACGCAGTGGCAGGAAGGCCCTGCTGGCATCCAGCAGGAGGTAGCTGCACTTGGCCAGTGTTTGGCAATGTTGACCTTTCACTAAGTGGAGCGTGGTCAAGAGCCCTTCAGCTCTCTCTATTCCAGGCGTGGAGGGGGCTTGAGCCTCTCCACAGGGCTGACACTCAGTAATAACTGGCTTGACACAGACTGCTTGAAAGTCTTTATATACTGCTAGCTGATTAGCATGTCCAGGATTTAGGCATTTAAAATGGGCGTTCAAAATCCAAGTACGTGACAAGCTGATGTGATGAAAACTTACCCACTACCAACTTCTAATGACCTAGGGTTGTAGGGAACGTGGAAATGGGAAACCCCTGATAGAGAGACCTTGAGGAAGAACCTGGAATATCCGCAGTTTGCCTTAGAAGCCCCTGGATATCCTTAGTTTGCCTCCCTGGTAGTGGAAAGGAAGTTCAAGTCACTTAACCCCATGGGATTCCCCTCAGAAGTGAAACACACAGATCCCTCCAGGGATTCTTATCTACTCAGGGGCAAGAAATTCATCCGGAACCACAGCTACCAGAGGGGGAAAGCCGAAGCGTCCTAGAACTGGTTAGAAACTATTTTCAGCCGTACCTGAATCAGTCAGAATAGCAGATACACCAGACAGAATTGAACACGGGAAGGAAAGCAAGGGCACTGTGGAGAGATGGCTATGGATTGCAAGAGTCTGGGACAGACAACACCTTATTTAAGTGGGAGGGTGGAGAGAAGGTACATCCTCTAAAAATTTCCCTTCTGTCTGCAGCCTGCTCGCTCCAGCTAGTGCACACAAAGTGGTATTGGTTTTAAGCCCACAGCATTACATGCAGTGGGTTTATTAAAGGACGCTCAGTGCGGGAATAAAGAACAACTCACGGAAAGGCAACAGTGTCTCTCAGCTGCATGATACTGGAGATGCGGGCATTGAGATTGAGAAGCATGTTTCAAGCAACTTGTAACTCATGCTGGCTAAAGTGCTGAAATTTACAAATAAATAGTCCTTTTGTAAGTTTGACTGCAATCAGGATGTCACTGTAATAATGTCACTCCCCTTCTCTTATGTGCTGAGGCTTGCTTGAATGAAAAGAAAAGAGGGTGGACTTGCTATTAAAAAATGGGCTTTGCTCAGAACCCTGGAGGCATCCTTTGGATGTGACCTGGCAATAAAAGGGTTGGGGCTCCCGTGTTTTTGGTAGTGCAGAGAGAATTGCTTCCCTGGGCTGCTAGGGATTTTCACAGTGGAGAAAGGGGCAACAGGGGTTGTGACCACTCTGTCTGGCCAGTGGCAGCCTCCACACTTCACTCTGTGACCGTGCCTTCCCTCTGCCCCGCCCTCTCCCAGGCGTCTCCACTCCAACCACCTGTACTGCGACTGCCACCTGGCCTGGCTCTCAGATTGGCTGCGACAGCGACGGACAGTTGGCCAGTTCACACTCTGCATGGCTCCTGTGCATTTGAGGGGCTTCAACGTGGCGGATGTGCAGAAGAAGGAGTATGTGTGCCCAGGTGAGGATGCCTTACCTGCTGTCCCCTCCTGTGCTATGACCCACCCACCCATGAGCTCCCACAACATCATCCTGACCTTGAACACATACCCTAGCCCAGAGCTTGGTGTGGAAGGAACCCCATATGTCGTCCTCAGTACTCGGTAGTCACTTAAAGAGCTGTGATGTGCCTCAAAGGGTTTTAAAACAGAAACTCTTGTCATCTGGTAAAGGGAAATGCTAAAAGAATTCATGAACTACTTTTTCAGCCCCCTAGTCCATTGATACTAAGAAACCGAACATTTGTTGAGCCACACATAAAATGGAAACAGGTATAACAGAGGTGTTCTAGCATCTGCTAAACATGTTCCTGTCGTCCCACTGCTCACAGAAATTGGAAGACAAGATAATGTAGGCTCTGGAGTCAGCTGCTTGGCTGGAACTCTCAGCTCTGTCCCTTAGTGGTGTGTGACTTTGGCAAGTTACTGCTCATCCGCAATATGGAAATAATAGTTCATAACTCAAAGAACGGGTGGGAGGATTAAGCGAAATAATGCATATAAAGCACTTAGCATAATACACAGCCCTTGGTAAAAGCTAAATAAGTGGAGCTTAATTATTATAGTTTAGTGGGCTCACAAAATGTGCTGAGCAAACATAAGAGTTTGATCTGTGGGTAATCGAAATGTAACAGCAGCACAGATTGCCTGTGTGGCACAGAAAACAGAATGATGCAGACACATAACTGAAGGCAGCTCAGATCTCTGGGGATGGGAGGTGGCTGAGTAACCCAGGAAAATCTTCCCAGGGGACGTAGCTTTAAAACAGAGTCCTGGCTGGGCACAGTGGTTCATACCTGTAATCCCAGCACTTTGGGAGGCCAAAGCGGGTGGATCACCTGAGGTCAGGAGTTCAAGACCAGCTTGACCAACATGGTGAAACCCCGTCTGTACTAAAAATACAAAAATTAGCTGGGTGTGGTGGCGGGCACCTGTAATCCCTGCTACTCAGGAGGCTGAGGCAGGAGAATCGCTTGAACCTGGGAGGTGGAGACTGCAGTGATCCAAGATCACGCCACTGTACTCCATCCTGGGCCACAACAGTGAAACTGTCTCAAAAATTAAAAAAATAAGTTAAAAAAAACCAGGGTCCCAAATTTTACTTGTTTGTTTTTACTTTGCATTGGCACCTTCCATTCTCACCAACTCTTCCTTTTTCTGTGGTAAATAAGTAGAGCTAATTCCTTGACTTCCAAAAAAAAAAAAAACCAAACAAACAAAAACAAACAGAAAGCATTCAGTTGAGAAATTTCCCAAAGAGGTATTTTGATTTCCAGGAAGCCAGTCCTGGAAATGGGGCCCAGTGGCCTCTAAAGGCTGAGCCTGGGGAGTTGGCATGCAAGAGGGAACAAGGACCCCAGGGAGCTTAAGCGCTGTGGGCTCTGCATTTCTCTCACCTTTCTAACTGGTGCCCACCTTTAGTACTAAGGGTTTACTGGGCCCAGCATGGGCTGCTGGACTCCAGTATGGCCAGAAGTGCAAACTGTCCGGCCTCTTCTGCTCTTAGATCACACTTGCGATATACAAGAATTTTCCTTGAATTCAACTTCATCTCATTCTCTGCCGCTTCCTCCTGTCATGTTGTTATTTTACCATGTTATTTATTATCTGAAAATATTTTAACATGTCTCAAGCAGTACCTCAATAACTTCCTATAGACACCCACTTAGAAATCACTTCCCATCAAACACATATAATAAAACCATTTATCACGCAGGCACCAAATTCAAATATAGTGACTATAATTACAGTAATTATTCGGCGAAGGGTGCAATATCGGCATAAGTGAAAGAAATAATTATAGAGTACAGGAGTCATCCAAGAGGTAGTGAGAAAAACTAATTAGAATGATAAAACGCATCATTACAGGTGAGTGCCAGGTTTAATGTAGTGTATGACGACACGCACCACTTCATCAGAGAGCACCTTCCTGTCAAAGGTGCGGCAAGACATTGCTCACCCAGCAGCAGTCAGGATCCAAAACCATGGGAGAAAGGCTGACCCTCCAAGGAAATCAGATTTCCTCCAGGAAATCTGAATGCCTCACTCTTTCTCCTTTGGAAGGGCTAGGTCCAGCAGACAAGTTCATAGTTACGTGGGAGCACCTTTATCAACTTCTGTTTATAGCAGTTAATCCCATTGCTTGTGATGGTCCCTGGAGCTTCTTAGTTTGAAGCCAGGTGTCTTTTGAGAACATGAGAATTTAGTCCAAAGGCTCCAGACATGACTATGCTGTTAACCTCCACCCTCTCACCTGTAGTATGAATTAAGGGCAGAGACACATTGAGATGCCTATGCGTGAGGGATTCTTTAAGTGCCCTTAGCAGGCTCGCATGGGTTACAAACTAGAATGCTGTGAGTGGTTACTCTCTGAAAAGGTCAAGGCCAGATATAAAGATCTGGGGGCCCTGGTGCATTGAACATCCCTGAAGACCAAACTCCCACCATCATGAGTCAGGTGCATGTGGAACATGCCCTCCAAAAACTTCTGCTATTATGTGGGTGCAAAAATAATTGTGGATTTTGCCATTACTTTCAACGGCAAAAACTGCAAATACTTTTGCACCTTTTGCACCAACCTAATACATTTTCAAAAATTGTTAAATACACTTTGTGAGACAATGACAAAACCTTGAGAGGAAGCAATGTGGAGGAAGGTTCAGTCTGTGAGGGTGCAGTTAAAACATGAGTGGTCAGTCTTGGAGGCCCTAGAGAAGGAGGTTAAGGAGGAGAGCTCTTTTCAAGGACTCACCACACTCCACACGCCACCACCAACAACCAGTCCTGCCCCAATACCTGAGCCCCACAAGGCGTCTGAAGGACACTCTTCTGTGTGGACCTGTCTGTGGTGGGGTATTTTTTGTGTTTTTGTGTGTTTGTTTGTTTGAGACAGTTTCATTCTCGTTACCCAGACTGGAGTGCAATGGCAGTGTTTTGGCTCACTGCAACCTCTGCCTCACAGGTTCAAGCAATTCTCCTGCCTCAGCCTCCTGAGCAGCTGCATTACAGGCACCTACCAGCATGCCCAGCTAATTTTTTGTATTTTTAGTAGCGATGGGGTTTCATCATGTTGGCCAGGCTGGTCTCGAACCCCTGACCTCAGGTGGTCCACCCACCTCGGCCTCCCAAAGTCCTAGGATTATAGGTGTGAGCCACCGCACCTGGCCCTGTGGTGGTTTTTAACTGCAAAAACCCCAAATGCCCCTCATTCAAGCTATTCACCTGTTAAACCACAGGAGGAGAAATTCAGTCAAGAACTGAAGACAAGAACTTCTCTTACAAAATAGAGGTCATCCACTCAGGAGGAAAAGAGGCATCGGGGTACCAATTAAGCCATCCCTGGGCATAGCTTCATCACCAGCGGTCCCCATCCAGGCAGCATAAGAAAAGCTCCCTGAGCCTTTAAATGGTATTGAAAATTTCACCAAACACGTGGCTCCAGAGACAGGAAAGAGCTTTATCTCACTCAGCCTGTGAGGGCTCTGCCTGCCCAAGTGCCTGATATCTCCCTTTGAATTAAATCCAGCTGTCTGGAGCCCAGCTTCTCCCCAGAAGCCCTGGATATGGGCTCCTTATCACTCCAGCTCACCCAGAAATTTGCGAGCAGTGCCCTTTGGCAAAATTCATCTCCTCTGTCAACTGTACCTTTCCAGTTGAAGGCATTTATTTTCTTCCCCTGGGGAGACGGGAATTTCTCACAAGGGTGGGGAAATAGATCTTTATTTTTTTATTAGCTTTTTTCCCTATGTTATACAACTTGACTACTTGGCTCCCTTCAGTCTCTGCTGAAAGGATTTCTGTGAACTTTTCTGGTTTCAAGAGAGAGGTTAGGGCCTACGGCCAGAAGTGTCTGGTTGCTTGTGCCCTGAACCCGGCCAGAACCTTATCAAAGTTCGTGATTATAGACCAGAGAAGAAGTTCATGTTACGTGAGTTGCAAGTTGTTGGTTTTGTTTTTTTTTTTTTCATCTTCATCCAAAGGGTTTATTTGGGGGTTTAAATTTTAGGATTTATCTTCCACGTGTTAATTTTCTGGTACCTTAATCTGGAAGGGTTTCTACCAGTCACAGTTTGTAATTCAAGGTCATTAGTTGACCTCCTGAATCAGTTACCTCTTTGCTTTGAATGTCTTTGAACCCATTGGTTTGTCCATCTGTTTCACACTTACCCGCCCTTGGCCTTAAATGTGAGATATCCTTTCCTACAGACATTAGTCTTGTCTTCTAGTAATGAGGGGCCACGTCGTACACTTTTTCAGGTGCCCCAAATGCCTAGAACAAAGCTCGAACCTAATAGCCTCTCAATAAGCACTTCATTTATTATTAAAAATGAAATATGCTTATCTCTCTAGAAATAAGAAACTTTCCCTTTTCATCGTCTTTTTTTTTAATTTGGGACTAGTTACTAAGTACAAAGATAATTAAGGTAAGCCATGACCAGCCACCCATCTCCTTAGGAGGTTTTAATTAAAACACCATAATTGGACATTGCAGGAATGAGATTATTAGCTTTATTTAGCCATTCCCAAAATTATCATGCCCCTGGTATTTAAATCACGTTCATTTATATTCTCATCATAATTGCTCGAGTCCCATTGTCATCGCAGTCTGTTGTTGGCTTTTGAAAGGCCAGAGGCCAGTAAGGATGCTTAATTTGAATACTGGAATTAATTTATTTCCACATGCTCACAAGGCCTTTGGAGCTTTTGACTCTGCACTTTTACCAAGTGAGGTTTTTGTGTTGTTGTTCAGACTTTCAAAATATTCTGTAAACTTTTTTATTTTGTTTTGAATTGACACACAGTAATTGAACATACTGATAGTGTGCAGTGTGTTGTTTCAATATATGTATATATTATGTAAAAATCAAATCAGAGGATTCAGCATGTCTGTCACCTCATACATTTGTGGTGGGAACATTCAAAATGCTCTCTTCTAGTTATTTTGAAATATACAACACAATATTGTTAACTGTAGTCACCCTACTGGGCACTAGAACACCACAACTTACTCCTTCTCTCTAACCGTAACTTCGTACCTGTGGATCAGTCTCTCCCTGTGTCCTCCTACCGAATACCCTCCCCAGACCCTGGTAAGCACCATTCTACTTTCTACTCTGAGATCAACTTTTTTAGATTCCACATATAACTTAGATCATGTGGTATTTTGTCTTCCTGTGTCTGGCTTATTTCACCTAACATAACGTCCTCTGGTTTCATCCGTGTTGCTACAAATGACAGGATATTTTATGGCTGAATAGTATTCCACTGTGTATATACAGCACATTGTCTTTATCCATTCATTCACTGATGGACACAGGTTGATCCCATATCTTGGTTACTGTGACTAATGCTGCAATGAACATGGGAGTGAAGATACCTCACCAACACAATGATTTCATTTCCCTTGGATACGTACCCAGTAGTAGAATTGTTGAATATGGTACTTCTGTTTTGAATTTTATGAGGAACCTCCATACTGTTTTCTGTTGTAGCTGTCCTAATTGACATTCTCACCAACAGTGTATAAGAGTTCCCCTTTCTCCACATTGGTGCCAGCATTTGTTATTTTTTGTCTTTTTGGTAATAGCCATTCTAACTGGGATGGGGTGATAGCTCGTTGTGGATGAGGTTTTTTTGAAGATGGAAAGAAAGACACACAGCTCTAACACAAGAGCGTTTGATCATCTCTAGTGTAGCTTACACAATCCGTGTCTCAGTCCCTGAGCCTGCTCTTCCTACCTCTTGAGATTCCAAGGCTCTCATGGTTTTCAATTTCATGGCAATAAATAGAGGAATTTGGGGTTCCTTTTGGCAGAGCAGACAGAAGAGCACAGGGCTAAACATTAAAACATTGTTGTTCACTAGCTTTATGACCTTGGACAGTTTGCTTAACCCCCTATTCAGTTTCCTCATCTCGTGCTAAGGGGGAAAAAAGAATGGAACCTAAATCATGGGTTTTATGAGGATCAAGTGAGATAATATATACAGAGCACTCAATGCAGTGTCTGGCACATAGTACACATTGAATACATGTTAGTTGCTATTACGACACTGATGGCTACTCTTAGTTTGGCCCCCGCTGTGTCCTTGGGCAAGTCCCCTCTTCTCTCAGGGCTTCTCTTTCCTTGCCATCGCCATGGGCCCATCTAAGTCTGAAATTTGGTGGTCTTTTTCCCACTCATCTCAGCAGACAAGTTAGGGCCTTTTGCTCTCACCGTGATAATCATCCCCATTTTACCAATTAGGAGAAGAGCAAAGTGGCTGGGCAGGAGCCAGGTCCCTGGTTATGGCTCAGTCTTTCTTCCCTGTGATAACTTCAGGGGGAGTTATACAAGCAGCAGAGATGGAATAGCAGGCACAATACCCATGCGAGCAGCCGCAAGGACTTTCACTGTGAGAGTTTGGGCTGGAGATGCATCCCTCCCCTCTCACTCACTTGAGTGTCCCCTGGACCGGAGGCAGCACCACCGATGATCATTGAAGAGCTGAGAGGTGCCTCCACTCTCCCAGGCTCTGCTCTGTCCCCCTTGAACTCATCAGACCATGGTCTGGGGGGCCTTAAAGACATCTGAAGTTTAGGAATTGTAGTTTCTGCCCCGTTTGGGACAAAGACAGCTTTGGCTTCAGATGGAGAGCCCAGAGCCGAAGTGGTGACCAAGACCCCCCCAGAGGGGAGACACGTACTTGGGCCGCATCCCCAGCCCCCTTTTCTGGAGAAGAAATCCACCCCAGCAGAGCAGCATTTTAGTGCCAATGAAAGAGCTCCAAGAGCAGATAGCGTGGACGCTTATTTAAAAATGAAGACATGAAGAGCAAGTCCACATGCTCCTAATCAAAACATCTTATAGCAGGGGTTCTATAGCCTGGTGCGTCACTGTGCTCTGAGTTAAGGCCACCTTCCTTGCTAGTAGATAGGCTCACTCAAGGACAGTGCGGGTCATGAGACCGCCATAAGAGCATGCTGTACAAGAGGAACACACACGTGCATGCAGACAGATGTTCCCCTTTCATCAGAGACATAGACAGTGATTCCTTTTATCCCAATATAAAATTGCTATTCCCATTCCTCTTTGTTTCCCAGCTTACAGTCATATAATTTGCTGGGTAAAAAGGTAGGTGTTTCCTTACTTTGTCTTCCTTGGAAATCCACTGCCTCTACCTTCCCCAACATGTGCGGGCAGTAAGGGCTGGAAGGGGTGGATTTGCTGACAGAGCTCAGTAGAGTGCGTGGGACACCCTGGCTTGTGCAGGTGAGATAGGCTCAGAGGGGCCCCAGGTGACTTGGAGAAGTGATTTTGCCAGCATGGAAAGCTGTGGTGGAAAGAAGAGAGCTGCAGACAGAGTCCCATCTCCCACAGCCACTCCACCTCCCCATTCTACAGCTCATCCTACCTACCAGAGCCCAGGCACTCAAAACTCAGGAAGCTTCCCTCAGGGCCCCTCCAGAAGGAACACTCACCTCTGTAGCTTTGTGGCATTTAGCCCCTCCACATCTGCCAGGCTTCTGGGCTGGTGTCCTTCATGTACTCATCTTCTCATTTAGCCAAGGTAGGCTTATGGGTCCGTGTTTTGTATGGAGCCCTGTTTTAGGCACTGAGAGTACACCAGTGATTAAGACCGAAAAAACCACTGTCATTATGGAATTTACATTCCAATCTCAGTCCAGACAGGGAGCAAAGTGGAGGGACTTCTGCCATCTAGCTCTCTGTGGCCCACAGGGAATGGGCTTGGTCCATTGGCGTTGATCACAGGAGAATGTTTCTAGGGAAAACGAACCCATCTTTCAACCTCATTGTAAGTCAGAAGTGTTTTGTTTAAACAGGAAGGTTACATCCTCACCATGTGTGAATGCCTGGCTGGTGAGCTGCCAGCCCAGGGTGCTATTGGAGGCTATAATTACCACTGTTTCCCTCTGCCTAATTAAAGGTGTTGTTAGTGACCTGGTTAAGGAATCCTTTTCAAAGACTTTTTTTTTTGCCTTGACAGCGTCCCTTGAAATGTAGCACACACTGCCAAACAGAATGGAAGTCACCCTGCGGAAGACCCAGCCAGTTCCCAGAGGGATTCAAGGCTGTGCCCTGGGTCTGGTTTAGAACAGAATTAATTTCAGCCTGGAAGTCAGAAAGGGGTACTTTTGGAAGAATTCCACGTTAGAACTTCCACCGCCATTATAAGCCCTTGAATATGGTATCTTTCTTTCCCCTTTTCCAGCACACCCCATTCAAGTAATATTTCACAGATCAAAAGAGGGAGGGCCATCCAGTCCCTCCACCTGAACAGATGGAAAATGCAAGAGTTCAGACTCCCATTCCTGACATTTCCAAACAGGAAGGTGTCCCAAGTGTGGGGCTTCTCCCTGGCTTTGTCAGGTGTGCTCTCCTCTTGATGTGGAAGGCCAGGCTCGGCAGTTTTCTTTAGGGAACGCCATCTGTACTTCAAACACCCTGACATCTGAGGCCAACTGCTCCCAACCTCCCTTCAATGTGGGTGATGGGATGGGAGCCTTTCACACTGTAGAATTCCCTTTGCTGTCTGCAAAGAGAGGTGGAGCAGGGGAGGTAAAGATGTTAGGTGTTTTCACTCCTTCCCAGAAAGAACTTCAGTAATTGTGCAATCCAAACTCCTTATTCACAGACATGGTACCAAAAAAACCCCAGAGAGAGGTACTGTGACTTGCCAAAGGTCTTACCAACAATTTGCAGCAGAGCAGGCCCAATAATAACAGTGAACATTACCAAGCTCTTACTCTGTGCCGTGTATTCTAATAAAGACATCTCAGGCGTTACCTACCATTGCCTTCACAACAAAACCATGCTATGAAATAAGTATTGTTATTTTCCCCATTTTACAGATGGGAAAACTGCGGCACAGGAAAATAATGATGAAGTGATAGAACCAGGAATCAGATAGAGGCAGTGGGACCCAGAGGCCACACTCTCAGCCACAACACTCTCCCATTCCTGAGCTGAGGCTCTTACAGTTTGGCTCTCTGTGGTTGCCACTTTCTCAGAAGTGTAAAGGCTTTCCCAATTTGGAACAAGGCCCGTATCACCACTCTCTCTAGGAGAATGTTCCAGCTGGGAATTTAGTGTAAGTCATTATCTTTCTGGCATTTTCCATGGTCTCCATCAGATCCACTTGTGTAGCACTGGCAACTTTGAAGTCCATGTACCCTGGACAAGAATATTTTCCCAAACATCTCCACTATGAGGCCATTTTTTCAGTTTTTGTTTCATGTATATGTAAGTGAGGTCGAGGGAAATAAGAATCTTTGGTCATTGGGCTGGCACTTTCTGGGTAGGTAAACATTCCAAATTAAGCTGTAGATGTCAACTGGAGCCCCTGCAGGAGGATCCACCCTTGGGGCCATGAGGACTATTGAACGCGGAGAGCACACCACCTTCTGTTTGAAGCCTCAGCGTCCAAACGAGACACCAGGCTCTGCTGGTCGTCTGGCTCAACCCCTATAGCTAGACCCACTCTGGCTTCCTAGACTCAGTTTCTCTAGTGAACAGGGGCCAAACCAAAAATCACTTTTTCCCTGCAGACTTTTTTCATGTTCTGTATTTAATCTACAATTAAGAGCCCCCAGCCAGAGGCCCCACGTCCAAGCAGTGAGGCAATCTGCAGACCTCATCTAAGTTTGGTCTCAGTCATGGCTCTTTTCCCTGAGAGGACAATCTGGAAAGACATTGAAATAACCCCTGTTGGCTGGATCCAGCAGCAGTAGGATGAGGTCCTGGGAGGGATGTGGGGTTGAGCTTCTGTTTTGGACCAGAAAATCCACATTTGGAAAGCTAACTATATGATTAAGAGTCTTACCTCACTTTGAGGGAATAGTCATAGCATGCAAATGTTTACAATGTCCTTAAAACATTTGCATTTACTTCTTGTATTCAGGATTTCATGTGACCACCAGAGAAAGTGATTTAGATTCCTGGTGACTCTTTGAATCTTGAGTTGGGTTAGTAATGGATATGTCTGTCTACATTTGGCTTTCTAAATGAGCTCCTTAGGTACTATTTGCTTGGCTTTCTGTCACTTTGCTTGAAATTCACACTGATTCTCATCTCAAACAAAATTAACAGCTGGCTTCAAAATCTGTAGTAACTTATTCACCTTTTCTTCAGGTGAGATAGCTTTTATTTGCATGTTCCCTGGACATAGAAGCCATTTGGAAATGCCTTGGGTGTAGCTGCTGATGGGGGGTATTTACACTTTGACAACATCAATGCCCCAAACGGGGAAATTCTGCCACTTGGTTTTGATAGCCCCGTGGCTTGCAGCCACTAGAGAAAGGTCTAAAAGCTATGTTTACACTCAGCATCCAATCACCAGCTAAAACCCCAAGATGCATCCTGGGAAAGTGGTCCCATTGTATGCTCTTTGGATTCTAGCAGCATATTTTCATGTGTGATTGACTCTGAGGGCCCCTCTTTCTCTGAAAGACGGAGATGACAGGATAACAGAGCAGGCTGAGCAACTCAAACAGTGAGGTCAAGGTCAGACTCTCTCCTCTTTGCTGAATATTTAGCCTGTGGCACCTGTGTCTCCCAGGTGAAGGGAGATGTCAGCTGGTGATCATTTCTCAGATGACTGTCAGGTCATGCTGTGCCCTTAGGATGCTAGTTAAGGACACAGAAGCGCAGGCAGCTCCTGACACTGACATAAGTTGACCGTTGTGTCTTGGCTCCACAGCCCCCCACTCAGAGCCCCCATCCTGCAATGCCAACTCCATCTCCTGCCCTTCGCCCTGCACGTGCAGCAATAACATCGTGGACTGTCGAGGAAAGGGCTTGACGGAGATTCCTGCCAACTTGCCGGAGGGCATCGTCGAAATGTAAGTGCACCTGTCTGACACCCCCCACAACTGTCCCTGGCGAATTCAGCTCCCTGTCCCAGCCGATCACCCACTAGGCCATCAGCATGTGGGGCCGTTGGAGCTGACCATTAAAAACACTCAGGAATCTCTTTGCTGTCCTTCCACACTTTCCCAGCTATGATAGCTGGGTGCTCAAGAGCATAGACTCCAGATCAGAATCAGCAAGCTATAGCCTAGGGCCGGGGGTTGCCACCGCCTATTTTTGTAAATGTTTTTGAATACCTCCACATCCATTTATATGTGTCTTGCCTGTGGCTGGTCTCGTATGGCAGTATTGAGCAGCTGTCACAGAAGACTGCGTGGCCCACAAGGCCTAAAAAGTATGTTCTCTCTGGCCTGTCCCAGTGAGTTTGCAAACCCCCCTTAGAGTCACACTGTATTTGTATCCTGGCCATACCGTTTACTAGGTGTGTGACTTCAGGTAAAATAATGTCTCTTTCATCCTTTGTTTTCGCACCTATATTAATGTGATAATTATAGTATGACACCTCAGTGGGTCATTGTGAAAACTAAATGTAATACTACATGTGGAGCCCTTCATACAGTCCTCAGCACATGGGCAGGTACTCTGTAAAATAGTGGTGGAAGTGGTGGGATGTAAACAAATGATTCACTCATTTCTTAGCTACCATTATCTGAGAGGGGGACTGAGCTCTTAATTATCTCAGATCTGGTTTTTGTCGTCTAGATTAGATCTTTTTTAGGTAACGACACAAGGTTGTTTTTGTCTCTGTGTATACATGAATGTCAAAAATTCCAGTAAAATGTGTTTGTCCACCTAGTTCGGTCTAGTCCGCTCTCCCCTCATACATTAGAAAATGGCCAGTATCTCATTCTAAAATGAGTAGAGGACCAGTCAACATTTACCTCAAGATTACTCTTTAAATAGCAACAGTTGTTTTCATTTTTCTGCCTTCACCTTTAGTTGGCTTGATTAAAAAGATCATTATATGGAGCCCTTCTACTGAGAACATCAGTAAGTAAAATCCCTCCAAATAAAAGATACATATTCCACTTGCCTTTCTGCTTTGTCATAATCTCCCCCCTTTCTTCTTTCCTCCTCTTCCTCCTCCTCCTCTTCCCCTTCCCTGTGTGTGCCCTTCTGTTCCCAGTGCATTCCAACTTATGGCCGTTGACTCTTTCATTCATTCTTGTATTCATTCAGTAAACATCTGTTGTGAGCCCACTATTTTCCTGTCATTGTTCTGTGCTTGGAAAGACAGAAACAAACAAAACAGACACATTTCTGCCTGTATAACACTTGCATTCTAGTGGTGGAGGGGATAAACAAACAACAAAGTAAAGTAAGTTAGATAACATGTCAGAAGGTAGATTCTACGGAGAAAAATAGAACAAGAAAAGGACATGAAATAAGCGAGAGAACCAAACGGCTATCTGGAGGAAGAGTATTATAGGTTGAGGGAATTGCATGTACAAAGGCCCTGAGGCTGGAGTGGGCCTGATGCTTCAGAAAGCCAGTGTGGCTGGAGTAGAGTAGACAAAAGGGATGATAACAGGGGATGAGATCAGAGAGGTAAGGAGGGGCCACATCCTGGGACGTTTTAAAGACTTTGGCTTTACCTTGATTGAAATGGGAAGAAGCATATGACTTACCACAGTGGAGTGGAGACTTCGCTTCTTCCTTCTTCACCTACTTTGCCAGCTTTTCTTTGATTCCTTTACAGTCCCATTTTCCAGCCGTGGTAGACACAGCCTGTGCCTCCACACCTCTGGCAGGCAGGAGCTGGTCAGTAAAGAGTCCTTTCTGCCTGCCCTGTCCGCCTTCTGCCGCCCTCCACCTTCCTTTCCACAAATACTGACTATTCATTCCCTTAGGGTTTTAATGCACCTCTCCTTCAGTCCCTGTGGTCCAGTGCTCTAGCTTTAGAGAGCTCTCCCTCTATAGAGACTACTTAGTCCTCACCTACCTCTCCTGCTCCTCCTACGGCCTTCCAACATACTATCTAATTTACTTTAAGTATCTCCCTCCTTCCATCATTCCTCCTCTTTCCTATCCTTGCCCACTTTCCTTGTTGCACTGTTTCTCTTTCATCTTTTTTTTTGAGACAGAGTTTTACTTTTCTCGCCCAGGCTGGAGTATAATGGCACAATCTTAGCTCACTGCAACCTCCGCCTCCTGGGGTCAAGCAATTCTCCTGCCTCAGCCTCCCAAAGTAGCTGGGATTATAGGTGCCTGCCACCACACCCAGCAAATTTTTTTGTACTTTTAGTAAAGATGGGGTTTTATCATGTTGGCCAGGCTGGTCTTGAACTCCTGACCTCAGGTGATCCACCTGCCTCGGCCTCCTAAAGTGCTGGGATTACAGGCGTGAGCCACCGTGCCCGGTCTCCCCTTCATCATTTTCTCCCTCCCTTGATGCATTTCTCCCCTTCTCCCCCTTGCCCTACCCATGGTCTTCCCACTTCTCTTCCCTACTCCGCCCATCTGTTTCTCCGCCCAGTTAACCTTCACTTCCCTTCCCTCAACATCCATGCCACAGTGGGCCTCTGGCCCTCCCACAGCGGATGTTCAAGACAGAATTCCTGCCAGCCCTCATCTCATTTCAGATTCCTATGGATCCTTCCTTTCCTTCCCTGCCCTACCTTATTCTTTTCTCCTTCCATCTGCCAGGTTTTTTTCTCTTTGGCAGCCACAGACCGTCCCTTGGCTAGGTTCCCAAACTGCAGTCTGATGAAAGAGTCCAGTCCAGGTAGCCAGGCTGTAGCCTGTGAGCCCACCCCAGCCCTGATTGAGGGGCTCTGGGCCTGCCACCCCCCTTCCACTTCACATCTCTATACTCTCAGTTTGGACCTCATGGATACACAGCTCAGCTCTCCAGGAGAGAGAAATTGCAGATAACAACATCAGAGGTGGGCTCTGTGCAGGCCAGACCATACCTGGAAGGTTGGACTCACACCTGGATGTGTTGAATTTTAAAAGCAACATTGACAAGCTAGAACAGTAATTGCCAAAAGCCTGTCTATTTTAACTGAGTTTTTCTCTGATATCAGGTAAAGTGAGAAAAACAAGAACAATGTGATATTTTTCTATTGAGCAAAAATATTCAGTTTAAAGGAGCATCCTTTAAGTTTTTGGACTTCCTTATTTTGTTATCATCGTTTTTAAAAATGTCTTTTATTTTATAAAATGATAGCCACTGAAGACAGAGTAGTCCCTGTGTGTTATATATGTGTAATTATTGTATAATTATACTTTATGTGTATCCTATAGTAGACACACACAGATTGCCATAATTGGCAAAATAAAAGGTCTTGTCACCACCTAGTCTTTGAAATCCAAAAGTCTGAGAATGACCATCCTAGCTAGAGTGTTTCCAGAAGTAAGCAGAGACAAACAACCAAGAGGTTAAGAGTATAGACTGTGGATCCCAGCAGACATACATTCCAGCTTTGGCTCTGCCTTGTAGCCATGGGCAGATAACTTTTCTGAGCCTTGGTTTCCTCAGTTGCAAAACGCAGAGGCTAATGGCACCTCCTTACTGGTTCTTATGAAAGTTAGGTGAACGAATATAGTAAAATGCTTAGCATTGTGTCTGGCGCATAGGATATACTATATTAGCAATGCTCATTGTTAGTTCATACTGGCAACTACTACAAATGTCACCACGACCTTTATTAGGATGATGACAATGATTAGACACCACATCCTAGGAGCTGGCGCTACCTACACAAAAGATCCCTCCATTAACATAGGTCAGTTCTTTGAAGGGTTATGGTTGAGAGAATAGGTTCTGGAACTAGGCTAGCCACTTGCATTATGACTTGAACCTGGGAGTAGCTCATCTTCATGCAAATGTATTCATATATGTAAATAAGACTGCACCTGTGTATTGGGCACCCACGGTCTACCAGATGGATTGCCCAGGACTTTTCTTGCTGTGCTTGCCTCCTCCTCCTCTGTGATAAAATGAAGCTGAAAAATTAAAGCAGAGGCGGCAAGTTTCTATGGTTGGGTAGGGCAGTTCGAGAGGTGACATGTAAGAGAGAACTTAAGAGCAGGTTGGAGGGGGGATCCTGTTTCTTCTATGTACCTGGGACCTGTGTGAAGGCCTAAAAGTCTTTTACCATGTGAGAGGTCAGCAGATGGGTGGGAAGATGAGAAAAAAGGGAGCAGAGAGTTGAAACAGCAGGATGCACCCCAGGGTGAATAGGAGATACCTGATTTATCATTCCAAAGACATCCAAATGTGGCTTTTTTTTTTCTTATTGAGAATTCCACCCCTTGTCCATGGCCACCCATATAATCCAGATTTGTGCTTCCTCCTTAGGAATGCTTAGTACTGTGTTAAGCTCTCCACTCCCTCTTCTCAATCCTTAGCTACTAGTGATTCTCTTAAATTGCCCTAACCTTGGGAGGGGCTCTGCCCTCCCCAACTTTAGGGGAAGGGGAGGGGGTTGCCTATCTCTCATGCAAAACAGTCTCACAGACTCTCTTCGATGTTTTCCAAAGCCAAAGCAGCTCAGAGGAGTGTGTGCTGGTGTCCCCGAATACCAGAGCCAATTCCTCTAAAAATAGTTTTCTTCCAGAGAACCCACAGTGAGATGATGATTCACTGCAGATTTTCTTCGAAGCTGAGCTCCCACCAATGGCACCATTCTCACTGCCCCCTGTCGGTTCTCTGAACCAGCTCTGGCTTCCAGCAGGGTTAGATTATGGGAAGCCCCAGAGACCCACATGTTCCTCTGCTCTGTGGTCTTCAGACGCCCTCATGAGTCTTCAAAAGCTCTGGAGGGACCATCTGTCCTTAGAGTCCCATCTTCTTCCACTTTTGCTCTGTATCTCCCCATGGTGGTACGCCGTGTCTCATATCTTCTGCTATGGAAGCTAAATGTCTTCCATGAAGAAAGGCTATGGACAGGCTTCCATGTCCAATCATAAGTGAGAGCATGTGGCAGGGGAAATTGCCCCAGTTTTCACCCTGCCTCCCCTTAACCACATTGTCTCTCTCAGATAGGGAGGCAGCCGCTTAACAATAGCAAATATTCCATTCTTACCAGCCACCGGGGGTTTAAAAGACACACAGAATTAAAAACACAACAAAACAAGCCAGCAAACAGAACCAGAGAGCTGGAATGCTCTAGAAATCATAGACATCAGTGACTCTTGGATTTTCTGAGAGCACCAGGTTTCCATGTGAGGGACTGCCACATGGAAGGAGGGGTGATAGGGTGGGATGGGAGCAGGTGGTACGAAGGAGAAGCTGATCAGACAGAGTGGCTGGGAACAGAGCCTTGGGATCCATACTTGGGGGTTTGAATCCTTGTTCTGCCTCTTTAAGCACATTCCTTAACATCTTCATGCCTCATTCAGTTCCCCACTTTGCATAAAGGGGGTCATCATACCTACCTAGAAATCTCCCATGAAGATTAAATAACATAACATGGAGAAAGTGAGCACACTGCACTGTTTGGAAGCTACTAAAAAGAATGTAAAAAGCAAAAACATATGCACATGTATATGTGTGTGTCATCACAGAATGATTTAGTCTCAAGTTCCCGTGCAATTCTTCATTTTTTTCTAAGACAAAAAAATAATTTCCTCTGTAGCATCTGAGCCCATGCATAGAATAAGAAAAGCAAATCTGGCTCTGTGCTGTGTCTGTACCTCTGCTTTTTGTAGGCAATACCAGGTGTCTACACACAGCACAGGTTGGGAATGGCTTTTCTCAGATATGCCTACATTCCTCATCTTCTCTATGGATCACACATATAAACTGGATGGGAGAGTCTAATACACTCTACCTTTCTTTCTTTCTTTTTTTTTTGAGACAGAATTTTGCTCTCATTGCCCTGGCTAGAGTGCAATGGTGTGATCTCGGCTCACTGCAACCTCTGCCTCCTAGGTTCAAGTGATTCTCCTGTCTCAGCATCCCAAGTAGCTGGGATTAGAGACACCCACCACCATGCCCAGCTAATTTTTTGTATTTTTAGTAGAGATGGGGTTTCACCGTGTTGGCCAGGCTGGTCTCAAACTCCTGAACTCAGGTGATCCAACCGCCTCAGCCTCCCAAAGTGCTGGGATTACAGGCGTGAGCCACCGCGCCCAGCCAACAGTGTACCTTCCTAAAGAACCATGAGGACCAATGGTAAAGAAAGAGAGAGGCCAGAAAGGGACTGCCCCAGAAGGTGGGCCCAGAGCATAACCTTGAAAGGAACCTTCCTTTTCAGCCTTCTTCCAGCACAGGGAAGCATCAGGAACTGAACCTTTGGGGTCTAAGTTGTCTGGTGCAACCAACTAGCCCAGGATGACTTAAAGGATGAATAAACGTGGGGCTTCCTTCCTTCAGCGTGATCTGGACATCCTAACAAGAGTTCCCAAGTCAAGGAAGGCTGAGAGAGATGGGAAAAAGTTAAGAAACCACAAAAGTGGCTTCTGGGTGGGAAGCAGGATAGCCTAAGGGTTAAGAACACAGGCACTTCAACCAGACCAACCTGGATTCAAATTCAGGCTCCACCATTCACTAGCTACCTGACCTTAGGAAAATTGACCTCTTTGTACCCTTATTTCCTCATCTGTAAAATGAGTATATTAATAATACTACTTGGTTCACAGTACTGTTGAAAAAAATAATTTGAGCCAGTGTGTGAGGAAGACAGTGTCTGACATATCAGAAGCCCTCAATAAATGGTAAATGTTCATCATATTATCAACACCACCACCACCACCAATGTTTCCACACACTCCAGGACGTTTTAACCAGGTGACTTGCAGACGTGCCCCTGCGCTGGCCATGCCCCTGCCAGTCTCCCTGGCATCATGTTGACTTCTGTATTGCTAGAAATATGTTGTGTTTAGTCACATGTTTGCAAATGACAGATCATTAAGAAAGCATCTGAGGAACTAGGGTAAATCAATACAGAGCACAAATGGCTGAAATCCCCATCAGATGTTCCCATTGTTTTTGCTGTGCGGGAAGACACTCAGATGTTTGATTTGTATGTTTGTTTTTATGCTAGTTCTATTAAATCAGTTTGCAGCCTGAAGAATGTTTGCCAGACAAAGAAAGACACATGTGCCGGTTAAGAGAGACCTAAATCAGCTGTTGGCTTCAGACACATCCCTAAATGTGACGGGTTTTGCTGATGCGAATGCTTCTTTTTGTCCTTTCCATTGAGCTTTTCACACCAGGAGTCTGGACCGTTGCATCCTTGTTCTAGGTTGCAGGACTAGGCTAAGTGCAAAGTCTTCCAGGGGTACCTGCTGCACAGAGACTGCATGCGAACACGCACACATGTGTGCACACTTTCCAACCTTGCTTCCATGACAAAGGGGCCATTTTCCCTGTGGATGAGCTGGAAAGGACTAAGAAAATGAAGGCCTTTCAGCTCCGAATGGCACTCAGCAAAGCCTGGTGATTGAGAGTTTGGGCTTTGAAGTCAGATGAACTTGGCTTTGAGACCCAGCTCAACCTCTCCCTGACTTTGTGAATTTGGGCAAGTGACTTAATCTCTCTGAGCCTCAATTTTCTCATGTTTAATGTGGAGGTGGTAATAACTGATAAGATCTGCCTCATAGAATGTGACTATTAAGTTAGACAAACCATGTGAAACTCTCAGCCTGGTGCCTAACATCTAAGCACCTGATATATCATAGCTCTTGGTGGTGGTGGTGGTTATGGTTATCCCTCTCCTTTCCTTTACTTTACATTGAAGGTACTCAAACTGTTCGCAACCATGCTCCCACTGCAGACAAATTCTTGCTGCCTCCTGGGGCAGGGTTGACCCTCATCATGCAATGGCCTTGGCACTCTGGGAAGGTCTGGGTGTTCAGCCAGTGCCCAAAACAGCCTGAGAAGCTGAGTGACTGCAGACAAGCATGAAACCCAGGCCAGGCATCGTGGCTCACACCTATCATCTCAGCACTTTGGGATGCTGAGGCAGGAGGATTGCTTGAAGCCAGGAGTTTGAGATAAGCCTGGCCAATGTAGTGAGACCCCTATCTCACAGAAATAAAAGTTAAAAATTAGCCAGGCATGGTAATATGAGCCTGTGGTCCTAGCTACTCAAGAAGCTGAGGTGGGAGGATCACTTGAGCCCAGGCTTACAAGGCTGCAGTGAGTCATGATCACACCACTGCACTCTAGCCTGGGTGACAGAGCAAGACTCTGTCTCTTAAAAAAAAGAAGAAGAAGAAGAAGAAAAAACCAAAAGCCAAAGTGAGCAAGTGTGAGGGGTGCAGGATGCAGAGCAAGATCTCTGCCAGGCTTAACAGGCTAAGCCTGGAATTCTCTTTTCTTCGTTCAGAAGCCACACCTTTGTACTCCATTTGCATGTCTTATGTATATTCACATCTATATTTCATCTTCTCTGGGCTCCTGCAGCTTTTCCCTGAATACCTTCTTCCACAGAGACTGCATGATGTCTCAGTGTGTGAGCCCTGGGGCCCTAATCCCTTAAACTGTTCTGTGACTTTGAGAAAGTCTCCTTCAGTTCCTCCATTTTCACAAATATATAGAGGCAGTATATCCAATGGATAGAAACAGAGTTATCAGTTCTGCCAGTTCCTGGCCCTGTCACTTTGGACAAGCTGTTTGATTCCTCTAGATTTTCTTTTCCTCATCTGCAAAATGGGGCCAATATGGTTTACCTCACAAGTGGAAGGATTAAAAGAGATAATAGACATAGTCAACTAGACCCCATAAATGATGGCTCTTGATGTTTATTATGGTAGCAATAAAATTTGGTTCTGTGATGCTCTTGGGCTGGTCTCTCTCATCAGATTCTCAAACTCTTTGGGGCCAGCATCACATCACGTTCATTGATTTATCTCTCCCTCAATTCTTGCACCCATCATTAAGATGGAGGGTAATTGATTAGGAACTGCGTAGAGAGCCCGCAGACCTCACACCCAGTGCTGGCCTGACTTGCATAGGCTCATTGGCCTGCAATTGGGAGCAGTGGATCCTCTTGCAAAAACTGAGGGGGTTGCCATTGTTACAGACAGTGGCTTTCCCTGGAGGCATCATCCAGCTGAAATCTCTCGCCACAGTGGCAGGTGAATGACGGGATTCCTGGAGAGCATGCACCACCTGACTGGCAGCCCCAGAGATCCATGCAGCTGCTGCCTTGGCTAAGAAATCTCTACTGAACTCTATGCTCAGCTGGAAAATGAGCATGTCCTTGGAACTTCTCAGGCGAGGCAGGCTGCCTCAAGTCTGCTGTCTCTGTGGGTGGCTGTATCCAGTAGCCCACAGTCCCTGAGACCCTGTGGCAAGCTTTTGTGGCTCTCTGTGAGCTGGCCAGCCAGGCCTGTGACTGTGCTCCCAGTAAAGTGCACTCCCTGTCCCCCTCCAGCAGGGTACAAAGGCATTGTTAATAGAGCGTGGCAGTCTCATTTGTAGACTCTATTCATCCGGCAGCCAAGAATGATATGTCCTGATACTCCCTCTCTCTTCTCACCCGCCTTTCCCCTTTCTCCCCGCTTTCCCCCTTCCTTTTGCCTGGAGAGTGATTTGTCTGTGTTATGGGTTGGCCTGACAAACCATTCCACATTAGCAGCTGAGATGTTGTTTGAAATGGGAAAATTGCTGGCAAACTGCTCCATTAGTGGTTCCAGTAACAAATACTCTGTTCTCCCAATGAAGATGAGATCGCAGAGGCACAAATTAATACGACTGTCTCCCCCACTCTACAGCGGGGATTACTCTTCAAGATGAATGGGTTCATCCCAGCCAGAAATGTGCATCCACTAGCTGTAGGCTTCAAGGAAGCCCGTTCCTCCCATCTATCCCTTTTGCTCCCACTGCATCCCCTGCCACACACACTTTTTTGTGTGTCTTCCCAGCTGAGGGTTTGGGGAGCATCAAGGCCAAATGAGGAGGTGATGAAAAGATCTGCACCTTGGAGAGAAGGGAGATGGATGAGGATGAGATCCTGAGCCTGGGCCAGGGTGCCATTCATCACACCTAATAGAGCACCCCACCTCCCCCACATGCCTGTTTCCCACCACACCTGTTCTTGGTGACAGGAAGTCATTTGAGAGATGAAAGAATAAAGAATGGAAATGCTCACTCATTCCCCACGGCCCCTTCTCTTCCAAGGAAGTTCTGGGCCCTGGGCCTGCAGCGTCTCTTGTTCCTTTCAAAGTAATAGGAGAGGAAGCATTTCAGGAAACTCCGTAAGAGGTTAAAGGCACAGATTCCAGCAGCAGCCCAGGGGAGTGGTCCAGTCTGGGCCCCTGGGCCTTGCAGGATGTCAGGGAGCCAGTTTGATGAATGTCAGGCTGGGAGCCTAAAGATGTTAAGGCTGTTCCTGTGCTGTATTCAAACAGCCCATGGAAAAGCTTAGAAATGAAGGCAACCATTGACATTTCTGCCCCATTAGCAGTGTGGCTGACTGTTTAACTGAGTAGTGACACGGTTCCATGACAGATAAGCATTGCTGGCCCATGGTCCATCTCTTTTTACTCTTCCTTCTCTTTATCCCTTTGACTTATTCCGCATTCTTCTTGGTTACTTCTGCAGCTTTCTCTGAAGAAGACAGCTGCTGCCAAAGGCGGTTTATAATAAGCAAGAATCAAAAATCCTCAAGGAAAGGTCATCCTTTCCAGCTTTCTCCAAGGAGAGTTAGACCCTTGGACGGGTGCTCCATGTACTAGGACCTGAGTTCTCTGGCTGCTGCAGTGCTTTGTCTGGTCTCCCACAACCAGACCGTGCACCTGTGACAAGAAAGACCTCCCTGTCCTTAAGGCCAGAGAACACAGTAGCCCTCAGTGACCACTTGTTGACAGGTGGATGGTTAATTCACTCTTCTCTGCTCTGTTTCCCAGACGCCTAGAACAGAACTCCATCAAAGCCATCCCTGCAGGAGCCTTCACCCAGTACAAGAAACTGAAGCGAATGTGAGTTTCCCCTGTGGAGAAATGAGCCCAAATGTTTTCAATTTCCGGGGTTGTTTGCAATGTGTAGTGGGCAACCTGTCCAGGTGACGGACCATGTCCATTCCTCCTGGGCAGTTCTGTTTCAGACCTGGAACACTGTCCTAAGCTTGGGAGGTAAGATGTGGAAGCGTTTCCTGAAGATTGTGAGGTGTGTGGGCTTGGACATGCAGCACTAAGAGCCTCTCCAACTAAAGCAAAGTAAAATTATCTGTGTGGGAGGTAGAGACGAATTAGCCTGGAAAATCCATATCACCATTTATATTGTCCCTTGGCTCCAGTGATGTGGACCTAAAATAGGAGTTTCAGCAGAGACGTGACGGTGGCCCCGCAGCTGTCTACACCACTGTCACCAGCATCCCTACAACCATGCATACGTTCATGTAACAAATACCGAGTGAATGTCTGCTGCAAGCAAGGATCTATGGGTAGAGCAGTGAACAGAAACCAAGTCTACTCCCACGGAGCTTGCATTCGAGCGGAAGAATGCAGAAAATAAAGAAACAAATATCAGAAATCAGAGTATCAGTGATGGTGGGAGGGTGTCTTTTAGGTA
The DNA here is from genome assembly GCF_028878055.3 of Symphalangus syndactylus. Taxonomy (NCBI): domain Eukaryota; kingdom Metazoa; phylum Chordata; class Mammalia; order Primates; family Hylobatidae; genus Symphalangus; species Symphalangus syndactylus. The sequence goes on from NC_072429.2 coordinate 17,939,794, forward strand.
GGTGTGCCTATGAAGGTCTCTATGTGCCCGTGGCCTAAAGGAAGGAAGGGAGTGAGCCCTGAGCTCTCAGGAAAGACTGTCCCAGGCAGCAGGAAAAGCAAGTGAAAGGCCTTAGGGAGCATGTGTCGATGGTTTGTGGAATAGCAAGGAGTGGAACAAGTGAGGGGAGAGGATGGGGCTTGTGTTGGAAAGGTTGGTACTAGATCACATGTGTCCTTAGACCATGGTACAGACTTTCTGTTCTTCCTGCATGAAATGAGAAGCCTTGGAGGGTACGGTCAACATGTGAGCACTCCCTACATCCCCATTACCTCTGTAAGTCACATCACTCCACCATTGCATTACATCAATGCCGGGTGACACCAACCCTGCTGTTCCTCCCTCACCACGGCAGCTTGGAGGGCACCATTGAATCACCGCCCTCATCCCCACCATGTGACAATGTCATCATTCTTCCCCATCCCATGACGACCTTGAGCACTTCACTGTGAGTCACTCAGAGCTGGGGGCTCTGCAGGGAGGCCAGTAGGATTCAGAAACAGCCCAACCATTGCCATCACAGGTATTAAAATTCTGGACAGATACTTCTTCCCTTTTTCAGGCTAAGAAATCATTTAGTAGAGCCCAGTAACCAAGTTGCTGTTTTCATTCCACTTCCTCTTTTTGCATCCCCCCACACCTCATCCTCCCACAGAGGAAAGAGAGAGTCAGGTAGAAATATGCATGGACTCGGTCCTGCTTTTTCCTTCCACACGAGGCTGATTCATTGCTTTCCCTTGAGTGGGAGGGCCCACATTAAAGAGGTTAAGTGTCTGCTGATTCCTTTTATGTTAAAAATAAATATCCCTGCGAAACAGTGGCATTGGTAGGCTTTACCCTCAGATCTTGGGAAGCCGACTTCCCATCTCCCTGGAAATCCAAACCAAACAAGCTTTTCTCCTGGTGCAATTCCAGAAGTGGAAACCAACATAATGAGGCAGCTCGAAGCACGTACTTCTTCCCTCCCTTTGGCAGCATTCCTGCTGGAGGAGCTGTATAAATATAGGCCTTAATATTTAAAACCTGGGGCCATTAATCTCCTGGTGTCCCTGCTTCCCCCGCCCGCTCTCCATGCACCCCCCCCCAATTCATTTTTAAAGCTCAGCTTGATTATGCAGCCAGATAGTAATTTCAGTGAAAAATGACAAGTTCAGTCACTGCCCCAACCTATATCTCCTGCATGATTTAAGTTACTGCTCTAATTTTTTGTGAAGTCCAGGTAATTTAAAGCTTGACTATGTTTTACTGTTCCTCCTCCATCCTATTGGACTTGTCATGATCTGTGCATTCAAAATTCATAAGACCTTCTCAGTCACGACCTGGAAAGTGAATTTAATTTTTGATCACTTATGATGCTACTGATATTTATTATGATGCCCTTTTTTCCCCCAAGAGGATGGCAATAGAGAAGAGAGCACACTTAAAAATGTTCAACTAATGGAACTTCAGAAACCTAGATTGAAGTGCAATCAATGGTTTGGGAGAGGTAGGGTCCCTGGTGAGAATGGATTTCAAAACCCTAATTTTTCCTAAATATACATGACCAATGTATCCCTAATATCTAATAGGAGGAAGTTTCCCCCTCAGCTGTGACTGAACTACATCCTGCTCTTATCTCTTACCAAAAAAGAAAAAAAAAGAAAAGAAAAAAGGGGAGGAGGAGAAAAAAAAAGAATAATCTCTGAATGAATGGCTTTGTCTCTGCCTATTCCTAGTGGTCACCTTCGTATAAAAAATATTCCAAGTACAAACTAAAAGGTTGAGTATTCCTTATCCAAAATGCTTGGGGCCAAAAGCATTTCAGAGTTCTGAACTTTTTAGAGTTTGGAATATTTTCACATACATAATGAGATATCTTGAGAATGGGATCCAAGTCTAAATATGAAACTCATTTATGTTTCATATACACCTTACACACATAGGCTGAAGGTAATTTATACAAAGTTTTTAATAATTTTGTGCATGACATGAAGTTTTGACTGCAATCCGTCAGTCACATGAGGTCAGGTGTGGAATTTTCCACTTGTGATATCAGTGCTCAGGAAGTTTCAGATTTTGGAGCATTTCAGATGTTGGATTTTTGGATTAGTGATACTCAACCTGTATCAAAGCAGAGAAGCAGTAGAAAGCACTGGAGACAGCCCCTCGGTCTTGCAAATTTAGTTAACTAACTGGTAGGCCTGACACCTGGGCTATCTATTATTGTGCCAGAATGGGGTGTTGGGAGTTCTTTTCTCTTACATCCTCTTAGGCAGAGCGACTCATTCCACAAGCTCTAGGACTTCCTAGTATCTCACACTTATATTCCCTGCATGACCTTTATAGGCACTTGAATTTGCCACCTGTATTCCAAACAGTCTGGAAAAGCTACCCCTTCTTGGTCATCCAGTTTATAAGCCCCAGAGGACCAAGGTGGGCCTGAGACCGTTTTCTAAAACATTGTGGCCTGAAGTATACGACCTAGGGACCACCTACATGGGAATCACCTGGAGATGTGTTACATATACAGATTCCTAGCCCCAACCACCCAGCCTACAAATCAGACTCTCTGCAGTGCATTTTTAATCTACACTCGTGAGGTTTGAGAAGCACTGGTCAAGAGTCATCCCAGTGCCCAGAATCAGTTCTAGGAGCAGCTGCTGTGGCTAGGGACAGGGTCAAGCATGGAGGTCAGTGGGCAGCTGGAGCCATCTCCCATCTGCCTTCCAGCTCAGTGCCGTATGTTGTGCATCCATCATAACAAAATAGCAGAGGGGGCCTTGAGCTGATAGGAGACTTGAGATGCTTGCTCTGTGCCCAGATGGCTGTGTCCAGTCACTTATGGCTCCAGGTACTTCACCTCTCAGGGCTGCTGTTTCCTTCTTGCAGAATTAAGAATTAAGGCAGAGTGTGCCAAATGTTCTCACTTATACATGGAATCTAAACAAAGCCAAACTCCTAGAAGCAGACAGTAGAATGGTGATGTTCAGAGGCCGGTGGGGTGGGGGTGGGGTGGAGATGAAGATGACGCAGATGTGCGTCAAAGGGTGCAAAATTTCGGGTAGACAGGAGGAGAAAGTTCAAGAGATCCATTGTATTATACAACATGGTGAATGTAATTAACAACAATGTATCGTATACTTGAAAATAGCTCAGAGAGTAGGTTTTAATTGTTCTCACCACAAATAAATGATAAGCATGTGAGGTAATGCATAGGTTAAGTAGCTTGATTTAGCTATTCCACAATGAAAGCATATATCAAAACATTGTATTGCACACCAAATATGTATACATTTTTAAAAGACTAGTTGAGTACAGTAGTGAAAAAGGAGGAAAGAGTAGAACAAGGAGTTTGATCTGTAACTGAGTGTGAAAAATCCATTGAGAGAACTCACTACCTTTGAACCAGCCTAAATATACAGTTTTTATAATAATAAAAAAAAAAGACAAAGTGACCAAGGTCAATTCCCAGCTAAACTATCTATCACTTCTCCAATTCCCACTCTCCATCACCTCCAAACCATGAGGCATCTCACCTCATACTGTAGGGAGAGATGGATCCAGAAGTCTAGTTGTGGACTGAAAACCAGTTTGCCCTCCCAAAGCTAAAGCAGAGGGTTTCCCTGCTGGCCACAGAGCTTCCTCTTGCAACTAGAGGTCTCAGCACCTTGAAGGGACAATTCATAATCAGGGGGCAAAAAGACAACACAGGCCCTCCCGCTAGTCCAGTCTAAACAGATCCTTCGTGCTTGTCTGGAATGCTTTGCATAGGCAGCCATGCTGACGGCAAGTGAGATTAGGATAATACAGAGTATTTGTTTGTTAAGACCCTTGAACAAAACCGGAGTGCAGAAGAAAAGCCCGGTGTAAGCTGACGAGTTTGTGAGTGCAATCTGCGGATTTGTTGGAGGTGATTTCGCCAGCTAAAGGGATAAACTAGACAGCTGCGCTGAAGAGCCTTAACCCGTGAAATATCGTTTAAAGTACAGGCTTTGGAGGCAGGGAGGGGAGGAAGTAGAGGCCTCAGCAAAGATTGTGGCGTGGTTCTTTTGAAATCTTTTAGAAGAAGGAAGGAAACAGGCTCAGAGAGATTCCCACTGCATGTGCTTAAGAGGCTGGGAGGCTGGAGTGTCTGGCCTCACTGGAGTCAATTGCTCTGTGGTGCTTTTTTTCTCCATATTCTCTCTTCACCTCATTGTTGACCTTCCAAGATCCCAGCTCTCCCACTTCTGCACAAAAACAAAGACCCATTGATTTATTTTGTTAAAGAAAAAGAACTGGAGAGGTTTGATGTCGCAGGAAATTGGAGCATCTCTCCTTCCAGTGACAAGATCCCAGAGGCCATCCCTGAACTAATGACTCTAAGAGAGAGAATTTCCCCTCAGTGAAGGGCCGTTAGCAAGAGCTGGTGTCTGGGTTCTCAGAAGTCACTGGGATGCCAGTAATTGAGCAGCCTCAGGGCCTCTGGGAAGGAGCCAGGGTCGAGGAGATTCCTCTGCACCTGCAAAGCCAGGTTAGCTGCCCCAGGCCCCGGGCCCAGCATTCATAGAATTGCCCTGGCCCACAGCATCCCTCTTGCTCTCATTATCCAAAGCCTGGGACATTCTCATGCCCTGGGCTTGCTCCCAGTTGAGGAACACACTGCCAGCCAGTGACAAGCCCACATCTCCCAGGCGTCCCCTGAGAATCCCAGGATGTGCTTACATCACACAGCCTAGAGCTTGCACCGGACCAGACAGAGACTTAAGTCACTGCTCAAAACCTCCTTTCAGGTCAGGGAGGAAAAGTCACTGGGGAGGTGAAATGACTCAGGACTTTCTGGGAGAAAAATGAGCAGCTGCTGAGGCATGAGGCAAGAAGATGATGCCTACAGGAACCCTGGCCTGTGGTTGGTTGGGTGAAGCCGGTTCCTGTTTCATCTGTGCCATTAATTGCTTGGTAATGAGACGTAAGGCCCTAATTTGACTGGGCTCAATTTTCCACCTACAAAGTGATGGCTCACGTGTTCACAGCCTCGTGTCCCGATCAAGATGCCACCGGTGAGTATTCTTTGAAAACCAAGAAGAGTGATGTAAATGTGGTGCACTTTATCATGAGGTAGTTGAACTGAAGGCTCCTTTAAGCTCCTTCTCTTGCACCATGAATAAATGAATTGCCTGATTGATTAATTAATCCTTACCAGTTTGAATGCCTGAAATGCTTGATTCACACTTAGGAGTGACCGTTATCGCACCTTTGAGCCATGTTCTCAGACTTTACCGTTAATGTTTGCAGAGACATCAGCAAGAATCAGATATCGGATATTGCTCCAGATGCCTTCCAGGGCCTGAAATCACTCACATCGCTGTAAGTGGGGCCCGAGTTGGGGGCTGAGGTGGGGGGAGGGGGGCGCCGGAGGGAAGAGGGACGCGTCCATATTTTTCAGGAGGTGTTTATCAAGACTTTATGTTCCCTTACACACTTGTGGCAACCTGGTAAAAGAAACAAATATTTCTTCAGGAGAAATTGATCTTGGGGAATATTTCTACAACCCACATGCATTATTTTTATTGATTAAGTGCCTAGCCGCTTTCCCAGTTATTGGCTTCTAATTCGAATGCATCTTCTACTCCGACCTCACGTCCCCCTCCCACCCCACCTCCTCCTCCCACCCCACATGCCACCGCAGCGCTATCTTTCTGGTGTAAGGAGAGATGGTGATGTGTGTTTATTACCGCTTGGCCTTGCCAAGGGAGGAGCTCATTTTCTTCTGCTGATTTTCAGGCTTTCTCTCCAGACCACCCTCACGGCCATTGTCCTAAGAAAACATCCACCCCATCCTATAGCTCTTCCTGTCTTTGATTTTGAAACCCATAGGCAGCCCACTGGTTGGAACCAAAGTTTCACCCACCAGGGGTTCCAAGACCCCTGCCAGCAGGAAGGTATAGAATGTCCTCATTCTGTCAGTGACTCGTGTGGCATAGGGAAGTCACTTGAGCCTTCTATGGATGCTTCTTAGTAGGCAGGATGGGACAGTGATCCCATTCCCTCCTAACACATCCAATGATGATCATGTGTACAGTAAAACAGTAATTAGTAGCGTTTACTGAGCATTGACTGGGTACCAGGTACTGTTCTAGGAGTCTGTCAGGTTTAGTCCTCACCACAACCTAAAATATAAAATATATTGTCATCTCGTTTTTACAGCTAAAGAACTTGGACAATCTAAGCTCCACCGAGACAGGGATTATTATCTCTTTTTTTCACGGATGTATCCCTAGTACCACAAACTGTATTTGGCACAGAGTTAATATGCCAAAAAAAAAAAAATCTTGTTTCATTCAACCATTTACTTATTCTTAAATGTAACTTATCCAAAGTCCACAGGTAGGAAAGGCAAGATTTGAACCCACGCTGTCTGGCTCCAGAACCCACACTCTTGATCAGTCTGTCTATATTTTGCCTCTCCATGCAGCCATGCAACCTGTTTACCTAATTTATGAGTGGGCAGGTAAAAAGGTGCACATTTTCTCCCCACCTGGCCCCATCCCACCGGGAAGGCGATGAGGACTGGGAAGTCTCTGATTCAGCTGTTGCCTGCTGCTTGCAGAGTGAATTGGTTTCATTTATCGAATAGAACATCTGGCTGGGATATCAAAGATGGGACCGTGTGTGAGATTAGTGTCTGCTTGTGCTGAAGATCACAGAGGAGAAGGGAGAGGAGCCGTCTGCCACCAGGATCCTGTCTCTGCCCCCACCCTCTCTCTTCCCTCGTCTGGTTTCCCTCAGCCAGGATTTGGAGACAGTCTGAGGGCAGTGAGGTGCTTCCTGTCTCGTAGGAAAAGGAATTCAAAATCTAGTTGCCAAACATGAAATTGGCATGCTGCTGCCTGACTCTGAAATATATGTGAGCATTGTTTAAGTGAAGCACCTCTCACTCCCGATTTATTCATTCAACCGTGCAGTAGATGCCTACTGTGTACTGGCAGTGTTATAGGCACTGTGAGTATGGCAGTGAACTGTACGCACAAGATCCTTGGCCTGACAGAGCTTACAGTAGAACACAAACACACCCAATCCCAGCTCAGGAGCAGCCAAGGTAAAGGGCTGGAGAGCCTTTACCCCTTAGCTGTGCGTGCACTCATTCATTCAACAAATATTTATTGTGCTAGACTCTGTTCTATCTTGGGGTCTGGAGACCCAGTCATGAACAGCCATATAATGTTTCTACACTCATGGGGCCTACATGCAAGGGAGCTGGGAGGTGAGGGGGAGGGAGGCAGAAAAAATTAAAATTAAATAAATATTTAAGTAACAATGTGACATAAAGATAAGTGAGATGAAGAAACTAAAATAGGGTGACAGGTGATATAAAACATTAACTAAAATATTAAAGAGACACCTCCCAAGGAGGAGATGTTTGAGCTCAGACCTAAAAGGCAAGAAGAAGGTAGTCAAGGCAAGACCTGGGGTGGGAAGCCAGACAGGGGTACACCCAGATGCCTGAGGTGACCACACAGGCAGGAGAGCCTCAGCCCGCCTCCGCCTGCCAGGGAGTGCTTTTGACGTCCTGGGCTCGGACGCCTGCTATCCCACGGCATGGTGGGTGGTGTGAGGACCCCCCTTGCCCCGAGCCCCGCAGCTTCTGCCACACTAGAAGTCCTGACATCAGCTGACACGGGCAGACAGTGACATTACTACATTTGGCACAGTGAGCGGTGGGGCATTAATATGAATTACAAATGTGTGCCTGAGCTATCATGCTGACTTTTATTTAGTCATTAATTTGTTGAAACATTAATGAAACACACCCGTAGGCTGATGGAGACATTCACTCTTCACTCCCAGTGGCGTCTGGAAAAGGGGGGTTTGGTTTATCACGCCCATTTACCATTTCCGCATCCTAATATTTTGTCTCCTCAAAGAAGGATTACAGCCTGGATTGCGATCCGAGTGAAAATTGAGTATTGTATGCATTCAGCGCACTTCAGTGCTCTGGAGAGGACTTAAGAAAAACAACCAAACTCTCCTACGATCAGTTCCCTGGGTCACGGAGGAGGCTGGACCCAAGAGACAGCAAGGCCTGTGCTATGGATGGGAGCAAAGAGAGGCCGGCTGAGCTTCTGTGGCACCTGTGCAGAGGACCAGCAAGGGCCAGGCACAGAGACACCCCTGAGCACTGTGCTGGAGTGGGAGACCCAGTAGCCTTCCTCCCCAGGCCTCACCAAGACACCAAAGATGAGGCCCATGAATCAGAGACACCAGTATAAGGGTCACTGGAGGCCCTTAAGAGAAAGGGGTAAAAGAGTTCTGAGTTCCTGGGTTCCTGGAACTCAAAGAATAGGAAAAGCGGATAGAAAGTAAAAGCTGCCATTACTGTGAGACAGCAAAGCTCCCTAGTTTTTCCCGAGAGCCAGTCCTTGACTCAGCAGTCCCTGCACCCATCTGGAGATGACCCCAGATGCACAAAGCCCTGTCTAGATGGATGATTAAATGACTCAGCTTAGGAATTCCTAAGATGCAAAGGGATATTAAAAGGAAACGTCCTGTAGGCTGGGCTCAAGCTGATCAATACCCATTGAAGACACAGGGCCAGTCTCCCACACAGTGTATTTATTGCCGGGCTGTGAGTCATATTAGCAGCTTAGGGAGATACCACAAAGAGACCGCTTCTTCCTGTTGGGGATTATGTATTTGGCTAGGTTGCCCAGGAATGGAGCAGGATGGAGCCCATTTCTCCTCACCTCCCAGACAACCTGCCCTTCCAGCCCCTGGCTACTCTTGGCTGCCTCTGTCTCGCTGATGAGAAGGGATTAAGCAGGCCGTGGAAGGGGTTGTCCTGAGATCTCATACCCAGAACTGGCCGAGGTGATGGCTTCCTGCAGGACTGGGTTCTGGTGGCCTCACATCCGCAGTGATTGCTGTCTTCTCCTTCTCTCTTTCAGGGTCCTCTATGGGAACAAGATCACCGAGATCGCCAAGGGACTGTTTGATGGGCTGGTGTCCCTACAGCTGCTGTGAGTAGGAAACTTGTCACCGTTTGTGTCTTTTATACTATCGGAAGGCTCCCACCTGAAAACTTTGAGCCATGCTCCAGAGAGTTCTTTTGACTTTCTGCAAACAAAAGAGAAAAAAATGTTTGAGCTGTCCATGCTTCACCTCCATTTCCTATTTTTGTGAAAGGAGAGTCAGCGAGTGGGCAGAGGGAGACCATGTGCATGAACAGAGGAAGGTCAGTGTGCATAAACCCAACTGATACAGCCGAGGGCCCTGGCACAGGCATGAAGATACTAAGCACAGGGTTTGGGGACAGAGATTAGGAAAGAGTCAAATCCAACAAATAGAAAAACATTTTTCAGTAGTGTGCTAAGAATGTAAGGAACTAAAACATTCATACACCAAATTCCAGTACTAAAACTGAGACACAGCTGCTGATGGACATGTGACCTTGAAGAGGGGTCGGGGCAGGGGGAATAATTTGAGAGGAGCATAATCAGTCACCAATGTGACTCCATCTGGGAAAGGCAGGGTGGGAGGGGAGTGTTTACTTGATTTAAAGGAAGGATTGTTGCCTCGAATTTTAAGCTCAGGGATTATTTGTTTGCATTCATTTCATTCTGGTCATTTGAGCTTAAATGTTTGAAGAAGATAATTGAATTGTGATGTGGAGAAGGAAGGAAAAGAATTTAGCTCATAGTATGGTTTAATTTTTGTGCTGGTAAAATCATCTCTGATTTGTGACAAGGCAGCTATAGCATCTACACACATGTACCAAGGGTGTGGGAGTGTGTGTGCATGCATGTGCACGCTTGCTCTGTCACCATCACAGTTCCTCTGGGTATTAGGAACTGATCTTGAGTATCCTTTAAGCAGTGGAGACCAAGTCTCAGAGACATACATGACTCTCCCCTAGTCACACAGCAGAAGAGGTACGGAAACCGGAAAAGAACGTACATTGCCATGCCCTTCATTCAGAAACCTCCCAGCCCTCTGAATAGCACATGATGTATGTTTGCAGAGGTGTGCGGGTGTGTGTGTGTGTGTGTGTGCAGGTGTGCATATTTTTAAAATCACCTCCAAGTCACAGGCAGTGAGGAAGAGGCCTGGCACCTCCCCACCTCCTACGTAAAGTTCAGAGGACCCACAGCATGGATTTGTGGGCCAGGACTCAAGCTGGTGCTCTACAGGGGTGGCAGGCACAAGAGCAAAGAAGGAGACAGGAACAAGGGACACATCTTATGTGGTTGATGCCCAGGGACTCTTCAAAAAAGAGGAAGTGAGACTTTTCCTCCAGCCCTTTCTTACATCTTTCCTCTGCCCTTCCCATGTCCTTTAAGACTCGGCTCTGGACAGATTCTCCCAGAACACACACTGATGTGAATTATGTAGGCACGAGATGCCCAGCAAGTTTCCAGGGAGCAGATCTGTCATACCAGCAACGAGGTTTGTTTCAGTGAAGCTGAAAGCAAGAGAGAGAAAATCTCTCTTTCTCTGCATCTCCCCCATCTCTGTCTTCCTGTCTGCCCCACTCTGTGTGTGTCTGTTTGGGCAAATTCCTGTTCAACGGTCCCAGCCTTTGGTGGGCTTTTAAGGCTATGCGTTAGAATGACAGGCCAGGGCTCTGCAGGGAGCTGGGTGTTTCACAGATGGTATTCTTTGCTTGTAGCAAAGAAACTGTACGTTATAACTGCCACCATAAGGCTAGTTAACTGTAGCTATTAATCCCTTGAAAGAAGAGTATCAATAGTATCCACCTTGAGGTGGATTTGGCAGTGCTGTGTTCCACCAAGCTGGTGTGATTTTCCTTTTATAATCTGTGTGCGTGTGTGCAGGAAGGAAAATGGCTTTGCACACATTAAGGAGACACAGAATGTGCATCACAGTGCCTAGCACAGTGCATGTATACTTAAAAAGACGTGTATCTCAGCTCCAAGCTAATAGCAGCCATGAGGTTAATAGAACTAACAGGACTTTGCATGGGTTGCGAAGGCAACTCCAGTTTAATGTCACCATTTTGAGCAGATGGAATTGAGTAGCTTGGGGTAAAGAGGAAGCAACTCTCCTCTCTTGAGACCAAGAGTTGACACAACTCAGGCAGGCCTTACCAGAAAGAACCAGTAACTGGGACTCAAGTAGCTGTCATTGGGTTTTGACCTGCCATTGAGTGGTTGGAAAGCAGGCCCTGATTCGATCTAATTTAGTGTTCAGCCTGCTGTAGATTGGATTTCTCCCTGTTAGACTGGAGACACTGATAAGAAGGCTCTGATTAGAATACCCTGGTAGTCTGGGTAATTTTCTCTCCTTTGACTCAGAGGCTCTTTGTGAGAGGGTTGCATTTTTTCTTCTCATTCCATCTCTCACATTATAGGTACTCGCAAAGCTGAAGTGCCTCTGCCACACGAAGTGGCCCTGGACATTTCGTTTCTGGCACTTGCTATGATGCTGGTGGTAATAAAGTGGGTACATTGTAGTTGGTTCTCCTGCCTGCCTTCCCTCTTCCCCCACTCCTCTGGACTTTTTGGCCATCCTGTCAAACTTGCCCTGTCCAGTATGTACACAGCCAGCCTCCTGGGAGCTTTTCTTGGTGTGTTCCTTTGGGCAAATGCCCAAAATTCTTGGCCATTCTGGAGAGAATGTCTCCGTTTTTTAGAGGCTGTGGCAAATGCATCCACAAGGAACAAGCCCCAGCTGTCCTAAACATGATATTCTGTCGTTGGTCCCCTAGAGCCTCACGAGAGTTACCCCCTTCAGTTTAAGTTCCAAAATCTTAGCGTTCAAAGGAACATCAGGGCTCCAAGCACAGCCTCCTACCTGGCTAGAACAGGAATCCCTCTCATGCACGCTCTCACAAATCCTCCTGTCACTCGTTTGCTGATGGTTCCTCTGATAAGTCCTCACTGCCTAGTTGGAAGGTTAGAAAGCTTTCTTATACTAAACATTAGTAATGGTTTCTAGAAAACTCAGAAAAGTCTGTTATCATTGTCTTCAGATGTTTGAAAATAGCTAGTATGTCTGCCTATAATTAATCCTAAACATGTTCAGTTCCTGTGGACATTCATTGTATAAATACGCATTTATTGTTCATTACTAGCAATCCTTATTGTCTTTGGGGGATGCAAGGTAACCTGTCAGCTTCCCTCCTTAAAACTGGCTGCTAGGAAGTGAGTTGGTGCCCATTTGGACACTAGGAAGTATGTTTAGAATTGAAATATCCCACATGGAGGCATCTCAGAACCCAAGGTGAGAACAGGACATATCACTGGGCACATGATCCCAACCCCAGGGGTGGGAGCAGCTCGATTATTAGAGAAATGACCTGTCTTCCTCCTCACTGGAAGCTCAGGGTGAATGGTCTTGCTCCTCTGCCTTCCCCTGCCCACCCAGGCTCACAGGCTCCTGGGACATCTGTGGAGATGGTGATCCTCTGTGGGCAGCCAGCCATCGTGCCCTGAGATCCCTCACCTTGTAGCTCAGAGGTCCATCCTCCCAAAGCAGGAAAAGGCTGTCATTTCCTCCGCTGATGGACAGCTGCAAGCTGCGTTGCTACAGCTCCCCTTCAGGGAGTGAGGAGCATTCATTTAGTGCTCATCCATCACATGACATGCATAAGAAAGCCACTTAAGTGGGGAGGGCAGTCATTTGAGGTGGAAGCTTTTAAACCCGCTCCAGGTGGTCTTAAACCAAACCAGACTGTCTTCAGGCTGGAATAAGTTAAGACAACTCTAGCACCTGTTGTTTAATTTTCTTGGAAGGCAGACAAGACCATTTGAGGCTCTCGGAGTTTGCCAAGCAACATGCCAATTACAGAGCAGTGAGCAAAACTTCACTCCCTATAGTTCACTTTTCCCCACCAGCTGTTTCACAAGAACTACTTACTACTGCTAATAATAGCAGCTAACATTTATTGAATACTTAATATGCTTCAGGACCCGAAACTGCTAAGCAATTTCGTGTGCATCATCTCATTTAATCTACCACAATGCTAGGAGGAAGGTGTTGTGGAAAGGCCCATTTTACAGATGGGGAAATGGAGGGTTAAGTGACTTGACCATTGTCACTTAGCATGATGGAGCCAGGATTGGAACCTGGGCAGTCCATGCCCTTACCCACGGCACATCCATCCAGAGACATCTGGACCCAGTCACAGGCAGATCTGCAGAGCCAGTTTTTTGATATGCAGAGCAAGAATTTCTCAATGGCTCAAGCCACAGAGAGGGTGCTGTTGAACTGCAGATCAACTCCTTTTGTTATGGCTCAGCATAATTCACGGCTCTGTGTCCATGGAACTTTCTCTGATTCATTGTCGTCAGCCCACTAATGTTTGCCCTATGAGAGGACAGTCAAGGAGCTGCTTGTATTTAGAGACCCAGTCGAGGTGGTACAATGAGAATTGTCTCCAGCAGAAGAAGCAGACTGACTTGGCAACGCGTTCTTGAAGGAGGGGTTCTTCCCTCTCTTGTGTACTTGGAAAGCCCTTGGGTAGACTTAAATTCTGGAATCGTTCCATGCTAGTCATTGAATGAATGGTTCACCCCATTTAAAGGACTGATTGGTAACCATGTGGCAATCAGATAGGAAAGTTACCACCCTAATAGTCATGAGGGAAGGAATGGGCAAGCCACCATAGGTGAGGTCACTTGAGTTGGTAACCAAATAATAGTTCTCCCTCTCTGGTCTCTCGGAATCTCAGCTTTCATCTGTTTCCCTTAGGAAAACCCAGCGGCTTACAGCCCGTTCCTAGCACCCTCCTGTGTCTCTGGGGTAGAAAGAGGTCTTGTTTTTCAGACAGGCGGTCCAATGGTGTTTCTGCATGCCTGGTTACTCTTGCATCAGGAATCACCATGACAACCCACAGCCATTGACAAGCAGTGCAGTCACCAACAGGAGAGAAGGGAAGAGCCACTGTTGCCCCTAGTTGGGACTTGGAGGGCTTCTCCTGTTTCCCCTTGAGTGTTTAACAAGACGTGGCCTACAGCACCCATTTTCAAGCACAGAGAAGATTCTGGGCAGGGTCAGAATTCATGGCATCAGCCGTCATTGGGTTCTTCCCCACATCCAGCCTCAGTAGGTTGCTGAAGGTCTAAATTAATCCCCATATTTTATAGGGAAAGGATGATAACATAATGTTCTAAGGTGGCAGAGTGGTCCTTATTACAATTAATGGATAAAGAAATTCAGGATGGCAGGGGGTTAATACTAGAGAAATAAAAAGAAGGAAGGCATATTAATGCAGGAGGTTTGGCTCTATATCCTGTAGCTTAATTAGGGGTACAGAATAGCTCCCCTAGTTGGTGTCCTCACTAAGAGTTCATGCCAATGTGTAGAGGTGATAACTACTTCCAGGGACACACAGAACACTTTTTTAAATAACAAAGAGACTTCATAACCCACTTTTTATAAATTCTCCTACTAAAGGAGCTAGAGAAAAGGTTATGCCAGATGCCTGTTGGCGCCATCTTTCTCCTGTTGTGTATCTGCATCTGAGTGTTCAAGAAACAGAAACAGACTCCCCATCCCTGTTTTAGGAAAAGAAGGCCCACAGAGCATCTTTCTTGGCAGGAGCCTGGGCCCATCTTCCTATCCCATTGTCTTTTCTGGAAGAGCTTCATCCATTCTCCTGGAAGGGCCACTGCATTCTTTCTTGGCACCAGTTTTCTGAGGAGGCCTTGCTCTCTGGAGTTTGGAATATGCTTTCAGCATTTCCAGACAAATACCATAGAAGTGGGAGGAGCAACATAACCAGTGTCCTCCACAGACCCTTGGTCAAGTGTGGAGAATATAAACGCCACCAGAATGATTGCACTGGGCCACTGAGTCAACATGTGAATTGCTGGAGTTGCCAAAGTGATTTTGATTAAATTGATCATTAAGCCTGACTCCAGATGTCTGTGTTTTCCAAACTTTGCAAAAAAGGCCTGTGGACTCCAGGGGGAACCTTCATTGAAGAGCGGATCAGAGCAAAGGCAGTAGCTAACAGTGGGGCTCAACGATCTTCTCCCCATGAGGATTTTCAAAAGCCTGGGTGTGGTGGGTCCTTTTAGTGGATCAGAATGGACCTGGTTTTCCCCCTGTGGGCCATCTCCCCATGCTACCTGGACCCGAAATGAATGAAGCTGGAAGCTGCTACTAGTGATGAGAACATCTGGGACTTTTCTGCACAGGCCAGTCCCGATCCCCTAGCAGAAAGACTTGAGTCACGAGGGTTCTCCCTGGCACCGACATGGGCATTTCATTTCCCTCCTCCAGCTCTAGCTTTTTGGCTCCCAGTGGCTTCTGTTTTTCTGCTTTGCTTTTCCTGAAGGCCACAGCTCCCAGAAAGCAAGAGCTCTCAGCAGCACAGCTATGCTGGTTAGTCAATGGGCTGAGTGCTAATACCTCTTGACGTGGAACATATGTGGCAGCCGAAAGTGCTCCAAGGCAGGGGGTGGCAGAGGGCCTCCTAGAGCTCACACTTGGAAATAAATTTAGAAGGTGCTGTACATGCCCTCCCACTCTCCAATGTGCCACTCTCCTTAATTTCCTCTGACGGGAGCACGGCTCTTTTTGTTGTTGTTCTGCCTTATTGTAAAATCACCCGCTGCGTTGATAGGAGTGGCTACAAACAGGGTACCTCCACCGCCTCCCATCAGCCTCAGGTGGCTCCCTCAGGCCCTTAGTGAGAGGGGACTGGCTCTCAGGGCAGCATGATGATTGGAAACAAAATTTTGTTTGATGGCATGAGTCCAAATACTATCCTACCTCTTACGGGTTGTGGAACTTTGGTCAAAGTTATTTAAGCTCGCTGAGCCCCAGAAGTGTCACCTGTCAAAGGGAGATTAAATGGGAGTACCTGGCCTTGTGAAGTGTTTAATATGCATTACCTGTTAGGCCATGTGGCCCCTGCTGTTCACCTGGTGGCTGTGGTTCACCTGGTCGGATGATCTCAGCCTTCCCTCTCTTTTCATTTATATGATCTCGGAGAGTCCTTTGAGAGATGGATCCGGAGCAGGTGGCCCCAAAAGATCGCTGGATCTGCGTCTGGGGAAATACCGACGAATACAGTATTCACCAGGCAGTTCAGCCTGACTCACTGGATCCAACAGCAGATTGGGCTGAAGTGAGGTCTTTGGCTGGGATGTCACAGTTGTCAGTTTGAGTACCAGGCAGCCTCTTGAACGAGGCCAGCTGGGGCATCCCACCTTGTGTGCTATTGCTATTATCTCTGTCCTGTGGTTGTCCTTGGCCTGCTCAGAGTACGGAGAGCACAGAGCCAGGCATATCAGCTTCCACATCGGCATTCAGTCAGTGATCCTGAAGGGGGAAGCCTTGCCTCGTGCAGGTGCAAACCACTCAGTGCCACCTTGTGCCAATGAAGGCTTGATCAGCATCCCATGCTGAGGCTCCTTCCTGGGAGTCAGGAGGACTTCAGATGCCTCTGCACTCCCAAGAGGCAAGCAGAGTCTTCCAAACCCAGCCAGACCTTTGTCCATCTGAAGCATACCCAGGTACAGTGAAGGCTGGCAAAAAATAGCCACTCCTCACACATAGGGAAAATGGAAGAGAGAATATAGATTTTAAATAGTAGATAAGAGTTTTCTTACTGGAAAAATGAAGATAATCATAGTGCTGTTGTGGGGGTTAAATAAGACAGTGCCTGGAAAGTGCCTGGGAAAAGCACACAGAGAGGTAGTCTCTAGAGAGGATGCTGCATTATTATCATTTCACACAGCAGTTACACCACTGCTCCTCAAACGGGGATGAACCAGGACACAGCAAGCATCCTGGAATCTCTGCTGCAAAGAGGGGGAATCCATCCCTCTGGTGAAAGAGGAGGCCTGTGTTCAGGATTCCTTACAGAACTGCTAAACCTCATCTCAAATGTTTGTTTACTCTCTATTTGCTCCATCATGTGGTGCTTTTAAAATTCCCTTCCAATTCTTGTCCATGTACCATATAGCTAAGAGCTCCTTTCATGGAAGCTGGGCTGAGTTGACTAGCTGCCAGCCTTCCTCCCAAAGGAAAGAAGGCACAGGGACAGGCTGTTAGATCTTGCTGATGCTGGGGACCAGTGAGGCTGTCCTCAGCATCTAATTCTGGATAAGCAGCTTAATTTTATCTCTCCCTGCACCTATGCAACTCGCCTGAGGGAGCCAAGCAACTTGGGAGAGAATGAGTGACCAGGAGACTTTGCCCTTTTGTGTTTTCTTTTGCTCCATGCTTCATGAACTCTGCACCTTGGGCTATCTTTGCCTAGTAATTCTGCCAGCCTGGGTTGTTTTGATGCCTTACATATTTGAAGTAACATCCCATGCTGAGAGATCTAGGAGCAATAGGAAACAAAGGAGCATCTGGATGAGAAAAAAAGAGCCTAAATAGGCCTGATGAGTGGGAAGGATTGCCAGCGTGGCATTTAGTTTTTTATGAAGGCAAGTCAAGTTGCCATTTCTTTCTCCCCATGGCCATCGTCCTTGTCTGGTGCCTAATATGCCATAGAACCAATTGCTACGATTGGGCTTATGAATCTGCACTGGGGTTTCAAACCTAAATGCCCACCAAGGCAAGGAAGGTCAAGTAAGCTAGTGAAGGGGCCACAATAGGGAATAGTGAGGACTGTGGCAAATAGAGAGCATATGTCCTATCTAAAGGGGGCAGCTACTCCATGGCTGCCTCCAGGGAACCGAGGGTTGCCTGAGCTCCTGAATTTTGTTTTTCAAGAGAAAATAGAAAGCTGGTGTGGTGTGGTATGGTGTGTGTGTGTATGTGCATGTGCGAGTGTGTGTGTGTGTATTGTATGAAAGTTTCCAATTTTTTAAACACAGGATTGAATAAACATATTTATGTGGCATGATGCACAATGCTGCAATAAGGATTCCATCCTCAGGCTATCAGATGGGCACCTCTGACCTGTTGTGTACTGAATAGTTCAGTATTTCCTGACAAGATGATGTATTCAGAAGGCCCTGAATGTCAAGGTTTAGAACAAAACACTTACCATGTGTGTACTTTTAAAAAAATCAAAACACTGTGTGTGTGAAGGGTCCATTCCTGAGCCCTGGTTGCTGGGCCCTATTGAGTCCTCCAGCTTTTCTCCCTGTTTCTCTGCTCTATCACATTTCCTTCAAATGCCCCCAAAATGCAGTGACATTGACTAAAATTTAATACATAAAGCATAGGAATTTGCAGGGGGGAAGGACGTTGCAAAGAGTATAGACCAATAGGATGGGTAGACAAGACATTCACAAAGAAGAAACTGAGCCCTCTAGAGACCTCAATTATCACAACCACTTCCAGCGTGCTCCCTAGAAATATGTGTGACCTTGAAAACACCTGCCAAACTCTCAGCCTCAGTTTCCTCCCC
Source organism: Symphalangus syndactylus (assembly GCF_028878055.3). Taxonomy (NCBI): domain Eukaryota; kingdom Metazoa; phylum Chordata; class Mammalia; order Primates; family Hylobatidae; genus Symphalangus; species Symphalangus syndactylus. The sequence goes on from NC_072429.2 coordinate 17,958,128, forward strand.
TGTCACTTGTGAGTCAAGTTCTGTCCATCTGCCCAGGTTCCTGGGAGAATAATGGGACTTTGGGAAAGCACTTTGGAAAACACAGTATTCTAGCAGTATGAGCATTTTTTTTTCCACTGCCAGGCAGGAGGACATCTGTATGAACCCTTGGGACCTTGCCCATTATTAGCCAGATTAAACAGGCAGTTCTTCTTCCACTTGTCACTGCCACAGCTGCTTGCCTGCACGCGGGGTGCACCGGGACCATGGGGAGTATGGGACCTGCAGCAAGGGAGAGGTGGCATGGATGATTTAGCACCATGGGCAGCCCCACTGTTGCCAACTGCAGAACCCCTGGATTCTGGTATGGAGAGACTCCTGAGGCAGGCCAGCCCGGCATCCATCTCATGGGTCATTCCCCACCAGGGAGGGGCTGAGCCAGCCTCGAAAGTAAAATTCTTGAAATTCAACATTTCTGCTGGTTAGTTTATTTTCCCCTTCCCCCAGTTTCAATCGAGAGGGGGTAAGAGATGATTTTACATTGACTACAAGGCATATCTAGTCAGTCTAGGATCAGTAAAGGTAATTGTTAGGATCTCAATGTGCTTGACTTGCCAGCTCTGCTCTGGAAAACTGCCTGCCGCCCTCACGGCATCCTCTGCTTTCCCAGACTTCCACCCAAAGGGTAGCTTCCTATGATGCTTTTTTAGGGAGTCTGAAGAGCTAAAAACAGCTTCCTCGTGGATAGGAAGGCTGACCCTGGAAGGGGTGAGGGATGGGTGCTGCCTTAGAGAAGTTGAGACCCTTGAAGCTGCATATGGAGTTATACATCTTAATAAAGAATAAGCACTGAGAAGAAAGGGAGGAATAAAATAGCTGTCATTGGTGCCATTATAGAGCTCCTAATCCTGTGTGGAAGGCAAATGATAAATATCCTATAATCACAAGTGGCAATGAGTGCCAGGAGGGAAATAAACAGGGGGGTGTGAGAGATGATGACAGAGTGAGGGTCCCATTGTAGACGAGGGGTCAGGGCAGGCCTCTCTGAGGAGGGGACATGTGAGCTACAGTGGAAAGCAGGAAAATAAGGCAGCCCTGCTGAAAGAAGGTAAAGAGGGTGTTCAAAGGTCCTAGGGAAAAATCTGGTGTGTCTAAGGAACGAAAATGCAGTGGTGGGCCGGGCGTGGTGGCTCACACCTGTAATCCCAGCACTTTGGGAGGCCAAGGCAGGCAGGTCACCTGGGGTCAAGAGTTCGAGACCAGCCTGGCCAACATGGTGAAACCCCGTGTCTACTAAAAATACAAAAATTAGCTGGGTATGGTGGTGCACACCTGTAATCCCAGCTGCTCAGGAGCCTGAGCTGGAAGAATTGCTTGAACCCAAGAGGCGGAGGTTGCAGTGAGCCAAGATCGCGCCATTGAACTCCAGCCTGGGTGACAAGAGCAAGACTCCATCTCAAAAAAAAAAAAAAAAAAATACAGTAGTGGGACTCAAGAGTCATGGGTTTGGGGTGAGTGGGGTTAGGATGAGGTTGGAGAAAGGGCCAAGGTCAAACCACATGGGGCTCTGTGCTCTGGTTGTGCACACGTGTGTATGACAGAGAATCCACATGTATGCACATGTGTCTGCCTACACATAGATGCAATTTTTCCAGGAGGATGACCTATAACTTTCATCAGATTTCCAATAGGATCAGTGATCCAAAAAAACTGTAAGGAATTTTCTGAATCAAATTGCCCGTAGTCAGTCAACTAAAGCTCTAAAACAATTATGCCAAATGATTTTTTTTCCTTTCCAATTCTTGGAAGCTCTGAATCCTAAAACAGAAAGTGAAGCACTTAGGATGCCTTTTCAGGTCTTCCTTCAAGGTCATGGGTGCAAGAGAAGGTGCCAAGTGAGAGCAGTGTGTGGCATAGTGTCTGTGGTGACAGTTTGTGCAGGTGGCCAGGAGTGTTTGGGGTGTCGGTAGACACAGGAAGGCAGGTCTCTCTCTTTTTCTGTTCTGCAGCAGGAGCTCAAGGCTGCAAGGATGAGTGATGGGAGCTTTGCAGCCCATCCCCTGCAGGTGCAACCCTTGCCCCGCAGGTAATTTCCAGGATTAGTGAATCAACCAGACTCTCTTCTGCTTGCAGCCTCCTCAATGCCAACAAGATCAACTGCCTGCGGGTGAACACATTTCAGGACCTGCAGAACCTCAACTTGCTCTCCCTGTATGACAACAAGCTGCAGACCATCAGCAAGGGGCTCTTCGCCCCTCTGCAGTCCATCCAGACACTGTGAGTACACTGCTTCGGGTGCCAGTGGGTACCCAAGCAGCGGGAGACCCCAAATGCCCGTCATGGAAAACATCCAAATGAGGGCAGCATGAGCACATCCAGGAGGAGTTCTAGAGCCTGCAGGGAAGCTAGAATAATAAAAATCAGAATAGCTTATCAGTACCAAGCACTTACACTGTGCTTGACACCACATGGAGTACTTACCCTGTCTTAAAACCCTTAAGCCTCACAATGACCCTACTTCATGCTGTTACTATCCCTTGTTTCTACATAGGGAAACCAAGGCATAGAATGGTTAGGTAACTTCCTCAAGGTCACACAGCTAGTAAGGAGCAGGTTTTGAATCCAGGCGGAGGAGGTCCTGAGCTACCCTCGTAACCCCCGTGGTCAGTGTATTCTGAGCAGACTCCATTTCTGCAGACAGCCCACTCCTGCCCCCCTTTAACCCCCTCCACCCTGCAAAACCAAGCCTCTGAGGTGGGCACTCTTCCTCTGTGGGAAGTATATCCTCACTTCCGTGCACTACATGTATTCATAAATATTTCAGTTAAATAGGTGACCTCCAAGTACAGATTTCAGCCCATTTTCTGATGGCTCCAGCCTCAGGCATAGACCTCAGCCCCATGCCCAGGTCTGCAATTAGCCTGGGGGCTTCTGTAAGTCATCTGGTGCTTGTTGCCTCTGTAGCCAGAGACAGGAACCAAGACACAGTAGGAGCAGCTGCTATATATTGACGCCGACCACGTGCCAAACACTGTGTTCGGTGCTTCACAGTTTTTCTTACTGAGGCAGGGGAAGCAAGACCCATGGTGCTCTTATGATGATAAGGATAATTACAACAATACCCGCTACTATATATGGAACACCCACCATATGCCAGGCGCCGTGCCAGCTGCTTTATGTGCCTAGTATCAATGAGCTTAGAGAAATAAAATGCATTCTACCCCAAGTGCAAACCGTGACTGGGTTTGCCTGTCAGAATTGGCATGGGTGAGAGTAGAAGCAATCGGTGATGGATCCTGCCCCAAGTGGGAAGAGCTGGGAGACTGATTCCCCAGACCAGATGCTAGCTGCATCTGTGACTGTCTTTTGCAGACAGCAGGCCTCAGACCCCCTCTTTGAGCCCTGTCTGAAAGTAGCACCCCCTAAGGCTTCCTGGGGCGATGAGGCGGGAGGCCAATCCTTGCAGTGGATTGCCAGGGCCCAGTGCGAGGCAGGGTGGTGGTGGTGGATCAAGACACCATGGGTCACTCCTGATTAACAGCCCCATCCCTCTCGCAGCCACTTAGCCCAAAACTCATTTGTGTGCGACTGCCACTTGAAGTGGCTGGCCGACTACCTCCAGGACAACCCCATTGAGACAAGTGGGGCCCGCTGCAGCAGCCCACGCCGACTCGCCAACAAGCGCATCAGCCAGATCAAGAGCAAGAAGTTCCGCTGCTCAGGTAATCAGGTTACGGGGCTGGGCCCCGCTTTCTGACTCAGAATGCAGCAGCCCCAGAGAGGCCAATAATCCAATCTGGAGGACAGCGAGCGCTGTAATGGCTCCTGGGGAGCATCTTTGCAAATTAAATTGGGGAAATTCAGTTAGCCCTGCAGAAAACCAATTACCTTATGGATTTAAAATAAAACACACACACACACATACACACACAATAAAAGCATGGGGAGGGGGAGACAGTTGCAGGGGAGACAGAACCCAGGCAGCAGCGTGTCTCCAAGAGCTAAGTAGAAGGTGGGGCTGGGGCGGCCTTTGCACATGTGCCTGTTACAGGCTAAGATTTATTTTTTTCTTTTCCAAAGTGTGCTCCCCAAAGGGCAAATAGAGAAATAAATATAGCTTAGGTGAGGCTACAGATGGTGTGTAATCTTGGGGACCTCCCACTCCCTTCGGAGATAGACCGTGGTACAGCCCTTTGACCACAGTATATTATAGGTTTCACATGTTCATGAAAAACCCTTTCACTAGTTAGCTCCCCCATCCCAGATTACTGTGTTCTAAGTATGGAGAGAAGAGTAAAGAGTCATGCTTGGGAAGAAACAAAGCGTTATTCTTCTGTGCCCAGGATCTCTCTAGAAACCTTCCTTCTCACTGCACCCAGGAAGGACATGGGGGAAAACAGCAGGGGAATTCTCAGCCCATCTTGGAAAAAGAAGTAGCTCTCCTTGACCCAACAGCTACATGAACAGGCACTTCAAAATTACTATCATTTGTGTCCTTTTCTACTGGAAAAAAATCACCAAACTGCATTGTGCCCCCAGTGGTGAGAGACTGATAGCACGAAGTGCCGAGGTGGGTTGCAGCCAATCCTCACAGTATGTGCGGCAGCAAAAGCAGTGCTTCGCCCCTTGCCCAGGAGCTTCAGATGCAGGCGAGTCTTCCCGGGGAGAATGCCAGCGTGGGGAGAGGTTACTGGGAGATGACCAGCAGGCAGACTTGTGCTTCTTACAACATCTTCTTGACCTTTAAGTCAAATTCTTTAGTCCATGTTTGCAGAATGATAAGCTTTAGTTCTTTAAATTTTTTAACAGAAACTAATACCTTGGGAGGGCTTGGAGATAATCCAGAGACTGCGGCACTGTGAAAAGTTGGTACCAACTTCCTTTCCCTAGAATAATGATGTCAATTACAACAGCCATCTTTCACCTGTGATGAGCGTGGTGCTGGAGGCTTCTAGTCTGATATGCTTCTTCCAATGGTCCTGGGAAGTCAGTAGGAGAGCCCTTTGCCCTATAGGAGAGGGAACTGAGGACTTAAAGGTGAAGGGGCACTCCAAGTTCACAAGCCAGCAAACAGCGGAGGCAGGACTAAACCTCAGGTTCATTTTGCTCCTCACACCACACAGCATCTAGGAGAGAAGGAATATTTGGGGAGGACAATCAGCTGCTTGGATGACCTCCTTCCCTGGTCTCATGCTCCCACCCCTACCCACTCCCTGAACACTGTCCTCGGGTTCCTTCCTAGGCCTGGCAACATCTCTGGAAAGAAAATCTCACCCAAGGCACAATCGTCCTTTCCCCAGCACCTTTCCTCATGACTCACGCCAACCTTGGCCTCTATTCCTACCCCTGTCTGGCCAGGGCTGAGTTAATTAGCTCTGCCAAACAGTGGTACCCAAAAAGAAGGGCCATGAGAGCCAAAGGAGGGCAGGGTATTATCTGCCAACCTTGACCCTTTGGTCTCATAAGTATCCTGTTAATACTTTGGACCCCAAATGGATGTTGCGGCCCTGCATGGCACAGCAGGGAAAGAGTGCAGGATCCAAGGACTGGTGTCTCCCCAGGAACACAGTCTTGGCAATTTTCTGGGCATGACTGTGGTTGGAGGTGGCAAGGTGGGGGTGGGGCTATAGAAAGAACTAAGTAAGAGAAAAGGAAAATAGGAAGTGGACCTAGGAAGCAGTAGAGCTTAGTTCTAACTCTAGCTCTGCCACTATCTTCCTACCTGTAGATCTGCAGGATCCTGGCTGCTTTCCTATGTGGGGGAGGGGTGGTTGAACATTTTAAAAAAGAAACAGGGAGGAGGAGCCGGGTTCTTGGATTGACTCTAAGATAACTTTTTTTAAAAGAAATCAATGCTAAGCGGAAAGACTGTTCCTAAAAAGTAGAGATGTTTGGAGCTAGCATGAGACTGACACGTAGCACTCTATTTGCTTTTATTTTATGTCATTGCAAAGAAAGCATGACTGCTGAGCTCCAAAGGCCTTGGCTTTGAGAAACACGGGGTTACAGACCTGCCTTGGCCTTGGAGAGAAAAATAAAACCATAGATCTAAAGCTCTGTGTTTCCAGGAAGCTCCAGAAGAAAGAAGGGGGGCAGGTGACACAGACTGGATGTGACAGATAATAACTCTGCATTTTACTTTTTCCTAAAAGCACCCCCATTGAAAAGACAGCTGATGTAATTAGGAGGCAATTTGAGGGCTGCTCCGTAACACATCCTGCCCCTCCTTAGGTAGGGCGTCTGGTTTCCCAGCTGCCTGTGTCTGCCTCTCTCTATCAGCTGCATCCGCCGCCTTGGGCAGCAAGATCAGTTTAGGGTTGGATGCTGCTGGCTGGGGTAATTTGACCATCAGATTAAGTCCTCCTGAAAAGGCTCCGTCTGGCTGTCTGGGACCCCTAGCCCATCCCTGGGAGCACTTGGCAGTTGCAGGGTGCTGTCTGTCTTCCCTCATGCCCCCCGCTTTGTGTGGGAAGAAAGTCTCTTGTTGAAAAGTACAGAGGGTGGTGACACAAAGTGTCCAAAGATGGCGAACAGCAAGATAGCATTCAAGGATTACAGAACTTTTAGAGACCTTAGAGGTCATCCAGTTTATTCTAGAGATGGATAAATTGAGGTCCACAGAGCAGAAAAATCTTATATAAGGTATTGAGTATTATTTTCAGGGCAAGATCTGAAACCCAGGACTTCTGACATACTGTGAAGACTCTTGATAATTTACCTACAAATCCCTCCATTTCTTTTTGTAGAAAGAAACCAAAGAGAAAGAAAATTAGATTTTAAGGCTTGGTGAGGGTGGCAGTTTGCACGAACAGTATGGATTTCCCCTGCTCTCATACCAGGGTCCTAATCAAACTCAAATTTGAAGTCCCAGAACCACAGTGTTCACAGAGCCCTGAATAGGTGTCAAAGCGGAGTGGAGTCCAGATTCTAGTGGCTGACTCTAGTGCGTGTGATGGGAGACCTTAGGGAGGAGGAGAGGCCAGACCCAGAGCTGTGGGCTGGCTCTTCCTAACTGTTCCATCGTGGCAGACAACCTATGCACCGTCAAGATGCTGAGACCATCTAGAGGATATGTCCAGTCCCAAAAACACATAGTGGAAGAATGTTGATACTGGTTCTCATGTCAGAGGTCAGGCAGGGAGGGTCTCAGTCACTTGGCCTTAGCTCCAGTTTCTTCAAGATACACATCTCCACCTAATGCCAAGTGGGAGGAAGTCCCGCCTAATGCCAAGTCAGCAGGTTCATGGAAACTGACCCTGATCTATCACAGATAGGAATATAAAAACTGGATACGCTCACCTGGGACCTTGGCATCCTGACAGTGGTTATTGGTTCATCCTGTTCGCTCCCATAATTTCCAGCTAAGGAAGAGAAGAAGAAATCAAGAAGGACCCTAGAATTCAGTGTCTTCCCCTCAGACTCATCACTTGGCTTCCCTTTCCTTCCTTCTCTTAGTCTGAAAGAGGCCCTTCATCATGAGGTGCACTGGCCACCATCTCTGTGAAAGTCAGTGTTCTCAAACAACAACTGATTGCAGGTTCCTCAGTCCAAACCCTAAGGCCCCATTTGTTTTCCTATCTTTCTCTCTGGCTAGAGAGATGTATTTTCTTTTGACACCACACTACTCCTCTATTAAACCTCAAATGATCTGGGATGAGTGTCTATCAGCCAGAGCATTTCTGGTGACTTCAAAGGATATCAAGGAGACTCCTGAATTGTGGAATGTCAAAGAGGGCTTTTTCCTAAAGAAGAGCATTGAAGGTTTGCTAGACCACTGGGAACTGTGGATTGTCTCTTGATTTAAGGGGCTAGAGGAATGACTGTGATGGAACCACTCAGCTGTTGGGGGGATTGGGCCTATGTTGCAAAGCATGCAGAAGATGCTTTGCTAAGTTTAATGTCTTGTCAGACCAACTAGTGTGACTGAATGGAGTTTAGAGGCTCAATTCAGGCATGTGATAGGATCACAGATGTCTGAGTGTCCTTTCTTTCCTTGGGAAGGAACCATGCTGTCCTGAAGCTCCTGAGTATGGGCATCCAGTGATTTCCCTCCCGTTCTTCTCCCTTCCTACTGTGTCTCCCCTGGGGTGGGGCACAAGGGCAGCAGGGCTGCTGTCTTCAGAAGTGTTCCAGTGGAACCCCACTCCTGATACTAATCACACTCAGTGGGGGCCTGCTCCGGCTTCCGCTTCTCCACGCTGCTTCCTCTGAGCGCTCCTGTCCTCTCTCTGACGCTGCTTCCTGACCTTGACTCTGACCAGTCGCTGCGGGGCTTTCCTTTGTGCTTGATCTAACCATGTGGTGGAACGATGGAAACGGAACATGGTTCTGTCAAGCACCGCGGAAAGCACCGTGCTCTCCTGCAGCATGGCCCACCACCGCCGCCACCACCGCTGGACACCTCTCCTCTGCTCTGGAGCACCGCAGCCCACCACCTGCCAGACCCACCTCTCCCAGTCTCAACTCACCAAGGGCAGGAGGGTAGGAGTCCCAAAGGATGCAGATACAGAGGGAAATGGGTCTGGAGAAGCACCATGGGGCCCAGCTAAGATCTGTATCCACATCTCTTTCCCAAAATGGAGTCACCCTCCCCCAAATCTAGTCTGGATGCCAGACAAGGAGTAATAACTAGGTTCAAGCTGAGAAACTACTGTGTCTCTTCTTCCATTGGAAGGGAACAAGTATACCCAAGGCATACGCCCCATGGTTTCATGGGAGAGTCCCAACCCAAGGTCATTTTTCCAAGTGGCAGCTAACCCAAAAGGGAATTCCTACTGCTTGTGACCCCCTGACCCCTCCCACCACCACCTTTATTAGTATTCACTTTATTTGAAATGAATGTGAGCATAAGAATGGGTGAAACTCATGCAAGTCTGAGACTTTGAGTTTAACCTGAGGTTCCTTCTGAGCCTCATTCCCATGCTTTATGAAAACACTGTCCCTGAACCCCATGAAACCTAAAGTCCAGTCTGTTTCCTTGACCTGCAAAGCACAGTTAACATGGAGGTGCTGGGCTCCTCACCTGGTGCTAATTCTGTTTCAGGGGAGGGGAGCGTGTGTGGACGTGGAAACCTGCTATCTCTGATAATAAAGAGAGGGATCTTGGTACTTCTTATTTTGCTTGTTTCTTGATAAATCCTAGACCCAGTGTAACCAGAAGATTGTGTTGTTCATTCCTGTCCTGGAGTCTTTGTCCTATCCTGCAAGAGAGAGCTAAGGTGGGAACCTTAGCCTAGCTCAGAACTAGAGGCTGAACCCTGGGCCCCCATCATGAGGTGTGACTCTTATTACCTCCTCTATCTGAGGTTACCCCTCAGAACCAGGAGCCCAACCATTGCTTAGTAATTTTTTAACATACATTGAGTGCTTGCTATAGGCCGGGCAGTGAACTGTTTCACGTCATTACCTTGTTTAATGTTCACAAAATCTAAAGTCTCATTTTATAGATGAGGATATTGAGCCTCAGAGAGGTTAACTAACTTACCCAGGGTCATCTGATTCCAGAATGGCTGCACTGTACTGCTGTAATACCTACCTTCCCAGCTGTGGACAACCCCATTGCCTTGAATTAGAACATTTAAAAACCTTGATTTGATAGGGACTTGAAATTTGCTTAAACTCTCCCTTTCAGACTTTCATCTGTTAGTAGAAAGAACTTGAGTAAGGGAGAAAGCATTATTCAAATGGTTCTTCCTCTCCAGCATGGACATACAAAGATCCCATTTAACACAGAGCAAATCCTTGAGCCTGGAGAAGTTGCCTTTCCCACCTTACGGAGAGGGGCATTCTGAGGCCCTCGGCACTGCCCGTAACATGGCTGGGACCAGGCGTCTGGGAGTGGGTCCATAATGGTGCCCTTCCATCAGTGCTTTACTGGCCCCGCAGCCACAGGCTGTGATGAGGCAGTGCCAGCCTCAGACTGTGGGTATTTCCCTCTGTTTTCAGGCAGATGGCTGCACTCGTAATAGACTCCAATGGGGATAGCTTACTAGGACAGCTCCCTGCCCAACTGGTGACAAAACTCCTAGTAAAACAGTTGGCATCTTCCAGCCACTGGCAGCTGGTCCCCCAGACTTGCCCATGAGCGGATGTCTCTGTGCCTGGCAGTGTTCTCCTTAGTCATTCATCACTTATGACCCTTTGCTTATTCACGTCACTGTCTTTTCAAGCTGATGAGGCCTGACAGGCCTTATGCTCCCCGCAATTCCTCTTTCTGCTTCTTTCCTCCTTTCTTTTATTCCACTCATCTTAGGGATATTGGGAATAGGGGAGGAGGAGAGCTCTGGACACCTGAGTTAGCAAGTTCATGATGATCAGATAACAGTGAATTTGTGACTCCCAGTCAGCAAACTGGCTGCCCAAAGGATGATACAAAATGCATACCATTGATGGCAGCAGCCATCCTGGACCTGGTGCTGGCCTCTGATCCCAACCCAGCCAAGTCCATTCAATGCATGGGAGCTTGGCTCCCTACCTGTCCCACACCCCTGGTCATCCAGATGTGACAAGTGTTCCTCCTGGGAAGTGGCTGTAGGGCAGGGATGTATAATAAAATTGTATTTCTGTGAATTTCCACCTCCTACCCCCACCCCCTGTCTATTAAAGCTTGTCTGTGATCATGTACCAAGTGTCGTTGTTCTGAGCTGCCCGTGAAAGGGGAGGAGGGCTCCAGGGGCAGGAGCAGGCAAGATGCCAGATGACGTCAGCTCTTCCAAGGCTGGTTTCAGCCGAGGTTGAGTTTTATGGCCCTTCTTCAAATCCTCCGGGATCTCTTCTGTCTGAACTCACCCCAAAGAGAAGAAGCAACAGCCTACTGCAGTTGGTCCTCTATTGCTAAGTATTTCTGGCAGTGACAAATATGCATTGAGATTGAAATTGACTTTTAAAGCTCTGGAAAAGTTAAAAATACTTTGGGGTAGTTATGAGCATTAGGCATAACAAATGGCTCTGAGAAACTCTGAGTAGTTTTGGTAATGAAATATGAAGTGATGGAGATGGCATTTTGGGCTGGCTCTGACTGGGGAACGAACTTTTTTGGTTATGTACATACGCCGTTATTAACATTTCTGGCTCCCACTCGTGTAAAATATCACATTCCAACCCCCTTGTTATTACAAACCAGGGCAATAACAAAAACAGCAGGGGGAAAAATGCTGGAAAGAACACATTAGTCCATCGAATCTAATTGCAAAATCATTTCATTAAAATGGGTCAGCGGCTCCATTGCAGAGGTCCACCAGTTATAATCTAACTATACTACTGAGAGCGATTCCTGCTAACTACAGGCTGCTCTCACCTTGATTAAAATGAAAATGCATTTAATAGGTGGCTGTCCCCAGCCACAGCCCAGCCGGTGCATGCCTTCAGGCTCATCGCCTTGAAGAGCAAACTGTGCTTCCTCCTTTCTTTCTGCCTTTGATCAGCAGTCAGGGTTCCTTCGCTTTGCAAGGATCCCATTATAGACACATTGTGAAGGAAAAATCTCTGTATGTGTGTGCAATGCCCCTTCGTGCCATCACTCTGTGGATCCACTGGCGCAGAGAACAAGAGAAGGTAGTCATCTAACAGGGTTTGCAAAATGAAATTCGCCCAGGACTCGGCACACTGATAGGTCTGGAAGAAAATGGTGCAGGTCAGAGTTACTAAGAGGGACGAAGCTGGCAAGCCAAGGGCAGGAGATGTGCGTAATACATTGAGCCAGGAAGCCACTTGAGTAACTGTGGGGATACGTGCACGGAGTTTGCTCACACAAGCCTAGGGGTAGAAGGGGAGATGGAGAAGCGGGGATGGAGAGAGAGCAGAGAAGGAAAGGAGGACAGGACCAGGCTTCTGACCCGCTGTCTTAGGTAGGTAGTGTCACATCAGAATTAGAGACCCACCAAGTTCATTCTTGATCAGGAGTTACCACAGGGAGATCATAGAAGGCATGCAAAACTAAGAGGGTGGAAGAGATCTGCGTCCTGCCCCACCATAGCCCACTATGGAAAAATACCCCATTCAATCCACCTGCACCAAATCTGGCTAGGTGATCATTCCTACAGGGACCTGGGAAAACCTTTGGGGAGAAACACGTCTGCAGTAAAACATGTTAACTACATGGAGCCAGGCAGCAGCCTGCCCAGACTGAGTGACCTGTGGGCCTCAGTTTCCTCATCTATAAAATAGAGTTATCCTAACCTTAGAGTGTTGCAAGGATTAAATGAGATCATTCATTTGAAATGGGAAGAATAATGCCCCGCTCAGTGTATGTTCAGTAAATGGCCACTGTTATTGCTAGCTACATTCATATTCTCACAGCCTCTGAGCTGCCAAATGTTCTGCCAGGTTGTAGAAAAACAACAGTGCTAGAGTCACAAGCATCCATACAACTCCTGAGGCTTCCACCTCCTTAATCTTACTTTCATCTGCACAACAGCCCCTGGAAGATAAGGGCAGTTATTTGATTCCCGTTTTACATGGTAAGAGACTGAGACTAGTAAGTTGCCAAGGCCTGAACAAGCCTGTGCTCCCTTCTGCTAAAACCCATGAAAAGCTAATGCTCCTAAATGCAAATAAGATCACGAAGTTGCCTCACCTAGTGGAGCAAACAAATAATGTTCACATTCTCTGAAACACTTCACAATACTCATGTACAGGACACTCAGATGCTCATGACACCCCACTCGTGCATTGGACAAATGTGGACCCATCTCTTGTTTTGTGCCTCGCATTGTGCTAGTGAAATGTTGAGGGTGAAAGGATGAAGAAAACCCGGCCCCATCAATAAGCTTATGTCTGATGGGAAAACCAGAGCTCCTTCAGTTCCAGCCAGCATGATTCAAGGTCTCACAGAGGTTTGCCCAGGTGCCCAGGGATCATTTGTGATCATTGAGGCAACTCCCCGAGGCATCTCTCAGAGACACCACATTGTTGGTCCCATTATTCATTACAGTGCAACTTCAGGAGATTTCCTTTTCAAAAAAGCAAATCTCAGCTCCAACTTATAGCTCATCAGAACGTGCCTTTCACTATAGTTACATAGAATGTGCTCTGAAAAACAAAGGCCAAATCTGACCCTCAGATACATTTTGCTTGTCTTCACGGTATTTTAAATTGGAATTTATTACCAATATTGTTTATATGGATTCTCTTTTTAAAAAACAAAAAGAAAAAGCAACATCAGGCAACCCTGAGCCAAATTTCCAAGCATTAAGGCTGGGGCTCCAATTCCCCAGGTTCTCAATCCTCATTGTTGTCTTCCCAATCTTACAGCCAGGTGTCGATGGTTGTTCATTGCTGTGTGCTTGGCCTGTACTCATTCTATTACCTGCTGGGGTAATAAAGGCCCCTAAGTTTGCAACCCCTTCCCATAATTTATCCCTACCCCTAGCATAGCCCCCGTCAAAGCATCATCAAAATCTTGTCATTTGGATTTTCACGAACATTTAGAGGGTCCATGAATGATAGGAGTCGTGGAACAGGTAGCCACCCTGAAATCGTGGACTGTACACCTGCACCAAGGAGCACTTCCCCGAGGAGAACATTCATAACTTTCATCAGCTTCTCAAAAACACCCGTGACCCCCAAAAGCATAAGGGCCCACAGATCTTGAGTCTGGTCTCTCTGAGGATGGTGATGAATAACAAAGATCCATGGGAAGGAGGCAGTAAGGCTGGGGACAGGGAAAGCACCAGCAAGGTGGCCATATAGCAAAGGCGATGCCATGTCTGTTGACCCCTAACACCCCCAACTCATTCGCCCATCTCTGTCTCCCACCCCCACTACCCACCACCTGGGGCTCTGTGTGGAACTCGAGTGACGCTGACGTCCCCTCTTTGGCCCCTCCCAGGCACCGAGGATTACCGCAGCAGGTTCAGCAGCGAGTGCTTCATGGACCTCATGTGCCCCGAGAAGTGTCGCTGTGAGGGCACGATCGTGGACTGCTCCAACCAGAAGCTGGCCCGCATCCCAAGCCACCTCCCTGAATACGTCACTGACCTGTAAGTCCAACCTCGGCGTGAACTCCCTACTCTTCCCCACACACCAGTCACCCGGAGCCAGCGTGGGCAGGGTCTCCCGGAGGTGACCCCTTCCTGGCTCAGTCATGTGGTGCTTGTTGGCTGTCTTTCCCATACTGGTCTGAAGGTAGATACCCAGGCATCTCCTGTGGACAGCTTGCTTGAAAATAAAGACAGTTCATTCCTTCTTTCTACATATATTTTCTGAACACCCACTGTGAGCCGGCGTCATGCTAGGCCTACCAGTTTCTACAGCAGAGCAGAGCAGATAGTCCCTGCCAACCCTTATGGAGCTTACAGTAAAACCAGAAAGTTGGGTGCTAAATAAAGAATAGTGAAGTGAGAAAATGACTAGAATGATTAAATATATCTGAGCCTCCAATTAGCCACATTAATAAAGGGATGTGTTGGTTTATCAAAAAAAAGAAAGCTAAAAAATTATAGCGGAGCCAGGCGTGGTGAATCATGCCTGTAATCCCAGCAATTTGGGAGGCCAAGGGGAGAGGATCACTTGAGGCCAGGAGTTCAATACTATCCTGGGCAACATAGTGAGACCCCACTCCCCTACGCCAGTCTGTACAAAAAAAAAATTTTTTATCAGCTGGGCATGATAGTGGCATGCACCCATGGTCTCAGCTGCCAGAGAGGCTAAGGCAGGAGAATCACATGAGTCTAGGAATTCAAGGCTGCAGTGAGCTATGATCATACCACTGCACTCCAGCCTGGGCCACGGAGTGAGACCCGGTCTCTGGAAAAAAAAAAAAAATTTTAATTAAAAAAATTTTTGAAAAGTTACAGCCTCATGGAGGACAAAGGCACAGCATGTGGAGACCAACAGACATGGGGCTGACACCTGACTCTGGCAGGCTTCCTAAGATTAGGCCATTTGCTCCTTGGATCTGAGACTCAGTTTCTTAGCTGTCAAATGGGGGAGATAATTAATGCCTACCTCCTACGGTGGTTGGGGAAACCAAGAAAGATAATGCAAGCGTGGAACTCATCTTGAATCCTGGCACAGAGTAAGCCCTGGATGAGTGGTAGTGGTCTTCATTATTATTATTGTTGTTGTCCTCTCTAACTTCACAAATCATCAGAGGAAACAGCAGGCCCCATTCCCTGCCCTGCTGCTCTCCCTGCACATCTGTGAAGTTCCCGAGCTGCTCCTGGTAGAGGGAAGTACTTACGAAGGAGCTGAAGGGCTTGGAGGATCAGGAGACCCTGGAGAAACCTTCCTGGGGGTTTTAAGTTGTCATTGGTATGTCCACAAAGTGAAAACAGATCCTTGGTAATTGACGGGTGCTGAAAACAACTCACGCCCATGCGGAGTACTCAGAAAGTCCCCTAAACCCCAGCTGAAGGAGGCTTCCTCCAGGAGAAGGAGGAAGCAGCACTGCATATGCTTCCCCTACCTGCTGGGTCCCTCTGTTGATGGGACTGATGTCAAAGCTTCCGATGGCTCTGTGGACCTTCACCAAGTGTGAGGTTCAGGCAGCAATGCAGCAAAGCCATGGGGGGTGCAAGGAGGGGCCTCGTCCACAGCTAACCTACCACTCATCTTCTTGCTTCCTACACAGACGACTGAATGACAATGAGATATCTGTTCTGGAGGCCACTGGCATCTTCAAGAAGTTGCCCAACCTGCGGAAAATGTAAGTCAACTTCAGGAACTTGGCAGCAGCCTCTGTTCTCTAGCCAGAGCCTGTGTTCTAGACTAGAGGAACCAGAGGACCGGCCTCTCCCCCAGCCTCTGCTCCAGCCCCTCCCAGCCGTCTCCTCAGCCCCGCTGTGGCCTCTGTTAGGAAGCAAGACATGTAGACACACACCAAAGTGATGCTTCCTGGTTTTAGTTGAGTGTTATACAGAGCAAGCATTCCACACCATCCCTGACCCCGCCCTGGACCCTCTGCTCACCCCACCCAACACCTACCCAGGGCTGGTGGGTAGGACTCAGGTAAGGACTAGCAATGGGGCACAGGTATCTAAGGTATAGGCTATTTGGCGATTTTTGTGTGGTGAGTTAAATGTCTGTTTTCAAATGGAATCAAAAGACCCTTGCATCAGTGATACACATCAGAGTGAACATGCCAGCAGCTTCCCACAGTGGGTTTCCTCCAGGAGTCCGTGGGTCTGACCATGCCTTGGCCGAGGCAAGGGCCCACTTGCCTATATTGGCTTCTCCACTGCCAGAGATGCAGATCATCCTAACCCTCTCCCTGCATAGGAGCTCAGGCCTAGTCATAAAGGTAATGAGAATGATGTTGGTGCACCAGTAGAGTCCTTGTCCTGAGCTAGGGACCATGCTCCCTGCCTCATACCCATTGTCTCACTGAGTCTTCACCCACCCGTCCAGTGCTGGCTTCACAGTCCCCTTTGTGCAGGTGAGGAAGCCAGGGCTCAAAAAGTTTCTGTGACTTCTCTAAGACTACACAGCTAATGGGTCCCAGAGCTGGCATTCAGACTTGGGTCCACCTGCAGTCATGCTAGTGTGAGGCTGGCTTGCTTCTCCTCATCTTCCCTGTGGGGCCCCCCAGCAGAGGTACCAGCGCAGAAGAGGAGGCTCTTTACCATCTCATCCCCAGGGGGGCACTCTTCTCTTTGGCCCCTCTCCCTTACCCCACCCTGTACTTCATGTCTGCTGGCCCCAGAGTTCAGGTGTGCCTCGAAAACCAGGGAAGTAAAGTCCATCCTCGTGATTCATGGATTCCATATTTGAGAATTCACCAACTCACTAACATTTGTGTAAGTCCAAAGTCAAGACTCTCCGTGCCTTCACAGTCATTCTCGGGCATGCACAGAACAGCAAAAAAAAACAAAAACAGAGTCACCTACACCCATGTTCCCAGCTGGGGTCGAGCGAGGCCATGCTCTGCCTTCTTCTGTCACCTCTCATGCTGTAAACCAGTGTCCTTTTGCGTTATATTCAGTGCCGTGTGTTTTGCATGTTTGTGGTTTTTGTTGGTGATTTTGCTGTTTAAAATGGCCCCCCAGACATAGTGCTGAAGGGCTGTCTAGCCATCCTAAGTGTTCAAAGGCTGTGATGTGTCTTACAGAGGACATACGTGCGTGAGAGCAGTTTTATTACAGGCTTGAGTTACAGTGCTGCTGGCCATGAGTTCAACATTATGGATCAGCCATATGTATTACATAAGCTATCTTTAAACAGAAGCATACATATAACCAGGTTATACGTTGATAGGTTGATAAAAATGTGGAGACCAGAGGCTCGCAGGACCCTAATCTTGTATTTCCCTAAGAGCAATGCTTTGGTATTCACTAATGCAGTGTTCCCAGCAACTGTGTACAACATAACTACTGTGAGGACTGGTTGAGTATCCCTTATCTGAAATGCATGGGATCACGAGTGTTTCAGATTCCAGATTTTTTTGGATTTTGGAATGTTTGTGTGTACACAATGAGATGTCATGAGGCTGGGATGCAAGTCTAAACACGAAATTCACTTACGTTTCACGTACACCGTATACACGGCCTGAAGGCAGCTATGTGATATTTTTAATAATTTTATACGTGAAACAAAGTTCAAGTGCATTGAACCTTCAGAAAGCAAAGGTGTCAGGTGTGGAATTTTCTGCTCATGGCATCATATCAGCACTCAAAAAGTTTCAGACATTCTGGTTAGGGATGCTTACCTATAATGAGAGCGGACTGTACCACCTCGTTTTTTTCTTGTTCCCCACGCTCCCACCCATCAGTTCCCTGCAGACAAATATGACAGAGGCCTTCTAGGCCCTGGGCAGCATCTGGATCTCACTGGTGCTACTCAAATGGCTTTCCTCCCTCCCTCCCTGCCTGCAGCCACCACCTTGGTCATGGTCCCAGAGACTGCTCTGTAACTGGGAGCAGTGGAGAGCACACTGGGGGGCCAGCTGAGAGAAGAGCACACTTGGGTGAGGATAATGGCTGTCACTGGGGTCCAGTGCCCCACTAGCTTCAGGATCCCAACACAAACATCACCTATCACCTACCAGGAATTATTCTTTTTATTTCAAACCAGAGAAATGCACTTTGTTTTTAACCTGAAGACGGAAACTTACAGGCCTGTGGCCGTGAGGCAGATATTAAGATGAATCAAGCTGGCCAAGCGCATATTTGTCTTCTGAACAGGATCTGCTAGTCTTTGCTTCTGCGAAGAAATATGTACTCTCCCATCTGAGGTGAAACTCAGGCACTTTGAGTCTTTCACCCTCCCAGTTTTGATAGGAACTTGAGTATAGAGAATATTTCTGTATGCCCCAGAAAACAACAGCACAAACACATGGTTAAGTGTCAACCAACTCCCAGCATCAGCAACCAAGCAACAAAAGGGAGTGGTGAAGTCTCTGGAAAAATATGGGCCTAGATCTCATCAAAAGGGACAGATGTCACTCAGCTCATCCGAGTGCTTGCCATGTTGGAATAAAGGTGAGGGCTGCCAAATGTTTCCACTTCTCAAGAGCTGCCACAAGTCCAGGTATGGAGGGAAAATGGGCAGACAAGCCTATGTGTGTTCTGAGTTCAGCTCTGCCCTTCCCAGCTATGTGACACTAGGAATGTCCTTAGCCTTTCTGAGCCTTAGTTTCATCATTTGCATAATAGAAATAAATCCACCTTCCTTAGAAGTTATGATGAGGATCAGAAATATGAGGAAATAAAGATGAAAGACATAGCTGTGGTACTGGGGAGACAGGGTTCGGAAAGGCAGGAGAGGGCATCTGAGTTGAGTGACCCAGAGTAGCTGATTATATATTTAAAACAGGGGTTGGGTTGGGTGTGGTGGCTCACGCCTGTAATCCCAGCACTTTGGGAGGCCAAGCTGGGTGGATCACGAGGTCAAGAGATCGAGACCATCCTGGCTAACACGGTGAAACCCCGTCTCTACTAAAAATACAAAACTATTAGCCAGGCGCAATGGCAGGCACCTGTAGTCCCAGCTACTCGGGAGGCTGAAGCAGGAGAATGGCGTGACCCCCGGGGGGGCGGAGCCTGCAGTGAGCCGAGATGGCACCACTGCACTCTAGCCTGGGGGACAGAGCGAGACTCTGTCTCAAAAAACAAAAACAACAACAACAACAAAAAAAAACGGGTTGCACACCCAGACACTTTCAGGAGGCTGGGAGTAGCACAAATGTGGAACGTGGCTGCGTGCAAGGCCATAAAAATAATAATGGCTAGCAGTGAGCACAAATTAAACACTTTACCCTGTGCCAGACAATACAGATATTAATGCACTTAACCCTCACCAAGAAACCCTCAGGGGCTCTGAAGTAACCCAAAAATGGAGAGAAGCCCCCTGGGTGGCCCTGGTTTTACATTTTGTGGTTTCCTGGGATCTGGGGCAAGATACTGCTCTGAGAGTGTGATCGGCTCTTACAAAACCTCCATGCACTTGTTTTGTTTCTGGAGTGCTTGCCCCAACCTGCACTTTCTGTCCTTCAGTTACTGCTGCCTGTAGTTGTGAGCAGTGCTTTGATGGATGGAGAGACGGCAGCAGCCAGCTCTTCTGGAAAATTCTATCCCCCTCTTTTTTACTCTCCTTCTGTTTTCCATTCTCCCAGCCTGAGGAAATCCAGTTCACAAACCTTACAGTAATGTGATGTTAATTTTGCTCATTTAAAGAAACAGATGTCAGGAAATGGGAACCCTCCCACTTCATAGCTGCTTTAACTCATCTTCATTGCCCATCCCTTGTATTTTAACCTCCCCACAAGAAGCTCGACTCTCTGGAGCAAAAACCTTCTCTTCTGGCATTCGGGTGAGTTACAGCTGCGGGAGAGCCTTTATCTCTCCTCCCGCGTCTAATTTGGGGATAATTGGCAGTCTCCCCAGGGCATTACCTTCATTCCTGGGTTATCCCAGACCGGGGCTACCAGGATTTATAAGAAAACCGGCCAAGTTTAAGGAGAACCAGGCAGGAGTGGAAATCCAGTCTGCGAGTCTGCTGACTGCCTCAGACCTGGGGCGAGGGATGCTGGGAATGCTTACTCCTGTTTTCCTGGCAGGATGGGAAGGAGAGAAGGAGAACGAGGTCATGCCGAGGAGCAGGGAGGGAACCAAGGCACCAGCTGTTTCCTCCACACCTGCCCACAAGTGCAGGCATGGTCTCACCCTGGGGGCCTGGTCCCTCCTTGGGAAGAGGGCAGTCAGCCTGCATTGACCCCCCCAGTTCTGTCACTTGCTCCAAGTCAGTCCCTAAGGGAGGTCTCACCCCCTGGCATTGTCGTGGGTCAGCCCAGAGCTCAGACCAGGGACTTGGTAATGGTCCTAGATCCCCTTCCAATGCTCCGTGACCTGGAGCAGTGCCCTCCTGCTCTGGGGCTCAGTGTCTTCAGCAGTAAAATGGTCCTGGTCTATCTTTGTGAGCCCACCAGTTCTACCAGCTTTCGTGTGCTCTGTGAGTTCACGGGCTCCACCTCCACCTGCGATTTCCTTGTTTGCAGGAGATGGTTCCCCATGCGAGGCTCTGAATAGGCTGTCTGCTTGGGAGGCTGGACTCTCCCCTGAGCTAGTATAAACACTGTCATCACCTTCAGTTCATCCATCTGGCCAGGGATGCTTTCCAGGGCCGGGCATTTTGATGGTCCACAGAAGACCCCCAGCAACCCTGCCAGGGAGTACTGCGAACGCACAGTGCTAATGGCTCTGCGGCGCCTGCTTGCTGTTCTGATCTCTCGTGAGGTCTGTGCAGGACGTCAGCATGCAGCCTCGGAGGGAAGGGCTGCTTTCAGACCTCAGGGGCAGACTCAGAAATGGCAGCACCGGCCAGGCCCAGTGGCTCATGCCTGTAATCCCGGCACTTTGGGAGGCCGAGGTGGGTGGACATCTGAGGTCTGGAGTTCGAGACCAGCCTGGCCAACATGGTGAAACCCCATCTCTACTAAAAATACAAAAAATTAGCAGGGCATGGTGGCAGGCACCTGTAATCCCAGCTACTCGGGAGGCTGAGGCAGGAGAATCATTTGAACCCCGGGGGTGGAGGTTGCAGTGAGCCGAGATCGCGCCATTGCACTCCAGCCTGGGCGAAAAGAGAGACAAAAAAAAAAAAAGGAAAGAAATGGCAGCACTGAAGGCTTGATAGGACCAAGCGCACTTTAAGCAAATACAATATCCAAAATCTTGAATTTTGCAAAGAAGTAATATCCACATAGCCAAAGGAGCACTCACTTATGAAAGAAGAGGTTCGATGGAGTACATTTGGTATGCCAGAAAACCTGGCTTCAAATCCCAGTTCTGTCAGCTGGGTGACTGTAAGCAAGTTAGTTAATCCCTCTGAACCTCAGTCCCATCATCCATAAAATGGGACGATAATAATAAATCAGTCCGACAGCCATTGTTTTGAGGGTTTGATGTGGTTGTGTTGGTCAGATCCCTCATGAGGTGCCTAGTACATAAGAAGTGGTCAACAAGTAGTAACTGGAAAGCACCCATTTGTTGTATCAGGGATCCTTAACTGGTGAGAAAGCTAGAAGTTCCACAAATGCCCTAGTCCCAAGGAGTGGGGGGCATGCTTTATATTTTTCCCCTGCCTTCCTCTTGAAAATCAGTGCTTAGTGAGAATCTCTAATGAAGAGAGAAAATAAGTTTGAGAGTCACTATTTTAACTCTATCGGTCCCCCAGAGCATTGAAAAGACAATTATACAGAAAAAAAAAACACTTCAAATCCCATCCGGTCTATTTTTTTAAATTGATACATAACAATTGTACATATTTATGGGACATGTGATATTTTGATACATGCATGCAATGTACAGTGAACAAACAGGATATTTAGGATATCCGTCACTTCTAACATTTATCATTTCTTTGTGTTGGAAGTATTTCAAATCTTCTAGCTATTTTGAAATACATATTGTTGTTAACTATAGTCACCCTACTGTGACTGTCACCCTATCAAACACTAGAACTTACTCCTTTTAGCTCCCCCATTAACCAACCTTTCTTCATCTCCCCCAAACCTTCCCAGCCTCTGGTAACCATCCTTCTACTGTCTACCTCCATGAGATCAACTTTTTTAGCTGCCACATATGAGTAGGAACATATGATATTTGCTTTGCTGTGCCTGGCTCATTTCACTTAACACAATGACCTCCAGTGCCATTCATGTTGCTGCAAACGACAGGTTTTCATTCTTCTGATGGCCGAATAGTATTCCATTGTGTGTATATACACCACATTTTCTTGATCCGTTCATCCACTGACCATACAGTCTGTTTCACAAAGGTAGCCTCACCTGTATAGGGCCAGGGTCCCTGCTCCCTGGGCCAGAGGCTGAAGACCAAAGGTCAGGGAGCCCCAGACTGAGCTCCTTCCACCATCCAGTCCTCAGTCTCAGGGGCCCCAGAGAGTCCCCAGCAGCTGCTGGGCAGGTCATTCCTTCCCTGTATCAAGACCGTCTGCTCCTTTTGATTCTCCTCTATTCTCTTTCTTCCTTCTAGAAACCTGAGTAACAATAAAATCAAGGAGGTGCGAGAGGGAGCTTTCGATGGAGCAGCCAGCGTGCAGGAGCTGATGCTGACGGGGAACCAGCTGGAGACGGTGCACGGGCGCATGTTCCATGGCCTCAGTGGCCTCAAAACCTTGTAAGCGCCTGGGGTGGGGCCTGGGCCAAGACCCAGAGGGAGAGGGGAGGGCAGGGGAATTAGAGACAGACTGTGAAGGCAAGTGGGACCCAGGCACTGTCTTGGGCTGCTGAATCCCTCTCTTCCTGGAGTCAGAGTCATCAGACATTCCGCAGCCTTGGATGGGAAAGAATTTAGCATGCTGAACACCCTCCAGCATACACACTCACACACACACCACACACACACACACCCAACATAGTCACCCACTCTCGTGTATATACATATATAGATTTATACCAGAAACTTGCTGAAGGAGGCACACAAACAGACATTTACCCACAAACATAAGCATAAGGACCTTTATAAAAATGATATATGCAGACACGTGCAACATGCACATAAACATATATACAAACAGGCATAAACACACAAGCACACACATACATACAAGC
This sequence comes from Symphalangus syndactylus, assembly GCF_028878055.3. Classification (NCBI taxonomy): domain Eukaryota; kingdom Metazoa; phylum Chordata; class Mammalia; order Primates; family Hylobatidae; genus Symphalangus; species Symphalangus syndactylus. The sequence continues at coordinate 17,981,112 of NC_072429.2, forward strand.
TGATATCTACAACCACTTCTTGATTCTCTCTTCTCCTCCCAGAAATATTTGTGCACACCCTAGCAGCCACACAATATGCATGTGTGTACATACATATGCAAGACACATGCTTCCAAGAAAGCATGCACAAACAATAATGTACATACACATTTACACACAGCCCCACTGGGGCTCCAGTCCCTGCTATCACAGGACAAACCTGAGCAACATGGCTGGCCTGAGCTTAGAATCGGCAAAAGCATCTCACCTGTACACACACACACACCACCGTGGCACCACTTGGGACAGCAAAGATCATGCCTGTGCTCCCTCATCCCCACCCCTCTCCCTGTAGGATGCTGAGGAGTAACTTGATCAGCTGTGTAAGTAATGACACCTTTGCCGGCCTGAGTTCCGTGAGACTGCTGTCCCTCTATGACAATCGGATCACCACCATCACCCCTGGAGCCTTCACCACACTTGTCTCCCTGTCCACCATGTAAGTTCTCCTGGGTCCACTGCCCACGCACTCTGGGGTCCCACTCTGCAGAGCTCTCTCCTCCCAGCTCCCTGCTACCTCTGGCCAAGCTCATCTATCCATCCGTCCACTTAAAAACTCGTCAGGCTTTCTGTATGTGCCAGGCATCGTCTAGGTGTTGAGGCTGCACACACCCGGCCCCTCCTTCCTGGAACTCACAGCATAGTGAATTGCCACAGAAAGCATGTCCACAGTGATTTGAAAACCCAAGATGGAAGGCCAGGCATGGTGGCTCACGCCTGTAGTCCTAACACTCTGGGAGGCTGAGGTGGGTGGATCACCTGAGGTGAGGAATTCGAAACCAGCCTGACCAACACGGTGAAACTCCTTCTCTACTAAAAATACAAAAGTTAGCCAGGTATGGTGGCGAGTATCTGTAATACCAGCTACCTGGGAGACTGAAGTTCCAGTTGCTGGAACCCGGGAGGCGGAGGCTGCAGTGAGCTGAGATCATGCCACTGCATTCCAGCCTAGGCAACAGAGAAAGATTCTGTGTCAAAAAAAAAAAAAAAAAAAAAAACAAAACCAGGGGCTTTGTTGAAAAACACTGGAGCTGTATTCTGGAAGGTAAGTGGGAGTTAGCTGTTGAAGAAAGCAGACAGTGCAGTTCCTTCAGAGCGAAGGGCATGTCCAAGGGCCCTGTGGTTGGTTGCAACAGAGCAAATACGTGGGACTGAACATCTGTCAGCATGGTCACAGTGCTGAATGAGGGAGGGCATGACATAAGGCAAGGCTGAAGAGGAAGCCAGAGTCAGGCTGCAGGACTGCTGTGGGCCATCTCGTCTTTGTCCAGAGCACATTAGGAAGACTGGGACCTTTAAGTAGACCTTAAGTAAGACATCACCAGACAGGGGTTTTAAAAAGATGTCACTGGCGGCTAGGCTTGGTGGCTCACGCCTGTAATCCCAGCACTTTGGGAGCCCGAGGCAGGTGGATCACAAAGTCAAGAGATCGAGACCATCCTGGCCAACATGGTGAAACCCCATCTCTACTAAAAATGCAAAAATTGGCTGGGCATGGTGGTGGCACACACCTGTGGTCCCAGCTACTCAGGAGGCTGAGGCAACAGAATCGCTTGAACCGGAGAGGTGGAGGTTGCAGTGACTCGAGATTGTGCCACTGCACTCCACTCCAGCCTGGCAACAGAGCGAGACTTTGTCTCAAAAAAAAATAAAAAAAAATAAAAAGATGTCACTGGCTGCTTCGGTGGGTATCAGAACCAGAATTAGAACCCAGCTTTCTGGGCACCTAAAGGAGTGTTCCTGCCTGGGTAGTGCACTGTCCTGGGAAGGGAGCCTCAGTGGAATAATGGGTAAGACTCTAGAGCCACATTTCCTAGGTTCAGATCCTGGCTGTGCCTCTTGTTAGCTGTGTGACCTCGGGAAAGTGACTTCACCTCTGTGTGTTTCCATTTCCCTTCTGCATAAGCTACCTCCTAGGATGGTTATGAGGATTGAATGTAGTGATGCTTGTAAAACACACAGCAAGGGCCTAGGTGTAGAAAGTGCTCAACACGTGTGTGTTTTATAGCTGCTCATCATATTTCCATGTGGCTCTGTTATCCTTAGTCGCTGGTTTATTGTCCCGTTTCTAACCTTCCCCAAAAACCTTTGGAAGGCAGAAGGAAAGGCTGTTGCTGCACCTCCTCTTGCTGCCCTATGCCTACGGCACTTGGAATCAAAGCCGAAGTTAGAGGAGGGCCTAAAGGCCGGCCCCACATCATCTGGCCCCTCATGCCCTGCCTGTCCCCTCCCTCTCTCCATTCTAGCTCCATGGGGCTCCTCGCCATTTTCCCATGATCCCAGCCCACTCCAACCTTGGAACTTTGCACTCCCTGGAACACCCTCCCCCGGCCTCCCTCCCTTCCACCTTTGCTCAAGTGTCACCTGCCTCACCCCATTCCACCCCTCTGCCATAACCCCAATCCCTCTAGCCCTGCCCCCTAACATTACATAGCACTAACCATGTCCTAATTTACTGTGTCATTTACCAACTTGCTGTTAATCATATATTATCTGCCCACCATCATATAAGATCCCGAAGGACAGGGATTTGTGGCTGTTTTGTTCACTGCTGTATCCTTAATGTTTAGATCTGTGCCAAGAGCATAAGCAGATGCCCGGCATATAATTGTTGAGTAAAGGAATGAATCAAATGAATGAGTGACATCAACAGGAGAGGACAATGGGTTGGGAGCTAACATCAGTGAACCGGTCCATTTTAGTCCATATTTAGCCCCTCCTAGGTACCTCCACATTGGAAATCCAAAGACACCTAAGATGCCCAGAGGGGCAGAGTCACAAAGCATTCAGGGAACCAGCTCTGACCCATGAAGTAACTTGCCCCGCTTCACACAGCTCCTGAGTGTCAGAGCCTGGACTCCAACCCCAGAACAGCCACTCTCAAGTCCTTCATTGCTGTATCATCCTACAGCCACTCAAGGGCTGTCTGCCCCCCTTAAATAAGCTCCCCAAGCTTTACTTTCCTCATGTGAGAAAAGGAAGATGATGTTATCTCCTTCATAGGGTTGCTGTGACAGGAATGAATGAGACAATGGGTTTATAAAGTGTGTGGCATGGTCCCAGTCCTGTAGTAAACACTCAGGAAGGGATAGCTGCCATCATCCCCTCATCTGTCCATCAGTCCCATTGTTTCAGTCCACAGATGCGTATAAAGTGCCTGTGATGACATAACGCTAGTTTCTGGATATGCAGAGGCAAACAGACCCTACCCTCCTGTATGTGGAGTCCCAGGTGCAAGGCGAGCACAGAAACCAATCATTGCACACTCCCATGGGTGCTATGGGGAGAATGAAGGGGAATGAGGGAAAAGATAAGATAGGGCTGAAGTATCCCACTTGATATGGGGGGACTCAGAGAAGGCTTCCTTGATGGAATGTCACTGAGGCCAAGGACTAAAGAATGAGGAGAAGCCAGCCAGGCAACCTGTAAAGATACGGGTTCCCAGCAAGGAGAGTAGCAAGTGTGAAGGCTCTCGGGGTCAATCTCTGCTAAGGTCCCAAAGGCAGTTCACACAGCCAGGGCTTGGTACCCAGGGGAGGTCATGGCAAGAGACCACAGCCACATCCATCAGTGGCGAGGATCTGGAATGAGACCCTCGCAGAGACTGCATCTGGGGAAGAGCCTACATTCCCTTCCTGAGACTTCTTCCTTCCTGGCTGGGAGAGCTGAGCTCTGGGCAGCAGATCCCGGGGCTGCTCCCACAGTAGAAGGGTGGAGGCTAAGCACCCTTCCCTCTTCCTAGAAACCTCCTGTCCAACCCCTTCAACTGCAACTGCCACCTGGCCTGGCTCGGCAAGTGGTTGAGGAAGAGGCGGATCGTCAGTGGGAACCCTAGGTGCCAGAAGCCGTTTTTCCTCAAGGAGATTCCCATCCAAGATGTGGCCATCCAGGACTTCACCTGTGACGGTGAGAAGGCTGAGGGTCAAGGGCTACGGGGAAGGCCCCGGGAAGGCAAGGAAGATGGTGGAGATGCAGGATCAGATACTCCCTGAGATCCAATTCCACTTTGCTTTGGGCACGCAGCTGGAGCTCTGGAGAGCTCTGCAGATCTGCTGCTAGCCCACATGGCTGCTTCATGCAAATTAAGAAAAGGTACCCATTTCAGAAGTCAGTTTACTTCCATCAGTTAGAAATCTGTCATAATATATTGATTTCATTTAGACAAGACACCTGCCTATTAAAACAAGATACTGCCATCTGTGAGAACACTGTTGTACCAAATATACTAATCTATCATGTCCACAGTGAGATTGGTGCCCCTTAAATGATATGGCACCCTTGTGGAGTGCACAACCTATACAACTGTGCATGGGAGCCCTGGCCTCAGTCTTCCTGTCTGCATCATGATGAGACTCAGAGTATGTACTCATGAGAAACAGACTTCAAGAAAAGTCTTGTGACTGGCTGGGGATATGGATATCTGAGGCTTTGGTTCTCAGGATCCCAGAGGGCATATTTATTTGCATAAATTCAAGCCAGCACAGTTCTTTACTTGATCAACTTTGGGTTATCTAGAGACATAATTAACTGAGATTAAGGCATAATGGAGGCTTGGGACATACTCACCACCCGGGAGAGACTGTGTAGTTGTGGGAGCGGAGAAAGAAAGGAGAAAGAGGAAGGGAAAAGACAAGGCTCTGCCCCCCTCCCCCTGACCACTCCTTCAATCAATTGGACTTATTCCTGATATGGTTAATGGTGACCTCTTTCCTGTTACTCTTGCTGAGCCTCCTTGATGGCCTTCATCTTATGTCAAATGAGGCAAAAGGTAGGCGACACCCGCCAACCGCGGATGAGACCAGCAGGTACCCTATTCCTGGTTCTAGAACACAGTGGGGACAGGGGACAACTTGTCTTTGCGGAGAACACGCAGCCTTGCTCACTGGCTCCCCCTAGTGCGGCTTATATCCCTCAACCCTCACCCTCTCCGGGGCTCTCCACAGGCAACGATGAGAGTAGCTGCCAGCTGAGCCCGCGCTGCCCGGAGCAGTGCACCTGTATGGAGACAGTGGTGCGATGCAGCAACAAGGGGCTCCGCGCCCTCCCCAGAGGCATGCCCAAGGATGTGACCGAGCTGTAAGTACCCCCAGCTGCCTGCAAGCACCCTGTCATCTCACCACCAGCAGCATCCTCCATACTTTACCCGAGAATGTCAAGCAAGGCAACATGGCGAAACTGCCCTGGGGAGACCCTACTTGAATGGATCCCAGCAAGATGGCAGTGGAGCCCTCACCAAGATGGCAGCCATGGGCTTTGACAAGGGCACAGGAAACATGGCTCCCCCAGTGCCTCTGCCTGGTAGAGGAGGAGTCTCTGACCCTGTAATTCCTAAAGATACCCTGAATATAAGTGGGAGGGTTGTTGCCTCATTTTCCGTATCACCCCTGAAGCCCCTGCTCTGTACACCCTCTTCCTAAGAATCCTCAGCAGTCTGTTAGTCTGATCCCAGCAGCAGCGCAGGATAATTGTGAAAACATTGTCCAGCGGGCACTGTGGCTTACAAAGTACTTTCCTGAATAGAATCCTATTCCAAGTTCAAACAGCCCTGTCAAGCATGAGGCCCCATTTTACAGATGAGGTCTTAGCTCTGAGTCCCATTCATTCTCAGAACAGGAGCTTTCTTATTCCACAGACCAAGCTCCTGCCACTGACTCCTCAGGTCCTGTTTCTGCACCAGAAACTCCCAGCTCAATGAAAAAGGTGTTAGCCTCTTCCTATAGGGCTCTTAATATTATGGAGAAGATCCTATTTCTGTCCCCCAAAAAAGCACAGACAGAAGGACAAGGCACGGTCCCCCAGTGAGGGGGCCTCCCTGGAATGCACCAAGAGCACTGCAGCTAGGACCAGAGGAGCACCACGCACTCACACAACCAACACACACCATGTGCACACTCGCATCCATCCACTCCTTCACTCATCCACAGGTTTCTCGGGTATCAGGCACTCTGCTCACATTGGAGAGACAATGGCGAGCAAAATGGGTGTGACCCCTACACTCACGGGGCTCGTGGTTTATTAAGGAAGGTAGACATTCACTCGATCATTGCAGATGCACATGCGAAGTGACAAGTGTGAAAAATGCTACAAAAAAAAAGAGGTACAAGGTTGGTAGGACATGAGAAGTGAGAAGTGTGACAGAGATGTGAAGCTCTGAGAAAGCTGCCCTGGCGAAATGATGCTAGAGCTGCAATCTGAGGGGTGAGGGGCAGGTCACTAGGAGGGAGGAGGCAGTGCTCTGGCTGAAGTTGCTGCAAAAGCAAAGGCCCTGTATGGGAGCGGGCAGAGCCAGGGAGAGGCTACAGGAACAGCCTAAGTGCCTAAGCAGCAGCACACCCACAAACCCACACCACACACCACCACACCACACCACACACCACCACACTCACACACCACACACCACACACCACACACCACCACACCCCCACACCCACATACCACACCACCACACTCACACACCACACACCACACACCACCACACCACGCACCACCACACCCACACACCACCACACCCACACACCACACCACCACACTCACACACCACCACACACCACCACACCACACACCACACCCACACCCACATACCACACCACCACACCCACATACCACACCACCACACCATCACCACACCCACACAGCAGCATACCCACACACCACCACACCACCACACCCACACACCACACCACCACACCCACACCACCACACCACACATCACCACACCACACCCACACACATCTGATGCTTGACTTTGACATCTCTCTTGCCAGGCCCCATGCACATCCCCTTTTCTGGGCCAGGTTAGCATGTACAGGCATACCTTGGAGATATTGCGGGTTCAGTTCCAGACCACCATAAAGCACAAACTGCAATAAAGCAATTCACACAAATGTTTTGGTTTCCCAGTGCATATCGAAGTTATGTTTATACTATACCTAGCCTATCAAGTGTGCAATCTCATTGTGTTGAAAAAAAACCAATGTACCAATGTACATACCTTAATTCAAAAATGCTTTATTGCTAAAAAATGCTAATGATCACCTGAGCCTCCAGCAAGTTGTAATCTTTTTCCTAGCGGGGGTTGGTGCCTTGATGTTGATGGCTGCTATCTGAGCAGGGTGGTGGTGGCCAACATTGGGTGGCTATGGCAATTTCTCAAAATAAGACAGTAGTGAGGTTTGTCACATCAATGGACTCTTTCTTCATGAAAGATTTCTCTGTAGTATATAATGCTGTTTAACATCATTTTCCCATAGTAGACGTTCTTTTAAAATTGGAGTCAAGGTCAGGCGCGGTGGCTCACGCCTGTAATCCCAGCACTTTGGGATGCCAAGTCAGGTGGATCACTTGAGGTCAGAAGTTCGAGACCAGCCTGGCCAACATGGTGAAACCCCATCTCTACTAAAAATACAAAAATTAGTGGGGCATGGTGGCACACGCCTGTGATTCCAGCTACTGGGGAGGCTGAGGTATGAGAATGGCTTGAACCTGGGAGGCGGAGGTTGCAGTGAGCCAAGATCGTGCCACTGCACTCCAGCTTGGGTGATACAGTGAGACTGTCTCAAAAAAAAAAAAAAAAATTGAAGTCAGTCCTCTCAAACCCTGCTACTACTTTATCAACTCAAGTTGTATAATATTCTAAATCCTTTGTTGTCATTTCAACAACGTTCACAGCATCTTCACCAAAAGTAGATTCCATTTCAAGAAACCAATTTCTTTCCTCATCTATAAGAAGCAACTCCTTATCTGCTCAAGTTTTAGCCTGAGATTGCAGCAATTCAGTCACATTTTCAGGCTCCACTTCTAATTCTAGTTCTCACTATTTTCACCATATCTCAGCTACCTCCTCCACTGAAGTCTTGAACCCCTCAAGGTCATCCATATGGTTGGAATCAACTTCTTCCAAACTCCTATTAATGTTGCTATTTTGACCTCCTACCATGAATCACAAATGTTCAAATGGCATCTAGAACAGCGAATCCTTTCCAAAAGCTTTTCAGTTTACTTTGCCCAAATCCATCAGAGGAATCACCATCTATAGCAGTTATGGCCTTACAAAATAAATTTCTTAAATAATAAGACTTGAAAGTTTAAATTACTCCTTGATCCATGGGCTGCAGAATGGATGTTATGTTAGCAGACATGAAAACAACATTAATCTGTGTGTACATCTCCATGAGAGCTCTTAGATAACCAGGTACATTGTCAGTGAGCAGTAATATTTTGAAACATATCTTTATGTTTGTAAAGCAGGTCTCAACAATCGGCTTAAAATATTCAGCAAAATATGCCATAAACAGACATGCCATCATCCAGTCTTTGTTGCTATATTTCTAGAGCACAGGCAGAGTAGATTTAGCATAATTCTTAAAAGCCATAGGATTTTCAAAATGGTAAATGAGTATTGGCTTCAACTTCAAGTCACCATCAGCAGTGGCCCCTAACAAGACAGTCAGCCTGCCCTTTGAAGCTTTGAAACCAGGCATTGACTTCTCCTCTCTATATATGGAAGTCTTAGATGGCAACTTCTTTCAGTAAAAGGCTATTTTGTCTCCACAGAAGATTGTTTAATGTGGCCACCTTCATCAATTATCTTAGCTAGATCATCTGGATAACTTGCTACAGCTTCTCCGTCAGCACTTGCTACTTTACTTTACACTTTCCTGTTATGAAGATAGCTTCTTTTGTTTTGTTTTGTTTTGAGATGGAGTCTAGCTCTTTCACCCAGGCTGGAGTGCCGTGGCGCAATCTCCGCTCACTGCAAGTTCCACCTCCCGGGTTAATGCCATTCTCCTGCCTCAGCCTTCCCAGTAGCTGGGACTACAGGAGCCCACCACCACACCCGGCTAATTTTTTGTAAATTTAGTGGAGACAGCGTTTCACCGTGTTAGCCAGGACGGTCTCGATCTCCTGACCTCATGAACCACCCACCCTGGCCTCCCAGAGTGCTGGGATTACAGGCGTGAGCCGCTGCGCCCAGCTGACTTCTTTTCTTATACCTCACAAACCAACTATTGCTAGCTTCAAACTTTTCTTCTGCAGTTTTCTCACCTCTGTCAGCCTTCACAGAATTAAGGAGAGTTAGGGCCTTGCTCTGGATTAGGCTTTGGTTTAAGGGAATGTTTGGCTGGTTTGATTTTTCTATCCAGACCGCTAAACGTTTTTGCATATCAGCAATAAGTCTTTCTCATCATTCATGTGTACATTAGACTAGCACTTTTAATTTTCTTCAAGAACTTTTTATTTGCATTCGCAACTTGGCTATTTGGTCCAAGAGGCCTAGCTTTGATCTGTCTTAGTTTTTGACATGTCTTCCTCACTAAACTTCATCATTTCTATCTTTTGATTTAAAGTGAGAGATGTGTGATTTTTAGAGGCCATTGTAGGGTTATTATTTGGCCCAATTTCAATATTGTACTGTGTCTCAGGAAATAGGGAGGTCCGAGGAGAGGGAGACCGGGAACAGCTAGTTGGTAGAGCAATCAGAGCACACACAACATTTATCAATTAAGTTCATCATCTTTGATGGGCATGGTTCGTGGTGCCTCAAAACAATTACAATAGAGACATCAAAGATCACTGATCACAGATCACCATAAAAGTATTATAATAATGAAAAAGTTTTAAATATTGTGAGAATTACCAAAATGTAACACAGAGACATGAAGTCAGATATGCTGTTGGAAAAATGGCACTAATAGACTTGCTTGAGGTGGGGTTGCCATAAACCTTCAATTTTTAAAAAATACAATATCTACAAAGTGCAATAAAGCAAAGTGCAATAAAATAAGGTACGCAACAGTACCCTCAGATGTAAGTGACAGAACACGACCCAGACTCCTCCAGAGTTTATCTGATCTGCCCTTCTAATAATGTCTCTGGGGACAGAACCTGAACATGCCGGTTTCTTAGACTAGCACATGGTGTGAACTTCCAGAGTTCATGCCATTCTCCTGCCTCAGCCTCTCCAGTAGCTGGGACTACAGGTGTGCACCACCACGCCCAGCTAATTTTTGTATTTTTTTTAATTTTAGTAGAGACAGTGTTTCACCCTGTTGGCCAGGATAGTCTCAATCTCCTGACCTCGGGATCTGCCCGCCTCAGCCTCCCAAAGTGCTGGGATAACAGACACATTCTGACAGTCTCATTGCAGTACCTGCATCCAGCCCTAGAGCCTGGTGTCTTCCAGTGCCTTCTTCAGTTATCTGAGTTGATAAATTCTCTTTATGCTTAAGGTGGTTTGAACTGATTTTCTTCCTCTTTGCTCAGGAGGAAAGCTAATACACCACTTCATAAGCTAGCTGTGAGGATTAAAAGACCGGATGCCAGTGGTTCAGAAGCACTCAGTCACGTTACTATGATGATTGTTATCATTGTCATGACTCCCCCTCTGTTTTCGAGTGGATTTGGGGGCCAGTCCTCTGGGAGTTACCCACATAGGGTAGAAGCCTGAAAGTGTGCAGCTTGTATGTCTCAAAGGCCATGGTGTGTCCTGTGACCTGATTCCAGGACTGCAGAGGAGACATTGTATTTTGGCAGAGCGGTCAGCGCCTGTCCGCTTTCTCTCTGCATCTTCCATTTCACCCCACTCCTCAATTCCTATCAGAGGCCTCTCTGGGTGAGGAAGAAAATGCCTCATTTTTACATAGGCCAGCTCCCTCCAGTCTGAAATGGGTGCAGATAAAAACAGATGCTAGCCTGCGATGGGGAAGCAGGTAGAATGTGGCAGAAAGAGCTCTGGGCCAGGAGCCCAGAGGTGAGTCCCAGCCTTGGTTCTGCCTGTGCCTTGGGGCTACTCAGCAGCATCTCTTCCCACTTCTGCCCCCAGAAGCCACATTGCAGCCACACTTGTAGCTTCTTGTGATTCCCCCAATACGTATGCCTTTCCTGACTTCAGGGCCTCTGTCCAGGGCATTTATATTCTCCCGGCCTAGAATGTTCTTCACTCCCATCCCTACTTAGGTAACCCCCTCTGGTTTCTCAGTCTCAGTCCTGGAAGCACAAGTTAAGAGGAGTGATTCTGAAAACAAATAGTCTTGGGTTTAAATTCCAACTTTACTGCCTACTGATTGCATCACTTTGGGCAAGTTACTTAATCTCATTCAGCCTCTATTTACTGATCTGTGAAATGGGGATAACAGCAGTATATCCTTCACAAGACAGAGGGTGACTAAGATAACATGACTAAAGCACTTAGCCCTTTGTGCAGCACATAGCCACGGTTTGATGAATGTCAGTGGTGATTATTAACCTTCCTTTCAGAAAGCCTTTTGGGTGGCTAAGACTGGGTTACATGCCTCTCACTTGCATCCCCATGGCTCTTCTCTCAGGTATCACCCTGCATTGTAGTTGCTTATTTACTTATTTCCCCTTCTAGACCAAGAGCTCCCTGAGGGCAGCAATTGTGTCTCATTCACTGTTTTTCTTTCCCCCTCCAGAGTTAAGCACAGCAACTAACACTTAGCAGGTATTCAGGAAAGGATGAATAAGACAGTGATCTTGAACAAGTCACTAAACCTCTCTGAATCTGTCTTGTCTTCTTCTTTTTTTTTTTTTTTTTTTGAGATGGAGTCTTGCTGTGTCGCCCAGGCCGGAGTGCAGTGGCGTGATTTCTGCTCACTGCAACCTCCGCCTCCTGGGTTCACACCATTCTCCTGCCTCAGCCTCCCGAGTAGCTGGGACTATAGGCGCCTGCCACCACGCCCAACTAATTTTTTGTATTTTTTAGTAGAGATGGGGTTTCACCATGTTAACCAGAATGGTCTCAATCTCCTGACCTCGTGATCCACCCACCTCGGCCTCCCAAAGTGCTGGGATTACAGGCGTGAGCCACCATGCCTGGCTGCACATGGATTCTTGAGTGTGTGTTGTGGCTCCAGGCATTTCCCAATGCTCAGAGAAACTGAAACTAGGGCTGCCAGCCCAAGGGAAGGAAGGGAGGCCTTGACAGTTGCTAAAAAGTTCATGTCCACTGTGAGTTTGAGCTGGGGTCATGCCCTTGAAGTTCTGTGTACACAAATGCCCCCACATGCAGTGAGTTCCTGCCCTTCCCTTGGACCGGGCTGTGCCATGGGATGGGGCTGCAGAGAATGACCCAGTTATACTCTCCTTTCTGGGCCAATTGAGTGCCAAGTGGCACATGTCAAAGGACAGAAATGCCATGACGATAGGCCGTGAATGCTTTTCCCCAAAGCTCATGGAACAAAATCTGACATAACAAAGATAACTGGATACAATTATAAGTAAACTTCAGCACTTTGGGAGGAGACCTGATTTTCTGCTTTGGAAATGGTATCACTTCCCTTGGCCAGACATGGCTTCCAAAGTGCACCAAGGAAGGCAGCCCTCACTTCTTTCCCCAAACCATCTTCCTGGGGTGGAAGGTGGGGGGTAAGCAGGAGAATGAGTGTCAAAGAAAGTGAAAGCTGGCAGACCCAGAGAATTATGGCTGGGAGCCTCTGGTTCAGGGACATTGGCTGAGTCCAGATCCAGGGTATCCAATGCAAGCTTTCCAGCTCCCTCGGGTATCATTAGTGATCTCAGGCAGAGCTGCCAGCTTACAAAACAAAATTAAGTTTAATTCACCAAGAAGAAGCAAAAACAAAGTTGCCCAGCATTTCTCTAAAAGGCAGAGTATGAGAGTCTGTTGCAAGCATGCAAGACCCCAACAATGCCATCTGAGCAGGAGGTGATTTTTTCCTCCAGTCAGCTCTCTACAAACCCTCACTGGCCCTTCTCTCACAATCTCCTTTCAATTCTACCCTGGGTGAGTCAAGCCAAACTGAGCCTCATTCCCACATTCAGTCTTGCAAGTGTTCTTTGAAGTAGGGCTACAGTACCACTTGCCCTCTTTGTCTGACCCCAAATCCTGTGCTCATGCCCATTCCACCAGAGGTTCTTAAATGTTTAGGTCTCAGGACTTGTTTATGCTTTTCAAAAGCATCCAGGACACCAAGAACCTATGTTTATGTGAGTTATAGCTATTGATATTGATCATATTACTAACACTGAGAAAATGTTAAAATATGCATTAATTCCATTTAAAAGTAACCCATGACATGTTTATATAAAAAGCACATTTTTAAGACAAACCAAAAGAAATGCAGGTGAGAAGAGTTTCATTGTTTTATATTTTTGCAAATCTGTTTAATATCTAGCTTCCTAAAAGACAGCTCAATTTTCATATCTGCTTCACCATACACTTTGTTGTGGTATGCTTTTTGGGTGAAGGATAAGAAATCCGGCTTCACACAGAAATGTATTTGAAAAGGGAAGAGCCAGGTGCAGTGGCTCACACCTGTAAGCCCAGCACTTTGGGAGGCCGAGGTGGGTGGATCAGCTGAGGTTGGGAGTTTGAGATCAGCCTGACCAAAACGGAGAAACCCCGTCTCTACTAAAAATACAAAATTAGCCAGATGTGGTTGTGGGGGCCTGTAATCCCAGCTACTTGGGAGGGTGAGGCAGGAGAATTGTTTGAGCCGGGAGGCAGAGGTTGCGGTGAGCTGAGATTGTGCCGTTGCACTCCAGCCTGGGTGACAGAGTGAGACTCTGTCTCAAAAATAAAAATAAAAATAAAAAGGGAGGAATACTTTAATAGTCTTTTCAGATAATTATGGGTGTTCTTCTTTGATAAAGACCAAAGCTCAACAAGTGGCATTTTCTTAAAGGCTAGTTGTAGTGTGGAACTGCACCCGTACCAGTGAACCTTTGGTCCTCTGTTACGGAACTCTACCGATCTGTCTTATGCTTTGAATGGAACTTTCCCCATGCACGGTCTTGTAATATCATGTGTTGGTCAATGGAAAAATATCAGTTCATTGAGTTACGCAGATCTTCCAAATGCTAACACATTTCATTATACAATATATTCTTTTTCTTTTTTTTTTTTTATACTTTAAGGTTTTAGGGTACATGTGCACAATGTGCAGGTTTGTTACATATGTATCCATGTGCCATGTTGATTTCCTGTACCCATTAACTCGTCATTTAGCATTAGGTGTATCTCCTAATGCTGTCCCTCCCCCCTCCCCCCACCCCACAACAGTTCCCGGAGTGTGATGTTCCCCTTCCTGTGTCCATGAGTTCTCATTGTTCAATTCCCACCTATGAGTGAGAACATGCGGTGTTTGGTTTTTTGTCCTTGCGATAGTTTACTGAGAATGATGTGACATCACCGCCGATCTCACCAGAAAAGTCTTTAAGTGAGGGAAAGTTGTTAAGCTCAATGTGGCAGTGAAAAGTTTTCCAAAATTTTAATTTTTACTTAGAAGCACAAATTTATCATTGGCAAAAAATACTGTGAGTTGCTTTTTCTTTTTTTTTTTTTTTTTGAGATGGAGTCTTGCTCTTTCACCCAGGCCAGACTGCAGTGGCACGATCTCGGCTTACTACAAGCCCCGCCTCCCAGGTTCACGCCATTCTCCTGCCTCAGCCTCCCTAGTAGCTGGGACTACAGGCGCCCGCCACCACGCCCGGCTAATTTTTTGTATTTTTAGTAGAGACGGGGTTTCACCATTATTAGCCAGGATGGTCTCAATCTACTGACCTTGTGATCCACCCGCCTCGGCCTCCCAAAGTGCTGGGATTACAGGCATGAGCCACCACTCGCGGCCTGTGAGTTGCTTTTTTTAAAGTGATGGGCTTACTTTGTTCATTTTTAAGAAATTATCTACTAAATAGCCATGTCTGAATAATGAGTTTGCCAGTCTTTCTTTTAGGTAAAAATAGTGTTCCATGAAAAAATGTAAAAGCCAGCTAGTTCAGCTTGCAACTCAATTACACAGGTACTTTTCTCTAGACAACCAACGTGCTGTGTGTGTACATCTCCCATTTTGTCATACAGGACATTAAAGGAATGTGTGCTCAAGAGTTGAACATTAATACAAACAATAATTCTTGATACTTCATCAAGGGCATTCCTGGTTTTTGTAAAACCCGCAAGTACACAGAGGTGAAGCATACAGTGACCGCCAGTTTCGTTTGGTAGCGATGTCCTGATTCATGCTGAGGTGCCAGCAGTTTTACCCTCCACTAATTTTGTACCATCAATGCAAATGTCAACACAGAGCAAAAGGAAAATAATATTTTAACCTTATTGTAAATATAGTTTTGGCCTCATAGACCCCTGAAAAAGCCTCAGGGACCCCCAGGGGTCTATGGATGACACTTTGAGAACCACTCTGGTCATTACACATTGGCGAGCCATGGATAGAGAGAGATAACTGCTCTAAGTCAGCACGAAGTTGCTAATTTAAAAGGCAAGCTTACAGAATCTTATGAAAAGCAGGACAGAAGCAAATACAGGACATCTCATCCCTCAAAGTCACCGGAATACTCTCTGCGAAGGTAGGGCCTCACTGCCTTCAGAAAGTACAATTATTGTCATGCAACTGTCCTTTTAAATTCAAGCTTACCTCACTATTTTAGAACTGAAACCTAAAAATCTGCTTGCTTCCATTTATGGAAATGTTTACAAACATCAGCTTTCCTGGTTCTGGAAACAAACTCTGCAAAGCCTACATCTTCATCACGGTTAGAGAAGAAATGCAGAATCCAGTGCTGGTGAACAGCTTTCCCCCATATCCACCCCTGGTTAATATCCATGATGTTTAGACATATATTTTTGGTCTAAGGACAATGAGCATGGATTTGTTGTCCTATAACTTGATATCCCAAGGAAAAGAGGGGGGAAGGATGACATAGCTCCAGGCACAACTATTGGAAGAAAGGATTTGTATTAGGATGTGGGGTCTGAGAACATCGTGGGAAGCAGGCTGGCAGTGTGCGTATGCCTGTGCATGTGTGTGTGCATGCACACACAGCACTGACAGGAGACAGGAAAAGGATGGGGCTCAGCCAGGAGGTAGGAGGGCACAGGGCTGAGATGCAGCTCTCTGAGAGTGAGTGTGGCAAGAGGTGATGACAAGAATGCACTGGTTGAAGAAGCAAGAACGACCTGGCCTGGCACCGTGTGAGTTCCAAGGAGTTAGGGGATGGAGGTCTGGGGTCCAGAAAGCTCAATGGCGCTTGGTCCTCATCCATAGTTTTATTGGGGGAGACATCCAGGCAGGAGAAGGGGGAGTGCGACGTGCAGGTGACAAGCACAAGGGAGTGGCTCAGGCAATATGTGCTCTGGGAAGGGAGGAATCCAGGAAATTCTGCCCACCTGGCCTTTAAGAAAGCAAACAAGAATGTCCTGTCTATGCTACAAACCACCACAGCCACCATTTCTAGAGCATTTACTGTGTACCAGGTGCTGTGCTGGGTTTTCTTAACAGGTAGTCTCATTTCACCCTGCTAACAACTCTTGAAGGCAAGTGTCGTTATTCCCATTTTGCAGATGAGATAACTGGAGCTACTGAAGGTTGAATAATTTTTGACAATCACACTGCCAATAAGCAGCAGAGTATAGACTCAAGCCCAGGTCCATCTGACCCCAAGTCCTCCCTGTGGCAGAAACCCAAATCCCTAGGTGTTCTGCCCAGTGGCCTGGCTTGCTGGGACTTACATGGGTCCTCTTGAAAACTGACATCTGCATTGCAGCAGGGAGAAGGCAAGCCCAGGCCCCCTGCCATGAGGCTATAGGTACCTGTCAGTGGTTCTGGCTATGTCCGTCCTGACAGCTGGGCCTTCTCTAGCAAGGCCAGCTGCTGCCCGAGAAGAGCCTGCTGCCTTTTATATCCCCCACGCTCCCCAGAGCACGTAATAGAACAACTGCCCAGGGCTGACTACATCCTTGACATTCTCTGGCCCAGGGAGAGAGACTGAAATGTGCCTCCAGCCAGCTGGAGGGGTTGATCACATCTTTGGAGAGTGGGCCAGCTCTGGGCACAGCAGCACTTATGAGTCCTGGCACAGGTCCTGGCCCAGAGAAGACCTCAGCAGATGGCACCAGTAGAGGACACTTGTCCGCACTATTGGACAGTGACAGCCATCTATGGGAGGGGCCGTGGGCGGCCTGAGCACAGGCCAAGAGCCGAGAAGGCTCCCTTCCGTTCATCGAGTTCATTGTGCCACACACTGTGGTAGCAGCTGAAGGTATGGTGGCTGCCATGACAGATAAGATCCCTTCTCTCAGAAACTTACAGAAGGGGAGAAAGACAGCAAGAAAACTGACCAGAAGATCAGGCATTTCACACCGGAAGCAGAGGGGGATTTCCCAGGAAAGTAAAGGAGGGAAACAGAGTAGAAAGAACATGTTTTATGAAGACCTCAAGGTGGAAAGATCTTAAATTCAAGAAACCAAGAAGGCTATGAGATGGAGCAAACAGGATGACCAAGAGGGTGATGTGTGCTGAAAGCTTGAGAAGGGATAAGTAAGTTCTTGTGGGTACAGGGAGAGCTGACTCCAAGAGAAATGCAGGAATCCAGGAAGAATTTTAAGTGGCATGATCCAATTCTCATTTTAGAAATACTACCCTGGAAGAAGAAGAAGAGAATGAACAGCAAGAGGAACATTATCTTTCAATAAGCTACATGTATTATTGGATGGAGATATGTGTGTGTGTGTATGCGTGTGTGTATCTGTCTATATGTATGTGTGTGTGTATGTATATTTAAAATGTGTTGGCCACCAATGTGCCAGGTACTGCTCTGAGAACTGTTCACGGAGACTCAAATTTAATCCTCAGAATCACATCAAGGTGGTGATTATTATAAGCTTTGTTTTACAGGTGACTAAATGTAAGCTCAGAGAGGTTAAGTATTTTGCCCAAAGTCACACAGCTCTTAGATAGTAGAGCCAGGATGTGAGCCTCAGCTGCCTGACCCCTGAGCTGCCCCCACATCACTCCAGGACTCTAGTGGAAATTCTGGCCTGGAGTAGAGTCTCTGGAGTCTCCCTCTCCATTAACATTCAGCTGATCTGAGTTCTTTGTGGGGCATCAGTCAGCACCACAAAGCTCCAAACAGGAATCAGGAACACCCAGTCACAGAGATCTGTGTTGAGTTTCATGCAAGGCAGATGTGTCCTTGTGTGTTCGCACTGGGGCTGAAACAGAGCATTTAAATGCAGGTCAAATGCAAAGGTTGACCTGCCAAGAAACACTCTGGCAGTTTAAGGCTGGTGGGGCAAGAGGGCAGTCTCCTGAAAGGGTCCCTCTGGGAGCCTGGGCTGTAGGCTACGGACAACTTTGGAGTTCAGAGTTTTCATGAAGGGCTTGCTACAAAAAGAGCTCTCCCCACCACTGCATCTGCATTTCTGATGTGAAAGCTTTGATTCTGAGTCTTCTGAGCTGTGCTGCCAGGTCGCTGGGGACATTCTGCACTGAAAGCAACTTCTGCTTGGCTCCATCATGCCAAACACAGCTCTCCCTGAGGAGTTCAGGGGTTTTCATCACACAGATGACGTTTCCTGAGCATCTACTGTTGCCAGGCAGAGTGCGAGAATGCTGTGGTGAGCGAAGCAGACATGGTTCTGCTGACATTAATCACAGAATCACACAGAAGATGTCACCATGGGGGTCAAATGCTGTGATGAAAAGACAGCCAATGCTTTGGCTGTCTTATATAACTTTAGGCCAAAAGGACTTAGTAGACATTTACAGAAATTCTACCCAACAACTACAGAATATACATTCTTTTCACCAGCACATGGAACATTCTGTAATATCACCAGCACATGGAACAAGCTGTAATATCACTGGTAGGTGTGGGAACTGATATTGAAGAAGTAATGCTGGAGCTGAGATCCGTGCATCTGTAGGAGTTAACCTGGCAAGGAGGGAGAAGAGACACTAGTGTGTACAAAGACCCTGCCCCCCACCAGAGGGGATGGGGCATTTTAGGAAGGTTAAGGCCAGTGGAGTTGGAACCAGAGGTCAAGGGAAAGTCTGATAAAAGATGAACCAAAGACAGGAGGCAGGGCTCTAACAGTTAATTTCCTGTCTCAACTGGGTAGGCTGCGGTGCTCCGTTGTTCAGTCACACACTTGGTCTAGATGTTGCTGTGAAGGTATTTTGTAAATGCAATTAATATCTACAATCAGTTGACTTTTTAAACAATATATTTAGGAGGTACAAGTACAGGTTTCTTATATGCATATACTGTGTTGTAAAGTCTGGGCTTTTAGTGTACCCATCACCCAAATACTGAACATTGTGCCTGATAGGTAGTTTTTCAGCCCTCACCACCCTCCCACATTTTGTAGTCTCCAGTGTCCATTATCCTACTTGGTATGTCCATGTGTACCCATTGTCAAGCTCCCACTCATAAGTGAGAACATGTGGTATTTGACTTTCTGAGTCATTTCACTGAGGATAATGGCCTCCAGTTCCATCCACATTGCTGCAAAAGACAGGATTTCATTCTTATTTATGGCTGAGTAGTATTCCATGTATATAGACATTCCACATTTTCTCTTTTTAATTTTTTTTATTTTAAGTTCCAAGATAGATGTGCAGAATGTGCAGGTTGTTATGTAGGTATGCATGTGCCATGGTGGTTTGCTGCACCTATCAACCCATCATCTAGGTTTTAAGCCCTGCATGCATTAGGTATTTGTCCTAATGCTCTCCCTTCCCTTGCCCCCCAACCCTCAACAGGCCATGGTGTGTGTTGTTCCCCTCCTTGTGTCCATGAATATACACCACATTTTCTTTATCCAATCCTCTTTTGATGGACATTGAGGTTGATTCCATATCTTTGCTATCGTGAATAGTGCTGTGATAGACATACAAGTGCAGGTGTCTTTTGGATGTAATTATTTATTTCTCTTTGGGTGTTTACCCAGTAGTGGTGTTGCTGGATCAAATGGTAGTTCCATTTTTAGTTCTTTGAGAAATCACCATACTGTTTTCCATAAAGGTTGTACCAACTTACATTCCCATCAATAGCATATGAGCATTCCTTTTTCTCCACATACTCACCAAAAATCTGTTGTTTTTAGACTTTTTAATAATGATCATTCTGCTGATATGAGATGGTATCTCACTGTGGTTCTGATTTGCATTTTTCTGATGATTAGTGATGGTGAGCATTTTTCGTATGTTTGACCAATTGCATGTCTGTTTTTGAGAAATGTTTACTCATATCCTTTGCCCGCTTTTTAATGTTTTTTTTTTCTTGTCAAGTTCCTTATAGATTCTGGATATTAGACCTTTGTTTAGGCATAGTTTAAAAATATTTTTTCCATCCTGCAGGTTGTCTGTTTACTGTTGTTTCTTTTGCTGTGCAGAAGCTTTTTAGTTTAAGTCCCATTTTTATATTTTTTGTTTTTACTACATTTGCTTTTGAGGACTTAGTCATAAATCCTTTGCCTAGGCCAATGTCCAAAAGAGTTTTTCCTAGGTTTTCTTCTAGGATTTTTATATTTTCATGTTTTACATTTGGGCCTTTAATTCATTGTGAGTTAATTTTTGTATACGGTGAAAAGTATGAGTCCAGTTTCATTCTTCAGCATATGGCTATCCAATTTTCCCGGCACCATTTATTGAATAGGGTGTCATTTCCCCAGTATATATTTTTGGCTTTGTTGAAGATCAGTTAGTTGTAGGAATGTGGCTTTATTTCTGGGTTCTCTGTTCCGTACCATTGATTTATGTGTCTATTTTTATACCAGTACTGTGCTGTTTTGGTTACTGTGGCCTTGTAATATAATTTGAAGTCAGGTAATATGATGCCTCCAGCTTTGTTCTTTTTGCTCAGGATTGCTTTGGCTATTTGGGCTCTTTTTTGGTTCCATATGAATTTTAGGATTTTTTTTCTAATTCTGTGAAAAATGACATTGGTCATTTGGTAGGGATTGCAATGAATCTGTAGATTGCTTTGGGCAGTATGGTCACTTTAACAACGTTAGTTCTTCAAATCCATGAGCATTGGATGTTTTTCCATTTGTTTGTGTTGTCTACAATTTCTTTCATCAGTATTTTGTAGTTCTCCTGATAGACATCTTTCACCTCCTTGGTGAAATATATTCCTAGGGTTTTGCTTTTGTTTTTGTTTTTGTCCTTGTCTTAGCTATCGTAAGGGGGATTGCCTTCTTGATTTCGTCCCTGACTAGATAGTTGTTGGTGTTTAGCAATGCTACTGATTTCTAAACATTAATTTTGTAGCCTGAAACTTTACTGAATTCGTTTATTAAGTCTAACAGTTTTTTGGTCAAGTATTTAGTGTTTATTTTCTAGAGATAAGATCATATCATCAGCAGAAATATTTGACTTCCTCTTTTCCAATTTGGATGGCTTTTGTTTCTCTTTGCTGATTGCTCTGGTGAGGACTTCCAATACTACATTGAATAAGAGTGGTCAAAGTGGGTATTCTTGTCTTGGTCCAATTCTTAGAGGGAATCCTTTCAACTTTTCTCCATTAAGGATGATGTTGGCTGTGGGTTTGTTGTATATAGCCTTTATTATTTGAGGTATGTTCCTTGTATGCCTAGTTTGCTAAATTTTATCATGAAGGGATGCTGAATTTTATCAAATGCTTTTTCTGCGTCTATTAAGATGATCATATGGTTTTTGTCCTTATTTCTGTTTATGTGATGCACATTTATTGATTTGCGTATATTGAAGCATCCTTTCATTCCTGGAATAAATCACACCTGATCATGGTCTATTATCTTTTTGATGTGCTGTTGGATTCAATTTGGTAGTATTTTTTTGAGAATTTTTATGTCTATTGTCCAGGATGTTAGCCTGTAGTTTTCTTTTTTCATTGTGCCCTTGTCTGGTTTTAGTATTAGGGTGATACTGACCTCATAGAATGAGTAGAGGAGAATTACCTCCTCCTCAATTTTTTAAAATAGTTTCAGGAGGATTAATACTAGTTTTTTGTGTGCTTGTTAGAATTCAGCTATGAATCCATCTTTGGATGCATGGTCCTGGGCTTTTTGGTGGCAGTTTAGGGGGGGATATTTTGTATTACTGATTCAGTCTCTCTACTTATTAGGGGTCTACTGTTCAAAAGTTCTACTTACTCCTGGTTCAATTTCAGGAGGTTGCATGCTTCCAGGAATTTATCCTTTTGCTCTAGATTTTCTAGTTTGTGATTGTATCATTGTTCATAATAGTCTGATGATCTTTTGTATTTCTGAAATGTCATTTGTGATGTCTCTTTTTTCATTTCTGATCGTATTTATTTGGATCTTCCCTCGTCTTTTCTTGGTTAGTTTAGTTAGTGATTTATCAATTTTGTTTATCTTTTTGAAGAATCAACTTTTTCTTTTGTTAATCTTTTGTATTGTTCTTTTGGTCCCCATTTCATTTAGTTCTGCTCTGATTTTTGTTATTTCTTTTCTGTTTTGTTGTTCATACTAGAATCCTTAGTCTCACCATGATCTTTGTTATTTCTCTTCTTCTGCTAACTTCGGGTTTGTTTTGTTCTTCTTTTTCTAGTTTCTTGGGGTGTGATGTTAGGTTGTTAATTTGTGATCTTTCTACCTTTGTGATGTAGGCATTCAATGCTACTAACTTCCCTCTTAGCACTGTTTTTGCTGTATCCCATAGGTTTGGGTATGTTGTTTTTTCATTTTCATTCATTTGGATTTTTTTTTAATTTTAATTTTAATTTCTTTGTTGACCCAGTGGTTCAAGAGCATGCTGTTTAATTTCCATGTATTTGGATAGTTTCAAAAGTTTGTCTTGGTATTGATTTCTAGCCTTATGTCACTGTGATCTGAGAAAATACTTGATATAATTTCAGGCTTTTTAATGTGTTAAGACTTGTTTTGTGGGCTAACTTGTGGTCTATCTTGGAGAATGTTCCATGTGCTGGTGAAAACAATGTATATTCTGTAGTTGTTGGGTAGAATTTCTGTAAATGTCTATTAAGTCCATTTGGCCTAAAGTCCAATTTAAGTCCAATGTTTCGTTGTTAATTTTCTGTCTCAATGATCTGTCTAGTGCTGTCGGTAGGGTGTTACCAAGACCCTACTATTATTGTTTTCTCGTCTGTTTCTTTCATTACGTCCAGTATTATTTGTTTTGTGTTATTTGAGTTCTCCAATGTTGGTTATGTATGTATGTAGGATTATTACAGCCTCTTGCTGAATTGTTCCCTTTGTCATTATATAATGACCTTTTTTGTCTTTTTTTTACTGTTTTATGTGATATGTCTTTTTTATCTGATATAAGTGTAGCTACTCCTGCTCACTTTTGGTTTCTGTTTGTATGGAGTATCTTTTTCAACCCCTTTACTTTCAGTCTATTTGTGTCTTTATGGGAAGGATAAGTTTCTTGTAGGCAGGATATAGTTGGATCATGTTTCTTTATCCATTCTGACAATCTGTATCTTTTAGGTGGAGCATTTAATCCATTTCTATTCAGGGTTAGTATTGATATGTGAGGCTTTGTTCCTGTCATATTGTTGATTGTTTTCAAGTTGTTTTATAAATTCCTTGTTTCTTTCTTTTTCTGTCTTTGTGGTTTGGTGAAATTCTGCGGTGTTGCCATTTGATTCCTTTCTCTTCTTCCTTTATATAATTGTTTTATATGAACTGTGAGTTTTATATTTTCATGATTTTTTGTGATAGTGAATATCGACCTTTCATTTTCACATTTAAGACCTCACTGAACATTTCCTATAGGGTTGCTCTAGTGGTGGCAAATTCCCTTAGTATTTGCTTGTCGGGGAAGGACTTTATCCTTAATTTATAAAGCTTACTTTGGCAGAATACAAAATTCTGGGCTGACAGTTTTTTTTTCTTTCAGCACTTTGAAAATGCCATCACATTTCTCTTCTAACCTGTAAGGTTTCTGTGAAAAGTCTTCTGTTAGTCTGAGGGGTTTCCTTTGTATATGACTCCATGCTTTTCTCTTGCTAATTTTAAAATCCTTTATTTCACTTTTATTTTAAACATTCTGAATATAACATGCTATAGTGATATCCTTTTTACAATGTATTTGCCTGAAGATTTCTGGGCCTCCTGCAAATGGATGTCTAACTCTCTTGACAGACTTGGGAAATTTTCATCAATTACTTTCTCAAATATGTTTTCTAAACTTTTTGATCTCTTTTCCCCCTTGGTAATATCAACAATTCATAAGTTTGGTCACTTTATGTACTCTCACATATCTCAAAGCCTTTGTTCATTCTTTTTATTCTTTTTTCCTTATTTTTGTCTGACTGGATTATTTCAAAAGACCTGTCTTCAAGTTCTGAGATTCTTTCTTCTGCTTGTTCTAGTCTATTATTGAAATTTTCTAATGTATTTTGTATTTCCTTCAATTAATTTTTTTAGTTTCAGAATTTCTGAATTGGCTTTTTTTTTTCTTCTTTTTGAGACAGGGTCTAATTCTGTCACTCAAGCTGAAGTGCAGTGGTGTGATCACAGCTCACTGCAGCCTTGAC
Organism: Symphalangus syndactylus; assembly: GCF_028878055.3. Taxonomy (NCBI): domain Eukaryota; kingdom Metazoa; phylum Chordata; class Mammalia; order Primates; family Hylobatidae; genus Symphalangus; species Symphalangus syndactylus. The sequence continues at coordinate 18,005,430 of NC_072429.2, forward strand.
CTTCCAGGCTCAAGTAATCCTTCCACCTCAGCCTCCCTAGTAGCTGGGACCACAGGCACATGCTACCTTGCCCAGCTAACTTTTTATTTTTTGTAAATACAGGGTCTCACTATGTTGCGCAGGCTGGTCTCAAATTCCTGGACTCAAGCAATCCTCTGCCGGCCTCCCAAAGTGCTAGAATTACAGGCCTGAGCCACTGCACCTGGGCTTTGGCTTTTTTTTTAAAGATGTCTGTCTCCTTGGAAATTTCTTATTTATAGCCTAGATTGAGTTTTTAATTTCTTTGTGTTGGTTTTCAGATTTCTCTTGCATCTCATTGAGCCTCTTTAAGAATAACATTTTGAATTCTTTACCTGGCATTTCAAGGAATTCCTTTTGATTGGGATCTGTTGCTGGACAATTGTGGTCCTTTGGTAGCATCATATTTCCCTGCTTTTTCATGTTTCCTGTGTCCTTCCTTGGATTTCTGCACATCTGGTGTAGCAGTCACTTGTTCTAATTGTTTGAAATTGCTTTTGTAGGGGAGAATTTTCTCGGAGGAGATATATATATATATGTGTGTTGTTGATTAAGATACTTTGGCTTTGATACTGAGTGCCTGTGGTAGTGTGATCTTTGTATGAATTCCTCGGCAGGGCATAGGATCAGTGATCTCTATAATCACATCCTCAGTGACTTAGGGTACCATTATTAGTTGAGGTGGTGGTGAAGTTTAGCTGGAGATTTACATGCAAACTGAGCCAGTCTTTGGGCCCCAGTAGTGGCAACATAGAATGAGCAGCATAGAAGGTGGGAAGCCACTGTTGATCTCAGGTCATACTCCTTCCCAGCAACTCCCTCGGATCTCCCTGGAGAAGAGATGCTCCCTGGACCAGTGCCTCTCTGCCTGTCCTGCTCATTCCTCCAGCTCCTGCCTGCAAGCTCCCCGTAGCCACACTGTCCACAGAACACTTCCTGCAAGGTGTGAATGATGACCCAACAGTTTGTCCTCCCCTTCTTCAGCCTGCACAGAGCAGAGCCTCCCTGCCCAAAGGAATAAGCTGGACAAGTACCCCCTCCCAGTGTCTGCTCCTTCCCACCACCAGCTGAGCCCCTGCCCCTGTTGGGGAATAGGGCAAGCATTCACTCAGAATGCAAATACCCCGCAGCCTTTCATGCAGGGGGTGCAGAGGGTGAGTACAGATGAGAGGCCTGAGGAAGCTCTGCAACACCAGCCTCTGCCCTTGCCTGCAGTCATGGCCTCTCACTGTGCTTTGAATAAAATAACCTCCAAGGCCTCAGTGTGATCTACCCTGTCTCCCACTGTCCTCTCCTGACCCAGGAGACTTCAGCCCCTCAGCCTGCCTTCTCTGCCTTGGAACTCAAGCTCTGGGCTGTCCACAGGCTGCATTCTTGCCAGACTCTTCCACCTCCCCTGCTCTTTCCAAGTCTTCACCCTTTTCACCTACCAATCCTCATCTTAAAACACGTCTTTCTCAGCTGTGCATCTTCCTTTTTTTTTTTTTTTTTTTTTTGAGACAGAGTCTCGCTCTGTTGCCCACGCTAGAGTGCAGTGGCACCATCTCGGCTCACTGCAACCTTGGCCTTCTGGGTTCAAATGATTCTCCTGCCTCAGCCTCCCTAGTAGCTGGGACTACAGGCACGCACCACCGCACCTAGCTAATTTTTGTATTCTTAGTAAAGACCGGGATTTGCCATGTTGGCCAGGCTGCTCTCAAACTCTTGGCCTCAAGTGATCCACTTGCTTCAGCCTCCCAAAGTGCTGGGATTACAAGAGTAAGCCACTATGCGCGGCCAGCATATTTCTCTTTTTCTTTTTTTTTTTTTCAAGACACAGTCTTGCTTTGTTGCCCAAGGCTGGAGTGTAGTAGCGCAATCTTGGCTCACTGCAACCTTGGCCTCCTGGGTTTAAGCGATTCTCCTGCCTCAGCCTCCTGAGTAGCTGGGATTACAGGCATGTGCCTCCACATCCAGCTGTATTTTTTGTATTTTTGTTTTTATTTTTATTTTTTTGTGTATTTTTAGGAGGGGGGTTTCACCACATTGGCCAGGCTGATCTCAAACTCTTGACCTCAAGTGATCCACACGCCTCGGCTTCCCAAAGTATTGGGATTACAGGCATGAGCCACCATACCTGGCCCCTCAACTGCATCTTTCTGCAGTAAGCCCCTTGGTGTTTCCTTGCTCCTTCCCAAGAAAGCACAGATTGAAATTCATAATTTATATTTCTTTATACTTCTGCCTGCTTGCTCTCGTGCATGGACTCTCTCTCCCTCCCTCCCTCCCTCCCTCCCTCCCTCTCTTCCTCCCTCCCTCTCCCTCCCTTCCTCCCCCTCCCTGCCTCCCTGCCTCCCTGCCTCCCTCCCTGCCTCCCTGCCTCCCTCCCTGCCTCCCTCCCTGCCTCTCTCTCTCTCCCTCCCTCCCTGCCTCTCTCTCCCTCCCTGCCTCTCTCTCCCTCCCTCCCTGCCTCCCTCTCCCTCCCTCCCTCCCTGCCTCCCTCTCCCTCCCTCCCTCCCTGCTTCCCTCCCTCCCTCCCTCCCTGCTTCCCTCCCTCCCTGCTTCCCTCTCCACCTATATTTGATTTTTAATTGCCTGAAAGCAGGCATTATGGCTCTTATTCACCACTATATACGATACTTGGTACATCATAATCGTTTAATAAATACTTGGGCTTGAATTAATGCATGCATGAATGAATGCATTTCTCTTGGCTTTTCTGTCTGAGGGCACAATCTAAGCATGTGCATCACTGAATTTTAGGCTCCCTGAGACAGAAATGGAATCTGGTTCATCTTTGTATTTCCCCCAGGATCTAGCACAGATCTTGGCCCATAATGGTACAGAACCAAGGATCAAACCAAAAGGACATCAGTCCAATATGCCATGGCCACCTAAGACCTTATTAGGTCCAGTCCAGCACCCTGTGCCATGAGAGTCCCCAGGGGCCAACTATAGGAGGAAAGTTACTTGGTCTTAATTAAACAAAGATAATGTACATTCCAATGTGGCCTTAAAGCTAAGGCTGGTTCAGTCATTGACACCTTGACCCATATTCTGTTTTAACCCATTTCTATCCCATTCAGTCATTTTGTGGTAGGTCTACTGGACACTAGGTAGTGTGCCAGCACCTTATTACTCAAAATGTGGTCTGCAGACCAGCAGTCACCACCATCACCCAGGAGCTCATTAGAAATGCAGATTCTTCAATCTTACCCCAGACCTAGGGTCAGAATCTGTGGTCTAGCAAAATCCAGGTGATTTGCATGTACGTTGAAGTTTGAGAAGCACCAGGCTAGCAAGAGATAGACCTAGTTCTAGCCTCATGGAGCTTAAGTCAGACACTTGACAAATGGACAGCAGTGGCTATGTGTTGACTCAAAAGAGAGGATGCTATGGGAGCTTTAGATCACCAAAGAGATCAAAGCAGTTCTTGTAAGCCATCTTAAATGTTCTTCAGCTTTGTCCTGAGAGCAACAGAAAGCCTGGAGAAAGGGGTTTACAGCAAGAGTGGCCTGTCCCCACTTGAGGATAGCATTAACTTTTATTTATAGGTAGGAATAACCTTTGTAATTCATGAGTACATAATTACAATGAGACTTTCTTGTCTTAAGCCACACTTGAGTCTCTAAGGAGGTGGCCTCATCCTAGGTGAGCAGGTCAGTGTAGGATGCTGAAGTCCAGGCAGGTCTAAGCTCAGCCTTTGCCTGTCCGGAAGGAGTCCGCATCTGTTGGGTGCAACCTCACTCTAAACCCCTGTCCCCTCCTGCCATGTGGTCCTTCTGCTGGGAACTGTAGTACAGTGCTCCAGCAACAGAGATAGCCCTCCGTTTCCTCAGTTTCCAAATGTACATCAGAGATAGTCAACATTGAATTAGGGTTTTTAATCATGCCTGGCTCAGTTCTCCCAACAGCTTCCGGAAGCTAAGTGCGGAATTGTGATAAGACTACAGTCAGAGCTGGGTTCAAGTCCTAGCTCAACCACTTGCTTGCTGCATGACCTTGGGCAAGTGTTTTAACATCTCTGAACTTTTCTTCAACTGTGACTTCCTGCTACATAAGGATATTTTGAGGGCTGAATATAAAATGAGTGCTTTATTTATTAAACAAATATTTATTGAATACCTACTATGTATCAGCTCTGTAAACAGCCACGGGGTGATCCAACGGTGGGCAATTTTAGACAAGAATCCTGCCAACATGAAATGTATAAGTCCAGTGGAGATAAAATGTCATTCATTGGATAATCAAATAAATATTAAATGACAAATATAGTAATGCTTTGAAGTTGGGGAAGGAGACTCTAAGAGTAAAAGAGGGACCTAATCCAGCCTGGAAAATCAGGGAGGCTTCTCTGAAAAGGTAAGAATTTGTACGGTGTCTCTTTCTCAGGTGTTGTCTCTCCGCACCTCTTTCAGGTACCTGGAAGGAAACCACCTAACAGCCGTGCCCAGAGAGCTGTCCGCCCTCCGACACCTGACGCTTATGTAAGGAGCCCAGTATTGGGTGGGATGTTTATTTTTCCCTGCTGGGGTCGCTCAGGAAACTGAAGTGGATGGTAAAAGAGAACAGAGCTGATGCAAGTGGTAATTGAAAGATGCCTGTCTGCTTAGGACCAGAAGCCAGTCTACAAAGGGAAAGTGGGAGATCTTGCAGAATGAAAGGGCATTACCCTTGGGAAAGCAGGAGACCTACTGAGAAAAGGTGAAAGAACACCATCTCTCTGTGGGATGGATTCCTATAAACTCCTGAAACCAGCCTCTAGATAAGGATTTCTCAACCTCGGAACTGTGGACATTGGGGTTAATTATTGGTTGTTGGGAGGCTATCATAGACATTATAGGATGTTTAACAACATCTGTGGCCTCTACCCACTAGATGCCAGTAATACTTCCCCCAGTATTGACAACCAGAAATATCTCCAGTCATTGCCAAATGTCATTGAGGGAGCACAAGTGCCCCCAGTTGAGAACCACTGCTCTAAAGCAATGGTCCTCACCATCAGCTCATTAGAGGAATCACCTGAGCAGTTTTTTTTTTTAAGTTACTGGTGCTCAAGCCCATGCTAGATCAATTAAATCAGAATACCTGGGCATGGAACTCAGGCATCAGAGGATTTAAAAGCTCCCCAGGTGATTCTAATGTGCAGCTAACACTGCCACCGCTCTGGATGTTTATCCCCGCAGGGAAGCTCGAGGTTGCAGCTGGCAGAGGACTGCACCCCCACCAACCTCAGTCCCCCTAAGAGAGAACCTGATAAGATAGAGTAAATGAATGCCAGAAAAGAAGGGGGATAGAGGAACAGTGAAAAGAATTAATCAGGGGAAAAAAGTACTAAAACAAGGAGAGATTGTTATTATATGTATCATATTTTGTTGGTACAGTGAAATGGATGAATAGTCATGTAACTGAATGATTGACTAGCTGCATAAGTGAACAGATGGATAAATGAACGACAATTGCTTGAATGATTGAATAAGTGTTTGAATGGAAAATGACCATTTGGATGAATGAGTGGGTGGATGAGTGGGTGGATAAGTGGGTGGATGGATGGTGGGAGGGAGGAAGGGAGGGTGGGATGGATGGATGGGCAGGCAGGCAGGTGAGTGCGTGGGATAAATATGATAAATATGTGAGGGGTAGATGGGTGAGTGGGTGGGTGGGTAGATATATGGATGGATGGATGGATGGATGGATGGATGGATGGATGGATGGATGGATGGATGGATGGATGGGCAAGTGGATGGGTGAGTGGGAGAGTAGATAAATAGGCCAGCAGCGGGATGGATAGATGAGTGAGTGAATTAATGAATAGGTGGGTGGATGGGTGGATGGGTAGATGAGTGGGTGGATGGCAGGTATGTGTGATACTTGGGAATGGCCTCCTACAGATGCAACTAAGACAAAAGCGTGACCCCTCTGTTTTACTTTTCCTAGTGACCTGAGCAACAACAGCATCAGCATGCTGACCAATTACACCTTCAGTAACATGTCTCACCTCTCCACTCTGTGAGTACACTGAGATACTGTGTTTACCATGCCCATGGGCCTAGCAGTAGATGGTCACTCTTTCCCTCCCTCCCAGCAGGACTAGTTTATCTGCCCTAATGACCCTCAGGCCTATGGCGGCCCTAGCATAAGATACACCTTAATCATCAGAAGAAAGATAAAGTAGGAAGCCCTCCACTGTCCAGGCAGTTAGAGAAGAACTAGAACCTCATCGCTTCTGAAGAAGGCTGTCTTAGGAATACCTTTTGTGGTTTGTGAATTTTCTTTTTTTTTTTTTATTTTTTTCTTTTTTTTTTTTATTATACTTTAGGGTTTTAGGGTACATGTGCACAATGTGCAGGTTTGTTACATATGTATCCATGTGCCATGTTGATTTCCTGTACCCATTAACTCGTCATTTAGCATTAGGTGTATCTCCTAATGCTGTCCCTCCCCCCTCCCCCCACCCACAACAGTCCCCGGAGTGTGATGTTCCCCTTCCTGTGTCCATGAGTTCTCATTGTTCAATTCCCACCTATGAGTGAGAACATGGGGTGTTTGGTTTTTTGTCCTTGCGATAGTTTACTGAGAATGATGTTTTCCAGTTTCATCCATGTCCCTACAAAGGACACGAACTCATCATTTTTTATGGCTGCATAGTATTCCATGGTGTATATGTGCCACATTTTCTTAATCCAGTCTATCGTTGTTGGACATTTGGGTTGGTTCCAACTCTTTGCTATTGTGAATAGTGCCGCAATAAACATACGTGTGCATGTGTCTTTATAGCAGCATGATTTATAGTGCTTTGGGTATATACCCAGTAATGGGATGGCTGGGTCAAATGGTATTTCTAGTTCGAGATCCCTGAGGAATCGCCACACTGACTTCCACAATGGTTGAACTAGTTTACAGTCCCACCAACAGTGTAAAAGTGTTCCTATTTCTCCACATCCTCTCCAGCACCTGTTGTTTCCTGATTTTTTAATGATGGCCATTCTAACTGGTGTGAGATGGTATCTCATTGTGGTTTTGATTTGCATTTCTCTGATGGCCAGTGATGATGAGCATTTCTTCATGTGTTTTTTGGCTGCATAAATGTCTTCTTTTGAGAAGTGTCTGTTCATGTCCTCTGCCCACTTTTTGATGGGGTTGTTTGTTTTTTTCTTGTAAATTTGTTTGAGTTCATTGTAGATTCTGGATATTAGCCCTTTGTCAGATGAGTAGGTTGCAAAAATTTTCTCCCATTGTGTAGGTTGCCTGTTCACTCTGATGATAGTTTCTTTTGCTGTGCAGAAGCTCTTTAGTTTAATGAGATCCCATTTGTCGATTTTGGCTTTTGTTGCCATTGCTTTTGGTGTTTTAGACATGAAGTCCTTGCCCACGCCTATGTCCTGAATGGTATTGCCTAGGTTTTCTTGTAGGATTTTAATGGTTTTAGGTCTAACATATAAGTCTTTAATCCATCTTGAATTAATTTTTGTATAAGGTGTAAGGAAGGGATCCAGTTGCAGCTTTCTACATATGGCTAGCCAGTTTTCCCAGCACCATTTATTAAATAGGGAATCCTTTCCCCATTTCTTGTTTTTGTCAGGTTTGTCAAAGATCAGATAGTTGTAGCTATGCGGCATCATTTCTGAGGGCTCTGTTCTGTTCCATTGATCTATGTCTCTGTTGTGGTACCAGTACCATGCTGTTTTGGTTACTGTAGCCTTGTAGTAGAGTTTAAAGTCAGGTAGCGTGATGCCTCCAGCTTTGTTCTTTTGGCTTAGGATTGACTTGGCGATGCGGGCTCTTTTTTGGTTCCATATGAACTTTAAAGTAGTTTTTTCCAATTCTGTGAAGAAAGTCATTGGTAGCTTGATGGGGATGGCATTGAATCTATAAATTACCTTGGGCAGTATGGCCATTTTCACGATATTGATTCTTCCAACCCATGAGCATGGAATGTTCTTCCATTTGTTTGTATCCTCTTTTATTTCATTGAGCAGTGGTTTGTAGTTCTCCTTGAAGAGGTCTTTCACATCCCTTGTAAGTTGGATTCCTAGGTATTTTATTCTCTTTGAAGCAATTGTGAATGGGAGTTCACTCATGATTTGGCTCTCTGTTTGTCTGTTATTGGTGTACAAGAATACTTGTGATTTTTGTACATTAATTTTGTATCCTGAGACTTTGCTGAAGTTGCTAATCAGCTTAAGGAGATTTTGGGCTGAGACAGTGGGGTTTTCTAGATATACAATCATGTCATCTGCAAACAGGGACAATTTGACTTCCTCTTTTCCTAATTGAATACCCTTTATTTCCTTCTCCTGCCTGATTGCTCTGGCCAGAACTTCCAGCACTATGTTGAATAGGAGCGGTGAGAGAGGGCATCCCTGTCTTGTGCCAGTTTTCAGAGGGAATGCTTCCAGTTTTTGCCCATTCAGTATGATATTGGCTGTGGGTTTGTTGTAGATAGCTCTTATTATTTTGAGATACGTCCCATCAATACCTAATTTATTGAGAGTTTTTAGCATGAAGGGTTGTTGAATTTTGTCAAAGGCCTTTTCTGCATCTATTGAGATAATCATGTGGTTTTTGTCTTTGGTTCTGTTTATATGCTGGATTACATTGATTGATTTGCATATGTTGAACCAGCCTTGCATCCCAGGGATGAAGCCCACTTGATCATGGTGGATAAGCTTTTTGATGTGCTGCTGGATTTGGTTTGCCAGTATTTTATTGAGGATTTTTGCATCAATGTTCATCAAGGATATTGGTCTGAAATTCTCTTTTTTGGTTAAGTCTCTGCCAGGTTTTGGTATCAGGACGATGCTGGCTTCGTAAAATGTGTTAGGGAGGATTCCCTCTTTTTCTATCGATTGGAATAGTTTCAGAAGGAATGGTACCAGTTCCTCCTTGTACCTCTGGTAGAATTCAGCTGTGAATCCATCAGGTCCTGGACTCTTTTTGGTTGGTAAGCTATTGATTATTGCCACAATTTCAGAACCTGTTATTGGTCTATTCAGAGATTCAACTTCTTCCTGGTTTAGTCTTGGGAGGGTGTATTTGTCGAGGAATTTATCCATTTCTTCTAGATTTTCTAGTTTATTTGCATAGAGGTGTTTGTAGTATTCTCTGATGGTAGATTGTATTTCTGTGGGATCGGTGGTGATATCCCCTTTTTCGTTTTTTATTGCATCTATTTGATTCTTCTCTCTTTTCTTCTTTATTAGTCTTGCTAGCGGTCCATCAATTTTGTTGATCTTTTCAAAAAACCAGCTCCTGGATTCATTAATTTTTTGAAGGGTTTTTTGTGTCTCTATTTCCTTCAGTTCTGCTCTGATTTTAGTTATTTCTAGCCTTCTGCTAGCTTTTGAATGTGTTTGCTCTTGCTTTTCTAGTTCTTTTAATTGTGATGTTAGTGTGTCAATTTTGGATCTTTCCTGCTTTCTCTTGTGGGCATTTAGTGCTATAAATTTCCCTCTACACACTGCTTTGAACGTGTCCCAGAGATTCTGGTATGTTGTGTCTTTGTTCTCGTTGGTTTCAAAGAACATCTTTATTTCTGCCTTCATTTCATTATGTACCCAATAGTCATTCAGGAGCAGGTTGTTCAGTTTCCATGTAGATGAGCGGTTTTGAGTGAGTTTCTTAATCCTGAGTTCTAGTTTGATTGCACTGTGGTCTGAGAGACAGTTTGTTATAATTTCTGTTCTTTTACATTTGCTGAGGAGAGCTTTACTTCCAACTATGTGGTCAATTTTGGAATAGGTGTGGTGTGGTGCTGAAAAAAATGTATATTCTGTTGATTTGGGGTGGAGAGTTCTGTAGATGTCTATTAGGTCTACTTTATGTAGAGCTGAGTTCAATTCCTGGATATCCTTGTTAACTTTCTGTCTCGTTGATCTGTCTAATGCTGACAGTGGGGTGTTAAAATCTCCCATTATTATTGTGTGGGAGTTTAAGTCCCTTTGTAGGTCACTGAGGACTTGCTTTATGAATCTGGGTGCTCCTGTGTTGGGTGCATATATATTTAGGATAGTTAGCTCTTCTTGTTGAATTGATCCCTTTACCATTATGTAATGGCCTTCTTTGTCTCTTTTGATCTTTGTTGGTTTAAAGTCTATTTTATCAGAGACTAGGATTGCAACCCCTGCCTTTTTTTGATTTCCAGTTGCTTGATAGATCTTCCTCCATCCCTTTATTTTGAGTCTATGTGTGTCTCTGCACGTGAGATGGATTTCCTGAATACAGCACACTGATGGGTCCTGACTCCTTATCCAGTTTGCCAGTCTGTGTCTTTTGATTGGAGCATTTAGCCCATTTACGTTTAACATTAATATTGTTATGTGTGAATCTGATCCTGTCATTATGATGTTAGTTGGTTATTTTGCTCGTTAGTTGCTATAGTTTCTTCCTAGCCTCAATGGTCTTTACAATTTGGCATGTTTTTGCAGTGGCTGGTACCGGTTGTTCCTTTCCATGTTTAGTGCTTCCTTCAGGAGCTCTTTTAGGGCAGGCCTGGTGGTAACAAAATCACTCAGCGTTTGCTTATCTGTAAAGTATTTTATTTCTCCTTCACTTATGAAGCTTAGTTTGGCGAGATAGGAGATTCTGGGTTGAAAATTCTTTTCTTTAAGAATGGTGAATATCGGCCCCCACTCTCTTCTGGCTTGTAGAGTTTCTGCTGAGAGATCAGCTGTTAGTCTGATGGGCTTCCCTTTGTGGGTAACCCGACCTTTCTCTCTGGCTGCCCTTAACATTTTTTCCTTCATTTCAACTTTGGTGAATCTGACAATTATGTGTCTTGGAGTTGCCCTTCTCGAGGAGTATCTTTGTGGCGTTCTCTGTATTTCCTGAATCTGAATGCTGGCCTGCCTTGCTAGATTGGGGAAGTTCTCCTGGATAATATCTTGCAGAGTGTTTTCCAACTTGGTTCCATTCTCCCCATCATTTTCAGGTACACCAATCAGACGTAGGTTTGGTCTTTTCACATAGTCCCAAATTTCTTGGAGGCTTTGTTCATTTCTTTTTATTCTTTTTTCTCTAAACTTCCCTTCTCTCTTCATTTCATTCATTTCATCTTCCATCAGCGATACCCTTTCTTCCAGTTGATCGCATCTGCTACTGAGGCTTCTGCAATCTTCGCGTAGTTCTCGAAACTTGGCTTTCAGCTCCATCAGCTCCTTGAAGCCCTTCTCTCCATTGGTTATTCTAGTTATCCATTCTTCTAATTTTTTTTCAAAGTTTTTAACTTCTTTGCTATTGTTTTGAATTTCCTCTCGTAGCTCAGAGTAGTTTGATCGTCTGAAGCCTTCTTCTCTCAACTCATCAAAGTCATCCTCCATCCAGCTTTGTTCCGTTGCTGGTGAGGAACTGCGTTCTTTTGGAGGATGAGAGGTGCTCTGTTTTTTAGAGTTTCCAGTTTTTGTGCTCTGTCTTTTCCCCATCTTTGTGGTTTTATCTACTTTTTGTCTTTGATGATGGTGATGTACAGATGGGTTTTTGGTGTGGATGTCCTTTCTGTTTGTTAGTTTTCCTTCTACCAGACAGGACCCTCAGCTGCAGGTCTGTTGGAGTTTACTAGAGGTCCACTCCAGACCCTGTTTGGCTGGGTGTCAGCAGCGGTGGCTGCAGAGCAGCAGATTTTCGTGAGACCACAAATTCAGCTGTCTGATAGTTCCTCTGAAAGTTTTGTCTCAGAGGAGTACCCGGTTGAATGAGGTGTCAGTCTGTCCCTACTGGGGGGGTGCCTCCCAGTTAGGCTGCTCAGGGGTGAGGGACCCACTTTAGGAGGCAGTCTGTCCGTTCTCAGATCTCCAGCTGCATGCTGGGGGAACCACTACTCTCTTCAAAGCTGTCAGTCAGACAGGGACATTTAAGTCTGTGGAGGTTCTTGCTGAGTTTTTGGTTGTCTGTGCCCTGCCCCCAGAGGTGGAGCCTACAGAGGCAGGCAGGCCTCCTTGAGCTGTGGTGGGCTCCACCCAGTTCGAGCTTCCTGGCTGCTTTGTTTACCTAAGCAAGCCTGGGCAATGGCGGGCGCCCCTCCCCCAGCCTCGCTGCTGCCTTGCAGCTTGATCTCAGACTGCTGTGCTAGCAATCAGGGAGACTCCGTGGGCATAGAACCCTCCGAGCCAGGTGCGGGACACAATCTCCTAGTGTGCCGTTTTCCAGGCCCGTTGGAAAAGCGCAGTATTAGGATGGGACTGACCCGATATTCCAGGTGCCGTCTGTTTCCCCTTTCTTTGACTAGGAAAGGGAACTCCCTGACCCCTTGCGCTTCCCGAGTGAGGCAATGCCTTGCCCTGCTTCGGCTCGCGCACAGTGCGCTTCACCGACTGTCCTGCACCCACTGTTAGGCACTCCCTAGTGAAATGAAACCGGTACCTCAAGCAGAATTGCAGAAATCACCCGTCTTCTGTGTCGCTGGGGCTGGGAGCTGGAGACGGGAGCTGTTCCTATTCGGCCATCTTGGCTCCACCCCTCGGTTTGTGAATTTTCTTTCCCAGAAATGGTTTTCCTACACAATTATATTTTGTTCAGACCCATTTATTTCCCATTAGCTTTGCACATTGTGAGTACTCATCATTGGACAGGAGAGAGAGGTGATGAACAAGCTGGTTAGAAAGCCAGCCTGCCACAGAACTTGAGTAAACTGAGGAAATAAAGCCAGTGCACTTCCTGGATTGGTGAAGAGGTTTCTTGTCCCTTTATGGGATGTTCTGTCAATATATCAACATTAAAAAGATAAACCATTTACTTTGGTTCATAACGTAACAGTGCACCTATGCATGGTAGAGAATAGAAAGACACAACAGGGCATATGCCTCTTTTTCCACAGGATCCTGAGCTACAACCGACTGAGGTGCATCCCCGTCCACGCCTTCAACGGTCTGCGGTCCCTGCGAGTGCTGTGAGTACCCCAGCGTGCTGATTTTGACTTACACATTGCTGAGTGACAGCAGGAAGCAGACTAAGCACTCCCCTTCCCCGCTCTCCTTTGCCCAAAGCCCACTCCACCCCCAAACACACCTTCCTACCCAGCACCCTTATTTGCTCAGTGGAGTAGAGAGAGCTACCTTTGAGAGTCTGCCATTCCCAGGGTCCAGCCCACTACCACTGTGGAACCTTGAGCAAATCACTGAGCCCCTTCAACTTTCTGCTTCTTTATGTGTAAAATGGGATCAGTAGCACCTCCCTTGTGAGGATTAGGATATGCAATTGTATTCTACCCTCTAGTATTGAGCATAGCGTGTGGCCATAGCCACATTTCAATGATCATTCTGTTGACAGTTGTTTCCTCAGAGGGGCAATGCAGCATGGTGAACCTCTGCGTGGAAACAGCTCCTACCCCAGAGATCACAAGCTGGAAACCCAGGGGCCCCGTCCAGCTCACAGACAGCTATTAGTTAGCAGTTGTGGGGTTGGCTCATAGAGTGTCTTTTTAAAAACACAAAGCTTAATAAGCTGTCAACATTTAAATATCAGGAGATTTCTTCCACAAATCCCACTCTCTATATTCTTTTGGAAAATTGAGAGACCTGGCCATACCAGGGCCCTGCCTCTGCATTCCTGCATGGCTGAGCAGCCCTGCCCCTTTAAACAGAGTTGTGCAGGCTGCAGCCTCCACACCCGGCCCACTCTCCTCGCCTGCCTGGCCCTGTCCTACACATGGGTAGCTGAGTGTCTTCTCATCCATAAAATCAGATAATTATGGTAATTGCCTCACAGGGTCTTATGAGGATTAAATGAGATACTGTATATGAAGTACTTAGCACAGCTCTGGCACGGTAAATGCTTAACAAATATTCACTTGTTATTATTCTTATATCACAGCTTGCTAGGGCAGGAAGGCACCCCACCACCACCCCCAACCCTGGGCCTGATTAACACCTGATTTTTGTGCCTTCCCATCTTGCTTCTATTTTAGCACATTCCTTTGAATTCCTTTGGTCCTTTGAATATCACCCTTGAATGCTATTCATGAAAACAGAGATGCCAGATACTCTGCCCCCAAACCTGTCAACTTCCTGACTTTCTAGATCATTATTACTATAATAGTGATGAACATATTTTATGGGACAGTTTTCATCGTCTAACCTTTTGTAACACTGCTGTGAGACCAAGACAGTTCTGCCCATTTTAAACATGGAGAAACTGAGGCCCAGACTGCTGAAGTAACTGGCCAAGGTCTAGCAGTCAGGAGGTTGCAGAATCCAGCCTCCTGGGACCCGGGAGCCATTCCAGGGCTGAGCAGGAATCCACAAACAGCACCCAACAAGCTAGTCCATTTCAGAGCCTCCAGGCTGATGTGATTTATTGAGGCCCACAAAACACCGGTGTCAGCGACAACTCCCGCCACATGTCATCTGCGCTGTTATTAAAAATCAATTCTCTGGGGGCAAAGAAGTGCCCGCGCTGACAGTGTGCAATCTGTTATTGTCACTTATTTATTATCCACCTTCTCTGGGGAGTTTGAGAATGGAAACATCAGCATAACCATTTCCCTGTTTCCAGTTGAACACAGCAGGAGATGGGCTTGTATCACTGGCCAGGGCTGAAGCCGGACCTGCTCCCCCTTCCTTCTCCTACCATTCCCCCTCAATCCCAACCTATTGTCTTCCATCCCAGTCTAATAGTTCTGTGCGTGGGTTCACTGCCAGGAGGTGGGACCTGCCAATTTTAAGGAATCTGCATGCATCTGTTCATAATTAGAGTAGTGATGGTTGGGGCAACTCAATATGTAAGAGGGAGAGAAAATGTTTGCCTGTCCATCTGTCTGTCTTTTGGGGTGGTGGGGGTGATGGGGTGAACACCACCAGCCTGACCAGGGTTTTCTCTTTCCTCGGCATCTTGTTTGTCCCAGTCTGGCACTACTACTGCCATGAGTTCATCAGCGGTACACCTAACCATACGACACACTGGCACTTGCTTCTTGAAATACGAATTAGTAGGCTTGCCCCAGCATGGTGGCTCACACCTGTAATCCCAGCACTTTGGGAGGCCGAGGTGGGAGGATTGCTTGAGCCCAGGACTTCAAGACTAGCCTGGGCAACATGGTGAAACCCTGTCTCTACCAAAAAATTCAAAAAATTAGCCAGGCATAGTAACATGCGCCTGTAGTCCCAGCTACTTGGGAGGCGGAGGTGGGAGGATGGTTTGAGTCTGAGAGGCAGAGGTTGCAGTGAGCTGAGATCACGCCATTGCATTCCAGCCTGGGCAATAGAGCCAGACCCTGTCTCAAAAGAAAAAAAAAAAGAGAATTAATAGGCTTTTAGCATCATCATTTTAGAATCATGAGAACTTGTACATAAAAAGGGATCTTAGAGCACCTCAGTCCAACCATCTACCTCAGCAGGGAGCAACCATTTTCTGCCTGAGGGCCAATTCAGGAAAAGTAAAAATGTTTATGGGCTACATTTCTTTTGTGATATTTGTATCCTTTCTCCCACTAATTACACACCTAGGAATTTAGGTTAAAGAATCATCCAAAATGAGGGAAAGGTTCTGTGCATTAAAATCTTTGTTGTACTGTTATTTTTAACCTAAATTTTAAGTATTATCTACAAGGGCCACAGTGGGGAAATGTTTAAGGAAACCATGAGGCAACCAGTCAATTAAGTGCAATTATTAAAAGAGGCAAAGATGAAAACTAGATAGCAATGTGGGAAAGTGCTTATCGCATAGCGTTACATGGAGAAATAAACCTAACTTGTATATATGTTACAATTATAACTTGTAAACATTTGTACCTATGAAGAAAGACTGTAAGAGAGCAAATGAAAAAAAAATGTATAGATAATGTTTATATAAAGTCATTTCTATAACAAATGAAGGCAAAGTTGAAGATGAATGAAAACCAGGCATGGTGGCTCACGCCTGTAATCCCAGCACTTCGGGAGGCCAAGGCAGGTGGATCACCTGAAGTCAGGAGTTCAAGACCAGCCTGACCAATATGGTGAAACCCTGTCTCTACTAAAAATACAAAAATTAGCCGGGCATAGTGGTGTGTGCCTGTAGCCCCAGCTACTCAGGAGGCTGAGGTGGGAGGAACAATTGAGGCAGGCAGGTGGAGGCTGCAGTAAGCAGTGATTGAGCCACTGCGCTCCAGTCTGGGTAACACAGAGCAAGACCTTGTTTCAAAAGAAATAATAAATCAATAAAGATGAATGAAGATGGTAACATATTTACAACTTAGGGAGTTGGAAGAAAGACTGGCTTTTTAAAATCAGGAATTACATTCTCTGCAACTACATTTGAACATTTATATATTCTTTCCTCATTTCTGAGGGGTTTCATTCTTTTAGTTAAACTTTCAGAAATGACCAGAGACCCAGAGATGTTGGGTGTTTGCGGCAGGAAGAAGAATGAGCGTCAAGGTTTAGTTTGGGCGTAGACAAAGGCCAAAAAGTGATCTGGAAAGCAGGAAGAGAAAATTGACATTTAAGAGACAGAAAGAGAGAGAGAGAGTGTGTGTGTCTGTGTGTGTGTGTATATGGGTGGATATGAATACATTTCAGGAGAGCACAACAGGAGGGTGGTCTTTTAGCCCTCAGTACAAAACATTGTGTGGAAAATGCTTTTTCTACTTGGCTCCAAATCTGAAAATAGCGAAAAGAGAACATTCTTGTGGACATCTTCATCCTTCTTAGGGGATCCATGCATTCCCTGATCTTTGCTTCACACCAAGTCACGTGCCTTGTATGCGTGTGGTCCCAACTGTCTTGCCCCAGTCGCAGGAGGGCCACCTGGAATCAGTTAGCTCCAGGCAGGCAATTTCAGTGTGTGCTCACGAAGGAGCCAGTGGGATTATCATTCACCATCCTCAGTATTTTTAGCTCCTAGTCTCCGAAGTAAGAATTATGCTGTTTATACCCACAGGGCTGTTCATCACTGCTCTACCAATTGCCTGAGTTCTCCTTAAAACATCCCTGTAAGGGAGCCCTTTGCTTGATTACCTTCTGAGACAAAGAGCTCACTCCCTTACCAGGCAACTCTATTCCACTTTTGACCAGCTATTAGAGCATCAGAAAATTCTTCTGAGCCAGAAGGTGACTCATTGTGACCTCCCAACCATGGTCCAGGGTTGGCACTTTGACATCTCTAAAATAAAAATAAGTAAACAAAAGTTTAATTGCAGAATTTAGGATTGAAGAGTGAATATTGAAAATTTTTCTGTCCAAACATTTCATTTATAAGAAGAAAAGACAGGCCAGGTACTATGGTTCATGCCTGTAATCCCAGCACTTTGGGAGACTGAGGCGGGTGGATCATGAGGTCAGGAGATTGAGACCATCCTGGCTAATATGGTGAAACCTCGTCTCCACTAAAACTACAAAAAATTAGCCGGGCGTGGTGGCGGGCACCTGTAGTCCCAGCTACTCGGGAGGCTGAGGCAGGAGAATGGCATGAACCTGGGAGGTGGAGCTTGCAGTGAGCAGAGATCACGCCACTGCACTCCAGCCTTGGCCACAGAGCAAGATTCAGTCTCAAAAATAAAAAAGAAGAAAAGACAGATTCAGAGAGGTTTAGTGACTTGTTCAAGATCACTGTCTTATTCATCCTTTCCTGAATACCTGCTACGGGTTAGTTGCTGTGCTTAACTCTGGAGGGGGAAAGAAAACAGTGAATGAGACACAATTGCTGCCCTCAGGGAGCTCTTGGTCTAGAAGGGGAAATAAGTAAATAAGCAACTACAATGCAGGGTGATACCTGAGAGAAGAGCCATGGAGATGAAAGTGAGAGGCATGTAACCCAGTCTTAGCCACCCAAAAGGCTTTCTGAAAGGAAGGTTAATAATCACCACCGACATTCATCAAACCATGGCTGTGTGCTGCACAAAGGGCTAAGTGCTTTAGTCATGTTATCTTAGTCACCCTCTGCCTTGTGAAGGATATACTGCTGTTATCCCCATTTCACAGATCAGTAAATAGAGGCTGAATGAGATTAAGTAACTTGCCCAAAGTGATGCAATCAGTAGGTAGTAAAGTTGGAATTTAAACCCAAGACTATTTGTTTTCAGAATCACTCCTCTTAACTTGTGCTTCCAGGACTGAGACTGAGAAACCAGAGGGGGTTACCTAAGTAGGGATGGGAGTGAAGAACATTCTAGGCCGGGAGAATATAAATGCCCTGGACAGAGGCCCTGAAGTCAGGAAAGGCATACATATTGGGGGAATCACAAGAAGCTACAAGTGTGGCTGCAATGTGGCTTCTAGGGGCAGAAGTGGGAAGAGATGCTGCTGAGTAGCCCCAAGGCACAGGCAGAACCAAGGCTGGGACTCACCTCTGGGCTCCTAGCCCAGAGCTCTTTCTGCCACATTCTACCTGCTTCCCCATCGCAGGCTAGCATCTGTTGTTATCTGCACCCATTTCAGACTGGAGGGAGCTGGCCTATGTAAAAATGAGGCATTTTCTTCCTCACCCAGAGAGGCCTCTGATAGGAATTGAGGAGTGGGGTGAAATGGAAGATGCAGAGAGAAAGCGGACAGGCGCTGACCGCTCTGCCAAAATACAATGTCTCCTCTGCAGTCCTGGAATCCGGTCACAGGACTCACCATGGCCTTTGAGACATACAAGCTGCACACTTTCAGGCTTCTACCCTATGTGGGTAACTCCCAGAGGACTGGCCCCCAAATCCACTCGAAAACAGAGGGGGAGTCATGACAATGATAACAATCATCATAGTAACGTGACTGAGTGCTTCTGAACCACTGGCATCCGGTCTTTTAATCCTCACAGCTAGCTTATGAAGTGGTGTATTAGCTTTCCTCCTGAGCAAAGAGGAAGAAAATCAGCTCAAACCACCTTAAGCATAAAGAGAATTTATCAACTCAGATAACTGAAGAAGGCACTGGAAGACACCAGGCTCTAGGGCTGGATGCAGGTACTGCAATGAGACTGTCAGAATGTGTCTGTTATCCCAGCACTTTGGGAGGCTGAGGCGGGCAGATCCCGAGGTCAAGAGATTGAGACTATCCTGGCCAACAGGGTGAAACACTGTCTCTACTAAAATTTAAAAAAATACAAAAATTAGCTGGGCGTGGTGGCACGCACCTATAGTCCCAAGCTACTCAGGAAGCTGAGGTAGGAGAATCCCTTGAACCCAGGAGGTGGAGGTTACAGTGAGCCGAGATCACACCACTGCACTCCAGCTTGGCAAGAGAGTGAGACTCTGTCTGAAAAAGAAATATGTAGGCCAGGCGCAGTGGCTCATGCCTGTAATTCCAGCACTTTGGGAGGCCAAGGCAGGTCGATCACCTGAGGCCTGGAGTTCAAGACCAGCCTGGCCAAGATGGCAAAACCCCATTTCTACTAAAAATACAAAATTAGGCAGGAATGGTGGTGCACATCTGTAATCCCAGCTACTCAGGAGGCTGAGGCAAGAGAATCGCTTGAACCCGAGAGGCAAAAGTTGCAGTGGGCCAAGATCGTGCCACTGCACTCCAGCCTGGGCAACAAAGTAAGACGCTGTCTCAAAAATAATCATAAAAAATAAAAAGAAATGTACCTCTGCCTCTCACCGTGTTTTCCTAAGTGGATTTCATTCTCAGGCAGTCTTTCTCTAAGACACAGAGGGTCCTGATGGGCTGAAAGTTTACATTCTAGCAGCTTAGCAGCCCCACAAAATTAAACTGCTTCTGCCCTCATCGTTCCAGAGACAGCCCCAGAAGTGTCTCTCCTTGGCTCCCTTAGGTTGCACGCTCAACCTCACACCAATCACTGTGGCTCTGATTGGCCAGACCTGAGCCATAGGTTCATATAGAGGCCAAACTACTGGGACCAAGAGGTGGGGAGGGGTGATCCCCAGTAGAAAACAGAGGAACTGCTACAGAAAACAACATTGATGCCAAGAAACCCACATCCCCTAAAAATGTCTACTATATGTAGTTACTAAGAATTTCTCCATTTTAGAGATGAAAAAATCTGAGAAACCAAAAAATGTGAGAAACCAAAAGTCAATTGTCTCAGCTCACACAGCCAGTATGAGAGGAGGGATTCACACCCAGGCAGTCTGACTCCAGAGCCTTAGGTTCTTAACCCCCAGATCACCTGGGAATAGCTTAGCCTGCTCAGAAGAGAATTTACCCACCCCTATCCACATTCAGAATGAGGATAGTTCCCACTGTTCATTGTATTAACCGTAGGACCTAGGGGTTCAGAGACCCAAGGTTCACACAGCCCAGAACTGAGGAATGGTTATGCCCTAATGTTGCCCTGATGGTGCCCTCATCTGCATTCTGAAATTCTTAAGTTTGCCTTTAACATCCCCTAAGAGTTAGTTAGGCAAGGAGGAGGAGTTCCAAGTGCGTGAAGATGAGCCACTGAGAGTTGACAGTTGCTTGCCAGCCCAGCCCCTGGGAGGCATCAGGGAGAAGGGGAGGAGAAAGGGGAAGGAGCACTCATTCTTCCACTTCTCTAGCATTCTTTAGGATGGTTGTTTTTGACAGGCAAGAGTACTTCTTTGGGGGCCAAACCAGGATGGAGAACCTGCAGTGTAGGCAGATTTAATGAGTTGTCCTAGTAAATTATAATCCTGTTACTCTGCAGGGTTTTTTGTTTGTTTGTTTGTTTTTGTTTGTGATGGAGTTTCGCTCTTGTCGCCCAGGCTGTAGTACAATGGCGCAATCTTGGCTCACTGTAACCTTTGCCTCCTGGATTCAAGCAATTCTCCTGCCTCAGCCTCCCGAGTAGCTGGGATTACAGGCACCCACCACCACACTCGGCTAATTTTTGTATTTTTTAGTAGAGAATGGAGCCTGACTTGCAGGGGTCACAATGCTAAAGCTGCCCTTGGGTCCTTTGGTGTTTTAAAATTAGGCCTCATGCCTCTCCAGGGGCCCAGGCCTCATTTGGAAATGACTAACAATGAAGCTGGGTGCATATGCAAAACAGCAAGTGGCCATGAAGCCATCAAAGTCAATAGCAGGCAGGGGCTGGTATGATTCATAAATAACCTCATGAATCAGAGGCTAAATGATGCTGATAAAAGTGTTAGGAAGTGCTTCTAGCTCTTCCTTATTCGGGGAGGCGAGAAGCTATCATGAACACTCTAGATGGCTGTTTGCCATCTTCCTGCTGTCCTAGCTGCCTAAGCATTGAGGCTTACTTTCACTCTGAGAATTTCACCAGAGAACTGTGAGGTGGGAGGAGAAGGAGCTGATGGTGATGAGGATGTCAACGGAGTGTAACTAAGAGGAGAAAGGGAAGAGGAGATTATATGGGAAGAGGAGAGAAATAAGGGCCTTGCCTTAAAGCAATAGGAGAAACCTTTCTAAGCCCTTGCTACTGACGTCAGCATCACCTCAGAGTTTGTCAGAAATGCAGAATCTCAGGCCCCATCCCAGACCCACTGAATCAGAATCTTTGGAAGTAGGGCTGAGGAATCTGCATATTTGCTAGCTTCAAAAGTTCATTCAGTGTGAGAGCCACTGCTCTCTATCAAGAGTAATTAGGCTTATGTCTGTATGTCAGCTGAAGACCAAGGGCAAGCTAACTTCAGTTGAAGGGAGAAGAAAAGCAAATTCATTCGTTATTATTCCATCTGTACTTCCACTGTCAACACTAATCGTCTCTTTGTTCTACTAGGACTCACTGCCTGCAATAAAGTTGTTTTAGTCCTTACCCTGAAGGGTGATTATTACCAACACAGGTGATGGTGCCCATCAGTCACTAAAGAAGCCTTTGAGTTTCTACGAATTTGCAGATTTTTGTATGCAGTTGATGATTAATCCTTTAATGGAGAATATAATCCATGAGTTGTGGATTTGCTCGTGTTACTTGAGCCCGGAGCAGTGTTCATTGAGGTTTTTCATGCACCTATCCTCCAGGCATTTGTGGAAGGCTTAGTATATGGCACCACTGTGTAAGTGAGAATAGCTCCTAGCTGCCTACACCACAGGGTGAAGAGAGGCATGAGTAATACCAAGTGGGGTGCCCGGCCCCTCCAACATGCTGTGGGAAGATGCACTCAGGTGCACACAAGTGCCAGACTCGTGTATGTGTGTGGCTGATGCCAAAGCCATTTCCATAACAATAAATGTTTGGCTCCAGAGACTCTCCTCGGGAGCTGAGGATCCCCTCCCTCTGTCACCGAAGCTGGGATTGGTAGCATTTCTCAACCCACCTAAGATCTCTTTAGGTAAATACGAAGGGAACTAATTTACTGAGCTCCTTGATACAGATACCCTTCAAGACTCTTTCACAAATATTAATATTGATTAGTCATTTAGCACTTAGAAAATGCTGGCTCTCTCTACGTGGATTAACACACCCATGACAACTTTCTGTGGCAAGCCTTTTTATTCTCATATCTGTTTTACAATAGAGGCTGAGGCACAAAGAGGGTAAATTGCTTTGCCCTTAGTCACACAGCTGGTAAGCGACAAAGTCAGGTTTGACTCACACAGCCTGGCTCCAGAACTTCCGGTCTTAAGCACAGCTCTTCATATGATCTCTGAAACTCCAGTAACTCCCTTGAGTAGATATGTCTCTTCATTTCTCAGCTGCAAAAATGAAGGCCCAGAAAAGTGACGTAACTTATCCAGTGTTCCACGGCTAAAAGAGACTGGTTTCTGATTTCACCTCAGGTCTATCAGATTGAAAAGTCCACCCCCTTCTTCCCCAAACCCTCTACTTCCTCCATCCTTGCTGCTGAGCTGGGCATAGAACATTCATGCACCCAGAGAAAAGGGGGCAGCAGCTACTGCTAGGAGCAGTGGGGCTCTGAGCAAAACTGAAGGGTGGCAGGGCCAGGCACTGGAGGCCCTGAGAATATGCTAAATTCAAATTAGTGGATGCTAACCTTCCGACCTGTGCCCTCTGCTTCAGAACCCTCCATGGCAATGACATTTCCAGCGTTCCTGAAGGCTCCTTCAACGACCTCACATCTCTTTCCCATCTGTAAGTAGCAGTATTTCTCCCCAATGCACATTCAAAACATGAAAGCATGAAAGTGTCAGCGACAATGCCATCACTGTCAGCATTTTGGCATATGTCCTTTCCTTATGCATACAGTATATTTTACAACAATGTATCCACACTATGCATATTGTCTTGTTCCCCACCTCAGAAGCCTTCAAAGGAATCCTCAATTATGTAAACAGTGTAAATATTTAATAAGAACTAATAGAAAACACGTACTATGGGCTAAACACTTAAGTTTTCTATTTATTTCTTACAGCTGTAAGGCATTTTTATCCTTTTATTATATATAATAACATTGTGTCTAAGCATGGCACAGCTAGCAGATGGCAGGGCCCAGGATCAGATCCAGGTTTGTCTTGACTCCAAAGCACATATTCTTAACCACTCTGCACTCTGCAACAGGTATTCCCTTCTTATTTTACACAGGAAAAACTGAGGCCCATAAATATTAGGTGACTAGCTAAAGGTGACTTTCAGGTCAGTGAGATGTTGGACTAGAATCTAGGTTCCCTCACTCCCAGGCCAGACCTCTCTTCCACAGATCAGGAATCTCTACATTTTTTTATACACTTCTGTCAGTGAACATTTTCAAGTTTGTATTCCTTCTATATGCATATTTAATTATTTTCATAATGTGTACATACACTATAATACGGATATACTACGTATGCATATTCTAAAACTTTCAAAAGTAGAATTGTTAAAGGATATAATTTTAAAAAAACAGAATTTCTAGTATTTTCGTCACAGTCACAACTTTGGAGATGTCTGTACTGGACTTAACCCTCCTCCCCTGCATTCTTCAGCCAAGTGGTCTGAAGCTGCTCCCTAGGTTGCTGGGTTTCAGAACCTTCTCTGCAGAGTATATCCTCCAGTGGACCCTTCAACAGGGCAAGAGAACCAGATAATCAGATGGCCAGAGATCCAGGAAGCTCCCTAAAGGAGCTAGGACGGGGTTGAGTTGAAGAGTGAGTCTTACCTGCGTAGGTGAGAGCCACGCCTCAGAAGTGGAAGGGGCTGGGATGGGAGTTGAAACGTCCACAGGATTGGAAGTACACTCTGGAGATATTAACTTTGCCGCAGTGGAGACGACTACTCCGCTGGCCCCGTATTGGATACCTCCAGTCTAGCCAAAGTCTGAAAATGCATTTCCAGAGAGCCGAGGATATGAAGGCTACTGGCCAAGCTGGGCAGGGGGCCCTGACTTCCTGTTCTGCCTCCTAGGGCGCTGGGAACCAACCCACTCCACTGTGACTGCAGTCTTCGGTGGCTGTCGGAGTGGGTGAAGGCAGGGTACAAGGAGCCTGGCATTGCCCGCTGCAGTAGCCCTGAGCCCATGGCTGACAGGCTCCTGCTCACCACCCCAACCCACCGCTTCCAGTGCAAAGGTAGGTGACGCCCACACCCCACCCTCCCCTGCCCCTCGTGGGGTCTGCTGTGTTCCTAGCAACCTGTCAGAGCAGGGTATCTCAACAGATGTGGCTTCAGAAACCTTCACCCTGTCTCTTCCATGGGTCCCACAAAGAGGCTCAGATGCTGACGCTGATGTGGACCCTCATCTAATGGGCCAAGTGTCATTCTCTCCAAGTCCCCTGCTGGCATTGCCACACATCTCCTCACTGACTTCTTTCTGTACATGTCTTTCCATAGTGGAGACTTTTTTTTTTTTTCATCTTTTGTAGAGACAAGGTCTCACTATGTTGCACAGGCTGGTCTCGAACTCCTGATCTCCAACGATCCTCCTGTTTTGGCCTCCCAAAATGCTGGGATTACAGGCATAAGCCACTGCACCTGGCCTTGAGAAAAATCTTTAACCTGCATTTTTTTATCCAACATTATTAAAACATAAGTATTTTCCCATTTTGCCCGGCAAACTTTTGTATATGTGATTTTTTTATTGATCATATTATTATTATAACAACAAACTACTACTGAGTTCTTATGCAACAGGAATGATGTTAAGCACTTTCTCATGTATTTTTTCTCATTCTTCATGTAACAACTTATTTAATTCTCTAATGCCTCTATGTGATCAACTTTTAATATTATCCTCATTTCTAAAAATGAGAGAATCGAGGCTTAACAGGCTTCCAGGTCTGATTCCAGAATGCACAGTCTTTATCATCAATATTCCACGTAATATTCCACTGCCACTTAATCCATTTCTGGTTTTGAATCTTTAGAGTATTTCCATTTTTTTGTCTTACCATTGACACATAAAGATCTTTCTCTGTTTGAAATCATGTCCTCAGATAAGATTCAGAGAACAGAAATTACTGAATCAAAGTAAGCTATTATTTTTAAGGTCTTCACACATTTTGCCAAATTGATTTTCAAAAAAGGGTTATAACCAGTTTACATTCCCAGTAGCATCCTTTGGTTGCATTTTCATTAGACTCTGTCATTATTTTCTCTTATTTTCTTATTGCTAATTCAATAGGTTAAAAAAAACTTTTATTTTGTCTTTATTGGGGAACCTGAATTTTTTATCAAAAATCTACTTTTCATTTGTATACACAGTTGTTTGATAATCTCTTTTGCTCATCTCTGAGAGGCTTAATACTTATTTTGAGATATAGATATACTTTAATTACCCTCTCAAACTTTAGTGTGTCCCACACTTCTGCTGCAAGCAGAAAAACATTCCATTGGCTTAAAGCTAATTTTAATTTTCCTCTTCCTGCTTCTAAGCTATCTGATGTGATACTAAGGAGGCTCACCTAGACCAAGAACAGTATAGGTCTCAATCTTGGCTGCACATTTGGAAATCATATAGGAGCTTTTAAAATTACTGAAGCCTGGCTCCACCCTCTAGGTTTTGATTAAATTGGTCTGGGGTACAACCTGGGTGTGGGGACTTTTAAAAGCACTGCAGCCAGGGTCCGGGCACGGTGGCTCATGCCTCTAATCCCAGCACTTTGGGAGGCTGAGGCAGGCGGATCACTTGAGGTCAGGAGTTCAAGACCAGTCTGCCCAACAAGGGGAAACCCCATCTCTACTAAAAATACAAAAATTAGCCAGGTGTGGTGGCGCATGCTTGTAATCCCAGCTACTCGAGAGGCTGAGGCAGAACTGCTTGAATCCAGGAGGTGGAGGTTGCTGTGAGCCGAAATTGCACCACCACACACCAGCCTGGGCAACAGAGTGAGACTCCACCTCAAAAAAAAAAAAACAAAAAAAAACACTGTAGTTGGTAGTGTAAGGCAGCTAAGTCATCTGGGTTTTGTCTGGGCCATTCTTGGTTTTAGCACTGAAAGCTCTGTGTCCTGCAAACCCCCTCAGCCCCAAGCAAACCAAGACAGTCTTCCTATTCTAATGTGAAGTCGGGTTGAGCCCCCTGGTACCAGCTCTCAATCAGGCCACTCTGTTTACTCATCCACAAACGGTCACTCACTGAAGTTCATCTCAGCCCATCTCCAAGTTGATGACTGTTAACCCCAAGGTCATTTATAGTCCTGACACTAAGTATGGCCTGTTTATCCAGGGCTCATTGTCAAAGCTGGCTGCAGCAGCAGGACACAGCCCCCTTTGCAAAGCTCTGGGAAGGACGCTGACCTCCCTCCAGTGCTTGCAGCTAAAGCAAGCACACGGCTGAAACGGTCACAGATGTAACATGTACCTAAGCAGTTTTCCGTCCATTGTCAGCATCATCGCTGTGTCCTTTGGGGCCATCCATTTCTTTCTTCCAAGGTTTTCCAGGGGGCACTTCCTCTGTGTGCCTTTGGCCCAAGCACTGTGCCCTGCTTAGCCTGGCACAGACTATTCCATGGGGAGGGGTGTTTGTGGGTAGAAAAATGGGAGGTCCGAATGGAGCCTGGGCCCAGAGCTTCCTGGAATATGAAAAGATACACAGGGGGTTTCTAATTATGGTGCATTGTTTGCAGATTAGCACCAAAATCGGATCAGGCTAATTACAGTAATTGATTTGACTGCAGAAGTGTTTCTGAATGATGTCCCACTGTGATTTTTCCTCACTGGACAGTGGCTGAATTAATGGGACTCTAGCTGGATTGGATGTGCTGGCTGAGGAGAGCCAGCTACCACTTGGGCATGGAGTTGGGGAGGGGCTGGCGCTGGCTGAGGGAGGGCCCAGAGCAGAGGGGAAGGGAGGTGTGGCAGTGAGCGCACTCAGGACCTGCCATCAGTACTCTGGTTTTGCTGCCCAGGGCCAGTGGACATCAACATTGTGGCCAAATGCAATGCCTGCCTCTCCAGCCCGTGCAAGAATAACGGGACATGCACCCAGGACCCTGTGGAGCTGTACCGCTGTGCCTGCCCCTACAGCTACAAGGTATGCTGGAGGCCCTGCCCCCCACATTCATGCCTCAGGCTCCTCCTTCAGCCCTGGCCCTAGAGAGGGGCACCGCGCGCTGCATACCCTCCCTTCTCCAAGGGACAGACTGGATGAGTCCATCGCACAGGTCACCACCACAAAGCAGCATTTGCCAGTAACACTGTTCTCTGAACTGGCGGGAGCTGCCAGTCAGAGAGGAACCCCTATGGTCTTGACAAGGATGCCCAGAGAGAAAGAGGAAATGTAACAATTGTATTTTCTTTGTGAAACATGGGGAAATTAAGTCTCAGAGAGAAAGTGTTTCCAAGTAGAGGCATCCCTTGAACCCATTCTCCCAACTTCCCTTTTAAAGGGATTTCCAGAACCTCCACCCCACCATGCCCCTGCCAAACCCCACCCTCAGAGCAACCAGCCTTGAAAGTGCTGGTTCCAGCTTGATGTAAGTGTAGGGATGGGGGATTGAAAGGCCTAGGGGCTGCAAACTCACCCAAAAGGTTGACCGGCTAAGGTCAGCCAGCAAGAGGATGAGATTCCAGTTCTCCCCTCTGTCCTCCCCAGAAATCCAGACTACCTCCAAGATAGTCCTTCCTTCTTTCACCCAGAGCACAGTGTCATCCCCCCTGCTGACCCCTGTGGATATTGACCATGTGCCTCTCACCAGCACTTACAGAGTATAGACTGTGCCAAGTACTGTGCTTGTCATTTTACTCACCTTTTCAAACACCCCCAGCAAACCTAAGAAGGCCTCATTATTCCCTTTTTACAGACATGGAGAGTGGGCCTCAGCCTGTCAAGAGTTCAACTCAATGTCCAAAGCTTGTAAGCAGTAGAGCTGTGATTAAGACCCTGGGCTATGTGATTCCAGAACCCAATCCTTTTCCCCTGGAGGGTTTCCTGGATAGCTGAGCCCTTCCTTGGGCTTCACTGGAATCAGCAAAGCTGTGGCTCCATCCTCTTCTGCAGGGCCCGCCCAGCTTCTGGCCTTCCCAGGGCACCCATCCAAAGGCACTGGGCAAGCACAGAGTTTCAGGACAGCCCTGCAGCCTGTCTAATGCACACATCTGATGCAGAGTGAGCTGGCATCCCCAGGTGTCTGTCCCCAGTGGGATTGTGTGTGCGTAGTGACAGGCTTAGAGGCAGTCTCACTCTGGGGAATGGGACTACCTGATGTATTTCTAGACTATGGCTGTGCTTCTAGCAGATAGTGTTGGAGTGCCACCTATGGGCCTGGGACAAGAGAGCCAAAGGATTCCCTTTGAAGCCAGCCACCTCCAAAGTCTTAAACTTACCACTGAGTCCCAGACCCATACACCCTAATTTCATAAGCTGATTATAAAAATCAGAGAAGAGAATGAATGCATAAGGTTCAGATGAGTGCCTGGCCTTTACTGATGATTCAAAAGAGAACTATACTATGTATGGAATTGAGAATGTTATAAATTCAGTCACAGGGCACCCACACACACAAAAAAAATATTAATAGGAGGGGAGAATAGAGATTAACAGCAGACATACTCAGGATGTGTGGATCCTCTCAAACTCCCTTGTATGGATTCAGCAGAGAAAACTCAGACTGTGCAATTACACAGAGAAGCAGATGTGGATTCCAGCTTTGTCATTTACTAGCTGTGTGGCCCTTGCTAGTAATTTCATCTGTCTTCCCAGCTGCAAACTAGGACCTGTCTCATAGGTTTGCCGTAAGAATCAAATGTACAGTAATGTACGCAATACACTAGGATGATACCTGGCATTCAGTGAGCACTCAATAAGCTGGCATACTGCTGCCTTTTACCTTTACCCTTGCATGGTGGTCCCTCATACCTGGGTGTGGAATAGGCCATCAGTAACAGGTGGTATGTTGCTGGTTTGATCCAGGATTATCAGTCTATGGCACTGTGAACTGCCAAGAAACTTCAGTCATTCTCCTAGAACTGTGACTGCATTTGTAACATTCTCAATTCCATACATAGTATAGTTCTCTTTTGAATCATCAATAAAGGCCAGGCACTCATCTGGAGCTTATGCATTTATTTTCTTCTCCGATTTTTATAATCAGCTTATGAGATGGGTAGTATCATCCCTATTCTAAAGATAAGGTAAACTGTTTCACATTCTGATTCTTACTTCCTTCTCTTTAAAAACTGGCCTGAGTCTGAAAGTAGTAGAGCTGGGTTTGAAGTCCAGGCTTCTTCCAACTACACTTGACTGTACTATGAAGCATGACCTGACCATCAGTGTCAGAGCAAAGAGAGTATCTTCAGAGCTACTGCAGGATAAGGCCACTCGTTTGAGCTTTGTTCTCAAGATTCTGAACATCATGTCAATTTTAGAAGAATGTGAACAGAGATTTTGATCTTGAGGAAAGTGTTGAGCCCAGGCAGGTCTAGGATGCATAATGTTGATGGTGATGGTGAAGATGATGATGGTGATGGTATCGGTGATGATGACAAAGGTGACAATGGTGATGGTGTTGATGATGGCGATGGTGCTAATGGTACAGATGGTGATGATGATGATGATAACTATGATAATAACAGTAACATAAGAGCCAGCATTTATTGAGCATCTACTATATACTGACAGTAGACCAAATAAGGTACATGTATTATCTTGCATACTCCTCATCAGAGCCCTAGAATACAGTTCCTAAAATGACCCTCATTTTACAGTTGAAGAAACTGAGCATGGTAGGTAAGGGAGTTGGGATTCAAAGCTCAGAACCAACTGACTCTAGAAGCTGTGCTCCTGGCCACTGCACTCACTGCCTGTTGGCAAGTGCAGTGATTGCAGGGGCTGAGGTGGAGGATCCCTGACTATTTAGGACCTGTCTGAATTTCCAGGTTAGAGACAAGTAGAGTGTAGCCATGAGAAGAACACCAAGCAGGACCCTCTGAAGCCTGTGCCTATGTGATGCATGACCTTGGACAGAACTCGCTCTTCTCCTCACCTCAGTTTCCTCAGCTGTAAAATGGAGCAGGTTGAACCCAAGGGATCCTTTAACTGAGGGTTGCATCAAATTCTCTGTGCTATGTCCCTCCTGCTTTCCTTCTTGCCAGGGTTAGAGCCCGCCCAAACAGAGCGACTGAGATGGTCGTTCTGCATGAGTGGCTAACAGAAATCCCCAGACACCCACAAAACCAAGCTCAAAGTTCAGGCATTTACCTCTTTCCAGGTATCTCCATTTTCCCATCGACTAGCTGAGTGACCTTGGGAAGCCACAATATTATTAAAAAGCACAGGAATCACTGTGTAACATTTGGTAGCAGCTACTCTTAATCTACTATAATGCCAGGCCTTTGTGAAGCAGTTTAAACACATTATCTCTTGTAGTACTCTTAATCACCCTGTGAAATAAGTTTTATTATCCTCTTTTAATAGATGAAACAACTAAGGTTTATAAAGATGAAATAATTTACCCAAGCTCTCACACTTAGGAAGTGCATGAGCTACAACCAGAACTCAGCTATCTCTTGCAACAAAGTCTCTACACTCACAACCACTCCCAAGTCAGATTCTCCCTAAGCCTCACTTTCACTACCTGTAACTGAGAATACTCATACTCATGTGCAGCGCTGTTGGAAGGATAAAAAGGGGCTATGTGTGCACTTTGCGTACCTCAGTGCCAGGATTCAGTAGATAATTCACAAAGGGTCAGTATTTTGCCACTATGTTAAGATTTGGGGAAAAAAATATATCTGTTGGCTGATTCTTTTTCAGCCATTTAGTTTCAGGCACATATGTTCAATGTCTCAGAACAGTGCTTCTCAAACTTTGTGTGCATAAGAATCACTGGAGAGCTTATTAAAATGCAAGTTCTAGTTCATTACATCCAAGGTCAGGCCTGAGAGTGTGCATTTTTTTTTTTATCAGCTCCCAGGACATGCCAGTGCCACTAGTCCAAGGAGCACGCTTTGAGAAGTAAGGACTTAGCAGCACTCCTCATCCGATCTCACAAAGAGGTTTCCAATGAGGGTAGCTGTTCCCAGTGTCTTTTTTTTTTTTTTTTTTTTTTTTTTTTTTTTTTTTTTTTTTTTGTGAGACAGAGTCTCACTCTGCTGCCAGGCTGGAGTGCAGTGGCGTGATCTCGGCTCACCGCAACTTCTGCTTCCTGGGTTCAAGCAATTCTGCCTCAGACTCCTGAGTAGCTGGGATGCCCACCACCATGCCCAGCTAATTTTTGTATTTTTAGTATATACAGGGTTTCACCATGTTGGCCAGGATGTTCTCGATCTCTTGACCTTGTGATCCGCCCACCTTGGCCTCCCAAAGTGCTGGGATTATAGGCGTGAGGCACTGTGCCCAGCCCCCAGTGTCTTTTAAACCAGTGATTCCCAACATTTTTGGCACCAGGGACCAGTTTCATGGAAGACAATTTTTCCACGGAACTAGGGTGGTGGGCATGGTCTCAGGATGAAACTGTACCACCTCAGGTCATCAGGCATTAGTTAGATTCTCATAAGGAGCGTGCAGCCTAGATCACTCGCATGCACAGTTCACAGTAGTGTTTGTGCTCCTATGAGAATCTAATGCCACCGCTGACCTGAAAGGAGGCGGAGCTCAGGTGGTAATGCTCCCGCCTCATCTGCTCACCTCCTGCTGTGCAGCCTGGCTCCTAACGGGGACCGGTACCAGTCCATGTCCCAGGGGTTGGGGACACCTTTTTTAAAAGAAACCAGTCAGGATTCCTGGCCATGTCCTACACACACACACACACACACACACACACAGTGGGATGAGGAGTAGAAAGTGTGGTGGAGGACCAAGGAGCATCACAAATCTGGTAGATTTGAGCAAAATGAGGCTGAAGAGAATTGAATCAGGCTAATTAACCAGGCATTGGCAATAGTGATTATTTTTCAAGGAGAGGTAAGTGACAGAAATCCCCACTTCCAGGCCCAATTACCATGTCATCAAGCACTAGGCTCTGCCTTCTGGATTTCTGTGCTTGGCATAAAGGGCTACAGGAGTTGCCACCACCTCCATCATTGGGAGGGTTTGACCTGGAGTCACTGGTACTTGCCAGTTCCCCAGAGCAGGGGCTAACGCAGGCAGGGGCTAGAGAGGTCTTGCCTTGACCTTCTCAAGGTTCTTCGTCCTGCCCTTCACGGTCCATGTGTTGGCCACCACCACTCCCATATATGCACCTCTGGAACTACTTGGCACCGACCAAAGACCTGAAAAAGTATTTTAGTCACTCACATTCCGCCCTGCCTCAGACCCCAAGCATCATCATCATCATCGCTATTATTTAAGGAGCTGCCATTACATGCTAGGTGTCTTACACATATAACCATTAACTAATTCCCCATAGGGTAGGTCGTATTATTTCCATTTCATAAGTGGTAAAAACAAGGCTCAGAGAGAACTAGTCATTTCCTCAAGGAACACAGCAGCCAATTTAGAATGTGCACTCCCATCTGAGTGCCCCTAGAACGCGTGTTTTGAGAGGGGCCAGCTCAGTGGTCCTGCATAGAGGCTCCCAGCACTAACTTTGGGCTGGATGCCTGGGTTCAGCTGCTTGCTCCCCATTTCACTTACTGCTGTGCGATCTTGGCCATATTACCTCACCTTCTGTCTTTCCTGTCTGTAAAAATAGTGTAATAACAATCACACCAATCTCATAGGGTTGTTGTGAACATGATATGCGATCATGAATATAAAACACTTAGCATGAGGCCTGGAATGGAAAATGTGCTCAGCAATGTGGGTGAGAATTAGTATTACAGTTTCCATTCCACACCAACTTTCAGAAAGGGGCCCTGTGTTGTTATGGTTTAGGATAAAACCAGATACCAGCCCAAACTGCACTCTCCCTGTCCCCCTCCAAGAAACCTCTGACTGGCCCCTTAGCTGGGACAGGGCATGAAGGGAACCAGACAGACATGGCCCATGCCTTCCAGCTGCTGGAGATGGGCCTGAGGCTCTGATGTTTGAGAGGGTCCACAGCAGAGGCTGTCCTGGGCCCAAGGCCTTCGGCCCAGTTGGCTGCAACGTCGCAGCCAGAAGGCCCCAGTTCCATTCCATCACATCACCAGCAACAGCAGAAGAGGGAAGAGGATTTTCTCAGGCAGATGACAAGCAGGTGGTGTGGCAGTGGGCGGGCTCCCATGATCACCTCCACCTGGTCTGTGCCAAGCCACTGAGCCCAGGGCCCAGAAAGGATGCAGCAGTCACCTCCCCAGACCCCACACTACAAGGTCCTGCAAGGGACTGCATGCCAAGACTTGGGTGAGACTGGTCTGTCAGTCCCAAAGGAGAAGCAGGAGCCAGAAGGCCAAGAAGAGTTGGGCTGCTCCCTGGGACAGTGGGTCTCATGGAGCTCAGTCTCCACCTTGGGGCTGCCTTCCTCAGGACTGCTGCCCTCGCTGCTCCTGCTGCCTGGCACGCTCCTCTCCCCCACCTTCCACACAGTTGGCTCCTTCTCCGCTCACATGTCCCCTTCAGAGGGGCCTGCTTCAAAGAATCCCACACCACCCTGAGCTCTGTATCGCAAACGTTCCCCACCTGGCCCAACCTTAGGCTTACCTTCAGAACTTTAGAATACCAAAGTCTGGACCCCACTCCAGATCAATCAGTGATGGTTCCCTGGGGGTTGTCACTTTGTAGGAGATAAGGTCTGTTGGCCACACTTGAGCCTTAGTCTTCCCTCCTCAAGTTGTGGGTTATATTTAAGGTTCAGTGAGGCTCATGGTAATGTTATCTTCTAGCATTTACAGAATGCTTACTATGCGCTAGGTGGATTACACACGTGTAACCTTTTCCTTACATGAAACTTCTCCTTACATGAAAGCTCAAGTTTAATTCTCGTAACAACCCTGTGAGGTGGACTTGGAGAGGTCAAGAGGCTTTTGTGAGGTCACGATCAGCCAACCCAGATGGGATGGAGCTGGAATGTGAAACCAGCTGTATGTGAATTCAGCTTTGCCTGAATCCATAGCCTGGGCTCTTGCCCTGCAGTTTGGGATGGAGAAGGGTGCAAATTCTGCGAAGTAGTGAGGCTAGAGCCTGAACTCCTGGCTTCTCATCACTCTTCCCCTTCTTACTGTGCAGTGACTAGGGGTTAGGGCTCCCATGGGTAGGCTCCAAGTCACACAGCAGGCCTTTCCTAGGGGCTCCTTGTCGTCATCTCCCCAGCCTCATCCCAGAAAATGCTGGAACCCCTGAAGTCCCCTGGGCCATGGCAGCCCCGGAAGGCCCCCTAACCAGGTGCTTCTCCCTCTTTTGCTCCTCAGGGCAAGGACTGCACTGTGCCCATCAACACCTGCATCCAGAACCCCTGTCAGCATGGAGGCACCTGCCACCTGAGTGACAGCCACAAGGATGGGTTCAGGTAACAGCTCACCCCTGGCCTCCCTCACTGTATTAGTTTGCTCTCACACTGCTAATAAAGACATACCCAAGACTGGGTAATTTATAAAGGAAAGAAGTTTAATGGACTCACAGTTCAGCATGGCTGGGAAGCCTCACAATCATGGCAGAAGGCAAAGGAAAAGCAAACATCTTATATGGTGGGAGGCAAAAGAGAGCTTGTGCAGGGGAACTCCCATTTATAAAACCATCAGCTCTGGTGAGATTTATTCACTACCATGAGAACAGTATGGGAGAAACTGCCCCCATGATTCAATTATCTCCACCTGGCCCCACCCTTGACACTTGAGGATTATTATAATTCAAGGTGAGATTTGGGTGGGGACGCAGCCAAACCATATCACTCACCTTGGAGGGCTCCCTGGGCAGGCTAAAGAAGCAGAGATACGCCCAGCGAGGGCATGCCCAGTGCCCGTGCTGTGCTGGCCCTGTATGAGAATGATCTCAAGGCTCTTCGCACCCTGTAAGGGAAGTACAATTTATCCCCACTGTGCAGATAAGGAAGTTCAAACATCAGAGGGACAAATCCTCTGCCTAGAGTTACATTAAGCATTGGCACAGGGATTTGAAACCAGGTCCCAACCTCGTGCTTCCTCCAAGGGAGGTGTCTGCTGCTGGCTAAAGTCAGAGAAGGATTGGGTGAAGGCTTAAAGACTGCCAGTCTGGCACTTCCACCATGCTTTTCTGAGTTATAAAGTAAGTGGCATTGATTATATGCTCACTATGCCAGGTACCAACTAGTCAAGTATTTTCTCATTTAAATCCCTACAGACCCTATCCAGTAGGCAGGTATTATCCTCATTGAACAGATGGGGAAGCTGAAGCACAGAAATGGACTTGCTCTAGGTCATATCTCCTGATGCTCATTCCTGGATCTTCCAAGCCCACCTCCAGCCCTCTTTCCTTCCTGATATTAACATTTCAAGAAGAAAAGGGAATAGAAAAGTCACTTAGGTTTTTCTCCTCCCTGTCCTAGGAATGGGATTGGCTTCCACCTAAAACCTCAGGACCCCTTCCTGCTTCCCACCTTCCCCAGCAGCTTTCAGATGCCCAGTTTTGCTGGCCTGTGACCCTGACAAAAGCAGACTGTTGGGAACGGGCTCCTTTGGCATCCCTGGTGAGCCAGTCGGGAGGCAGCAGCCCCTTGGCAATAAAGGCAGGGGCACCCCATGCCAAGCCATGTGTGGGTGTCTTAGAGCTCAAGTTGCAACCAATTAAATATCAAAAGCACTCTGGCCAGTGCTGCCGTGTGATCTGATCTGGGGAAGAAATCAAATTCCAGGCTCCCGGTTCTCTTCCCCAGGGAACCCGCCCGCCCACGTGTCCACCTGCCAAGCCAGCCCCATCAAACTCTGCCTCCTGAAAAGTGAAATTCAAGGCAGAGTTCCTTTTCCTGCCTGGAGTCAGCCAAACCACCCACTCCTGCTGGCTCACATAGAGCAGGGGTGAGAAGAAACTGCAGGGAAATATGGAGGTGGCCACGGGGCCCCAGCCAGGAAACACCCCTCCAGGGCACACAGCCTGGGCTGCCCCACCCAGGCGAGGGATAGGGGGTCAGATGAGGGAAGAGCTCCCCGCTGCAGGCAACTGTGTTTCTCCCATCTCAGCTGGAGGTTCGGTTGAGCAGAAATATCTCATTTCCATCTTAAGTTGTTGAAGAGTTTCAGATGAACTGAAAATATTTTTAGAACTTAATGTAAAAGGAAAAGGGCCCAGATCTACAGGATCAGGG
Organism: Symphalangus syndactylus; assembly: GCF_028878055.3. NCBI lineage: Eukaryota > Metazoa > Chordata > Mammalia > Primates > Hylobatidae > Symphalangus > Symphalangus syndactylus. The sequence continues at coordinate 18,041,717 of NC_072429.2, forward strand.
AAATGGGGTGGAAGGTTAAGGCAATGAGGTAGTTACTAGGGATGGGAGAGCTCGCATGCAGTCCTCAAGTAGTAGGGAAACTCTTCTGCATCGGGCCAGCACCTGGTGGGTGAAGGGGAGTGGTGCTTGTCAGGAAGCTCCCGTTTGCTCCCCTCTTCCATTCTAGAGTAATTCCTTAGGGCTGCCATAATAACCACAGACTGGGCGGCTATAATCACCAGAAATTTACTCTCTCACAGTTCTGAAGGATAGAAGTTCCAAACCAAGGTGTCAGCAGGGCCATGCTCCCTCTGAGCCTCTAGGGGAGGGTCCTTGCTTGTCCCTCCCTGGCTTCTGGTGTTCCTGGCAATCTTTGGCATTCCTCAGCTTGTGGCTGCAGCATCCCTCTCTCTGCCTGCATAGTCACCAGTGCTCTCTCTGTGTCTGCCTTCCCATGGCCATCTTCTTTTAGAGACACCTGTTATATTGGATTAGGGGTCCACACTCTTTTAGTAGGACCTCAACTTAACTAATTACATCTGCAAAGATCCTAGTTCCAAATAAGATCACGTTCTGAGGTACTCGGGGTTAGGACTTCAACCTATCTTTTTTGGGGGAACACAATTCAACCCATAACACGTCTTAGTCATCAGCATCACCAGCCTCCTCATACACATGCTTCTCTAATCTTGCTGCATTGCCTGCTCACAAAAACAGCAAAGGTTGGCAGAGCAGGCCACACAGAAGGCCAACACAGGAGACGAGATCTGCTCTCATCCCCACAACCAGCTCATGGCTCCTGGAGTCTCCTCGACAGCTCTCCAAGGTTTCCAGTGAAGACAGGGAGACATCAGCCTCCTTCTACCCTGTCACTCCTTTAGCAACCTCTCTTTCCTTGATCAGCCACCATATCTCACTGCCAGGTAGCCCTAAGGCTCTGGGGGAGCCAAAGTAACTGGTCTTTAGAAAAACAAATGGGCAACACCATGGTTTAGGACTTTCAGAAACCTACCCTCTGTCTGGCTCTGAAGAAGTAGCCTTTTTCATGAGTGCCCAGAGTCCCTAACAGGAAAAAGGAATGAGTCATTTTGCTGTACCCCAAGAGCTGAGACCTGAGAGGCCCCTGGCCTTTTGTAGAAAATGTGATATGGTTTTCAGTCGTAGAAAGGAGATCAATTAAGTAGGATTCTAGGACCACTGAAATTCACTGCCTGTTAGCTGAGTGTAGTTTACTGTTTTAGCTAAATCCCAAATCAGAGCAATCTCTGAAAGCTGAAATTCCAGATCTGAAGCTGAAGCGCACACTCATGGATGGAGTTAGAATCCCTGACAAACGGGTTAGGCCAAAGAAAGATCGAGATTCATTGCAGCATTTATTTAATCAGATAGATGCTCACTCCACCCCCCACTCCCATCGTTTCCGCATGGCCTTTATCTGTTCTAACCGATTTGCATGCCCAGTCCTGGGGATACGACCAAGGTCAGGCAGAGATGCAGGCAGTTGAGGTTTTTATCCAAGAGATTTAACACTCTAGAGACAAGTGAAGGAAATGCATCTTGCCGCCCTACAGTGTTTGAAGCCAAGTTGACGTGAAGGCCTCACTCTTGGCAGGAGAGGGATCCTCCCACTCTAGCCTTCATCCCCCAGAAGCTGGAAGGGCTCAGAAGTAGCAAGAATACATGATGGGGAGAAATGGCATCCCTGAAGAACAGTTAAGGAAGTAGGGTGGTTTTGTATAGAACTAAAGTTTGCTAATGGGTTCTGAGCATTTTCTATGTGCTATGTACCCTTTTAAACATTTTGCTTGTATAATCTCATTCAATCTTCACAACTACCCAGGTCAAGGTCAAGCAGCTAGAATGTATCAACAGGAATTCATTCCCAGGAAACCTGGGTGCAGAGTCTGAGACCTTGGCCACTATATTCTGCCCACCCCCTCACCCTGAGATAGAAGGGCTGCCTTCAAGTAAAAAAAATCACTTAAAGGAGGATGTTTATCATGCTGTCTCTCTTTATCTGCAAAAGAGATTGTGCCTCAGAAGAGCCGAAGGGGCGGTTTGGAAGACAGCTGGAGGAATTTAAGCCATATCCAGGAAACCACTTCCAGCTGGGGGAATGATGACACCAGCCTTGTCGGTGGACATTAGCCCTGGAGCGAGGCAGCCAGCATGGGCCAGGGGAGATAGAACATTGCCTGGAGATGGGGTTGGATGAAATGACCTTTGGGGCTCCTAAGGGTCTTCCTGCTCAGGATCCCAAGGCCTCATGTGTCCAAAGTGCTTTCTCAGACCTCCATCTGGAGGAAAAACTAATTGTATTTCCCACCCCTGTCTTCCTCTCTGCCACCTCAACCCACCTCTCTCCCTGACCCCTGACTCCCCTGCTCCCCACCCCTCACATCCCAAAGCTGCTCCTGCCCTCTGGGCTTTGAGGGGCAGCGGTGTGAGATCAACCCAGATGACTGTGAGGACAACGACTGCGAAAACAATGCCACCTGCGTGGACGGGATCAACAACTACGTGTGTGTCTGCCCGCCTAACTACACAGGTAAGGATCTCATGACTGTGTGTATGGCGGGGTGGAGGGGTGTTGCTAGAATACCATTTTCTTAACTTCTTCCAGGGACTTTCCTCCTCTGTCCCTGAGGACAGAGACTAGGACTCCAAGACCATGTTATGCCAAGAGGGGCTCCCCAAAGGCCTGTTTGCTTCTCCGTCTCCTCCACCACCAGCCACCAGCAAATCACTACTCCTTACCACTTGAAACAGAGTCCCAGGCTCTTTAGCTGCTGTTCATCTCATTGCTGGCCATTATCTCCTTTAGGGCCCCTGTAGACCTAGTTGTGTTTGAGGCTGGCAGAGAGGCGCTTGCATTGTGTTTATGCTTCCTTCAGGTCTAGTCAACCATCTCCTGAAATCCACATTTTCCAGACACTCAGCTAGGAGCTAGAGATACAAAAATGACCAAGACAGAGTTCCTTCTCATAAGAAGTTTATAGTCAGGTGGACAGAGGCATGGATTCATTAGAAAGAGAACATAACATCTATAAGCCCTGGGGGTGTGGGATCACACAGAAGGAACCTAACCCAGCCGGAGAAGCCAGGAAGGTTCCCACAAGAGATCATTCCTCGGGAAGATCATTCCACCCACCCACCCCCCTAAACACAATACCTTTATTTTCCTACATTAATAGCCCCTAAAAAGGACAGTTAAGTATATCATTAGATTGTGAAGCAAAATGCCACCAATTTTGGTGCAAACACAGCAAACTTTGTTATGAGATCAACCAAAAGTAGCATATCCCAGACTGGAATTTCATGAATTTGAGGAAAAATCCCCATGAGACAAGAAGTTTGGGAAGCACTGCATATAATAATAACCTTCTTCTTGGTGGACCATGATACAAATTAGCATATTAGAGGTTCTGAAAAATTCCTGCTTTAAAGAAAGCTGTTTAAGTTTGTTTAACCCAGCAGTTCCCAAACTTATTTGATCTCAGAGCTTCCCCCTTTCCCCATCCTCGAACACTATTCCAAGCCCAGAGATCCTATGTTGCAAGAAGCACTTTTAGGAAATACCAGCCTAAGGCAAGGAGAAAATGAGGAGGGGGAAGCTCGGGGACTCCCATGTCCTGGACTACTGGAACCAGGCTTTTATGTCAGGAGTGAAGTGAGTGGTGGGAAGCTGTGGAAGATGAATAGAAGCATCCCTGAAGATGGCAGAGAAGGAAGCCAAGTGGCTCCCATTGTCCCTCATAGCCCATACCTTTATCAAGCCTCCAGCCCATAGACAGTATCCCCAAGTACACTCTTGAAACTGCAGGAACGTACCACCACCAACTGAGAAAACCACTTGCTCTAATAATCCTGGGCTTCCTAGGACCCCAGAGAAGCTTCTGTGCTGGGAGAAAGTGCATGGAAATCTGCTGTGGGGGCGGGTGCAGTGGCTCACGCCTGTAATCCCAGCACTTTGGGAGGCCAAGGCAGGCAGATCACCTGAGATCAGGAGTTCGAGACCAGCCTGGCCAACATGGCAAAACCCCAGCTCTACTAAAAATACAGAAATTAGCCAGGCATGGTGGTGGGCACCTGTAATCCCAGCTAGTCAGGAAGCTGAGGCAGGAGAATCACTTGAACCCAGGAGGCGGAGGTTGCAGTGAGCTGAGATCCTGCCACTGCACTCCTGCCTGGGAGACAGAACAAAACTCTGTCTCAAAAAAACAAACAAAAAAACAAACAAAGAGAGAAAGAGAGAAAGAAAGAAAGAAGAAAGAAAAGAAAGAAAGAAAAGAAAAGGAAAGAAAGACTGACTGCTGAGGGGTTACCTCCCCTTCCATCTTTCATCTTCTAAGAGCGGAATTGTAGCCAACAGTTGCATTAGCAACAGGCAACACTTACTGTGTACCTACTGTATACAGACTACTAAATTAGCCACTTAGAGAGACCAAGAAATCTAAGGTATGCCCTCAGCCCACAGGGGCTTCTGGTCCATGAAAACAATCACTGTATAGAGTTGAGTCATTGGTCAAGAAGAATCAGCTTAGTGCCAGAAGAGAGATGACAGATATCCCAGTAGTGAAAATGGAGTGGGCAGTGGGGCTCTAACAAAGGCTTTGTGGCAGGGGAGGGGCTTGAACTGAATTTAGAGCAGGCAGATGGGCAGCAGGAGGGCACTGAGGAGGCATCGATGAAGTGGTTTCCTGCCGCAGTTGAGGCCTATCTGGTGTCTGCCATTGACCAGGGTGCACTGCTGATTTGTTGCACTTTGGTCCTGAGAATGAGTGCTTGTATAATCTCATTTAATCTCCACAACTGCCAACGTCAAGGTCAAGCAGCTAGAAAGTGTCAACCAGAATTCATTCCCAGGAAACTCAGGTACAGAATGAGGCTTTGTGGTTTGCTCTGTCCCAGAAAATGTGCAAATCCCACAGAGACACTTGTCTGCTTCTCTGGGTCTCTCCAGATGACAAGAAAGAGGAGGCTTATCAGGAACATAGTGCCCTCTGTGGTCTTGAGAGGCTGAAAGCAAAATTTGGAGAGGGAGGGGTTCAGTGCTCCCTCCCAGGACATGGTTGGGGTCACCCTGTCCCCACCACAGCAAAGAACAGACTTAGGGGCTATCTGTTATTCATTACCCTGCAGCCAGCCCTCTAGACCTACCTGCCTATACCCTGGGAGCAGGAGCTAGGGCAGCCTTCCCCACCCTGCTCCCACCCCACTCCTGAAGAGAACGTTCATGGTTAGACCTTTCCCTCTCTTAGATCACTCTCCATCTGGCTTGACCAAATGGAATTTGAGGAAACCCAAAACTCGGATCTTGAAAACTGGTGCTGCTTGGGAGCTGCTGTCCTGCCTTACCACCCTCCCCCACATTCCTAAAACACATTTTCAGGTGGTGTAAGCTTTTCAGGGCTTATCTGCAAGGGCCATCCCTGGGTATTTATGACCTGTTAGGTATTTTGTAGCACTGCAGACTTCAAAGGCAATGTGTCTAGAGACTAGAACTTCAAATTCCTTTCATACTTCCCTGAAAAATCCAAGGGGCTTACTTATCTATAACAGGTGAACTGGGCTGCTAAGCCTTGTCTGTGTCTCTGAAGCCTCCTCTGACCTCCTGGGGGAGGTTATGGGTCCCCCTTGTGCTTCCACAAAGTTTGCCCTTCTGGTCACACCTACAAGTCTGTGTTGTAATTGCCTGCTTATTTGTAGATCTTCCCAAATAGGCTGTGGCTAGGACAGGACCCGGTCACTGTTGTGTCCCCAGCGCCTGGCACAGTGCCTGCCACACAGGAGGTGCTCAGTAAATAAGTGTGGAATGAAAAAACAAATGAATAAGCATGGCCCAAAGCCAGGGCCAGACATCCTGTGCTCTCAGCTGCACCTGCCCCTGCCCCTGAAAGATCAAGTAAAACAGCCAAATGGTGATGCTAGGACAGTGTCCAGGAGGACACCTAGAATCTTCCCACGGTCACTGCCAAAGAAACCAAGGCAGAGGTGCAGGAGGATACACAAGGAGTGAGAACGCAGGACTCCTGACGTCCATGCCCACCTGACCAGGGGCTGGATGAGTCTGATCTTCTGGCCAGGATATCCCCCCCAATACTCTGATCTTCTGGCCAGGGTATCCCTACCCTGCCTGAGGCCTGAGCTATCTCCCCCATCTGTGCCAGGTGAGCTATGCGACGACGTGATCGACCACTGTGTGCCTGAGCTGAACCTCTGTCAGCATGAGGCCAAGTGCATCCCTCTGGACAAAGGATTCAGGTAAGACCTGGCTTCGTGCCCCCAGCACAGAGTCCATAAAAACTCTGCCTCTAACAGTCTAGGTTTTAGGCAGTCTCTGGTCTCTCTCCATGCTCGCCCTCTCTCTCTCTCTCTCTCTCTCTCTCTCTCTCATGTGCTTCTCTGTATCTCTGATTCAGCCATGATCTAATTATCTCAGTCTGTTTCCCTATGCATGCCTCTGTCTCTCTGTGGGTGTCTCTAAGTCTCTGTATATAGACAGGTAGGTAGGGAGAAAGAAAGAGAGAGAGAAAAATCCACTCTTTCTCTTCCCTGCCCCTTCTTCCTTGCCTCTGCTTTCCCACCAACTTCCCAGTGCTCTCAGCATATCCCTCCTTTCCAGAGCTAAAGAAGTAGAGCAATTCCACTGGGGAAGCAGAGTCTAAAGGGTATTTGGTCACTTCTCCATGTGCAGCCTTTGCAGTACGCTGCCCCTCCAGTCTACAGCAAGTTTTTCAGCTTATGCACCTGTTGCAGGGGAAGGGGGCAGGAGCACTGTGGTCCAGCAGCATGGCCATTGGCGGAGCTGTCTCCATGGTGAGCAGCAGAGCCAATAGGAGCCAGGGGAGCACATGAGCGGCCCTAAGGGTGGATAGAGAGGCTGCCTCAGGTCAGAAAGCCATCCAGCTCTTGAGGCTGAGGATCCAATGGCACTCCTGGGAAATCCCTCCCAGGCCCTGTACTCATCTCTTCCTTTCACCTTCCTTCATGAAAACTTTTGCCACTGCCTCTTCTAGAGAAGATTGTGAGACTCTTGAGACTGGGGGTTTTCTGACATCAAGGGGGAGATCCCAGAACTCTGTGGCCAAAAACATTCTTCCCGACCCCAGTGCTGCCTTCTACATACAGCTGCCTCCTCCTTCTCCCAGCAATCTCTGTCCAACACCAGAGGGAAGCCACTAGCACCAAGGAGTCAGGGTTTTGGGAAACAGGCAGTCCGGGGCAACTGGAGAGACCCGAGGATGTACCCTTAGCAGACCCCATAAATGACCTTACGGAGCCTCCCCTAGGGAGGCTGCACATGGGGAAGGTGACCAAATACCCTTTAGACTCTGCTTCCCCAGTGGAATTGCTCTACCTCTTTAGCTCTGGAAAGGAGGGATATGCTGAGAGCACTGGGAAGTTGGTGGGAAAGCAGAGGCAAGCCCTGGGCCCAGAGCTCCATGCCTCTGCTGACGAGTCTTTACGGAGAATGCCCACCAGTGGCATCTCCAGCCTCTGGGGGGCAGAAGCTCATGCTCTAGGTCTCGATGAGTCCAGGAGCTGTCGTCACCCAGAGTCTGTCCTGTTCTCAGTCACAGGGCAGAGAGTTCTCAGACTCTGGGGGTGTTTGTGACTATGATTCTAAACAGCAAAACTTAGGACTTCAGGGAACCCCAAGATCTCAGAAAGCCCAATCACAGAATCTTAGAAATTTAGAATTATAGAATCTCTGAAACTTGAACTGGTAAGCTCTTAGAATCTTAGAATCTAAGAAACAGGAGTTCTAGTTGTTGCTCCAGCCAGCCCACCCATCAGTCCACAGATCTTGATTGTGTGGAGTGTAGTGGGGATTGGAAGATGGTTTTGATTCGTCTCCTCAAGACCGTTGCCATGGACCTAGGGGAAGAAGAATTGACACTGAGCAAATATTTAGAAAAGAATGAAGTTCTAGGCCACACGATTCTGGCTCTGTTGCTGCGGTTCTGAGGAAGGAAAAGGCTGCTGGAGGAGAGAAGCAGCCCCACCCCTTTAAGAGTAGAATGTGGGTGACCCTTGAGGGTGGGTGGAATTTGGATGGGTTGAGAGAAGGAAGGACGGCCCCAATGGGGGAAGAAGAAGTGAGTAAGTAAGGGTGACAGGCAGACGTGAGCATGTCTTTTCTCGTGTCTTCCTTTTCTATTTTCACATCACAAGCCTAGAGCTCATCACCAGGGGAAATGCCAAGAGGTTCTGGTTTTGCTCAGTGAGACCAAATGAAGCTTCAGCCCTTCCATGTGTCTACCCCATTCCTATCTACCTCATCTGCCCCATGCCCCCTCAGATATGCCAGGTGGGACTTTTAGGCAGTCGAGTTACCTGAGTACAAGGGTGAGAGATACCTCACAGGACCTCCCCGCCTACTTCCACCCCCTAAGATTTGACTTCAGTTTACTGCTGATCTTTACCAAGTATGGGATACTGTGAGGGGACAGGGAAGAATGAAGGGGCAAGGGGTGGGAAGAGATGTGTAAATGCAAACGTGAACTCAAAGCAGAGCAGGCCAGGCAAGCAGAGTGCTCTGGGCATGCCTGGGAAGGGGCAGGGAATGGGGATCTGCCCATGGAGAGGAGATAAATTGCCTCTTGGCAGAGTGGACAGCAAGCTCAGAGGACACAGGCTTACACCAGCACTGGTCAGAAGTGGTCTAGGGGCCACCCTGGCCAACATGGTGAAATCCCGTCTCTACTGAAAATACAAAAATTAGCGAGGTGTGGTGGCGCACTCCTGCAATCCCAGCTACTCAGGAGGCTGAGGCAGGAGAATTGCTTGAACCCAGGAGGCGGAGGTTGCAGTGAGCTGATTGCACCACTGCATTCCAGCCTGGGTGACAGAGTGAGGCTCTGTCTCAAAAAAAAAAAAAAAAAAAAAGACGTGGTCAAAGGTGCAGGTGTGGGGTTGGAGTGCTGGAGAGCTAACACTGCCAGGATTTTATGATCCCCAGAACTTATTCCTAGAAACCTCTATTGTAACCAAAGTCCCTTGAGATCTAAGACAATATAGGAAAGAACAAAATCAGTCTAGCTTTCATAATCTTGAGATATTGTATTTATATGTTATGTCATTATCTTGAGAAGGTCTACAGGCCAGCTCAATAATGTTAGTTTTTCATTGAAATATGTTTAAATCAAAAATTATTCTTCCAGTGCAACATTTTATCATTTTATCTCCCTCATCTCCCATCACCAAACAGCTCATATCCTATGGCAGCCTATAGGGATATTAGCCAAAGAGATACACAGTCAGGGTGACATTTGCCCAAGTGTGAAGATGTTTATCCTTGGAGTTCTCCTTGTACGTTCCCTCCCTCAATGAGGTCTCAATGAAGGGCAGATACTACCTGTCCATAATACTGAAAATAACAATAGCAAAAAGAAAGATCACAATGACTAGCATGTACTGCTAACTCATTCTCTTTCAGGCAAGGTGTATTATCCAACATCCAACAATCTTAGAACATAGAAACTCATTCACAGTTTATGAGGCTCACTGAGGTAGCATAAGCTACCTCCACGCACACATATAAAGGGGTGGGGCTGTGAATCAGTCTGGGCCTGGCTGATTTCTCAGCTAAATCCAGAGACTCCAGATGTCCTGGAACCAAGGACAGCATGCAGTTACTCCCCCTTGTGCAGAATCAATAGACCCAACACATATTAAAATGCATAAAATTTAACTAGAAGAAAGATAAAGGCAAGCATTTGAGAACAATAGGGAATGCAGGTTATAGCACCAGCTGCCTCTCTTTAGTTGATGGAGAAGTATTATATAGGTCCTTGCTACCAGAGGTTCTTGAACCAGCAGCATCAGCATCACATGGGCGTTAGGAATGCTAGTTCCTAGGCCCCACCCAGACTCCCTGAATCAGAAGACACCTTTTAACAGGATCCCTGGGTGTTTCATATGCTCATTAAAGTTTGAGACTTGCTGGTATTGAGAGTATTATAGCATTTTAAAAGAAGAAGAAGGTCAACACATCTGCCTCCCGACCTCCACTGCTTAGTCTGAGGGTGAGAATAGCTTCCCTAATTCCTAATAAAGATCTCACCAGTAGCCTTGAAGTCCAGGCTTAAAATATTAGATTTTATCCTGTAAGTATTGGCCAGCTATCATTGCCTTGGAGAAAGTCAAATAGCTTAAGTTGCTCTGCAACTACTTTTTAGAATTCAAGAGACACGCAGATGCCTACCTGGGCCAAGTTTAACACAGTAGCAGAAGTATACATGGTGCTATATTGAGCACATGCCCCTCAAAGGCATTTTCAATGTGTTTCCTTAAAAGACTGGTTGAACATGTAAGTTTGTACTTCTAGTGCAGCAATAGGTTATGTATTCCAAATCTGCCAATCAAGTAAAGGTGACTTGGTCAGATCTTAGCATATTTCAATCTTTGAGCATAGGCCAGTAAGTCCTCAGTTTCAGGAACTTGTTCCAGTCAAGGACACATCACCCCCTCCATGTCTTACCTAGCTATGAGTCTTTAGCCTGCATCATGCTCTGCCAACCACAACGATGCCAGTGGGGTTGCCACTTGTGGATTCCACCCCACTTCTATCCATTCCTAAAGAGGAGAGGGAGGAGAGGTATGAGGGAGGACCATTCCTTTGCCCTGATTCTTCCATGGGGCTGCTTATAAGACAATCTAAGAGTTCAGAGAGCTTGCTTCCCCGCCACCCTCACCTCCCTGCCTTTGTCACCTCCTTCTGCCCATGCCGCCTCCTCCTCTGACTTGGATAGGCCGTGGCTATTATTTTTACTCTGCCCACTAGAATTCAGCTGTTGGGCCCAGAAAGGTACAGGCTTTGCAGAAGGCAGAAGCGCCAATAAGCATTTGCTTATATGTGCCTGTGGGTGCACCTAAGCCTCTGTGACTCAGCCCCTCGATGCCTTCAAGTGTGTTTCTGTGCTGGGATTTTGGTTGAATGTTGCCCCAGACAGAGGAGCCCAGAGATGCATGTTTCTGGCCCACACTCAAGGACGCCAGGTTTTAGCCGGAGCAGCTTCCTCTGGCCAGGTTTTAAACCTTGTCTAGAAGGGGTGATAATGAAATTGCTGACGCACCACCCTTTTAGGAAGGGCCAGATTGGTGTGCAGGGCCTGGGGTGGTGCAGGTGTTCCCATCCTCTTGCCCAGGTAATATGAGCCACTTATTAAGGCAGAAGAGATTTGTGCCTTTCTCATACTGGTCTGAATCTCAGAGTGCAAATAGTATCGTATTCCTCTTCATTCATCTTCTACATGTCATGTTGAATATTTACTTAATGTTTAGTGCACTACACAAAGTATATCATATCATTTTTAAAGCAACCATAAGAGGTGGAGTTATTTATCAATTGCATTTAAAGATGAAGAAACTGAAACACAGAGAGGTAATGAGTGACTGATCCACTTAGAACAGTTTCTGACACGCAAGTGTAAACTAAGTATTAATCACTCGATGGGGGTGTGGGGGTCCTCAGGGAAGTGCCTGCAGTGCTCTCTGCCCTCTGGTTTCTTCCTTAAGATGGAGTATGGTAGACCCTCCCTTACAGGGTCCTGAGAGGCCTCAATGAGAACTCATTGAAAGGGGCATAGCACAGTGCCTGACCCAAAGGAAGGACCAAACTGAATGAAATGTCAGTTTCATGTAGGAAGTGGCAGATCCAAGCCAAAAACTGGATGAGTCCAACCCTGTGTTCCTCACCCTGGCTCTGGAATACAAGACTCGCCCCACCATGAATGGAACAAAGGCCATGGGCTACCAGGGAAACCTGCTGTAGAGCCAGGCTTTGCAGATCCCAAAGGAACTTGGGTAGATAGAAGAGATGGGGAGAGGCCCCCTGCTGAGGGGGGCTGGAGAGTGACTGCCTGGAAGCTGGCCTTGCCTTGAGGAACGGCCTTGCCTCTGCCTATGTTCCAGGTGCGAGTGTGTCCCTGGCTACAGTGGGAAGCTCTGTGAGACAGACAATGATGACTGTGTGGCCCACAAGTGCCGCCACGGGGCCCAGTGCGTGGACACAATCAATGGCTACACATGCACCTGCCCCCAGGGCTTCAGGTAAGGCAGGAGGGCACCTCACGAAGGAGACAGCCTGGGCCAGGTGGCAGGGGCTGGGGGTGACTGGCTAAGGTGGCCAGGATGGAGACTCAGGCCCAGGTGGCTGTAGCCCTGGTTCTGGGTGATGCCTTTATTCCCCTGACACCTTTGCAGTCCTTACATGTCCCCATGAGGGAAATAGAGCAGGTATTGGTGATCCCACATTGTAGATGGGAGAAGAGCTACTTGTGGCAACTCCACGTGAAAGCTGGGCTTAGGTTCAGCTCACATAATGTCATGCTTGGGTAGGATTCCATCTAATGGAAGATGCCACCATCTTGAAGCCCAGCTTGCAAGGTGGAGGTAGCCACATGGCCACACTGGCCAGAATCTTCTTTCTAGGATGAAGAACAAACATGATGGTTCCTCAGTGGTAACCTCTATTCTACTTCTGTTGCTATGAATTTGGCTACTCTAGATGCTTTATATAAATGGACACATACAGCATTTGTCCTTTGTCAGGCTTATTTCACTTAGTATTTAATGTTCTCAAGATTCAGCCATGCTGTTGGGTATGTCAGAATTCCCTTTGTTTTTACTGCTGAACAATGTTCCATTGGATGGATGTGCCACATTTTGTTTATCCATTTATCTTTCCATGGGTAGGAATGTGCTCTTTTAAGAAATCACCCCCAGGCAATTCTAATGACACTGAAATTTAGGGACCTCTACTCTAGTCCAACTCCATGATTTTATTTCTTGGAGCCGGAGTCTTGCTCTGTTCCACAGCCTGAACTCACACTCCTGTGCTCAAGCGATCCTCCCCTGTAACTGGGACTACAGGCTCATGCCACCATGGCTACCCCCAACTCTCTTAAAAATAGGAAATATGGGACTTAAAGAAGGAAAAGGTCTTGCCCCAGTTAGTGGCAGGGCTGGAACTAGCCCCTAGAACTAGTATCATTTCCCATCTCACTCTACCTCTCTGCTCGAGGTTCTTTGGCCTGAGTAATTGTGATTGTCTCCTCTTGGCCATTCTCCCATCTCCCTCCCCATTCTCTCCCGCCTTCCAGTGGACCCTTCTGCGAGCACCCCCCACCCATGGTCCTGCTGCAGACCAGCCCGTGTGACCAGTACGAGTGCCAGAACGGGGCCCAGTGCATCGTGGTGCAGCAGGAGCCCACCTGCCGCTGCCCACCAGGCTTCGCCGGCCCCAGATGCGAGAAGCTCATCACCGTCAACTTCGTGGGCAAGGACTCCTATGTGGAACTGGCCTCCGCCAAGGTCCGACCCCAGGCCAACATCTCCCTGCAGGTGTGTCCCGCCCTGCCCTGCCCTTGGAAGGACCTCAACATGCCCACAAGCTCTGATTATTCAGAAAATTGCTGGAATGCCCCATCTTAGCAGTAAAGCACCATCAGGGACAACACTCAGCTTGAGGACACCTGGACCAACTCATCCAGAGAGTTCTATAGATAACTCCTGACCAGTTCCCGCTGCAAACTGGAGCCCCCACTTCCAGCCTCATTCACTCATTCCTCCAGAAAATAGGCATTCAACTATTGTACACCAGACACTGTGCTGTGGAATTGGGATTCAGTTCAAGACAGACAAAACCCCTTGTCTGAGGTCCATCCACTAATCCAAGAATCTCATTCCGGGTGGCTGGCTGTGAGTGCAACTTCTGAAACCAGCAACTTTCAGCCCTGGCAATACTTTAGAATCACCTCGAGAACTTTTTAAATTATCTTTGGCCAGGTGTGGTGGCTCAGGCCTGTAATCCCAACACTTAGGGAGGCTGAAGCAGGTGGATCACTTGAGGTCAGGAGTTCGAGACCAACCTGGCCAACATGGTGAAACCCAGTCTCTACTAAAAATACAAAAATTAGCAGGATGTGGTGGTGCATGCCTGTAATCCCAGCTATTGGGAGGCTGAGGCATGAGAATCGCTTGAATCTGGGAGGCAGAGGCTGCAGTAAGCCGAGGTCATGCCACTGCACTCCAGCCTGGGCAATAGGGCAGGACTCCTCTGTCTCAAAAAAATAAATAAATAAAAAATAAAATTATCTTTGCCTGGGCCCCACCCACAAGAGATTCATGTGTAGCTGGTCTGGGGTAAAGTCTAGACACTGGAATTTTTTTTTTAATTCCCCAGATGACTCTTAGCATAGTGCCTGGTTCCTAGCAAACACTGAATTAATTACCATTGTTAGCATTTTCTTTATAACTCTTATTAGCCAGGTGCAGTGGCTCACACCTGTAATCCCAGCACTTTGGGAGGCCAAGGCGGGTGAATCACTTTAGGTCGGGAGTTCAAGACCAGCCTGGTCAACATGGTGAAATCCCGTCTCTACTATAAATACAAAAATTAGCAGGGTGTGGTGGTACACACCCATAGTCCCAGCTACTCAGGAGGCTGAGGCACCAGAAACGCTTGAACCCAGGAAGCGGAGGCTGCGGTGAGCCAAGACTGTGCCACTGCACTCCAGCCTGGGCCAAGATTCCGCCTCGAAAAAAAAAAAAACAAACTTATTATTCTACTTTATACAGAGAAACCAAAGAAGGGCCTGAACTTGGGCGGGATCATGTTATGCACCAGAGGGAGAGGGCAGATTAGAGTTCGGGCCTCCTGACATACATTAATATATGAACATAGTGGTGCACAGTAGGCACTCAATAAAAATGTGTTGAACTGGCTTGCTCAGTCAGCACTTGCTGAGGTGTAAGTCTAGGCCTTACCTTCTGGGGATTTACTGACTAGATGAAGGAGGAAAGATGGACGTGAATTTAGACGCAGCACAGATTCAGAAGCTGCTGCCTGGAAGAGGGCTCTGTGAAATGGGCAGGGAAGGTTCAGTCTCAGGTAAGCCCTTACTAACACGCCCCAGCTGCTTTTTCTAGGTGGCCACTGACAAGGACAATGGCATCCTTCTCTACAAAGGAGACAATGACCCCCTGGCACTGGAGCTGTACCAGGGCCACGTGCGGCTGGTCTATGACAGCCTGAGTTCCCCCCCAACCACAGTATACAGGTAAGGGCCTCTCTCCCTCCTGACCCATTGTGTGTTCCTCCACATCCTTCTGCCTCTGGGCCTGCAACTCAGAAGGGGGATTCAGGAGAAATCGGGTGTCCCTTCTCCCCGCCCCTACCATGCACATGCATGCACACACACACTTCCTCCTCGCCGCTGAGTGGTGAGTGGGAAGGAGAAAGGCGTGTCAGAGGAAGAGGCAGAGGAAGGCAGGCCCGCAGAGGGGAGGTGACACCTCATCACCATAAGATAAACAGGCAGCTGGCTACTGTGCGGGAGTGCGCGCTGCAGTGGGGACGAGGCTGCTTAATGAGGTGCCCTTTTCAAAATGTCATCTTAATCTTTCATTAGTTTAAGAAAGACAACAGGGCAAAATTAGCATGGAACTGAAGGGGAAGAAACTCAAGGGCACGGAGAGAGCAGGGCCACCCCTTAGGAGACTTTCAAACCGTCCTGAAGGGCAGCTTTTCCTAAACTTCAGCCTCTCCAGCAGCCACCCTGGCTTGTGTGTGATGGGTGTGGCAGCTGGACTTTCACTTCAGATCCTGCTTTACAGCAACTTTCAAGTGTTCTCTTTTTTTTTTTTTTTTTTTGAGATGGAGTCTTGTTCTCTTGCCCAGGCTGGAGTGCAATAGAGCAATCTCAGCTCACTGCAACCTCTGTCTCCCAGATTCAAGCAATTCTCCTGCCTCAGCCTCCCTAGTAACTAGGATTAATTACAGGTTCATGCCACCATGCCTAGCTAATTTTTGTATTTTTAGTAGAGATGGGATTTCACCATGTTGGCCAGGCTGCTCTCGAACTCCTGACCTCAGGTGATCCACCCGCCTCGGCCTCCCAAAGTGCTGGGATTACAGGTGTGAGCCACTGCGCCCAGCCAACCGCTCACTTTTTTTTGCATATAGCTGTTCCTTAAGGAATGATCATCTGGGGAATCACAGATACGCTAGTTGGATATGTTAGATTTTTTTCCGCTTCTCAGTAAAATAAATACTAAATATTAAAATAAAAATTTAGTTATAAAGATGTTTATAATAGTTATAAAAATGACTACTAAAAGTTAAAAATGTCTGTGTTACACCTAAAAGCATGTCAAACTACCAGTAGAAGGAGAGCCAAACCTTAGGGAAGCCACAGTACAAAACAGAGGCCACACTGTCCCCTCAGAGGCAAGAGCACATTTCATAGGGATTGGTGAAGAGCTGCAACTTTCAGACTTTTTTTTCCCCTGCTAACTAAATCTTTTCTTCCATTAAAATCTTCTATTGAACTTAAGAATCGTAAATACTTAGAAGCAAAACCGCTCTGCAGGGTTGAAGCAAAGATCCCCCCTCCACACACGCTGTTGTCAAGGCCCCTGATAAGTCATCCAACAAACCCAATTTGAAAGCCATTGGTTAAAACCAGTGGTTCTCAAAGTGTGGTCCCCAAGGCAGCAGCACCAGCAGCACCTGCAGATATGATAGAAATGCACATTTTCAGACTCTACCCCAGAACTACTGAATCCAAAACCCTAGGGGTTGGCCCCAACACACCTGTGCTTCAGAGAGCCTTCCAGGTGATTCTAATGCACAAGTCTAGGAAACGCCAGTTTCCACAGAAAAACTTCCTGCAGAAAGAGCAGTCTGAGTTGGGCCTTGAAGAAAGGGAAGAACTTGTAAGAGCAGAGAGAACAAGTGGGCAAGCCATGCTGGGAGGACAGCAAAGACAGACGAGGGGCAAGGAAAAGGGTGTTGACCAGAGCAGGAGGCTCCCGGTGGAAGGTGCATAAAGATCAGGCAGGTTAGGACAGTTGGGCACAGTGGACACCAGAAGAAAGAGCTCACCCTGGTGGTCTCCCTAGAGCCTGGGCCGCCTAACATCTGTGTCCCTAGAGCCACAGGTCCTGGCTAAGTGGAGAGGACAGAGAGCCAAGAAGGCAGGGCCAGGGCAGCCTGTGAAGTATTTGCTATCACATAAATCCAGATGTGAACAAGTGATTCAGCCTCTTTGTGCCTCAGTTTCCTCCCTCCCCCTTCCCATGTAATGTGAGCAATAGCAGGATGTACCTCTTAGGGGAGTCACTGAGGGTTGAAATAACACTGGAGGTAGTGCTTGGCAAATTAAGCCTTTACACAGACACATCAAGGACAGAAGGTGAAAGCCAGGCTTCCAGAAGCAGCTGAGCCCTGCCCTGAGCTGGGGGCCTTCCCAAGCAGAGCCCAGCCTTTGCCCTCTGCTGACGTTAGCTGTCAGGGCTGGTGATTTGGTAGAGGGCTGGTGGTGGTAAGACTGTCGCAGCACTGTGCTGAGTTATGAAATGGAAAGTCAGAGAATTGCTGTCCAGAAGCTGCTGTCAGGGAGCCGTGAGTTTGAGCAGGTAGGTGGCCCTGGAGAGACACCAGGCTCTGTCTTAGCCATGGGGAAACCAAGCTAAGGATGCCCTGGCACTCCTGGCCTAGATCTTCATGCTGAGCCTGTGACAGATCTTTAGTACCCTTCATTCAGTTTACAATCCTCAGGGGCCCAAGGCTCTAGCAATTCCATATTAAAATGGTTTTGCTTCCAAACACTTTTCCCTGAGGCAGCCCTGTTTCTGTTCCCATTAGTACACTCTCACTTATTCCACATCTACCAGGCCCCATGTTTGGGCCAGACCCTGGGCTAGGTGCAGGGGCCACAGAGCTAAACAAACACAGTCCAGGGAGGAAGACACACATATCAACAAGCAGTGGTTCCACAGCAGAATCAAATCATTTTCACTGGAGACACTGGTGTCATGCTACAGGAACACCAATGATGACGCAAAGTTTTTTTGTTTTTTGGGTTTTCTTGGAGACAGTGTCTCACTGTGTCATCCAGGTTGGAGTGCAGTGGCATGATCACAGCTCCCTGCAACCTCCACCTCCCAGCCTCAAGTGATCCTCCTACCTCAGCCTCCTGAGTAGCTGGGACTGCAGGTGTGCATCACGTCTAATTTTTGTTTTTTTCTGGAAGAGACAGGGTTTCGTCACATTGCTCAGGCTGGTCTTGAACTCCTGGGCTGAAGCAGTCTGCCCACCTTGGCCTCGCATAGTGCTGGGATTACAGGTGTGAGCCACTGTGCCCACCAGGAGCAAATATTTTTGCTTGGAGGACCTTAGAGGAGGAGGTGGTGTTTGAGCTGAGACATGACCTGTGCCTCAGAATCATTTTCTCAGACTGAGCAGGGAGGAAGCCCTGGGGAGGAGGAGGCCCCATCAACCTGCATGGAAGCCACGTGGGAGGGCTGGGGTTAATGGAAGGCACAGGCTGAGCTGACCAGCAGCTGAGGGGGCCAGGAGGCCAGTTTAGCCACAAAAAATGAGATCTCCTCCTCAGCATCAGTACAATAACCTCTAGCCACCCAGGAAGGCCACCTTGGCCTCAGGGCCAGAGCCAGGGAGCCCAACCAAAGCTATTCTAACTGGGGGAGTTAGCAGCCACCAGCTTTTGGCTAAGGCCCATTGACCAGCTTCAGAGTGAGGATGGCAGCCTGGGTTCCCAGCAGGGACCTGCAGGTTAGATTCCATGGTCTCCATTCTGCCCATGACTGATGGTGTTCATCTGCACAGCCATAATCACAAATGGTGATGAGGGCACATGAAGATTCTATTCCAGGCCCCAGGGCAAATACACAGAAAAGCCCACCTGAGCCCCTCCTTGCCCCAGAATGGGGACAGACTTCACTGTTCCTTGGCACTGAGACTTGTGAGAAGGCCAGACTCACATGCCAGCAAGGCCAAATTGCCACATAGGTAACAGACATGGGGAAAATGGGCTGGAGTCCTCATAGGGAATGGTGGGGGCTACAGTAGCCTAGAGGGTGGAGCCCCATCCAAAGGAGTGGCTGACCTCAGCTCCAGCAGACACTGCCATGTGGAAACACAGATTATCAAGAGAAGCGGGACCACCGGGGTTTCTATGTGAGATATCTAAGTTTTTGAATGTTGGCCATTTTAAAACACCGCGTGAGTGTGCTCTTTGAATGCAACGCAGTGCATGCTCTATGAGTCTTGATTTCTACAATCCTATCCACTGCCAAGGTCTTTGTCTCATTGGATCCTCACTCCTCTTTTAGGGATGAGAAGCCTCATGTTAGAAGCCCAGTAAGTGGCAGAGCTAGGATTTAAATCCGGGTCAGGTTTCCACCCAAACCAGCTTTCCCACCATGCTAGCTCCAGGACATGAAGGACAGAGCAGAGAGAGTGTGGGCTGTGCTACAGGAGTAGGGGGTTGCTGCAGTGGGGCCTGAGGTCTCCGCTTGCCGCCTACCCGAAATCCCAGGAACTTTTTGTTACTGTGAGGCTCTATCGCCACCTAGTGGTCACGACTCAGCATTCAGGTTAGAGCAACCAGCACCTAGAGGAATTAACAAACCCTTCCTCCCTCAAGTCCCTTAAGACTTGAGGCTGAGCACCTAAAGTCTCTGAACCTAAGTCGTTTATTTGAAAAATGGAGGAAAAAGTGTGCCTCCTTCCTGGGGGTTGTTAGGGTTAAATAAGAGAATGCAAGTTAACTGCTTAGCATAGGGTAGCACAATGCCTGGCCTCTACTAAGGGATTAACACGTATCCACCATTATTATTAAAAGCAAAAGAAAGCCGGGCATGGTGGCTCACGCCTGTAACCCCAGCATTCTTGGAAGCCAAGGCAGGAGTTTGAAAGTATCCTGGGCAACATATTGAGACTCTATCTATGCGAAAAATAAAAAATTACCCAAGCATAGTAGTGCACACGTGTGATCCTAGCTACTTGAGAGGCTGAGGCAGGAGGATCACTTGAACCCTGGATGTCAAGGCTGCAGTGAGCTGTGATTGCACCACTGCACTGCAGCCTCGGTGAGAGAGCAAGACCCGATCTCAAAAAAATAAATAAAAGCAAAGGCAAAAAGGCCATGGGCCACTCTGGCCAGTGCCTGTGGTTGTGCCGGTTCCAGGCAGGATGCGTCCAGCCCCACCCTGACAACTCCAGAGCTCTCCACCTCTCACTTGGCACCAGTTCAGTCTGGCCCAGTAGATAATGAGGAAGACCCTCAGAGCCCCCTTCTCTCCCCTGAAATACTTAAATATCTCTCCAGGAGACTAATTACTGGGGCTTGGGACCACTATATCGTCATTTCTTTTAGTGTGAACCTTAGGTTGTTACTGTTTTTTCCTTTTTTTCTCTACTTTTGTCACAGTAGAGCCATTTTCCCATTAGTTTGTTTCAAAGGCTAAGATTTAATAATTTTTTTTTTTGAGACAGAGTCTCGCTCTGTCGCCCAGGCTGGAGTGCAGTGGCACGATCTTGGCTCACTGCAACCTCCACCTCCTGGGTTCAGGTGATTCTCCTGCCTCAGCCTCCCGAGTAGCTGGGACTACAGGCACCTGCCACCACTCCCGGATAATTTTTTGTATTTTTAGTAGAGACGGGGGTTTCACTGTGTTGGCCAGGCTGGTCTCAAACTCCTGACCTTGTGATCCACCTGCCTCGGCCTTCCAAATCCCCAACAGGGATTTGTCAGGGAGAATTCAAGGATGTAATCCCAAAGTGCTAGGATTACAGGTGTGAGTCACCATGCCTGGCCATGTTTTTGTTTTTTTTTTTTTTTTTTTTTTTTTTTAAGGCAAGTAGAAATAGAGGCATCCTGACTTAGGGATGTTGGTAAAAAGCCAGAGCCTTTAGCACTGCCTACCCTGAACCTCCAGGGATCCACAGTTTGAAAAACACTGGCTTCAGCCATTATATCCAGGAGACCTGGTTAAAAGTTGCCAGGAAAAGGCGACCTGTTAACCCATGAGCACCTACTGGCATAGATAACATTATGGGGGGTTTGGATTTGGAAGCAATCCTGACTTTGAACTTGAGTTCCAGCACTTATTAGCAGTGTGGCCCCTATCAAGTTACTTAGCTTCCTTCCCTAAAATGGGACTCACAAAAGTCCCCTCCTCAGAAACGGGAATGAGCCAGTGGGAGTATACAGAGCCCTGGGTGGCTCAAAGCCACTCAAAGCCCTGGGTGGCTGTAAGTTTGCCAAATCCATAGGCAGGCTGTTCCAGGGCCCACTAACCTACTCCCCCACCCCAGTTGCTGCCACACCCAGCTCCAGCAAGCCCAGAGTAAGGTCAAGGAGTCATCACTTCCACCTTTCACTGAGCACTTGCTAGGTGTCACAGGCCACGTATTGCCCATTAAAACCAGTGTAGGGCCAGGCACGCTGGCTCACGCCTATAATCCCAACACTTTGGAGGTCAAGGGAGGAAGATCACATGAGGTCAGGAGTTCAAGAACAGCCTGGCCAACATGGCAAAACCCCGTCTCTACTAAAAATACAAAAATTAGCCGGAGATGGTGGTGGGTGCCTGTAATCCCAGCTACTTGGGAGGCTGAGGCAGGAGAATTGCTTGAACCAGGGAGGTGGAGGTTGCAGTGAGCTGAGATGGCGCCAATGTACTCCAGCCTGGGTGACAGAGTGAGACTCCATCTCAAAAAACAAAACAAAAAACAGTGTAGGCCGGGTGCAGTGACCTGTAAACCCAGCACTTTGGGAGGCCAAGGTGGGAGGATGGCTTGAGCCCAGGAGTTCAAGGCTGCAGTGAGCGATGATTAAACCACTACATTCCATCCTGGGCAACAGAGCAAGACCCTGTCTCTTACTAAAAACAACCAAAAAACCAGTGTTGTAAAATGAGTATAAAACTCATTGAATAGAAGCAGAAACGGGCTTACGGAAGTGATATGACTTGCCCAAGGTCCCTCAGCTGGCAGGCCCAGTATGATCCCAGATCTCTCTCCACAAAGCATGACCTGGCTGAAGGCTATACCTGGAGCCTACCTAGGATTCTTCCATGTGGGCATCAGATGAGGCCCTCCAGGAAGCCCAGCACTGGGGCACTGCAGAACCCAGCACTTTGTCTAGGGCAAGAGCCAGTGACCACACAGCCCTCTCTGATCTGTGGCTTCTGCCAGACCACTGTCTCCAAGCTGGGTACCCCTGGAGGCTATTCACCAGTGCCTGGGATGGCAGGAAGGGGAGAAGGAGCTGGGCCTGGAGCCAGCTGCCAGGCAGAGTAGGTGGTATGTGTTTGCTGAATCTGTGTGTGTGTGTGTCTATAATGGGAAAACAGCTGCCCTGACTCCCTGAATCGTAATGTTGGAAGTGAGTGCCTGAGCTGCCGTCTCTTGACAGCCCCCTTTCTGACAGGTGGCTGCCCAGCATCTGTTGACACACCTCCAGGGTGGTGAGCTCATTTGCATCCAAACAGCATTCATTTCTAGGACGTTGTGGGATATACCTGCATATTTTTGCATGTGTGGTTAGAAAACTGTGAGGGCTCAAGGTCACAAGTTTATGGTCTCTGCACAG